>NW_024543080.1:36113750-36812500 GCF_018167655.1 Microtus oregoni | reverse complement strand
CTTATTTTGTTTTCACAGAGGATGAGACGCTGTTCATTTCTTCTATTCCAATGTGGTATGATGGACCACGCCCTCCTGAAGGGTTGCAGTGAACATCTTCAAAAAATTACTTCACTCAACTGCCAACTGAGATAAACCTGGCACACAGGTTACACCCTAAATGATCTGATTATCAGCGCCCCCATTCAGCAGGAAGCAGTTTGGAAAGAAAAAACTGCGCCCATGTTCCCAAATATGGTTTATAAACGTTCTTTTACATTTAAAGGGGGATATGATATAGATATGAATAATTTGCATTAGTATAGATTTTGCTTTATTGATAGAGATTTAAGGTCAATTTTGTTATATGTATAAGTGTTTCTGATTTTGATTAAGGTATTGTGATTGTGTAGTTCATTTAAATATGTACTGTATAATTAAGAAATATAGGTTGTTAATGGATAATCATCGATAATAGTAAAGCTTGTAGTCATGTTAGTTAGATTTTCTAGATATATAGAGATATATTTTAGATAGACATTCTTCATGTCTTTCAAAGATTACAGAATAGGACATTTAATGTTTTAATAACTGAGGACTTTTCATGACAATGAGACACTCTGCTCCTGGCAGCACCAATCTACTTCAAGAGGAAGATGGTCATCAAAGAGGCACCTTATGGAGTTTGATAGCCATTTGGGCAAGAAACTGCTCTTGCCTGGACTATTGCATAAACTGGACACAGAGAACCCGCAGAGAGAGGACTACTGAACTTGCCTAAGGTGAGATGATCTTTCGGGGTTCCTGATTCATGAAAGAGTCTGCGAGACATTCTGCAGGACACAACAGATAGTGACTGAACTGACTTTGAATTTTCCTGCTTTATGGAAATGTATGCTGGATACCATGGGCCTGAAGGCTGAAGATGGATGCCCCAACGGTACAAAAGAACTTTGGGTGACTGTCCAGGCAGCGAGATGTCTCTGTCATTTCTAGAGTTTTAAAAGTTGCTTTTTTTCTTATTTGCTTAGGTAGTATTGTATCTTTCTGGAGTCTTTGATGGAGTTAAGAATAGTTAGTTATAGTTTTCCTTAGTTATGACAAAGATTATTGTAACTTTTACTTGATAACTGTTTTGTTATATGTAATTTTGCTATGTTAAAGCCTTTTTTTTGTTTAAACCGAAAAAGGGGAAATGATGGAGGAAGGTCATTGGCTAATAAAGGCACTGCCCTGGCCCATTTTATTGGTTAGAGGATAGGTGGGAGGAGTAAACAGAACAAAATGCTGGGAGGAAGAGGAAGTGAGCTCAGAGACTCCACAGCTCTCTCGGGAGCAGACGCCTCAGAGAGAGACGCCATGCCCCGCTCCTGGCATGAAGCTCCGACCCAGGATGGACTAGGCTAGAATCTTCCCGGTAAGACCGGTTCTCACAGATTATTAGAGATGGGTTGATCGGGATGTGAGAATTAGCCTGTAAGTGCTAGAGCTAAAGGGCCAAGCAGTGCTTAAAAGAATACAGTGTCTGTGTAATTATTTTGGGGCATAAGCTAGCCATGTGGGCGGCCGGGTATGGGGAACGCAGCCCTGCCGCCCCTATTACCACACAAGCCTTCTTTCTTAGTTGCCCATTAAAAGCAATGAAAATACAACATAGTTAAATATTTGATTAATATTCATCTTTCTTGTTGAATTTTAAGAGAGCTGGCATTTCCTGAACTGTGATGGCACAATGCTGTTTTCGAGCCTGTGTACAAGGGTCAATCTTTTCTATGTTCATGAACACACTGATCTCTGTGGCTGCCTCTCCTCTGGCTGTCCATTGCCTACACATTTGAGTCATCAGTGAGTTTCAGGTAATTAGATAATTAGTAGTATAAACAATTTACAGTCACATATAAATTGTTCCAAAATTCCTGGAGTTAGTTCTTAAATTGTATGCAGAGATACACTATATAGATATACTATATATGTCAGAAGTCAAAAATCTTAGGGCTCATGCCGGATTTCAAGATCTTTGCCACTTTAAGATCAACAAACCAGCTTTTACAGTTGCATGGTAGACAGTGGCATAGAGAAACTAGCTTCATCATGAGCATTTGTATTGGGCATGTGTATATTTCGGAAATATTCTTTCTCTAAAAAATAAGGACAAAAAGCAGAAGGAAGAGGAAGATGATGAAGTAGAAGAGGAGAAGGAGAGCTCTCCAAATTAGGTGGGGAGAGAAGTATGGAGAGGGTGTATCTGGGAGGAATTGGACGGTAGGACGGTACGATGAAAGCGCTTGTATGAAATTCTCTAGGAATTATAAAGAAACATTACACCATAAAAATAAACATTGTTTCTCATGACAACCCAGGGTAACTTTTACAAATATGCTGTTGACTGAAAGAAGACAGACATATACACATATACACATACTGATTCTTTACGTAATTACAAAGCAAGAAAATGATGATGTCATCTGAGAAGGTAAGGCAGGGATGCAGAACACAAACTCAGTGGGGAAACCCAGAAACTGGTTGATGCTGAGGCTAAGCTTTAATCTGCTTGTTAACTGCATATGTTCCTGAGTATTTAAAATGTCATTGATCTGGATATTTTACACTTGACTACTTCTAGAACATGAAGAGAAATTTCAATAAAATAGGATAAAAAGCAACACATAATAACATGAATTGATCAACATAGAGAAAATAACACATAGAAGAAAACCTTTAACTCCTTTCAACTTTTATTAATAATCTAAGTATGATGCAAACTGTCTAAATTACTTAGCTAGATAAGAAATATTCAGATATAATTATCTGCCTCTCTACTCTTTCTTCTTCTAAAATAATTACATGATAGTTCTGATCATTCTTTCATACCATATCTTCAGATGCAGAAAAAGACAATAGAATATAAGGTTACAGACAAGCTTTCTTTTGGCGCTGCATCCAGTCAGAGGGATGGGAAACATCAATTTTGAGTTGTACATCAGTGAACAAGAACAACAAAGCATAATACGTCAGCATTTAAATTGCTGAAGTTCTCTGTTTGAAAGGGTACTGGTCAGTGATGGATTGCAATCATTTTAAAGGCAGAAAGTACTTAAGGGTGGCCAACAATATGGAAACCCAGAATTATGCCCCCTGGAAAATATGGAAGAATTAATTGCTTTTCTGTCACACTGTTATACTTGACTGAACAGGCTTTGAGTTTAACCTCACTCTTCCTGCATTTACATCAGTGCTGTCTTAACTGTTCTGCTCTGAAAACTCAGACTTGCTATTTCATAAGCAAAAACTCCTATTTAAACATAATTAGTGAATGTGCTGGAAACAGCCTCAAGCACTGCCAGTCCAGCATGTCATAAATGGCCAGTATCAGAAAAAATATCCTACAAGGCACTTGTTCTGATGTGATACCTTAGAGGAAGAAAATGGGCAAACAGAAATTGTTTTGGTGACCTCCAAAGACAATGCAAAAGTGAAGAGAAATATTGAGCATATTGCATTCACTTTCTTGGCACATCTAGCAGAAGGACATTGAGCATTTAGGAGCTCTAAGATTGCTTTATAGTTAATTTAACACCTTGATAATACCCTTCTCCTATCAAATCATACTTTGTCACTCCTCTAAAGCCTGCATCTCTAAGATAATCACTTACGTTGGCAATGGTAACAGATGTTAAGCTTTGAATTTCTTGGATGATGACTTCTACTGAAACTATCAGAAATCTTAACCAAATTTCATTTGCAGCTAAATTGAACAAAGAGCAGGATAAACAGTTAACACCACCAACAAAAACAAACCCAAATTCATTAAAAAAAAAAAAGCCTATCTCACAAGACCACCCCTTGATGAAGAGCTAGTAAGAAGAGATCCCTGCAGAGTTGCCTAAGCCCTAGTTGTTCAGCTTCAAAACAACTAAATGGACTCAGTGTTGGAAATTTCTGACATACCAGAAATATTGTTACACACACACATGTAATAATTAAGAAGTCATGAAATTAAGAGGGACTAAGGGCATAGAAGGACACCACTGACCAATATTTTCCTGGTATTTTTCGTTCAGTTCCTTCATCCTCTTGTCCAAAGTTTAGAATATTCTGCAGCCTGCTCCTTGTTTTCCTTAGCACATTGTTTCTTCAGAGCAATATATTGGCACCTGGGCTATAGGGCATGTTGAGAAACAGGACGTTGAAAATTGGGTCCTCTGGGTCTAGACTTCCTACCTTATTTTTTAAAAGCGATTTCTGACCACACTGAAGAATATAATCTTTTTGTTCTCTTTTTGTGTTTTTATTTAGTTATATATTTATTTGCTCTCTTCCCTTCCTTCCCCCTCACTCAATAGCAGGGTCACTCTACTATGGGTCAACACATCTTTCGTCATGGAAAAATCTTGTTTGTCATGCCGACCACTGGTTAGGGACACAAAGTCGTTCCATTCTTCACTCAGAGCATCAACAGATACTTCTGCTCTCATAAACTTCTAATAGAATGTATGAAGTTTGCACTCATACTCAACTCCAATGAATTCCTGTCAGATATTGGCTGGGATACAGCCTTGATACAGCTATTCCAGTTGCCCAGTGAGTACCATGAAAAACAGTCAGGTATCATGTTCAAACTGGCATGTATGGAAGAAAGAAACCAAATTCTGAATTATGTAGAACTTGACTACAGGGATTTTTAAGACATGTTAAACACCATTATAATATCAAGACACACATATTATCAATTATTAATTCATCTTCTATATCTATATGATTTAATTTCTGATTGAAAGGAACTTAAGATCTAAACGTCTCAATTAAATGACTTTCACTGTGTTCTACCTTCAGTGGGGAATTGTAAATGAGCAAAAAGGAAAAAATAACTTTTGGGATTTATTGATAAATTGCAGTTAGTTGAGTGGTGGCAGTGCATGCTTTTAATCCCAGCACTCAGAAGGCAGAGGCAGGAAGGTGGATCTTTGAGAGTTCTAGGTCAGAATGGTCTAGAGAGTAGCTTCCTGGATAGCCACAGAAA
The DNA here is from genome assembly GCF_018167655.1 of Microtus oregoni. Taxonomy (NCBI): domain Eukaryota; kingdom Metazoa; phylum Chordata; class Mammalia; order Rodentia; family Cricetidae; genus Microtus; species Microtus oregoni. Next base: position 36,807,501 of record NW_024543080.1, on the reverse strand, counting down.
CACAGAAAAACTCTGTCCCCAAAATAAACAAACAAAAAAGCAAAACAACAACAACAAAAATTCCTGAGCATTCAGATATTTTAAAACCATAAAATATTGTATACTCTCTTAGCTAGCCTGGCTAGCCTAAACATACCTGTAGAGAAGGCTGTTGTTGAACATGCAGTTATCCTCTCACCTCGATCCATGTACTACTGAGACCGTAGATTTATGCAAATATCCTCAGACAGCCCTTTTTTTAAAGCCATGAACAGCTGCTATTCATCACCATCATGCTACTTACTAGACTTTCTCCATACCATACATTGTTGTAGACAAAAAGAACTGGAAACCACTGCTCTCCCCATGCTCCTTCTGCAAACATTTTGGATCAATATCATAGAGATCAGAAGTATGGGGTGCTATGAAAAGCTTTAGAAGAGAGAAAAATTTGTCTTGACTATTTCTTAGTTTTCTGTATTTTTAGGAGGGTTTCCAAACTCCTCAAGTTCAAACGTCTTGTAATGTTAAATAACATTCAATTTACACTGAGGAAAAATATTTGAATATAACACCTACACTTCATAGATACAGCAAGTGTGTAGTTCAACACAAAGATATGAGAAGTGTTCAACCACAACTTTTTATTATATACTTTCTATTATATTGAATCCTTACCAATCATTCATGTCATTCCCAGGTTGTAGAGACAAAATTTACAGGTCACAATAGCAAATCAAAGATTCTTCACTTTGCCTTTAAATTTTCTCTCTGGGATAAATCTCTCCAGATGCTGAAAATGAAACAAAATTAGACTTGTCTATGTTTTCATTTTCTTTTATTTTCACTAAAAGTGTAATAGGAAGTATATCATCAAAGAACTGGGTTTTAAAAATGTGGTGTATATGGTTAATGGAAGCTTTTCTACTGAAAGAAATGAGGTGCTGTCCTTTTCAGGAAAATAGGCACACCTAGAGAAAACTCAACCTATCTCAGCGAGACAAATCCCATTTGCTTTCTCTTATGAATGACTCCTAGATTTTACACAGATATACAAAACCATATATGTGTATGATATAAAAATATTAGTAAAATATTAATAAAAGAATATAGGAGGACAAAAGGAGTTAATGGGAAGGGATGGAAGGGGAGTGTGGTAGGAGAAGATGTCTTCAGGGAGGAAAAAGTCTCTAGGTACAATTTATGCATGTCTAAATTTAAAATAAAAAATAACAATCAGTTTAAAAAAATAGCCAGTGTTTATCACAGTGAGATATTAGTAGGAAGAATAGAGCAAATAATAAAAATGATGAACAATATATTGCTATATTCATCCATAAATACTGAGAAACTATAATGGAGACATCTGTGACCCAGGACCTGAGCACACAAATAGAAACTTTCCCACAAGCATTCGCAGAGAAATTTATTTCTCTTGAAGTACTAGAAAAGCCATAAAACTCTTTTTACCTTCTCTCCCAACTCCTTGGCACAAGTCTCTGCACTGTACTGTTCATTTCCTGTGAGCTTCTAGCAATTCTGTGATTACATCATTCTGTTATAATCCTGGAACAATTTGAAATAGCCCAAGAATATGAATGTTTTCTACTTGATCTTACAATATCAATAAAATAACTTAGACACAGTGTAAATTTAAACCTAGGGAGAGACAAAGACAGGGAGAAAGAGAGAGAGAGAGATTGTGTAAACTGCCCTAAAATGCCTTGAGCCTTGGCCACTTACACCTTTCAAAACTGTTCTAAAAAGACGACCATTGTGATTCCATACTGCTTACATAGAGACAAGCAAACCACAAATCTGAAACAGTACAGGCACATTATTCCTAAGTTCAGCATATGCTTAGTGGAACTAAAATTGCTGTGAATAATGAGAAAGCTGACGACAAACTGGAAAAAAGAGAATATAATATTTATTCTGTGAACACTTTTATTTAGAAATCATTCATTACCTTCTTTCCCTTCCTTAGTAGATTCTGTTCCTTATGGTACAGATTCCTTTTTCCTCTTTGTTAGTAACTAGAAAGAATTCTTTTTGTTAACTTTATGCAGTAATTGATTTTTAGGTAGTGCAGGGTAAAGAGAGGTCAAAAATAATACAAGGGGAAAAAAATAAAAGCTAAGAGTAAGTGTGAGGAATCCTACTAGGAGAAGAGAGACATGTCAGTTGTATTGAAGTTTAATCCTGGAGGCGTCATCAACTAACCTGGCAAGTCAAAACCCACAGCATTAAGTTCAAGGACACACAGCCATGAATTACAGAATGCCAGTCTCCTTGTAATCCAAGCTAGGGTCATTACTGGCCCCTCTGCATCCTCTCATTTCCTTCCCATTCTAAATGAGGACACAGACACCTGTTCCAGCAGCAGGTGGTATTTGTTTATTATAGCTTTACCTGCTGGGTTTTAATCAGTCTGCAGCTGTAGGAACCCGCTTAAGTAACAGTTTATACTACCAGATTCTTACAGAGTGGTATTTTCCGTGAAGTAGCGAAGTTTTATATAACACTCTCATAAGACACAAAACATCATATAAGCAGCGTCGATTCTTCCATCTTTCTTCTTCTAACATTTAGAAAGACTAATCAGTGAGTCATTTCACATGCAGAGTTGAAAAGCTAATCTTTTAGTATTCTGCCTTGAGGGAGCCTTCATGTTATGTGCTCTCATTATGAAATCCTATTTCTTAGCAAGAAAGCAGCCAACATCTCTGCGGGTGCTACACCTCTTTCGTATACCTCAGAAGGTAAGATAACTTCTGCCTTCGAAGGGGAGGCAAAACATTAAAAGGAATGAAAACAAGAAATAGACAAAAAAAAAAGATGCACAGAGTATAAAATTCAAACCCCATAACATTACTTTAGAATTTGAAACCTATTGAAATACCACATGGTGGAAGTGTTATAAGCAGTAAATTGTCTTGAGAATACTTCTGTTTTCAATAGCTGGGATTCTTCTGATTTTAAAAGACTGTGAATTAACTTTTCCTACTCCTGTTAGAATACAATAGTCATTTATTTAATATCAATGTAACCTCTATGGAATTGACAAAAAATATCTGTCACTCATTCAAAAATCTTACTCATTAATAATGGATTCATCTCTCATAGAATACATCCCAGCCTCAGTTTCCCAACCGCTCCTAGTTTTTCCCTACCTCCCCTTTCCTCCAGATACACTTCCCTTCCATTTCCCTTCAGAAAGGAGCAGGCGTCTAGGACCTAGACAACAACCAACAAGCCAAAACAAGATACAGGAAGACAAGTCAAAAGCTTTCATATTGAGGCTTGACATGGCAATCTAATAGGAGGAAAAGACAGGAAAAAGAGTCATAGGCACACATACTCTCACTTTTAGCAAAACATCAACAATTCTTCGTGCTTTTCTTCAGTGTTTAATAGATGTGTTACCAAAGTAGAATTCTAAATACCTAGGAGAAGTAAGGAGAGAAATGTTGCTTTCAAATCCATATGGGACCCTGTCTTTCTTGTATCATTTGGGTCTTTCATGGATATCATCTTTCTAAGAAAGGTTTTCTCAATAGCTGGGTTTATCATTCATAACACCTTTTCTTCATTTCTCTTCTGTGCACATATCACCCTCTAACAAAATTTATTCACTTTTTATAGGCAAATATTAGCATCACAAGAGCATTCAGTGATGTTTCCTGGCTGTGTTACAGAACAAGAAATTGGAGCAGGGACACTTTGAGAGAAATTGAAACTGAGACAATTTATCAAGAAAGAGAGTACCCTCCCAAGGAAGCTAAGAAGCCAAGGATGCAGGAAAGAGGGTTAGAAGGTCAATCGTAAATGCTGTACAAAGAGTTTGGTTCACAGTGTCATTTATAGTTCACACTGATTCCGTTCATGGCCTATTTGATGGAAAGAGGTTTCCAATATTTTCTTCTGTAATTTTTTTATATACTAATATAAATATTGCGCATTTTCCTTCTTTGAATTCATCTCCTGCCTCAATTGTGTTTTTACCATTTTACTTTATATAATATCAGTCAGAGCAGTGACATAGGAATGAATGCTCTCACCAAAGAAAGAGCAAACCCAAGGATAAGTCCCAAGTCTTGTAGCTCTTTTTCTACCACTCAGGTCTCATGATGGAATCATCTGGGCTTTTCAGGGATCAGTAAACCCGAGCTTTCCCATTTGGTAGTGTGCAGCACACTTAGCCTCTCTCTTAGGATAGCTATATCTGTCCAGGTAGAACTCCTTAGCTCATCATGAACAATGGTCCTAGCATCTCTGACATAATGGTCTTGATATCAAAATTAGGATTAATCATTACAACTTCATGCAATGGCATCTCAGGGCTGTGTGTCAGGGCTTATAACATTGTTATAGACAGCCTAGTCCCAGCAGTTCTCTGAAAACCAGGTGAAAATCCTCATGATACCTTCCATCTAACATCTCTCGTATCTATAAGATTAGATGCAGGTAGAATACATTGTTGAATCCAGCTCCCATCTGATGATGCAAGCTTATCTTAATGGGTGATAGTTGGAGAACTATTTCTGTGCTATGCTGGACAAACAGATTCTCAGGCACATGGTTTTGGACAGGAAATTACTTCAGTGGTGTCCTGCTTTTGTCATCACTGTTACAGTTTTTGTGTGTTTGTCAGTTCGACACAGACTAAAATTATCTGAAAGAGGGACACACAGTTGAGAAAATGCTTCTGTAAGACTGGCTGGTAGGCAAGCCTGTGTTTCATTTTCTTAGTGATTAAGGCCCAGCTCAGTGTAGTGATGCCCACCCTGTGTAGGCAGTCTTGAGTTGTATAAGACAGAAGGCTGAGTAAGTATCTGGGGCAAGCCTGTCGGAATTACTCTTTCCATAGTTTCTGCTGCAGCTCCTGCCTTGAGTTCTTGCCTCGAGTAAGAAGAAATAAATCTTTCCTTCGTTGATTGCTTTTGGTAGTGGTGTTTCCCACAGGGAGAGAAACCTAACTAAGATCAGGGGCATTCTTAGTTCTGAACCTTTTTTTCAAATTAATTCATAGTTGTAACATGAGGGCTGGCTTGTTTGTTACTGGGGTTTTTGTCCTGCCCGGTCCCCCAGCTGTTTAGTCCCAGAGAAAATCACACATAGGTCTCCATAAATTATAAGCTGATTGTCCCATTAGCTCTAGCCTCTCACTGGATAACTCACACATCTTGATTAACCCATTTTTCTGATCTATGGCTCAGTACCTTTTTTCAGTGGGGCAGATCACATCCTGCTGCTTTGGTGATCTGGGTAGGAGTGGGAGGAATCAACTTCCTCCTTCCCAGAATTCTCCTATTTTCATTACATCATTTCTATTTCCTGTCTGGTTTTCCTGCCTATATTTCCTGCCTGGCCAATCAGTGTTTATTTATAACATGATTGACAGAATACAGACAATTCTCCCTTACCACTTGCCCCTTTAAAAAGAAAAAAAGAAAGAAACAAAAACAAAGGATAGTTTTATAAGTTGGAGCTCTGCAGAGTATATTGTTTTTAATTGGTGTCTTTTGTGTTCCCTGAAACAGAACTCCAGGTTCTTTTCAATAGTACTAATCCTACCACTAATTACAAATGTTTCCTCTGATATCCCCTCCTTCAAAACTTAAACTTGCTCATCCTCCTTTCCTCATCAAATTTTAGTTTTCATGTATTTCTACTTACTCACTGCATCAATTTAGCTCAGAGAAGTGAGAAGTAGCTCTGACATAGTATGGGAGGTATCCTATCCTGAAATTATTTCAACCAAGCAAAATGACTCTAATATTTTGAGTTTGGTTTTCCGTCTTGCAACATGGATAGACTAAAGATAGCTTATTTGTTAAAATAATCACATTTCCATAGAGTCCTTATTTGCCTCAGAAGCTTCATGATCTGGCTTTCCATTTTAAACATTTTCTTTGATAGCTTTGTCTCCACAAGACTAAGCAAAAATACTCACTGAGCAGAGATTTGTATGTTCTATGGGTTCCCTAGCCTGTACTTCTATAGTCTGCTGTGTTGTACCTAGAAATAAGAACCTAATATTTGATTCTTCTGTATCTCATTCCTATCTATTTAAATTGCATGTATAAATAGTGGCTAATTGCATTTTATTACAGAAGTTGAAAATGTTCTTTTCATTTTGAGTTGTTAGTTAAACGTTTAGAAATGATACTTAGAGGACTGAAATGGTTACACACCATTAAGAAAGGAGAAGTATAATGTCTTGAAAGAATATGCTTGACCATTTGCCAATATGAATTGTAAATTTACTATTTGTAAATTTTTCTAAGAAAAAAGATCATTACTAATGATTTGTGATAATCAAAGCACAAGCGTGCTAAATTTATCAATTTTTATCTACAGAAAAAGTGGAAAAACATCTATGGCTATAAATGTATAATATAATCGGTAGCAAAATTATAATTGAATATATTTATGGGCATTTATACATTTCTGGATCTTCTCTTGCTTTTAATACATTTAGAAGTTCTTCTCCTCCTAACCATTATATCCTACTTTTGAAACTGCTGTCTGCATTTTTTTTTTCTTTTTCTTTTTTTTTTTTGGTAAAAGTCAAATAGTTAAGATTCTAGGCTTGGAGGCTACACTCAGTTGCAATTGCATGAAGTGCCACTGAGCTGTGAAAGCTGCCATGGAAAGAAACGTAAAGGATATTGTGGATTTCAGTTCAACTTTTTCAAACATACTTGGGGTGAGTTTTGCCTACTGGCTACACTCTGACAATCTTTAGTTTATACATAGGATATATTAAATAAGAAAGAATCAAATTGTTATTTTGTTTTGCCTTTCTTCTGATTTTTATACGTTTCACAAAGATAAAGACTTATCAGTTACATTATTAGTACTTTTTCTAATTGCCATACTCAAATATTTGTGATAACTAAAGGGAGACAGGAAGGAATTCTATTGGATAGTAGTGCAAGGAGATACTGTTCATCACCGTGGGAGAGAAGGCATGACAAAAGGAGTGGAGATAACTAATAACCTATTGTGTCCACAGGTAGGAGGCTGACAGATGAATGCTGTGCTCAGCTCATTTTCTCTGTTTTACTTGGTATAAGAACTATCCCCCTGGATGATCCACCCATAATCACATCAGGTCTTCTATACTCAGTTAAAACATAGTGTTTTTAATTCCATGAAGTCGACAATGAAGATTGACCATCAGGGATCATGTCATGTAGTAGAGGCGTAAAGAAACATTGTGTGTCCTGGTAATGCTTCTACTTAGTTTCTATGCTAATTTTCTCAAATACAGATTCAACTTAGACTATTTTCATTTACATATGAGGAATTTACTTGAAGTGGGGATAAATTTTTTGAATAAAGCCACATGAACTCAGAAACACAGTAGGAATATAAGAATTAAACCTTCCTTGGTAAACAAGATAGCTCCATGGGTAAATGCTCATACCCACCCACTTGTCAACCTGAGTTTGATTCCCAAGATATACATTGTACCAGGAGAGAACCAACTACCTTGCATCATTGTGCTCTTTGTGTGTGTGTGTGTGTGTGTGTGTGAGAGAGAGAGAGAGAGAGAGAGAGAGAGAGAGAGAGAGAGAGAATATAATTTTTCAAAGTATACTTCTATCATATATTGCTTCTTGGAGTAAACAAACCTTTGTGATTCTAGATCTATCATATCCTGAGAAGAATGAGAAGAATATGCCAAACACTGGAGTCTCTGACACCTTTGTCTTCACAGTGGTTTTTTATATAACACAGTGAGCTGGTGTCAAGCTTTTGAAAGGGGACCTGTTGTCTCTTACATTTACGACTGGTAGACTAGATGAATGCAATTAGTTCAGACTCTCATACAATATTGTCGTCAGTAGGATCTGGGATTTGGGAGCAGGGCAGGATTTTACGCTGGCCCTCTTGCTCCTGATGGATAATGTAGGGTCAGCAGAAAAAAAAATATGTGTTAGCTAATGATGTAGAACTTTGCATTTATTTTAGTTTTCTGTTGCTTTAGGCTGTTTCAGCTGCCCTGTCCTGTTTTTGCTATTATTCATTTCCTGGAGAAAGAGTAAAACACATTTCTTTGTTCTTCCCTCATTATAAAATGACAGGGAGAAAAACAGAAATAGAAATCACACTATTTTGGACTGTTGTCTGTGGGATTTAGAACTGAGTAAGGAAAGCACAAGATATGCCAGGCAAGATCTTATTGTTCTTTTTGTGCTTGATAAAACTAAGTGCTATAACCTTGTTGTCAGAGATGTGGCCATTTTTAGGCATTTTTTTTTCTCTCCTTGCCGTTGTGCTTTCTCCTGGGAGAACAAAGTCATCACACAGTTCACTACATACTATCCTTTGTCAAGGCAAAGGAACCCACTCCTTCCATGGCCAATAGCATGTACAAAGAGATAAGATACCCTGTTTCCTACATATCGAATGGAGACAAAAGAAAAGGGATCAGAAAATCCAGTTCCTAATCAGCTTCAGAATGACCTCGGTGTTTCCATATCCTTAAATCACTAAATGTTTCTCTTTTGAAGACAAAAAATAGGGCCAGTAGCATAAGGATTTGTGATTCCCACTTTATTAAAAACTACAAAAGTCATTGATTAAAATACTTTTGAAGCAAATGAATGAATATTTATGTTACATGATAAAGTAATTCTCAATAATTCTTCACATATTGAAATTTTCATGGTTATGAGAAATAAGAGTCCCAGACCATAAAGTAATTGAGTCATTCTTCTCTCATACTAAGAAATGTACTTACCTTTGCTCTATTGGTTCCTAGGAAAAATACAAGGGCTGCTCACTCAGATGATACCAAAAGTGAATAAATTTTAAAATTGCTCTAAGGAATTGTTCTATCATTTTAATCTCTTATTGGCATCCTTCATAATTAATTGTTTCCTGTTTATATCTAGTAAAGAATATTAGTCAGTTTTGATGTGAAATGTATTGTAATAAACCCCAAAGAAGCAGAAGAATAAAATAGAACTTATACCTGCAAGCATGGTGCTTATACCTTACACATGAATATAATACTGAAATTCTGTAAGATTATTCTCTCATGGCATATTCAACAGATATGTACTAAGCTATGTCTCTTCTAGTAACTCTGCATAAGAACTGGTATGGTGAAAGGGAGCATCAGATTCAGAAAAATATATAAACATTCAAAAATGGATATTTACAATTCAAAGCTGCTATTCTCTTTCAAAGCTGGTAAATAATCAGCAAGTTTTTGCCGTATTCTAATACTCTGTTCAGCATTAGAAATATTGCATAAACAAAATGGATATGATCTCTTTTCTAAGGATAGATCATGGGATCAGAAGCGTGACAAGAGCAATGCAGGTTTTATATAATTTCCAAGCAGATTTTGTTGGAAATTGAGGAAGTCGTTGTACAAACATCTTCAGATTTGGAAGCAAAAGAATGAATGCGATCAGGTAATAAGGTGGCCATAAGATCCTGAGCCAGTTTCTCGGTGACTACTTAGCCTTTGGAAGTCCAAGAGAAATAAAGGTTTCTGTAATGGTCTATAGAAAAGCATTGGCTATGACTGAGATTTAAATTCCCAGATTCAGCTTCAGTTACTAGAATCTGAATGACAGTATGAGATTTGTGGTTTGTAACCACCATCATAAGACATATAAAGCTGGTTTATCTTGATAAGAAAGCTTTGGGCATAGCACATTTGTTACCAGATGATACAGAAGTGTAGGAGAACCTCTCCAGATGTCCAGCCAACCATTCCAGGCCTTTCCATGACAATCAGCAACTACACTCGGTATTTCCTTCAATGGACACTATTAAGATCCATGCTCCCACAAATTTATTTTAAGAAAAGATAGATCACTCTATTTTGAATCACACTTTTTAAGATAATTATTTTATTTTTAAGATTATAATATTATATATCATTCATTCCCCCATTCCCTTTCTTCCTCTTCAGCCTCCCATATAGACTCCTTTGCTTGCTTTCAAATTCATGACTTCTTTTTTATTAATTATTATATAATATAGCATATATTCCTAATACATAAATATAATATGCTCATTCAGATTAATGTTAGTTGTTTTCAGAACGGACCATTTGGTAATAAATAACTAATTAGTGTGCTCTTTCCTAGAAGACTATTTCTCCCTTTCATACTGGGAACCTAATGGTAGTGACATCATGGATGTTGAAAGAGAACCAACCACAATTACTTATTAAAGGAGCATATGCCCTAAATACATTTTAGATATTTGTCCTTATAACCAAATATAAATTTAGTTCTCACTCCTCATCAAGGAACCACTTTTGCAACATATGGAGACAACTATAAAAAACCACAAGCATTCAGAATTCAGAACCATCCTGTCTTATTTGTGGTGGTTGTATGAAGTAGTTGGTTCTCCTGACTCTTTCAGAGAAATGACTCCTTGATTTGTGTATCATCAGAGATATGTTATTCTACTGGCATCACATGACAGCAAGAACAATAATTTACTGTGCTTGAGCATGGTAAATTAATCAAAATAGTAATTTTTCTGAAATAATTTGTGTTTGTTTAAGTGCTATTTTTTCACCAGTGTTTGTAGATTCACTTCTCCTTTGAATAAGTTACTAAATGTCAGTTGTTCTTACTACTAAAAAAAAAATACAAATAAAATGTTGAAGTATTTGTCATTCAAGATGACATCCTTCACAACCCAAATTGGCTTGCCTTATCTCTCATTTGTAGTGACTTTTATACCTATAATTTTCATTGGTACAGATATTATGAGCTAATTATAGCTAAAATTTAAATGAGTAATCTATAATCTGCCAAGACTATAGTTTAATTTTCCTGTATTAAGGTACTAATTCTTGCTTATTCCTTTATTATTACCATTTTAAATAAATCCACACACACACACACACACACACACACACATATATATATATATATATATATATATATATACATATATATAACCTATTAGAAGTAAAACGACTCAGCCAAGTGTATAACTGACACTAGGTTGTTTAGGTCAAATCTTAAGAACACTCAAGTCTTGATTTTATGGTAAACTTTGAAGCAAAAAGAAAATATGAAGTCTTGGTTGTGGGCTTATATTCCCTTGACCTTGCCATAGTACATGAGCAAAATCAGTAGGTAAAACGAATATAAGGTATATACTAATTAGAAATCAAGAAGGCCTTCTGTCCATGGAAGATCTGATTTTTTCCTACTAAGTTCTGTAAAAGAATCTGAACTTCCAGGTCAACCTGATCAATAATTAAGTTTGATTATTTCAGCATATAAATGATCACATAAGTCTTTCTAAGTTAATAAAATGGAAAACTGAATTCTGGATTCAATTGATGACTTTGTTTAATATAACTCTTTCTATACTACATAGCTGGTTGCTGTATGTTATTATATACATTTGTGGGTGTAAAATAGATTGGATAACTAAGAAGTATTCCTTTGGAGAGATCTGTAACTCAGATTTTTTTTTCTACTGTATTAAGTAATATAAAAGACATTGTCAAAATATCCTTTGTTATAATTTGTTATTGTTATTAGAAACATATTCCTTTTAGATGAAGAGTACTCGAAACACCACCAGTAAAGAAACACAATTAATTCTGTATATTATAGTATGGAACATAAAGAATATTTTTTACCATTATGAATAAGCCATAAATTAGTGTGTCACACTCCAAGACAGTTTGAACAATAACTAGGGCCAGGAGTAGATTTGTCCACCCTTTTAAAGGTATGGCTTTTGTTTTATTCTTTTTGTGAGGAGGCATTTCTTTTACTGTGCAAAGTAGTTTTCAGAGGAAGCTTATGACTCTTTAAGGATTACCACTAACATAACAAGATTTCTTGTCCAATTGGAAATTACTTGCTCCCTTTATGAATTTCTCTCTGCATTAAGATATTTTATTTTCATCCAATTGCCACTTTTCCTTACCATCTTCACCCTGTTATCAGTCATTTTTAAAATAGTGAAGCAATAATTGAAAAAATAATGTCTTACACTTTACCCTTCAGATGAACAAGAAACATATAAGATATGCCTCTTCCTGATGTTAGTTTGCATTATCCTGTTACATATTCAACAGACTATAAAAACAATCACAACAGTAGGGAAGACACTAAGAATGGTTCTTAGCTGAGATTCTGAATTTAGATTCTAATATGTAATTAGTTATCTACTTTTTCTTAGTTATCATAGGCCATGATCTGCCTTTTTCAGATATTCAAATGCTTCTATTGCATTCAATAGGAAAATGATTTAGTGTAAAACAACTTAGTTGAAACTATTATGGATGCTAATCGAGGGTGCTTTAAGTTGCTTTTATGATTTCATGAAACAATATGATAAATTCCAAAGGATGAGTACAAGATCTTCTGTATACCACTTAGATGAAGGTCACAGTCTATGCATATATTCTATGATAGAGTACTCATGAAGTAATCCAAAATACATTATTAGTTCCCCACAGGGGTGTGAATTAGAAATATTAAATACCTTGTCTCAGAAGACTCAATAAATCCTAATTAATTTTGAGTAGATATAACCAAAAATCCTGAGTACAATTTAATGCTGTAACAATTTTTTTAAGTCTATGATTTTAAGGGATTCAATTCACAAATGCTGGAAAAGTATACACACCATAATGGCCACAAATCATTAAACATATATGGTACTTCAGCTCTTACAGGACATGAACGTAAAATAGGAAAATATGGCATTAGTGGTAAAGGAGAGGGGTTGGGTTAAACATGAGCAACATGTAATGGTACATGTGTGCTAAATATCTTAATAAAACATGCTGATTTAAATGCTAATAAAATCTATAGAAAGTATGTAAGTAAAGTAAAAATACTGTAATTATTTTTATACATAGGTACCTTCTGAACTTAGTTCTTCTAAATAGAGTCAAGGAATCTAATGCTGTATATAGGGACATCACAATCTGGTTCAATGGCTTGCTAATAGAAGAAACAAAACATGACAAAATCACACAGAAGAGGCACCCTTCCTACTCTGTAACTTTAGAAGCACTAACTTTTTAATATTTTCATGCATTTAAATCTTTATCAAGTCAATGACGTTGAACTCATATTTTCTCTTCTTTACAGATGATAGAAGGAGACTCAGTTTCCAAAGTTTTCTTTTTTATAACTTTAATGCAGTGGTACCAGAATACAAACTTGAGTCCATAACTCACCACTTGAGCATTATATCAGACGAATTCACACACTTAGAGCATCGGCTGTCTAATAGTAAGTGAGCCGTGGAAATAATTGGTTCCAGCTCAAATAACCCAACTCATGTGAGTAGGAGAGAGGCCTAGAAAGGGACAATTTTATAAGCACCAAGAAGACTGACACTGATGACTCTTAGCCTACAAGGTAGACAGTTGCCCAAATGTCCATAGTTCTTCCATGCACAGTGACCATAATCATGTAACATGGAGCCTTTATTTTGAATAACAATCGACTTAAAGTTTAGTATGAGGAAAGCACACAACCTCATTTTTTTTTACTTTAAAATTTTTGAAATTTCTGGATAGATACTGTTAATTCATTTTCTGGTCAGAGATAGTCTCATTTTTTAAAAAAAATATTTTATTCATGCAAAAACATACTACAAATAGAGACTTAAAAATCTACTACTTAAAAAGAAAATTATGGAAGTATTTCTTCAGGTTTTTCTAGTAGAAAATTCATCTCTAAAGTACCTGTCCTGCTTAGAAAGACAAAGCCAGAAGGAAAGTAATCTTGAACATATCAAGCTACTCTGATGTTACTATACATGAAAAATATCTCTCTAACGTCACTTAATCGGGTTAGAGGAAAGGTAGTTTTTCTCATACAGCTAACAGACCACTAATTGCTTTGAACCCTGGGATTTTCTAAGTGTCGTTTTCTCATCAGTCAATTACGAGTCTCCAGCTTGATTTAAAAACTTAACTTTTACTAAGAATATAATATTGGTAGAGATTGTGTCAGCTACTAGTCCTCATTTACAACAATGTTGATATGTTTCTTATATGTGTGTATACACATATATATGTACACAATATATAATACATATATTCATATTATATATATGATATGGTTAAGAAAAATATTTGATAAGGTTATATGAAGTAAATATGGACACAATTTGGATCAATTTAGTCATTTTTTATAACACCTATCTTCCAGAAATTATGCTAAACATGAAAGTGATGTATCTATCCTTTCTCATCTCTAGACAGATATTGACAAGAGTTAACTTTAAAAATTTCATTGAATAGATCCAAATTATCTCAAAATATGTCTATTTAAAACAGAACTTATAGTTTTTTTTTCAATCTACCCATTGAATTTACCCTAGGAATTTCAGGTTTAGGATCCTTTACACAAGATTACTGAGACAGAACCTATACAGTGTCTTTTCATTCAAGTCAGTGGTAACATTTTCATCACAACTGATATTCATTTTATTTTCGATAGAAAAGAAAAAATCCATTCTTCATATATTGTTCTAAATCTTGTCTGTAAAATTAAAAGTCAGAACATACAACTCTCCTCCTAAATGCTTTTTTTTTACATGTTTTCTACCACGTGCAGAACAAAACCCCAAATCCACACTCCAACAAATTTTGTCAAAATATCTCCACATTGTTTTCTAATTTTAGGTATCTCTCTTCCATTCTCCTCCTCCACTGCACTCCCCTGCCCTCTCTCTCTTTCCCTCCCCTTCTGTCTTTTCTTGTTTTAATTGAAAAGAGTGCATATTAGTACTTCTGACTAGTTCCAAAGAAAATCTCAGGATTAGCAACAAGGTATATCTTTCCTGTTCTATTGTCACTATCTCGGTTCTGTTGTTGATTGTTGCTGATAACTCCTTCTTCCTTGAGATACTTTTTAGCTACCCACTCTAGGTGGCCCACACGCCCTTGCCATGCAATTTCTTGTCAACAGGTTTCTTTTTCCCTAATAGTAGAAATCAGAATCATTATTTCCCTTGTTTATCTTTAGATTTTATATTTAACATGACTATACACTGGCTTATGAGCAGATGTGCTGTTGGAGGCCGCTAGTTAGTTCTCAGATCAGCCCTGAAATAATCATACAGAAACCATATTATTTGCAATACTGTTTGGCCAATAGCTTAAATGTATTTCTGGTTAACTCTTTTTTTAAAAATATTTTTTATTAAGCTCTACATTTTTCTCTGCTCCCCTCCCTGCCTCTCTCCTACGCTTCAACCTCTCCCAAGGTCACTATGCTCCGAATTTTCTTAGAAGATCTTGTCTTTTTCTACTTCTCATGTAGATTAGATCTACATATGTCTCTCTTAGGGTCCTCATTGTTATCTAGGTTCTCTGGGATTGTGATTTGTGGGCTGGTTTTCTTTGCATTATATCTAAAAACCACTTATGAGTGAGTACTAGTTAACTCTTATATCCTAAACTAGTCCATCTCCTTTAATCTATGTATCGTCATGTGGCTATGCCTTACTGGGTAAAGTTCCATTTCAAGCGTCTGTCTCCAGCAGGGTTACGTAGTCTCCAAACTCTGCCATTCTTTTCCCAGCATTCAGTTTAGTTTTTTTTTGTCTGCATAAAATTTATTTTGTTAACATGGAGACAAATCTACAGCATATATATGAGGCATGACATGATCTACAATGGCTGATGAGCTTACCCTGATTTAACCGTACAATTTATCCTCTATAATACAATACATTTGTATATGAATATGGTCATGCACAGGGCATGGGACAAGGACACAAAGGTACAAAGTGGAAGTATTCCTCGACAATGGGGCCAAGTATTCACAAATGACAAACCCATCAACTGCACAAAGATGAAGAGAGTTAGAGCTGATGATGCAATAAGGCTTGTGTACACATTCTCTACTGAAGGAATGCTTGGATTTCAGTTGTTAATTAGCAACTGAGGTTCCAAAACTTTCAAAACCATGGTAAAATTGCTTACAGTTTTAGGAGTTGAGAGAGCACAAACTCAGATCTTAGCCTGCCTAGTGTTTTTGCCCAGTCTGAAAAGCTAACATTTTACATATTTTAAACTGAAAAAATCAGAGAAAAAAAAATGTTACATGAAGGGTGAAACCCTGAAAATACAAAAAAAAAAGAAAAGAAAAGAAAATCAGAGTTCACAATGTTTATGGGAACAGAATCACACATCATCACCTGTGGCTGCTTCTATGCCAAAGGGAGACTGAGAATTTGGTTTTTTTTTTTTCCTTTGCCTAGCTCTAATCTTTTACCCTATCACAGGTCAAGACAGCTTGTTTATTAACTAATTGTATTCACATTATGCAGAGGGGAATCCTGCAT
Organism: Microtus oregoni; assembly: GCF_018167655.1. Lineage (NCBI taxonomy): Eukaryota > Metazoa > Chordata > Mammalia > Rodentia > Cricetidae > Microtus > Microtus oregoni. The sequence goes on along the minus strand of NW_024543080.1, from coordinate 36,791,193 downwards.
CACGGATGCCTGTATTTGATGTTTCATTCACATCATATTTCATCCTAATGAGTATGTGTTAATATTTCAAAAATATTTCTGTGTTATAAATAAATTAATAGGCAACAATCTCCAATCCCCTCTTTGTTTGGGAAGTCATTTTCCCTCATTAAGTAGAGAAAAATCAAGAACATATTAATCATATATATTCTTGAACTTCATAGATGACACTTTGTTTAATTAACCCAGGAAAAAGAAACCACTGTTTCTGCTGTTTACTAATGGAAATGTTAAAAATTAACTTAGTGTTTCTTTTTAATGAAAGAGTCACATATCTAGTTGTTATTTCAGAAATACAACAAGAAACAAAATCAACCCATATAGGTGTTAAGTAAAAATACTGTTGGTATGTTTATGCAAGCTGTTGGACTAACCTGTACAGTCACAAAGTCATTTTCTAATTAACTGATACAAACAGATCAAGTACAACCTAATAGTTCATTGCTGCAGGTCAGACTGTCTCGATAGATGTGCAGTTCTACAAATGGCCCTGCAATTACAGTAGTTTTATATATCCACAGGCATTTAAAGCAATCAGCAGCTTTAATTGCCAGTAAAGAAAGACCTGCCTTGTTCCAGCTTCTCCTGTTCTCTGACCTATTTGCAAAATTGTCATTTCTGAAAGAAGAGTGAGGCCAACCACCAATAATATGTGAAGAAATGAACTGATTCATGTGCATGAAGTCATATGGATGCATTGAAGAAAATTGCTTTGTTCAGAAGATTTAAACATTTCTGTTTGAGTCATATAAAAATTATTGAATGTGAAATATAAAATTTTAGAAAATGTGGATTGATCGCATGTGATTTGTCATGTGCCAAGATAGAATTAGTGGTACTGGCAAAGGTGAACTGTCAGACAACTATGCTAAGAGTAGTAGGATATTTAAACAAAGATATGGGAAATTGTATGTGAAAACAATAAATAAGGGCATACATAAAGACACTTTCAAAAATTCTCCTATAAATGGTTAATAATTTCGCTAGAGCATAAATATTTAGTAGAATTCAGGTAGATTTAAAATTTTAAATTCATTTAATTGATACCAAGCATTTGAGTGAGAAAAGAAAGTTTCCATTTGTTAGTTTACTAAAATTATCCTTAGAGATTTATGTTGCAAGTCTTGCCCACGGTGAAAATGATACTTGCTACCAAAATCTTAGAGGTGTCCTCCAAATACACACCCACACACACACACACACACACACACACATATATATATATATATATTTCTAAATTAAAATTTATAAAATACTTTTTTCACATGGAGGTATTCTAAGTCCAGATTTTAAAGAGCTGTATTATATTTCAGAACTGGTATGAACTCATCTATTTTTAATAACACAAAAAGTGTAAAGGATAATTTTTCTTTTTAAGAATATTGGGTGCTCACCTTAGGAGACCTGGATAGAGGTGGGCGGTCCTTGGGCTTCCCACAGGTTAGGGAACCCTGATTGCTCTTCGAGCAGATGAGGGAGGGGGACTTGATCGGGGGAGGGGGAGGGAAATGGGAAGCAGTTGCGGGGAGGAGGCAGAAATCCTTAATAAATAAATAAATTAAAAAATAATAATAATAAATAAAATAAATTAATAAATAGATAAATAAATAAATAAATAAATAGGTCCTCCAAAACCTAAAAAAAAATAAAGGCATATACCACCAAAAAAAAATGAATATTGGGCACATACAGATACCGTTTTTAACGAGTCTATTCATCCTTATAATTTTTACAGTTAATAATTTTGCTGTCCTCAGAATATTGTGCAAAACTTAGACCTATGGTAACGTTTGTTCCCTTCTTGCCAAGTATTAGTTAGATTTTTGAATCTATTTTAATCTCTTCTGTGTTGTGCCTCACAAAAATGTCCAATTACTTTACTATACATCAGATTTTACATGTAGATATTTGCAGACATTTTCAGTTACTCTGTGGTCAAACTGAAGTTTGGTGTAGTGGTTCGTTACCAATATAACCTGTGTTTTTTAGAGAAGAATAACTACAGACACAATCTTTGGGAGACTTTCATAGGATGAGGAGTATAGAATACAGTGATACTTCTGCAAGCCAAGAGGTGACAAGGATGACTACTGATGCACAGAGCTAATAGAAAGGCGTGCAAATCCTAGATGTTCCTCAACCAAGGAATGGATAAAGAAAATGTGGCACAGTTATACAAAAGAGTATTACACAGCTGTTTTTGTTTTGCTTTGTTTTTTAAAAAAGGATACCAGGAGATTTGAAGGCAAACAGATGGAACAAAAAAAAAAAAAATCTTCGTGAGTAAGGTAACCTAGACAGAGATAAACATGCATGGTAAATACTCATCCATAGGTGGATATTAGCTGTAAAATAAAGGATAACAATGCCACAATACTCAGACCCAAGGAGGTAATCATGTTGCAGGGTGGCCTGGGAGGAGAAAAAAAAAAAAGACTACTGAGATAGATTCATGGAGATGGGGAGGATTTCAGGGTCAGGTAAAATCCTGGCTTGAGGGAATCTCCCAGGAGTCTACAGGGAGGATCCCAGTTTAAGTTTCTAGCAGTAGCAGATAGGAAGCCTGAACTGGCATCACCAGGAACCAAGTTGTTGCCTTGCCCTGTTGTCATGAAAGAATGGTCAACCATCAACAAATGGAGATAGGTGAGGAACTACTTCCAAACATTAAGTGGAATTCAGGGATCCTGCAAAAAAAGCAGCCTATGGATTGTGGTAGCCAGAGAGGTCAAGGACACCACAAGACGCACTCACATGGTCAACTAAGTTTGACCCATGGGGGCTCAGGGAGCCTGAGTTTGCTTGAGACTGACTTAGGATCTCCGCATATATATTGCAGATGTGTTGTTTTGTCTTTTGTTGGACACCTGGTGGTGGGAACAGGCTCTGTTTCTCATAGTTTTTGCAAGTTTTTGAGCCCCTACTTCTCGTGTTGTGTTGCCTTGTCCAGCTTTGATGCATGGGGAGGTGTTTAGTCTTGCTGTGGCTTGATATGCCAGGCTTTGTTGATACTCCTGGGGAACTTGCCCTTTCCTAAGCGAAATGTAGGAGAAGTCAACTGGGGGAAGGAAGAGAGGGATTTGGGTTAGGTACTGGGAGAAGAAATAGATGGAGGAAGCTATGGCCATAATGTAACATAAATAAATATACTTAAAGATTGCTAGTCATTTGCAGAGGTATGAAACATACAATCCTGTTATTTAAAACCATCTGGTTATGAAGCCAAACAAAATCCTAGCAAGAAGAAGGAAAACTGAGCACAAAGTCTTAAGTCAAACCAAGAAGCTATTTGTAATTGATAGCTTTGGGGGGGAGGAAATACCAGGTTTTTGTTGGTTTTTTTTTTTTTTGTTGTTTTGTTTTTTGTTTTTACATTGGAGTGAAAATGAGTATATCAGCTACACACCAGGTCAGGTCTCATGCTGAGGAGCAAGTGACCCAACAAAACAAACTCCATGTTGTTTTTATTTGTTTTTTTTTTATATGTGTGTACATGTTCTGTTTAGATTTATTTGACTTTAGCTTTGTTCTTTTAAGAGAGGGAAAGTACATGGAGTTGGGTGGATAGAGAATGGGATGGGGAATTTTGTAAAGGTAGGGGATGAGCAATAATATAAAAATGTATCGTGTTAAATTTTTAAAAGTTTAAAGATTAGAAAGGTACTAGATTCTAATTAATGCGTAGCGATAGTTATGTAGATGAAACTAATGTAAGTGGAGTTTGCCATGACGCTGAAGGACCTTCTGTGTTTTTCAATGTCTGTCTATTTTTCCCGTTTTAAATTAGCACGTGGCTTTGAACAATCATAATTAAGCGTTTAGCTGTGGCCAACATGTAGGTAAAATAGAGCTGTCAGTAAATGGGAAGAAACTAGAAGCCAGAGAATATGCAGCATAGAATATGAAATCAAGGACAATCACTCATTTATATTCTATTATTCTGCATGAATGTAGCATAGTAGAGCTGTTTGCATTATGCATTTTGACCAGGCATGAGTGTCTTATTTAGAATTTACTATTGCTGTTTAGAGACTCCATGACCATGGAAACTCTTAAAAAGAAAACATTTAATTGAGCGGCTCACTTACAGTTTAGAGCTTCAGTCCATCATGGAGGGAGCATGAAGGCAGATGTGGTGCTGGAGCTGAGAGTTCTACATCTTGACTCAGAGGCAACAGAGTCCACTGACTGTCACACTGAGTGAAGCGTGAGAAAAAAATAAAAAAACAACTCAAATTCTGCCCCCACAATGATACACTTCCAATACAAGTTGTGGCCCAGATTAAAGTGTGCCCTCAAGCCTCGAGGTCTAGATTAAAGGCATGTGGCACACAGCCCTCTCCAACTAGAGTACACTTCCAAATGTGTTACTCTCTATGAGCTTATGTGGGCATTTAAACTACCACAAAGATTGAGGGATGTTTAGATCAGAGAGCAGTGAAATCTTAGCATTAAGGGAGGTGGTAAAATGCTTAGTGTTAAAAGAAAGCATGGAAGTAAAAAATGATAAGCAATAGAGTTAAAAGCTAATGAAACTAAAAGGAAAAAGAAGGGAGTAGGAGAGGATGTGGGATATAATAGAATTTTATGAGGACAGAGTCAGTCAGTGGAATAGGATACCCCAGATTAATTATGCTAGAAGTTTTAAATATTAAGTTTAGAAACTATTACTCTTGAAAAATTATTTATTCAATAACATATTTGTATTCTTTTTTATTTTTTTAGCTTTTTGGAAGAAATGGAACTGGTCAAAGAGCATAGTATTGAGTATAATAGTTATATAAAAAGGGTATATAAAGGGCTTGGCTATTGTCTGCAGTTCAGAAATTCTGTATAACCACCAGAAGCCATTGCTTGCATTTATATACATGATTAGTATGGACATCAATAAAAAGTTCCTTATATAAAATAAGTAAAATAAAGAAAAAATCTGTTTATTTTACTCTCTTTGAAAGCCCAGTAAATCAAGTTAACATGCCATCAAATGTAATATTACTTTGTTTTAAGAAGATGATAACTTATTTGTGTCCAATGTTAGCCAGTGTGGTACTTTGAGCAACATCGCCACTGCAGGCTCATTTGTGAGAATGCTTAGTAACCAGGGAGTAGAAATGTTTGACCAGATTAGAAGGATTAGGAGGTGTGTTTTTATTAGAGGAAGTGTGTAACTGTGCTTGAGGTTTAAAAAGCTCACTCTAAGTCAAATGCTGCCTATAGATCATGATGTAGTTATTAGAATCTGCCCGAATGCTGCCATGCTCACAGCAATGATGACAGTGAACCAAAAGCCTGAAACTGTAAGCAAGTCCTAGGTTAATGCTTTCTTTTCTAAGAATTGTATTGGTCATTGTGTCTCTTCATGGCAATAGAAAAGTGACTAAAGTAACTTATCTTGTCTTATGACATATGTTAAAATTTTTCTTTGTCAAATTTAGTGTTTTCACAGCAACCACACATACTAGAAAATACATATATAATGGCAAATATTTTAGTGGTATGCGTGTGTGTAAAATACCAACATGCTAAACATATACATACAAACCAACAACAACTACAACATTCGTTTTTCCCCAAACATTTCTTCATACTACCTTTAATCTTAGAAGATGTTTAGTTGACAACACACCATACATGAAATGTTACTGTTTCCATTGTCCCTAAATTCTACTTATTCTACTCACTGAGAAGTTATTTATGGTTCTTATATATCCCAATTGTTTTATAAAAATAGATAATATCAAAATACTTTCTTTGTTTGATATTCTATAGGGGATTTTCTCAGACATGTCTTAATTTATACTTATTTTCTTTGTAAACATTGTTTAGTAGTAAGTAGTTATGGTGAACCTGAAAATTATTAACTGTTAAATTTGAGGACATCCTTTGCCATTATGCTTCTCATTCTCCTAACTTTTTTATATATCTTTCAGTGACCACTCTTAATACCTGTTCTTTCTCCTCAAGTGCCATACTGTTTTATACCCTTCATATATAAGCCTCTTCATTTCTTCTATGATTCTATTTTTAAGATAACTTAATCTACCCAGACATAATTACACACAAACATGAATGCCTTATTAAATTTAATATTTTATAAAGAAGCCAGAAATACACACTGGAAACAAAAATCAAACAGCATCTTCAACAAATGTTGCTGGTCAAATTAGAGGTATGCATGCAGAAGAATTCAAACAGATGACTCAATTACAAAAGGATCAAAGACCCCAACATAAGACCATATACACTAAATCTTATAGAAGAAAATATGAAGAATAGCGTTGAACTCACTGAAACAGGTAAAGATTTTCCGAATAGAAAAACATTAACATAGGCACTACGGTCAAGAAATAATAAATGGATCTCATAAAATTGAAATCTTCTGCATGGCAAAACAGTTTCTTCTGAACAAAACTGCAGGTTACAGAATGGGGAGAAAATTTTTTTACCAATGACACATATGATAGGTTTCTAATACCCAAAATATATAAATAATATAAAAACTGGATATCAAGAAGAAAATAATGCAACCAAAAAATGGAATACAAATCCAATCTAACAGAGAATTCCGAGAGAGAGAGAGAGAGAGAGAGAGAGAGAGAGAGAGAGAGAAACTCAGATGGGTGAGAAACAATTAAAAACATGTTCAACATCCTTAGCCATCAAGGTAATGCAAATCAAACTACTTTGAGATTTCTTCTTATACCAGTCAGGAGTATGACTAAGATTAGTAAAACAAATAATATATCATGTTATTTTAAGAAAGGGAAACACTGCCCATTGCTGGAGGAGGGAAAACATATACAGATGTTTTAGAAATCAGTTTAGCAGTTCTTCAGGAGGAAGGGATATGCTCCATCTCAAGATCAAGCTATGTCACCCTTGGGCTATATTCAAAAGAAGCTTCATCCTATTACAGGGACACTTGCTCAGGCATATTCATTGTTGCTTTATTCAAAATAGTCAGAAATTGGAAACAACCTAGATGTCCAATTAACAGATAAATGGATAAAGAAAATGTGGTATATTTTCACAGTTGACTATTACTCAGCCATTGAAAAATGAAAGTATAAAATATGTAGGTAAACAATTCAACTAAGAAAAATAATCCTGAACGAGGCAATGTATATGCAGAATGAAAAATACGTTATGTGTGCATTTATGTGTTAACTGCTAAGTCAAAGATAAGCAAGCTATAAGCAGTAGAACCACAGTGATTAAGTATTGAGTAAGGGACTAGATGAAGGTAAAAGATCCCTAGGAAGGCAAAATAGAATAGATAGTTATAGATGGACCAGGGGAAAGGACTGAAATGGGAAGATAAAACTGAGAGGATGAGTAAATAACGAGATGAGGGAGAAGATACAGGGAGTGAAAGGTAAAATCAGGAAGCATTTGACTGTCCTCTGAAAACCCTATTAGTTTTCTCCAAGGCAGTCTAATTTGGAAAACAAATTATTCTCAAAGGTATACTGCTGGCTTAGAAGTAGATGGCCAACAAAAAAAAAATAAATAAATTCAATGCCATCTTTGGAGGGTTTTTTGTCTCTAATGTCATATTATAGCTTGTTTCTTTCATTATTTTCATTTTTATAAATTTTTATGCTTTTTGCTTTTAGTGTACAGTATATGATCTTGTTTTCTGTTTTATGGGATTACCAAATAGTTGAACAAGTGTGTTTTTGAGTCTATATCTGCTTCTATTTTTACTTGGGCTATTATTCTTCTTTTTATTTTCTCATATTCTGATTTATTTGTTTTTATTATATTGTATCTTAATTTATTATACCCTCAATGCCTTTTTATTTTTTAATTTGAGACAGAAAGGGTCTTGATACCACTAAGAGGGAGGTAGGAGAAACTGGAAGGATTAGGGGAAGGAGAAAACATAATCCGAATATATTATGTGAAAAAAAAATCTATTTCCAATAAAAGAAAAACAGAAAATGTAAAATTTAATTTAAAAGAACTCCCGTTATCTTCATCATTCTCTCTTCATGTTTATTGATTCCCTTGTATATTTCCTTAAGTCATTCATAAATACATATCATTCAGTATTAATATTTTGATTATTTTCTTTACTTGTATAAACATATGTCTTTTTTTGCATGTTGGTTGCCTGTTTCATAAGAATAATATCTACATTGTATTTTGGAGGCAATGTCTTTCTTTGTTTCTCTAAAATCTTCTCCTAGTTCCTTTAATTTTTTGTTGTTGGTTGGGTGTTTGATTCCAAGTTGATTTTATTTCTGCTAGAACTTTATCTATGGCATTTTGTAAGGTTTTGCTGAAAGCAATGCTCCAGAGATTGCTTGTATTTGTTTCTGCCTACTTCCTACAGCTACCCTGGATTACTTAAAAATAACTTTTCAGCTTGAGAGATTTGGATCACTACCGGCAAGCCAATATGGTGCCAGGTTGTATGAAATCTCATGAGAGATTTCTGTTTCTACCCTTCTCAGAATATCAACACACTTATCAAGTTTTCACTTCTATATGATACTGACTTACTTCTGTTTTAGTCTATGGAACCAATAGACTTTCAATTAAGTACAACTGATTTAAGAGTTTTACATTATTATCATTAAACATTCTTGTTCTACTTGGTTAATAATAGAAAATTCTCTTATTTGAATATATTTCACAGACAGGCCTCCATTGCTTCAATTTTGTAAATAAAAATGTTGATGCATTTTTCAGTTTTATAGAACAAATTAGATCAAGTTAAATTACAAAACTAAATAATAAATTGAAACATGGTCAGAAGACATACAAATAGTCAGAAAACAAATGAATGGGCCATTGACTCATATATAAGCATAATATCTAAAATAAATCAAGCATGGAAATATCTAATATATAATAAATGTGTTTCAAATTTTGAAAACATTCAACAATCAGAAGAGATATGGGATATAATGCCCTTTCTTGCTGAAAATGCTAGGTTATAGACAAGACATGGGTGTTGCCCAGAATTTTATTGGCCTTCATAATCAAAACCCAGAATCAGATATCAGGGGGTGGAAGCTGAAAGAGCAGAGAGGCAAAGGGACCAGTCACTGGCTATTACCTCTATAAAACCCTCAAGCTGAATAAGATATCCTATGTCTATACATGGTTCCAACAAATTTCTCACAGTTTGTTCGGAGTACAATAGAGTACTCATTTGGATATAGTTCTTTGAATATTTCCTTATGATTTATCTACTTTCTACTTGAATATGTTTTAAAGAAAAACAGTAAACTAATGGACGCTATGTATTATGTAACACTAAGGTCCTTCATACTGTTCCCAACTCAGCAGATCATGAAAAACATAATGCATGGTTACTTTTTCTTCCCAATTTTCTGTGTCTCAAGCAGAGCCAAGGTCTCTCAGACCTCACTTAAGTTACTGTGTCTCAGATCACGAGTTTCCTTCCTACAGCCTACATTCTATTCTTCTTTAATTCCTCTTACGGTGATATTGACTCATCAATACAAAACATGTAATTGTTATTTAATTACACATTCACACACACACATGCACGCATGCACGCACACCCCTACGATTATTTTCTGTAAGTCTCATGGTGAAAGGTTGTACTTTCATTTTACACTCTATCGTGCATACCATATAATCAATTCTAACTGGACACAAAGTTTGCTGAAAGAAGAAAAGTTTGATTAATCTTTACTGTTATGAAAAATAAATGCAGGATAAGAAACATAAATTAATCCCCTATCACTAATAATACTTTTAGTAATTACATTTCTTTCGTTTCTAAGAATCAAAGCCAGAATCTAAATAATGTTAAATATGCAGCCTACTATTGAGTCACTTCTCAAGTCACTGTAGCCACTGTGCTTCATGAAAGCAGAAATACCTCATGGACATTATGAGTTTCCTCCAGTCTTTATTTCCATAATGTATTTATCCTGATGCTCAAAAATAGAGTAGCATGAGAAAATATTTTGTGCATTATTTAGGTGAAGTACTAAATTGTGAAGCAAATACTTAGTGTGTAGCACTTATAAGATTATTCCTAACAATAGAATGTTGCTTGGACTGATTATTTAACAGCAGTTTGAGATAATCTGGACTAAGAAGGAGAATTCAATACAAATTGGATATGGAATTCAAGAGGAAATTTTTAAATGATTGAATAATATATAATTTATCTGTTATTGTTGCTGAAAACAAATGGATAAAGTCCATTTGAGATGGAAAGGGTTTGCTTCTGTTTACCGATTCATATCACATTCCAGCATCAAAGGAAGTCAGGACAACACTTTAAGGCAGAAACTTAGAGGAAAGAACAAGATAAGAATCCATGTTGCTTACTGGATTTCTCAACCTGCCTTCTTAGGTAACTCAGGACCACCTGCCTAGGGGTGACATCACCCACAATGCTCCCCACCTCAGGAATTACTGATTAATAAAATGCCTCACAGACTTACCCACAGGCCTGTCTTTAAAAGACATTTTCTAAGTTGATATTTCTTTCCAAATGACTCAAGCTTGTGTCAAGTTGATATAAACCAACCAAAGCAATATACCTAAAAGTTGTAAAGGTGAAAATTTGCAGAGCATTTGTTCACAAAATAAATTATATGTATTACTAGATGTGAACTCTGTGCAAATGGGGATATTAGAATGTCTGAGATCTATGACAGTATTCGTAAATAATGTAGAACAAGAAATTTTAAATACATATACACATATGTATATTCTGTATTTAACTTAAAGGTTCATTAATTATTTTGTTATGGTTTTTTATTATTATTAATGTCTGAAGGGTAAATGCCTGATATTTCAAAAATCCAGAAAAGTGTTGGCTATTTTCTGAAGGTATTGAAATCTTCAAATACACCCGTATCTATAGAGGGTAGATATGAATGATAAAATTCTAGGAAGAATAATCATTTAAAAACAAACATTTACCTCCAAAACATTTAGACAAGTTATAAGACCATAGTATATTTGGCATTAAGGCTGCCTTCTGTACTGCAGATCAAAATAGGATGGGAGTCCCATCCTGGAGGCTTCTATATTCTCTTTACAATTTAACCTATGAAGTGTAACTGATCACGTGGGTTACAGATGCATTGGGTTATAAGTGTGTATTCTTCCTTATAAAAGAGAGGAAAAACACATAAATGATGATCTCTGCCTTTATTCCATATCCCATATTTCAATAGGTTGCTAAAACACATGCCATCCTTTATGGCATTAGTCATATCAAAACTATTATGAAGGTGGAGCACTGTGACACAGATAATGTAGTATATGAACAAAATAAACCAAACGAAATTAAGAAAAGCTTTAGACTGTGGCTCTGAAAAGTACTGCAATGATTTTCAAGAATTGGCTTCATGCATGGCACCATGAATGTTGGTGGGAAATTTAAATCTTTGTTCATTAGAAATGTTAACTTTATTTGACTGGGGTATATTGAATGTGATGGGTAAGCCCATCTGCTTCCTCTTTTCCTGTTGGAGGAGGATGCTTGTTTGTCCCAGTCACCCAGAACCAAAATAACAACACAGAAACTGTATTAATTAAATCACTGCTTAGCCCATTAGCTCTAGCTTCTTATTGGCTAACACTTACATCTTAATTTAACCCATCTCCATTAATCTGTGTATTGCCACATTGCTGTGGTTTACCAGGTAATAGTCCCAGCATCTGTATCTGGTGGGGCTACATGACCTCTCTCTGACTCCACCTCATTTCTCCCAGCATTCAGCTTAGTTTTCCTCACCTACCTCTGTTTGCCTATAGCTCTGCTATGGGCCCAAAACAGTTCCTTTATATATCAGTGGCAATCACAGCATACAGAGGGAAATCCCACATCAATTTCCTTTCTTTATTCTTACTGAAAATATATTTTATACAATATATTCTGATTATGATTACCATTCGATTTTCTCCCATGATCTCCCCACCTACTGAATGCCATACTCAACGCATTCCATTTCTTTTTCTCTCTAATTAGAAAATAAGACAGCACTAAAATCATAAAATAAAATAAATACAGATTAACCAGAATAGTATATAAAGAAAGAAAGAAAAAAATATAGAGCTAAAGAAAAAGTGAAAGAAATACATATAGATTCAGAGACTCAGGCATTTTTCTTCTTTATTAAATTATTATTATTGTTGTTGTTATTTTATAAAACAGGGTGTCTCTATAGCTTTGGAGCCTGTCCTGGAACTAGTTCTTGTAGACCAGGTTGGCCTTGAACTCACAGAGATTGCATGCCTCTGTCTCCTGAATGCTGGGATTAAATGCATGTGCTACCACCAACCGGCTTTTTAAATTAATTTTAAAAACAATCTTTTCTCATTTTACACATGAATTCCAGTTCCCTCTCCATTCCCTCCTCCCACTCCCCTCACCTTCCATCCACCTCACCCCTTATCCACTCCTTAGAGAGGGTAAGGCTTCCCATTGGGAGTAAACGTATTCTGGCATACCACTTTGGGGACTCAGACATTCTTACAAACAAAAAAAAATCCCATAAAAGAAATAAAGCAGAAAGCATAAAATATAAGTGAAATACCTATACTGTTCAAAAATGCCTAGAGAAAGCATTTGAAACAACAAATGATGAAAATTCATTGAGTTCTTTTGTGTTGACCATCTATGCTGATTTAGGATCTGTCCTTACATGTGGTTTGTATACCCAATGATGTCCCTTAAAAAAAAGAAACACGTAAGTTTTACATTGTAAGCAGTTATCAAATAGAGATAGCTTCAGGTTTAGACATGGGCACCTGTTGTTACTTTCCCTCTCAGCACTAGGACCTCATGTGTCTCAGAACTGTGCTGGCCCTGTGCATGCTGCCATAGTCTCTCTGATTTCATACGAGTTTCAGCACTTGCTATGTTTAGAAGGCCTTGTTTCTTTGATGTCTTCCATCTCTACTGGCTCTTATATTCTTCCTACCTCATCTTCCCTAGGGTCCCCTGAACCCTAGAATTGATGAGGACATCTCACTTAGGTTTGGCCATTCCAAAGTCTCTTACTCTCTTCATTGTGTCTCCCTGTGGGCCACTAATTATTCTGACGACGGCTTAGCAATGCACTGAATTTTAAATATATCATAATGCCATTAGGAATGCTTTTATTGATACATTCTTTTAGCAGAACATTATCATTTACCATATTATCCCTTAGGTGCATAGCCTATTTTGTCTAAGAATCATGGCAACTTAAGCAGTGTTAGTCGTGGATTCGATCTCATGGAGTGAGCCTTAAATCCAATCAGATAATGGTTAGTTACTCTTACAATGTATATGCAACAATTGCAGCAGTGTTTCTTACACACAAGTTAAATTTGCAGATCAAAGGAGTTGTAGATGGGTCACTATTTGCTTTTTGCCTTTGGTAGCATGCCAAGTGCCTTCCAGTGATATGGACAGTAGTTAGTAAAGGTGATGCCTCTAGGCAGGCACCAACTTAACTTCTCTATTTCATTGACTTATATAGGTGCTGTCTTATGCAGTAATGCCTTACTGTTTTTGCTAGAGGAATCAATATTCTTGACAATATCCTGGCTTGTTTGGGAGGCTTCCATAGAGATTATTTGGCCAACAACTTGGTTTCCCAGAACTGGAGTCTTCATTTGGTGGCACTAGAAATGTAATTGGAACTTTGTATATCCCTTGTTATTTGGTGGTTCTATTTAGATTTCTATCACAAATATACAGATTTCAAGTAGCTTTCCTGTATTAGATTTCCAATTTGATATTAGGTTTAATTTGGCTCCCTTTGTTCTCCTCCTTAGCCTGTTTGTCTTCCCTCTCCCATTTGATCCTCCTGTTTTAATCCTCCTCCAACCATTTATCCATAACTGTCTAATTTATTTCCCCTTAATAGTGTGGCCCTTCTATCTCTTCTATCCCCCCTTACTCTACAACTAACCTCTATGGTAGTAGGGATTGTAATCTTTTTATAGGAAGTGAGCAGATTTGCCCTCCATCATGCTTCCTGTCCTGAGAGGTAGCCTAGTAGGAGGCATGAAAGCAACTGGGCAGACTGACTATTGAGTGAATCCTTTGACATTGTGAGTCAAGTAAAATTTCTGTTTATTAAAATTTTATTTTCTCAAGTATTTATTAAAGTACTAAAAGTATGATAAACATGGAATAGTGGGAATTCACCAATGAGATTAGATGTTTGTCAGAGTTTTGAAGAAAAATTGTGTTAAGTTCAGACAGAGAGAACAGGAAAAGTAGCATCACTAGGAAGTGTTCCTGCATCTCTTGAGGAAATACTTACTTACTAGAATCCAAGGCAGAAACTTCTCCAGAGAGATGAATTTCTGAGTGTTAGTCACAGATGATTACTAAAGAATGGGTTTATAACAACAACAAAAGAATAAATGTTCCACTAATAAACCATGGCTATTTAGGTGTTTTAATTTTAGTATATGTGAAACATTAAAATATTGACAATGTAGAAAATAAACTATTCTTACTTATAGTCATTTTAAATTGGTTTCTATCTCTTGAATTTGCATGATATTATATGATCTATTTATAGCATAACCCAAGTGTTCACCAAATATGACTATGGCTAATTTTAAAGAAAGTAGAAAGAAAAGTTAATTTGAAAATCTATTAAATTCTTATCATCTTTATGAAACAAATAAATGTTGGTATAAATTTAATTTATGTTCATTTAGATTTCACAAATAAGTGAATCTAAAAAATTATATCAAAAGGTTATAAAGCTAGCACTTATATTATCAGAAGCCAGATATAAATTCCCAGTATGAGAGTGCAGGCCAATATACTTTCTATATGTTGTACGGGAAAACAATTGATTTTTTGTTACTTTGTCTAAATCATTCAATAAACAGTATTTTCTATTATGTCAATCATCAATGATTTATTCAATTATCATGTTTAAGACAAACTACATATGTAGTTTTATCTCAAGTCATAGAGATACATAAGAAAAACATTTATAGAGTTGGATGGTATTTCTTGTCATAGAACACTGGAGGACTGTATAAAAGACTCATGGTTTGCCAGGCGGTGTGGTGAATGCCTTTAATCACAGCACTCGGAGGCAGAGGCATGCGGATCTCTGTGACTTCGAGGACAGCCTGGTATACAAGAGCTAGTTCCAGGACAGAAACCAAGAGCTACGGAGAAACACTGTCTAAATAATCAAACAAAAAAAAGAAAAAGAAGAAGAAAGAAAAAAGAAAAAAAACCTCAGGGTTTGGTTTTCAGTATTGCAAAAACATTTTGCAAGTTAAAAGTATAACTATAGTCATATTATCAACTATTCTTTTACTTTTTATTCTAAAGTGATGAATGCATTATGTAATTCATTTAGGTTAATGATTAGAAAATAAAGCATTTCTAAAGTAACATTCAATTAAAATTTAAACTCAAAATTATTTTCAATTTGAAGATAGGGTATTGTAAAACAGGAAAATAGTGAAAGTAAAGTTTAATATAAAATGAGTCACTTAGTCTTCTAAAATCATTAATTTAATCACCCCCACATACATTTTATTATAACATATTTCAAGTTTTCAAAGTATTAAGTGTGTGGAGAGAAAAGCAAAATATTTTTAAATAAATTTAGATTATCGATATGAGCAATCTCCCATTTACATAGTTTTTGGACTACTTATGTAGCTACTCTTATGGATGCCATGGCGATAAACCATTGCATTTGCAGAAGCATTTATGCAAACATCTTGTTTAAGAGAATGTTGGTACATTTTTCCATTTTACAGCTTTATTTATGTAGAAAATGTTTTATCCTTTTGGGGAAAAAGCATCTAATTGAACATAAGCAAAATCCATTATGGTAATATATAAGCCACAGTGGAGGTATAATTCAAAGTAAAAGTTGAAAAATATCTCACTGTGCAGTTTGAATGGTATAGAGACAATTATTTGAGCTAATTGTCACAACTGGGACTTAAACACATGGAGATTATTTAGTCAAGGAAAAGAAAACTAAGATGATCCTGCACAATTTCCTAACTCAGGACAATTATGTAGCACTTCTGAATGCCGAGACTTTTAATCACCATTTTATACACCCAAATAGCATATTGAATCTATATGTATTTTCTTAATCATAGAAAGGTATCACATGGTAGACACAAGACACCAAAGAAAAATTAGAGACTTGAGAAGGAAAAACAGTGTATCTAAATATAAAGTTTTGAGTCATATAAATCTACAGGTAGAGATATACAGATAAATAAATTTATACATAGATAGATAGACCTGTGGATAACTGAAAGCAAAATAGAGAGACAATAAACAGTAGGATTTCAGAACAAATATATACTGTTGTGAGTGTTAGGATGTTTGTTTTTGACACAGCTAGTTAACTGTCAGCCTTAGGTGTCCTTAACATACCACAGTGTTGTCAATATCATTCCCATCATTAAGGAAAGTGTGCTTTGTAACTAAAGCTAAAAAGGCTGTGCCCAATGGGTATAGAAGAGACAGATTAATCCTACAACAAATGGTTTTTATAAGTAACTGATCTGAAAAAATAAAAATGGCACTTAAGAGCTGAGTAGTCTTGTGATAAAGTTATACAGGTTTTCAACTTACGAAGCTGAGAAGTAGCCAACTTTCTTGATGTGCAGTAACTATAGCTCAGCTGTAACATTTCATTCATAGTCAGGGTTTATATTTCCTTAAGGTTCATAGTCAATGAGTCTCCTTAGGGGTAAGTGACCTTCTGTGCATTGATTACCATGTTGACTTTATAGTTCTTTAAAAACTCTTACCTCAAACTTACGAATGATAAATTTTTATATTTACTCATGTAATATGTTTCTTCAGAGAAATAAAAACAGTACTAAAAAGGGAAGGGGTAAAATTTGCATTGTACCCTCTGTATTGTGATTTAAAGGTATACTACAAACCTTAAAGGTACAGAAATAGCACCCAAACCAGCAGGATCAACAGTGTACCACCGAAATAATGAACCCATGCATTCAAACGCCTGTATTATGGTGAATGAGTTTGAAAAGTTTATTTCTCAACGCCTATTTATCCTCACTTGTATTTTCCTCCTAACACTGACAAGAGAGAGCCCAAATCCTGAAACTATAAACAGTCACAAAAAGGAAATATCCTAAATACTGGAACTATTGGTGAAGTGAAGGGGGAACTTGACAGTTTTTACTCTGAATTTACTATTATAGAAGAACACCAAGTTCCCAAATGTGCCAATGACTAATTTTCAAAGCTGGAGAATGTGTTAGTTCATACAACATAGCATTGTTGATTGATGTGTTTCTCTTTTTGGGCTACAGTGTCAAGGCACCATAGATGGGTGGCTTGCAAAATAGCTAATTTCCAGAGGAAATTCCCTCCCAGCTTGCTTTTCCCAGCAGTCTCTTTCTTTGACATGCATGTAGCCACCTTCACCTTACTGTGGTCTTGTGTTTTTGCACAGTCATTGCTAGTGTCAATTTTTCTTCTTGTAAGAATAACAGTTCTATTGAACTCAGGCAAGCACTTGAAACGTTCCTCTAATGCTAATTTGCCACTTAAATTAATGTCGAATCCAATCAAGTAGTGGAGGCTTGGAGATTCAACATCACAATCTGAGGCAAACAATTCCACTTAAGAAATGCTAGTATGAAGAGATGACCTTGATACACAGAGGCCATTTATTCTGCATTTTCAGGGATGACACTTAGGGATCACAAGGTTTTCCAAACATGGAATAGGAAAACAGAATAGTCATCTTCAGAGAGATATGAGCTGAGAATGAAGACAAGCAAAAGTGTTCCAAGACCAAGGGGAGTGGATATGCTGTTAAATCTGGAAAATAAAATAGGTACATAAATTGGCTGAGTATAGACTAATGAATGTCATCTCATGTGTCAACCCTTAGGTAGGTAAAATAATGAATTTTATTAAACTACCAAATCCATGACAATGTTTTACAGCTGCAACTAGAACTGACCTGAATTCTCTAGCTGCTCACCTGCCTGTATATATCCTGTTTCCAGGAAGTCTACTGCCTGCCATTAACTACCAAGCATGCTTTTCACTATATTATACTGTACTTAAATTGCATAATAAATGGCAGGAATAAAGTGATAACCAAAACATAGCATTTACATCTTCTCATCAGCACTCTGAATTAGGGAAATAAATTGACAGTCTGGCAATCCTCACATAGACAAATTTAATGATAAAAACAGAATTAGTTTAAAAAGAAAAAATGTATAAGTGGTACAGACTCATGGACATTGTGATAAGCATATTTCTTTTGGAGAAGAAGAAAAGTAAATCATTTAAATAAAGCAATTAGGCAAGTAAATTTTAAGTAACTATAAAGTAGTTTGGGAATGCAATAAAAGAGACTATTGTAAGAGATGTTGATCTATTTGGAAAAATGTATATACTATTAAGCAAAGTTACCAAAATATTTTGAATCCTACAAATTTGATAACTGTTTTGAAATCCAACAACATTTTTTTTCTGTTATTTTACCAGAAAATAAGCAGCAGTCCTTGAATGTCAGGGTCCTTGACGAAGATGAAGGAAGTGTCAAATTCTAGTGTAGACCAAACTCGGTGAAACCTAGCAGTTACTTCTACCTAACTGTCCTCTCTTTCCTGTTTGGGCTTTGAAAGACAGCGTTTTGTTCTTTGTGCTTTGAGGTACTTTGCATAAATAAAAGAATAATTTTAGAGATACTCAATGGAACTGTTTTACATATGATTTTCCCTATTTTGTGGAAATGGAATCAGAGTGGAGAAGGCTCTTGGGGTCAACCCAAGTGGGAAAATAAAAAGCTGTTAATCTACATCCAGAGAATATTGCTGGCTGGCCTGATGCCATTGAATAAATCATTTACTGCAAATATACTTATCTAAAGGTAATAATGAGAAGTTAGTAGGGTAGGGCACTTATCAAAGGGTTCCTGCTAAATATAAAATAGACGGAAATTTTACAGTACCATGAGCTAGTATCGAATACAGCAAACAAAGTTTGCAATAATTGAGAAATGAGATGTTAAGTATTCTATTGACTATCCACACAGGACAAGGCAGCCAGGTGGAAAGTTCTATAAAATATTTGAAACTCAGATTCTCAATCATGTAGTTTGACCAAAGAACCCTACGTGCATACACATAATACACACAGAAACACAAAGATACACACACACAGAGAGAGACAGAGAGAGACAGAGAGAGACCTACCACACACTCATTCACAGAAGAGCATTCAAAATCTTCAAATTTATTTTTGTTTCACATTTAATTTTATTTTGTTGAAATATGTATTGAAAAGTATCAGATGGCTTAAATTCACTTCATTGGTACTTATTAATTTTCTTTAATATAAAATTCAGCCATAATATTGGATCACTTTAGTTTTACATCCTACCTATTCTGGAAGACTATATCTGTTCACTTTATCAGGATTCTTACATCTCATCAAATAATCTTCCAGGCCAAGACAGCTTATTGGGTATCATCCTAAACTCTAAGTACATGCAAAAAGAAAATCTGACTCTTTTAAGTTTTAATTCCAAATTAGTTTGCCAAATAAATAGTCACTCTTTAAAAATAAGAAACAAGCACAATTATAAGTACAATCATCTGTTACTGTAAAAAATACTTTTTTTGTTTTAAAATAGATGGTCCATGTTAAGAGTATTAAATCACTGTATTGACCAAAACTAGCTTATGTGCACACCAATAGAGACTATGGAGAATTACAGGAATATTACAATAATAAATTTACAGGTATTTACTTAAATCTAGTCAATGGGAAGAAATGGTATACTTCACTTTCTATGAATCTGCTGTCTGATAAAGATTATTATATTTTAGTTGTTTGAAAGTATAATAACTGCTTGCTAAAGCATATTTCAGACTGTTAGTAGTAGTACTATTTTCATTTTATTAATTAGGTTTATAAGTTGCTATCTATGATTTCCCTTCTTGGGAGAGTTTTATTAATTAACCCAACAACACACAGTTTTTCACAAAAAGAAAATGCACATAGCCAATAATATTGACTATAGCTACCCTAGCTTTGTTTCAACACTGAGTGTCAGAGAAAATACAATTGATCAATTAAAAGAGAAAATTATATTTTATGAGCATGGAAGTTACAAATCTGAGATAAGACATTCTATGTCTGATTTCATTCTAATGCTGCTTTCTTGACCATTAGGAGCCATCCTTTCCTTGTGACTTTACAGTTTATTTGTGGGTCTCTATCCTAATACTTTTAAAGGAACATTGACCATCCTAGAATCAGAAAAAAGGTATCTTTCTTTTTTTTTTAAATCTAGGTGCCTTCCAAGTTCCTACCTCCAAAATCAGTCACATTCAAGGGCACCCAGGGAACAAACAGAGAGTACCAGGAAGAAAAAACTTCAACTTTGAAAATGAACAGTATTTTGCGTTTATATTTTATACATTTTTCTATCTTTTTTTCTCCTTCAGATTCAGTTATGTCAGTGAACCACAGACTCCCATTTGTTGATTATAAAAATAGGAAGATAGACTCATTTGTCTCTTATAGTGGCTTGCTGTCTATGGTTAAGAACTGGCTTTTCTATTGTACTTGAAACACGCTTTGTTGACCAGTTTTCACACTCATAAATCATTAATGGCAAAATGGAGAGTGTGAAAAATGAATTTGCCCTCTCCTAGGCAATCTGTCATGCACAAATATCTTCATTTTAATGAAGACTTGTTTGCTCATGCTACATTTCTCTTAAAGTTCGTATTCTGTTTTTCTCCCTAACTGAGCAAGATTATTTGTATAAATCCAGTGGTATTTATTCTTCCATATGAGAAAAATCAATATTTAAGAAAAAATATTAGTTCCTAAAGTTACAAATCTGACTTAATTCATGGATGAACATAATTTAATATTATTATTCCTGAGCTCTTAACATTTGCTTTTAGTTGTATGCATTTAATACCTTCCATATTGAGATCTATCATAATTATGCATTAAAATTCCTGAATTTTAATTTACATTGGTCATGATAGTCAGATATAGTAAGTCATATGTTTTATATTTATTTATAAATTATATTATTTGAAAAGTTAAAACTATATTTTATGTAACTTAGGAGATTCTCATATTATTTTTACAATTTTATCAGTTACAATACCTATAACTTGTTGCTTGTGATATATGTGTATTGATTGCATAATAATATATGCTTTTCAATAATTGTAAGGAATATAGGATTTAGCAATATTCATTTAATTGTTATGGAAATGAGCACTTATTATTAAGTGACTTATAGAAAATCTTTTCTGTTTGATGTGCATGTAATTAACTTTGAAACTTTCTGATTGTGTGTGTATGTATGTGTTTGTAAGTTAATGTGTATGCACATGTGATAGAGTATATGTGTACTGCTTCCTTAGCAAATGGCATTTGTATCGACTATATATTTTATATATTCATTCATGAATACTGAATCTACACAATTACTACCTCCTGTCTTTTCGACCTTTAACTCTTCCCACACCATGTGGTCCCTCTTCAATTTATAATCTATTCTGTATTTATTATAATATATTTTTATTAATGAATTTGACTATGCTCCCCACAAAATAAATTCATTTTTCTGAATGTGTGTTCGACCATGACTGTTACCATTACATTAACTAACTATATAGTTTTTATTACAGTAAACAGTAAATGAAACCATTTATTTAAAGCCAAATATTTAGTTTATAATTTAATTGACTTTAAAATTTTCTTGGAGACTGTATATATTTTTATTTAGGCATGTAGGTCGTTTGCTTGAATGTTAATCTTTTCACCATGTAGTTTGCATTGCCCTCAGAGGCTAGGAAACTACAGTGGCTACCTGGAATTGGAGTTACAGGCAGTTGTTAGTCATCATATGAGTTTTAGGAATCCATCACAAGTCCTCTGGAAGAATAGCCAGTGATCTTAACCATATGGCAAGTTATGCATCCCTAAAAAAATGCATGTACAGAAATCTTTGATCTTTAAATGAGGAAAATATTTATATTTCTCTTACATTGATTCAGAGGCTCACAGAATTAGAATCTCAATATTATCTTTTTTCTGTTAGAGTAAAAATAAAGTGTCCTATGAAAATGTCTTACTGATTTTTTTTGAGAAATATATCATGTCCTCTGGTATCTTGAAATGTACTATAATATGGATTATATTAGTAAATATACTTGTTATTTGATAAATATTTTTTAGAGTGGATCTTAAATGTATAGAAAACTGGGCAGTAAAGTGGTTTCCACAGCAAACTCTCTTCTAAAATATAAGTTTGTATATAGCATATATGTATCATATGCATATATCATACATATTGATGTTATTCTGAATGATAGTTTATACTTTTTTATTTCAAACTCAGTATACTCAGTTGTTGCTGAGGTCTAGATAGCCTTCAGTTTCTTTCAAAAACACAATCCCCAGGCGAGATTTGGATATAGGATTGTAGAAAACTGCCGTCAGGAGATAGTGACCTCCCATGCAAAGCAAGACCTCAAGGCTGAAGGAAGAACTCAGATAAAGGAATCAAAGGATAGCTCTCCTTGCAGGGCTATGTTGAATACTTGGCTCTGAAAGCCTTTGTAAACAACCGTATGAAGTAAAAACATTGTTTTATTTCTTTTTTTTCTTGTTTTTTTAATATTTATTTATTATGTATACCATATTCTGTCTGTGTATATGCCTGCAGGCCAGAAGAGGGCACCAGATATCATTACAGATGGTTGTGAGCCACCATGTGGTTTCTGGGAATTGAACTCAGGACCTTTGGAAGAGCAGGCAATGCTCTTAACCACTGAGCCATCTCTCCAGCCCGTTTTATTTCTGAAGTGAATCAGAAGTCCAGTGTCTCCATGTACCATTACCCTCCTTTGCAGACTTCTACGCTGCTCATAGCTGCCTGTGCATGTCAAGTTGTCTTCTTTGCATACACATGTTTTTCATGCACATGTATATCCTCTCTAGTTTTTATTTATTTCTAGGTGGTACAATGACATTAGTTCATTCATATGATAGCAGTGCTTTGGAAAGAAAAGAAAGTAGAAATGTTGATATTAAAAATCCCAGTCCATTGTAATTTGTCATCCAAGAGCACATAGAAACTATCTAGGAATAATTTCCGCCTGTGAGATTATCAATAAAACTTCATGCCAAAGTCATGAAAAGGATTATCTTCAGATGGAATGCCACTTTAACTCAAATAAATTTCCTCTATTGATAACATGTTGTGAATAATTCAACACTTCCCTAAACAAATCCAAGACTATTTATTTATATTACCTCAGTTGAGACTATTGTATACTTTGTCAGTTAAAGTCACTAGATGATATCATTTATATGTTCTTAAAAAGAGGCAAGGCATAGAGATAACTGTGCACTGTGATAAGTAAAAATGTGTGATATTATCAGGCCAAAAATATATGGTTACTTCCCCAAAAGATGATTTTATTTCTATCTCCATGGCTGCAAATATTTGGGTGTTAATATCTTTATATCCAATCCTATCTTCCACATAGCTATGGCTTATCTAAATTTTTTTTTATTTTCTTCTGATGTTGGCTAGTCAAGACAATGTTCCATTTCTTTTATCTAAGATTTTCTGCTTGTTCAATAATGACATCAACCATATTGTGAAATTTAACAAAGCTAACCCAGCCTACTTCAGAACTGATCATGGATTCAGTACATATTTTAGTGAAAATTTTCCTTTTAGTGTTGAACATTTATATACTGCAATAAAATATTTTAATTAATTAATGAGAATCAGCAAATGATTGGATACAAAATCTAATCTATGTAGGGTAGATGCTACCAGCTCTGTTTTTAATGAATTTCTTTTTCAGAACCTTGAACACAGTCACTAGAGTTCAAAGCAGGAATGAAATAACATTTCTTCTTTAAGGACACCAAGGTGCTTGTGGACATTTGGATACTGAGAACATTGGATAATTCTGTTTGATTTAAAAATTGACTGGGATTCAATTATCTGTGTTTGTCAAATGTCACATAAACACTGTGTGTTTCTCAAGCTGACTAATTCATGTTTTTGAACAAGCTCTCTTTATGAAACACTGTCATATTAACAGATGGCAGATGTAGTTGGAAAGTAAATCTTTTTGACTCCATCCCTCTCTTCTTCTTTTGAGTGCCTCTTTGCTATATCTTTCATCATTAGTACTTAAATCTGGTTTTCTCATTCTGCCAAGTACTCACTCAAGATCATATATCCCCTGTCCTATTATACTGCTTCAGTGCACTGGCCTTCTGTTTCAGGCTCTTTTCCCACCTGCTTTATTGTGGAAGCTCTGCCAAATATATTTTTTCTCTGAATACACAATCATCTCCCTTTCCTACTCTCTTTTTAAAAATGATAAATAAGTGCTCTGATTATACTATTATATAACAGTATAATTTCTGTCAGCTTTGCTCCTATATTAGGGCAATGCCTGCATATTAATATTTAGTAAAATTAAACATAATTTAATATATATGATAACCTCTAATAAAAACAGTTTGGTGATCTCCTTGTCATTTTTTCTTGTTTTTAATTAAAAAATATATTTTTCTTACAATATATTCTGGGTACTGGTATTTCTCCCCATTCTCCCACACTTTTTATAGTTGTTACTGTTAAGCCAGACACTACTGCTTTTCTGAATTTGTTAAGACAAATGTTGCTCTGCTCTGAAATCTCCACCAAGTTTTGGTCATGAGGTGAGGAATGATCAAAGAATGGACCTTGATCAATTTTAAAATCTGCTAAGAAAAATCTTCTTAGAGGGAGGGATTTGTCTGAAGCCATTGCCATAAATTCATGTGGCTATGATCCCATAACTAAGTCATGTTACTAGCTATGGCCATGTTGTGACTATGCTTGGTTTTCAACATGACTGTATCCAGAGTTAACTAAAACCAAACTGGTTGGGTAAACCTGTGAGCCATTCTTCTTGATAGAATCACTTGAAATGGAAAGGGCCCCGCTAAATTCAGAGAGTTGAAGGTGGGAATAACCAACTTAAATCTTAGCCACATCTGAAGACAGTAATTTTGGAATAGTTAGACCATAAACTGTTAGCTACTGTAATAAGTTATACCCATTGAGATAAATGGATGGACACACACACATGCAAATACATAGACAGGGGCTGGGGAGATGGCTCAGAGTTTAAGAACACAGATTGCCCTTCCAGAAGTCTTGAGTTCAATTCCCAGTAACCACATAATGGCTCACAAACATCTGTAATGAGATCTGGTGCCCTCTTCTGGCCTGTGTCATACATGCAGACAGAATACTGTATACATAATTAATAAATAAAACTTTAAAAAAAAACACATACACACCCATGGTGCAGGACAATTTGCTATATTCTGTCAATTATGTTTTAAATAAATGCTGATTGGCCAGAAGCCAGGCAACAAGTGCAAGAGGGACAACCAGACAGGAAGTAGAGGCAGGTCAATGAGAAAAGGAGAATTCTGGGAAGAGGGAAGTTCCCTCTACAGTTCTGCCCAGAAAAAGAAGAAGAAACATGTGACTATGCCACTGAAAAAGGTACTGAGACATGTGGCTAACACAGATAAGAATAATGGGCCTATGTAAGTTATAAGAGTTAATACGAAGCCTGAGCTAATGGGCAAATGAGTTTATCATTAATGTAGACCTCTGTGTGATTTCTTTGGGACTTAATGACTGTGGGAACCAGGCAGGACAGAAACCTCAGTCAAAACACAAACACACACACACACACACACACACACACACGCACACACACACACATACATACACATTTTTATTCTATCAGTTCTATTTCTCTAGACCCTGATTAATACACATACAGAAACTTTAGAGGTCTTTATAGGACTTTGAATAAACACAAAACAGAATATCTACAGAGTTTTAAGTTATACATGTAGTCACAGGGGAAATGCAAGTAGGCACTAAATAAACAGATGTTAAATTGTGGCAAACTTGCACAATCAACATGTATAACACATTGTATATGTTAAAAAGAAAAAATTTTAAATAGCAAATCAGAGTGAACATTTTCTCTAATAAGCAAAATATCTAACTATGTACCTTCTTGTTGAGTCCATCTCTTCATTTTATAAAAACTTAGAATCAGTAATATGTAGAGTTACCCTTTCCTCAATAATTGACTTTTGCCATAAACTCCTCTATTGCATCCTTCACCTCATTTGTAGTTTCTATCATTCTACTGTTTGT
This sequence comes from Microtus oregoni, assembly GCF_018167655.1. Taxonomy (NCBI): domain Eukaryota; kingdom Metazoa; phylum Chordata; class Mammalia; order Rodentia; family Cricetidae; genus Microtus; species Microtus oregoni. Next base: position 36,764,920 of record NW_024543080.1, on the reverse strand, counting down.
CTCATGGATTAGATTAGATTAGATTAGGTTATGAGTGAAATTATACAAGCACCATCTGTATGGTTTTGCATATACTTTCAGAGGGTTAGTATATGACCAATATAAAGCATTATGGTAGGTAGGCATGGTTGTGGAGCAATAGCTGAAAGCTAGCATCCTGATCCAAAGGCAGATAGAAAGAAGAAAGACTGGGACTGTTCTGGGCTTTTGTTACCTCAAAGCATACTTACAATGACACAGCACATGAAATAGGGCCAATTTTTTTAATCCTTCTTAAACTGCTCATCAACTGGGTATGAAACATTCAAATATATGAGTCTATGGTGACCATTCTTACTAAAACCCCCTATCTATTGACTCATGTAGACTACAGAGAGTAGTTATAACATGTCAAATTTGAGTAGTTTCCCAGTTCATGTTTATTAAATATATAAATTAAAATTGAAAATATAAGCCATAAATATCCATCACATTTTACATACAATCAATATAAATAACACTGTAGGAAAAAAAATTAGAGCTAGTTAAAACTTGGAAATAAAGATCAAATTCTCTAGCTATTTCAAGCACTAATCTAAGGATATTAAAATTCCCTTGAAACTTTGGAAGCACTTAAAAATTAAATGAACATAAAGTAAATGCAGTCTAATGAAAGAAATAGAACCTATCCATAAGCAACTATAAAATAAGATAAAAAGAGAATTAATTTAAAAAATTATAAGATGAGAAACAATAGGTCTCTGAAAAATTTTACTGGGTATAGAGATTTCATTTTGCATTTATTTTCATCTTAATTTCTATTAATGCAAGTGTAGCATTTCATGGTTACTTCTTGGAGGAATTATGAATAGAATGCAAATATTGATAAGAACAATTTAATAAGGAAAGAAAATATTGTAACGGCAGTAGCATCAGGCATAACAGAAAGCAGAAGAAATACAAGAGCATTAGTTAAGATGTAACATAACATACTCACCACTGGATTAAAAACATGTAGAATATGTTGTATGAAAAATAGCACATCATCTATTTATAAAATACTGGAATACTGGAGACCCTTTTTTATTCAGTAGCATTGATGTAACTGGATGCCATTAAGTTAAGTAAATTAATAGAGACACAAAAACACAAGAACCAAATATTCTCAACACTTTATGGAAACAGAAAATTAGTACTCATATGAAATTTTAAGATGTGGTCATTGTAGAATAAGAAGTATGTCAGAGAGATGAGATGTGAATTAGTCATGACTATAATGAAGAGAATTTGTGGTTGTTTTCTACAGTTTAGTGAAATATGGTATACATTTTATTTTCAATGGAAAATGCCATTCACAGACTCATTTTTAAATAGTTGATACCTAGTTTGGTATTACCGATTTAGGAAAATTTTAGGGCCTTTACTTGGTGGTGCTTTATTGGAGGAAGTAGGTCACTGAATGTGGACATAGAGAATTTCTAACCCAGCCATGCTTCTTGTCCACTCACTCTTTGGTTCTAGTCTACATACAATGTGACAAAACACTTTGTGTTCCCGGTGTATGTACTTTGTTTCCCAAGAAATGCTGTATCCATTTTTGTCCATGTTCCTAACTAAATAAGTCTTGTCATTTTAGAATTGCATTTATCAGATATTTTGACCCAGCAGTAAGAAAAGTAACTTATTATGATCTGTTTCTCTATAGAACATACAGAGGGAGAGCAACACAGAGAAATAATTACTGAGGAGAGTGGATTGCAGACAATGCTAATATTTGATTATTGTACACATATACCAAAATCTTTTGCACCTTGAATCTATGAAAATTAAACCTGTATCTATAATAATTACAATCATTATAAGTAAAAGTAAAATTAATCACTCAGAGAGAGTCAATATAACTTGCATTCTTGAAAAAAAAACTTTGAAGTACTTCAAATTTTTAATTTGCATACAATTATTACCTAGTGTATTATATAACATTTACAGAACTTTATTTCCGAAAGAATTTTCTATGAACTTCTTATGACTTCCTTAGTAGTCAGAGAGTATTAACTGATATTACAAATGGCATAAGTCACTGTGGCCTACTCATATCATTTAACTTCTCAGATCAGCATCTCTGGAAGGCAATGTTAAGCCACATTCCATCGTGTTTCGCTGCCACCATTTATGACTCTGAATTCCTCCAGAGAATGTCTAATTAGCATAGGGCAGGCAGAGTGAATGAACCCCCGGGTATTATCAAAAGATAAACTTGTAAGTGACATAGATGACATTATCCATAATAAATTAGGTGTCTCACAGTTATGTATGCCTCACTTTGCCACAACACAAATATGTGAGTCTCTCTACTAGCAGAAATATTAATTGCAGTGAGTGTGTAGAGGTCACCTGAATATTTACTCCAATAAAATCTGTGCTCAGACAGAATTCAGAGAATGTGACATGGCCACAACCATCTTAGGGAATCAAACTATTATTTATATTAGAGTGTTAATATTTTCGATAATCCTTAAAATTGTGAAGACATTAAGCAAGCAGAAAATGGAAATTTTGTGCAATGTGTTCAGTTCCACTATATCAAGCAAAGAACAATAATTGTCATAGAAGCCAAGAGATGCAAAATCTCATCTAAGGAATTTGGAATAAGAAAAGGATACACTTCTAAAAATTAGATTAATCATCTAAAATCGACAGACCACTTACCAAAGTTTGTTTGTCATGTTTCATAACAAATTTATACTCACTGCAGAATGGTTATTAAAATATATTGTTTAGATACTTGAGTGATGATTTTATGAATAAGAGCGTGTGTTCTTCAGAGGACCCACATTAACTTCCCATTGCCCAGAATTGGATAGTTTATAAGTATCTGTAACTCCAGAGGGATCGCAGCATCTGAAACCTTCTTCTGGTTTCTTTGAACACTGAACTCACATCTAAATCTGATCCTATACACAATATGACTAGGTGAACCCAGTACTCTAACAACAAGAACGTCACAATTTATGATCAGAAATTTGAAAGATCCTAGGAAACATTCAGGGAGGAATTGCTATGAAACAAGGACTTAATGACAAAGACAGTGCAATTTCTCCAAGCACAGCTATGAGGAGAATGTGTTTATGCGTGTGTGACAAAGATGATCGTTATCGCAGCTCTGAAATCTGAAAGAAAACTTAATGATCTCGAACCATTTTGTTCCAACTGGATTGCCCTGTTTATGCCAATGCATGTTCTGCATTAGCACTTCTTTTGATGAAGATATTATGGGTTATATGGCAACATAAGAGATATTTCAGTCACAAAGGAGACCTCAAACAGAGGTGGCACTAGCCTGTCAGGCAGACAAAAACACGTAAATGTGTCCAACATTCTTCATAAATTTGTTTCTTTATTGGCAGCAACAACAGTGGAACTATAAGAAGAGTGGACATAAACAAGGGTAGTGAATAAATCTGATGTCTGTCAAATACTCACAGAAAAGAGATACACTAGATAGGTTTGCAGCATGTCCACTACGAATTTGATTCGGAAGCATTGTATTGAGATGCAGAGGAGGAGTAAATATATTGAGTTAGGAAAAAAAAGAGCCATATAAATTGCTCTGCCATCAGCACAGTAATTGCTAGTTTGGAGATGAACAACTTCTGTTTATACATTAGGGATGGTTTGATTGATAGTGATAGCATAAAATACTGCATTCAGATTTGAAATTGTAGGTCGGTAAACTCACTTCCCTTATCTTCCTTTATCTTTCTTACATACACATGCACACACAAAAACACACATAGACACACACTAACACAGAACCATACTTAAATAGAAATTAAGAAGTGTCTCTAGCCTTTGCACTCACATTTTATGCATATAAATTCACTTTATAATATATAAAGCTGAAGAGTATTATTTGAAATGAATTTTACTTCATCTGAGCAAAAATTACTTTTTTATTATCAAGCCTAAATATAAAAGTATCGTATTTGAAAGCACGTTGAGTTTGCTCTGATCCAAATGAGATGTTATCAATAATGTTGTACCATTATTTTTATTCTACAATATTAACCTTAAAAGCAAGAAACCAAGTTATCTTTAAAGTTCAATGGTCCTTGTTCTTCTCCACTTTTTGCTTTTATATGTTAACTATCTCTAGGTCAATTAAAATATATTATTAATGCAAAGGCATGATTTCATTGTGTCTATAATTAGAAACTTATTTTAAATGTGGTGTCAAAATGGATTAGTTAATAATTTCTCAAATAAGAAAGCTGCATTATATATAGTATCAGTAGGATTTAAAGCTACATACCTACATTGCAATGTCTGTAGTAAAATTCAGAACTTTAAAGTCAGTCATTTACTAAAAAAAATCACAAAATAATCAATAATAAATAGAATAAATGATTTTTAGTCTTGGAAAATGTCAAGCTATATTTCAAATACACCAGTAATTTATTGAATATGAATGTTTTAAATTCATTTAGAGCTTGGTATTTAGTAAAATGAGCAAAACATTTTTTTAAATAAAAACCTAGCCAACATCACCATGTAAAATGTATTCTTTATGTAAAAGTCACTTAGAATATAACAACATAGTTTGGTTTAAAGTAAATAACTGAAATTTTGCCATTTTTCATGTGTGTATCTGTGTCTGTGTGTGTGTGTGTGTGTGTGTGTGTGTGTGTGTAAATGGAGGCTGTGCTTTGTTTCCTGGCTTTCCAGACATGAATAATCACACAGAAACCATGTTAATAACAATACTATTTGGCCAACAATTTAGACATATTCCTACCTAGCTCTTATATCTTAAATTAACCCATTTTTATTAATCTGTGTATTGCCACAAGGCTGTGGCTGACAAGTAAGGTTCTAGTGTCTGTCTCCTTCTGCAGCTACATGGCATCTCCTTGACTCTGCCTATTCTCCATACACGTTTCTGTTCAAATTTCACACCTGGATTTACTGTGTTCAGCCATTGGCTGAAATAGCTTTATTCATTAGCTAATAAAAGCTACACATTCTCGCATCATATTTGATTGTCAATTTTGATAGATTGTGAAAGGCTTAGGGATCAGTGAAACATGCTTTTGAATATGCTTATGTTATTCTAATCACTTAGCTTAATTTCTTAAGGAATCACAATATGATGGCATTAGTAGCAGTTGGTGAAAATGGGAGGTTGGGATCAAGCCTTTAGAATGAATCTCATCAAGGTCTTTTATAATCTTTCTCTCTTTGCTTTCTTTTTGTCATGAAGCAGCATCTATGTCATATAATCTTTAAATGACAATGAAGCCAAAGGTCATGGATGAAGCCTCAGATACTATGGGCAAAATGGATGCTATTCCATAATGTTATTCTCAACAGTGTTTTGATCAAGATTGTAAAGATAAGGGAACATACCAAATGAAAGTTAACTTACAAAACAGACTTGAGGAGGCTGGTGAAACAACTCAATGGTATAAACACTGCTTGCTATCTCAGCAAAACAAGTTCTGTTCTCTGTACGCATATAATTTCTTCGATACAGGTCTAGTGGGGTTAGTACCCTCATTCAGTCCCTAGAGTCACTAAGCATACATGCCATGACCATATATCCATGAAGGCAAATAACCATACATACAAAATAAAGATAAATAACTACTTACAAAGAAATAAATGTCATATGATGACATAGATTAGATTTTAAAATTAGGAAAACCATAGAGATAAAAAAATCAAAAAAGATACCATATAATAAATAACAATAAAAAACAGTCTAAGTTAACTAAAAATGTTAATTATTTACCAAAATAATTTCATGGTCATGTATGTCTTCTCCCAGCAACAATGCAAGTAGTTATGGAGATGATTCAAGACATTGTTCCTACTTTTGCTAATATATAGTATAAAGCAGAACTATACTTGTCAAACATGCTTTAAAATCACTTAATACAAATAGATATCTTACAATGAGATCTTCTAAAATTCTAATATTAAGAGAACTCATGCTTTTCTATGTTGTTTAACCTCACTTTGATACAGGTACCAATGCAACTTTGTTTGACTACAGTTTTTGAATGGAACATATAAAATATTATTTTCAATAAGGAAAAATGGAATCTTGTCCAATTTATGTTATTGAAAGATAAATCTGACCACAAGATAAAGAGAGAAATAAAATATAGGTTAAAGGATGGGAATGTGAGATATCTAGATTTCTGGGAACAGTACTGGGGACAAAATGGTGGGAAAAGAATATATTCAGTACAAATTAATTTTTATTGATGAATTCATTTTTTTTCCTTATTTAGGTCTCAGAATTCATGTTCAACTATTATGTGATTCTAAATGCATAGACTATTATTATGACCAGAAGAGTCAAAAACAAAAGAAATCAACAACAGAAGAAAGCAACAAACAAGCAAATAGGCAAAAAAAAAAAAAAAAAAAAAAAAAAAAAAAAAAAAACAAAGAGAGCCAGATGAGCTGCAGATTTTTTTCCTTCTCTATTTGCTTTCTTCAAGCAAAATGTAACTAGTTTCTTCCATGCTCCTGCTTCCAATGCTGAAGCATCTTCAACCATAGAGTTGTCTTTACTGTAATGAACTTTGCTTCAAAGCAAGTGAAAACAAACAAACAAACAAAAAAGAAAATAGCATAGAAGCCTAATTATCTTAAATGGCTTTTCATTAAGAATGTGATCATAACAATTGAAAATAAGTAATCCAACAATTGTTAAGCAGGTAGGAAATGGTTTCTGTTCTAATAGAAGAACCAAAGCTCAAACATATAGATACTTACCCCGTGCTGGGATGTACAAGGCAAATGTGTGACAATACAGAGTCAACTAGCATTCAAGTTAGATGATTCTAATATAAAACCTGACAGAGCAGAAACCAATTTTGTTTCACACCTATTACAAAGGCCATAGATAAGTAAGCGGGGGTAGGAACAACTGCTGGAAAGTGTAAACTCAAAGTGCTAATAAAATATGCCATCACATAGAGACCTACAGTTTGAAAAATAAGTCTGTATTATCTTTCACGCACTGAGAAACTCATAGCTAAGAGTTTTAATAAAACTCCTAGATGCATTTAAAGTGCCCCAAACTAATGAACACAATTAGAAATTTTAGCAATCAATATTAGGTTCACATAATAACAGAAAAGTTTTGATTTTTCTTTATTATTGTCATTTCATTTCTTTCTCTTTTCTGTAGCATGAACAACTGAATCAACGTCACATGTTCCAGCAAGTTGTCTAAAGTATTCTGCCTCAAAATAGATAGCTTTTATTTAGATAATCATGTTATTTGCCTAGAAAGAGAAATTTAATTTTAAATGTAAATGACTAAATAGATGAGACTAAATGAAACTTTAGTAAATTACATAGAAGTTTTATATTCCTGTGACCAGGTCTAGAATAAATGTATACTAAATGTTTTTATTGAATAATTTTATTAATAACAGATGAATGATCAAACATATTCCATTTAAGGTATACTACTTGTTAAGACCCTGGGAGGAGTTTCAGTGCATCTTCCAAACAAAAGTTAAAAATAAGAAATTATAAATAATAGGCAATATTAGAGCTGAAAGATTGTTTTATAGAAATGTTTTAATTTGAGGGAGGAAGATATGTAGTCCACATATCTATTAACAAGAGATAATTTTAGCACACTAAATTTCTATTTTCAGTTGAAGTTTTCACTCCCGCCAGGAACAATGGATCAGCATAGATGTGATAGTTCCATTCTACAGAAAAATTTGATGAATTTTTCTCAACTTTGTCTTTAAGAAAAAAAAGTCAGGTATTATTTTATTACTTCCTTTTTTTTTATTTTTGTCAGTAGGGGTAGGTCAATGAGAACAGGAGAATTCTGGGAAGGAAGAAGACTATTCTTCCATAGTCCTGTCCAGACACCAAAGAAGGAAGACGTGACCTGTCCTGCTGAAAAAGGTACTGAGCCATGCGCCTAACATAGATAAGAATAATGGGTTAATATAAGTTATAAGAGTTAATAAGAAGCCTGAGCTAATGGGCCAATCAGTTTATAACTTATATAGACCTCTATGTGATTTTCTTTGTGGCTTACCGACTGTGGGAACTGGGCAGAACAGAAACCCCAACAAGCAGGCCCTTATGTTACAGTTGTCCCTATTCCATTATTTTATTTTAGGATTTGAATAATTATTTCCATCTACTCTTTTATGACTTTTTGTTGTGGAATAGAATATTTGTATACATAAAGATGCATTGCATTTGCTTATTCTGCCTTTGTTAATTTATGTAAAGATGTGCTGCTGTTTTACATTGCTTGCCTAAAGCAACTGATTTGTCTAATAAAAGTTGAAAGGTGAATAACTAGGCAGAGGAGGTATAGCCTGGGCTGGTGAGCTAAAAGAAAAGGAGAGTCAGTGAGCCCTGTTGGGGGTTATGGGAGAAAGTAGTCAATCAATGACCAGACAGCTTAGAGAGTCAGACAGTGAAGGTAACCCAGAGGAAGCTGGAATGCAGGATGGACAGTAAGTAGATGTGGTATACAAGAGTGGGTCACACATACACTAGTAGAAATGGATTAATTTAAGTTAAAAGAAAGCCTAGCCGGAAACAAATATTAAGCTAACACTAAATATTCAAAATTAATAATAAATCTCCATGTCCTTATTTGGAAGCTTGTTGGCAGTCCAAAGAAAATTCCAGCTGCATTTTTGTGTGTGTGTGTGTGTGTGTGTGTGTGTGTGTGTGTGTGTGTCTTCAAGGCCTTAAAGTAAATTCTGGAGTTAATGATCTCAGAGCCATGATCATATAAACAGCACTAATTGAATTTATTCAAAAGAAAAAATATGAATTTGTCAAGAAATCATGTTAAAGGAATATAAAAGAAATTTACTGGGGAGAATTAAGGGTCTGTATGGTCTATATGTTAAAATTTCATATACACATGGAAGAGATAATAAGAAACAGTTATCAATTTAAAATTAAAATATTATTTTAATGTTTTTATTAGTATATATTCATTATATACAATAATGAGTTCCATTATTACATTTTTTCAAATGTAAACAACATTTTCAACCATATTCACCTCATTATTTTCTTGAAATTTCTTAAATTATAATTACATAGCTGATGTGGCAATCCCCTTTGTATGCTGTGAATACTACTGGTGAATAAAGAAACTGCCTTGGCCTGCTGATAGGGCAGAATTTAGGTAGGTGGAGAAAAGTAAACTGAATGCTCAGAGAAAGGAGGCAGAATCAGAGAGAAGCCATGTAGCCCTGCTGGAGCCAGACAGAACTTTACTCAGTAAGGCTCAGCCACCTGACAATACATAAATTACTATAGATGAGTTAAATTAAGATGTTAGAGTTAGCCAATAAGACTAGAGCCAAGCAATGTTTTAAATAATATAGTTTCTGTGTGATTATTTTGGATCGGAGCTGGGAACAAACAAGTGGCCCTATATCAACAAATCGGAGTGCCAACCTGAGCAACTAAATCCAAATAAATCCTCAGAAAGCTTAAAAAGTAATCCTAGACACAAAGGAACAGAGTTAAGCATGGTTTGGTATTGCCATTTTCTTGGCTGGGCTCTGTTTGCTTTTAGCATACAGAAACATCCTTTAATAGATGTTTTCCTAATTTGGTGGTAGCAGAAAAAAAGCTGTGGTACTGAAATGCTGGCTTTCTTCGCCATACTGCCAGCATGAACTCTCTTTCTGGAGGTCAAGCTATGGAGCATTTAAATGGATTTTGTGAACAGAGTGCTACAGCTTGCTTAATGGCAACACAGACTGGCCAAAATAGGGTTCTGAGCATAGCTTGAAGAGCCAGCAAACAGCTCCACCATGCTGGACAGTAGTAGGACAACAGGCAGGGCCATATTTCTCCGAGCAATGGCTCTGCTTAAGTTCATAAGAAGGGCTTAACATTTTAAGAAGCACTTCTGGTCAGAAAATAATTACAGATATGCAATAAAGACAAATCCAGATGAAGAAGACCTCTAAAGGTACTGTGTTGGATAAATATACGTAGGTTTGGGAAAAAGAAGAAAAAGACTATAGTGTATTAGAAAAGAAGTAAATCATTTAAAAAAAATAAACAAAATCTTTAAAGAGACATAGTATCGACAGTCATAGAGTAAAAGGAGTAAAGAAAAATCAGCCACATAAAAAGCAAAAATTCACAGAGAGTCTGTATTATGTATACTATTGTGTTTTCTTTGAATTATTTGATTGTGAATGAGCTAAGTACAGAGAGACTATGGAATATGGTATTTAAAATGTTTTAAGAACTTAGAACTTTTTATGACATTGAAACACATCTGCTCCTGAAAATACCGATCTACTTCAAGAGTAAGATAGGCATTGAAGAGGCTCCTTATGCTGTTTGTTAGTTATCTGGGCAAAAAACTGTGCTTGCCTGGACTGATTGATGTTATGCTGTGCAAACTAGATATGCAGGACCCACAGAGAGATGACTGCTGAACTTGCCTAAAGGTGAGAAGATCCTTTGGGGATCCTGTTTCATAAAAGAGACTGCCAGAAAAGTTTGCCGAATACTATGGGCCTGTAGGCTGAAGATTGTTGCCCCAATGTTAGAGAAGAACCTTGGGTGACTGCTCAGGCAATGAGATGTCTCTGTTAATTCTAGAGTTTTAGAAGTTGCTTAAAATGCACTTTCTGTTTACTAAGGTAATAGTATATCCTTCTGGAGTCTTTGATGGAGTCGAAAAAATACAGCTATAGTTATAGTTTCCTAGTTATAATAAAAGATAAAGTAGATATAAATTTTGTAACTAAAATTCTTCCTTGACACCTACTTTGGTATATGTAATTTCACTATGTAAAGTTAAAACCTTCCTTTACATTTAAACAGAAAAGGGAGATGATGTGGATTCTCCTCTGTATACTGTTAATAGCACTGGAGAATATAGAAATTTCCTTGGCCTGTTGACAGGGCATAACTTAGGTAGGTGGAGTGAAAACTAAACTGAATTCTGGGAGAAAGGAGGTAGAGTCAGATAGAGAAGCCATGTACTTCTGCCCTGTGGGAGTCAGATGGAACTTTACCCGGTAAGCCACAGCAAAGTAGTAATACACAGATTACTAGAGATGAGTTAAATTGAGATGCAAGAGTTAGCCAATAAGAAACTAGAGCTAATGGGCCACGCAGTGATTTAAATAATGTAGTTTTGTGTGATTATTTCAGGTCTGAGCTGCTGAGCATCTGGAGACAAACAAGTGAACCTCATAGCAACAAATAGCAATTTTGGTTTGGTAATTTTTATGCTGAACAGTGAAGGTACAATCCTTATATTTCGTATTTACCAACACTATTTGTAGTTTTATAATATAACATTGTTTAAAGTAAATTCATTCAATTAAACAAAATTTCCTTTATAAACTTTCACATTAAAGCTCCAGGTGATTGTACACAACTTTGATATCAGCAGCAGGGTGGCAGAGGCAGGCAGATCTGTGAATTTGAGGCAAGCTTGGTTTACAGTATGAGTTCCAAGACAGACTCCACAACTACACTTCGAAATCCGTTCTTAAAAAAACAAACAAACAAACAAATTCCCATTAGAAATTTAATGAAAAACAAAAGTCAAAATATTTACTATGGATCATTTCACTTTGATTTGGAAACAGGGTCTTTCAATGGCATTAGACAGCCAGTAATTTGCTGGCTAGCCATGCCTGGCTACCATCCACAACATTCCTTCTTTTTCTGTTTTGATATTAGGATTATAGGCATGTGCCACTATGCCTTGTGAAAATGTTTTAATTAAGTTCTTAATTTTAACAGATAACTGTTGTTTGAGGTTTTCTGTTATGCCTGGTTCCTACAATCATTAAGTCCCCAAGAAATCACACAGAGGTCTACATTAGTTATAAACTGATTGGCCCATTAGCTCAGGCTTCTTGTTGACTCTTATAACTTATATTAGCACATTATTCTTGTCTATGTTAGCCACGTGGCTTGGTACCCTTTTTGGGGTGGCAATCACATCTTGCTTTGTCTGCATCTGGGTCAGGACTGCAGAATAAGCTTTTCTCTTCCCAGAATTCTCTTGTTGTTGTTGCCTCACCTCTACTTCCTGCCTGGTTGTCCTGCCTATACTTCCTGCCTGGCTACTAGCCAATAAGCATTTATTGAAAATTGACAGAATACAGACCATTGTCCTACACCAGATTACATTTAAAATAAGAAAATTCTATGAACTATTGGAAAATATTTGTCAAAATATGTAAACCAATATTGCTTTTTGATCTTGGATGGTAGCGTATTGGAAGTCCATATAATTCTATACTTTCAACACTTAGGGAATTGATATAAAACAAATTTAGCTCTAGACATGTGAAATTTTATTGACTACTTAGCTGCTTAGCTTAGCTGCTAAGGATTCATATTTAAATGTAAATATCTTTGCAGAGTGCAGTGTTGGAATTACTAATTTTCACAGGAGATATTTTAAAATTTGCATGTATAATTGCATATTTCCCCATGCAAATAAATCTTAGTTTTACCCTGTTGGCAAAGGTAGTTATATATTTATCTGTGCACACTAAAAGTGTATGCAAACATTTGAATTTACATACATACATATTTATTGTGTTTATGTATCTGATGTTTTTATATCTAGAGTATAGGCAGGATACTCTTCATCGAATTAGTATTGCTACTGTTTGATTTGACCCTCAACAAATCTAGAGATGACATATTTGTCATTTACTTAGAGTAACTAAATCTTATACATATTAAATCTATTGAGAATAGAGGAACAATTTCTTTTTATATAACTACAAAGTATCTGGTGTATGAAATTTTGAATCTTTGCATATACTTTAATGATATGGGAGGTGATGTATGCTATGAATATGTTTTATTGACATTGCTTAATAAGCAAACTGCTTTCGGCCAATGGCTTAACAAAGTAAAGCCAGGCTGAAACAGATATATATATAGAGAGAAAGCTGAGTCAGAGAGAAGCCATGTAGCTGTCCCCAGAGGACAGACTCTTCCGCCAGAGCCCACTAAAACCTTGTCAGTAAGCCACAGCCATGTGGTGATACACAGATTAATAGAAATTTTTTGATTTAAGATATAAAAGCTAATTAGAAATACGCTTAAGTTATTGACCAAACAGTATTGCAATTAACAAAGATTTTTGTGTGATTATTTGGGGAATCTGGGTGGATGGAAATGAGCAAACAGCTTCCAGTTAAAAATTGGCACTAATGTGGTCAACTAAATTGACTTCAAACCCAAGAGAGCTTGTAAAAGGAATTCTACACAGACAAACAAACAAACAAACAAAAACAAACAAACAAACAAACAAAAACAGGGTTTAATGCAGCTTCTTGCTCTGTTTGCTGGTGGAAAGCAGAGGCGTGGTTCTTTTAAGAGGTTTCCTGACTCAGCTTTAGTGGCAAGAGCTGTGTGGTTTCTTTAAGGGAAGGCTTTCAGGTTTGTGCTAGTTATTGGAAAAGTTCTGGCTCTTTTGTGGAGTTGATGCCCGCCATTCCAGGTCCAGACTATTCTATGTCCCCGTTTGGTTGGGAGGAATGTAGCTGAGACCATGCCCTTGTATCTGCACTCCCCACCTGGGCAGGTGGTTCTATTAAGTCTGCTAAGAGTTCATAGGCAGGCCGGGCGGTGGTGGCACACACCTTTAATCCCAGCTCTCCGGAGGCAGAGGCAGGCGGATCTCTGGGAGTTAGAGGCCAGCCTGGTCTACAAGGGCTAGTTCTGGGATTGGCACCAAAGCTACAGAGAATCCCTGTCTCGAAAAACCAAAAAAAAAAAAAAAAAAAAGAGTTCATAGGCAGGAGAGCATGACAAATTTCTGTTGCCACACAGAGAAATATTTCCAGGTGCTGCATGGCAGATTTAGCTTTTACTCAGAATAAAAGGTTTTAAATGCTGCATGGTGCTCCCAGAGTTGAGTGGTGAGATTAGCTTTTACCCAGCATTCTCCAATGCTTCTGCCATTTTGAATTGGGTGGAGTCAAAAGGCAAAACAGCTTTAATCCTAGTCATACCACTTAGCATTTTAAGAAGCACTCCTGGTCAGAAAAGAATCACGGATACACAATAAATACAATGAATTCAAATTAAAAAGATCTCTAAATGGGTCACAGTATATTAAAAAAAAATGTATGTATGCTTAGGAGAGAGAAGAAAAGAATACAGAGAGTTATAAAAATAAGTAAATGGCTTTTAAAATTAAAACAAAGTCTTTAAAGAGACAGAGTAAACTTGTTGAAAAAGTAGTAGAGGAAGAAAAATAGTCCATGTAAATATGAAATATACGCAGAGAGTCTGGATTATGTATATTATTCTGATTTTTGTTGATTTTTTTGACTATCAGTGAACTAAGTACAATGAGACATTTTATTGTACAGGCTGCTAAACTAAGGCAACATATATGTTTAAGAGGTATCGTGTCTTAAAAATTTGGGTCTAAGGAAAAGTTGATTTGGAAAAAAAGTTTCTACTTTTGTTTACACAGAGGATGAGATACTTTGGATTCCTTCTAGGCTAATGTGGTTTATTGGACCAAGACCACATGAAATGTCTCCATGAAAACCCCCTAAAAGAAAATACTTCATTCAGTAAAAATCAGGAAACAATTTGGAGAGAAATACAGCCAAATTTCCAAATATTGTTTATAAATGTTTATTTACATATAAAGGGGTATCTGCTGTAGAGATTTGCATAGGTATGGATCTTGGTTTATTGATATAATTTTAAGGCCAATTTTGTTATATATATATATATATATATATATATATATATATATATATATATATATATATTCTGCTCTTGTTTAAGGTATTGCATTTGTGTAGCTCATTTAAAAATGTAATATATAATTAAGAAATATAGGTAAATAGATAGTCATCTGTAATAGTCAAGCTTGTAGTCATGTTAATTAAGTTTTCTAGATGTGCAGAGATACATTTCAGATAGAGAATTATTCTTCAAACATCACAAAGAATATGTCATTTAAAATGTTTTAAGACTTTTCAAGACAATGAGACATATGTGCTCTTAGAAGCATCAATATCATTCTACTTCAAAAGAAAGATGGGCATTGAAGAGGCTCTTTATGGAGTTTGCTAATCATTTTACTAAGAAACTGCTCTTGACTATACTACATGATGGCATGCTGTATGAACTTAAAATTCAGAAGTCACAGACAAATTACTGTTGAGCTTGCCTAAAGGTTAGATCATCCTTTGGGATTCCTGATTCATGAAAGAGCCTGCAGGACACAAAAGAAAGCAACTGGTAGACTTTGCCATTACAAGACAAAACAGATCTTTAAATTTCCTGCTTCATGGAAAGGTCGTGTGGATACAATGGGCCTGTGGATTTGGATAACCCAACATTACAAAAGAAATTTGGGTGACTGTCCAGGTAGCAAGATATCTCTGTCACATCTAGAGTTTTGGATGTTGCTTATAATGCACTTCCCGTTAACTTAGGTAAGATTATACCTTTCTGAGGTCTTTAATGGAGTTGAAGAATAAATAGTTATAGTTTTCCTTAGTTTGTGGACTTGATGCCCACCATTCCAGGTCTAGACTATTATATGCCCCCTTTTGGTGGGGAGGAAAGTATCTGAGACCATGCCCTTGGATCTGCACTCCCCACCTGTGCAGGTGGTTCTATTAGGTTGTCTAAAGCAACATTTTTAACAATCAAAAACAAAAAAAAAAAATTTCCCAGCTTATATCATCTGCCACATCACCTTTCCTTTTCTGTATAAATAAAAAGGAAGATTTTTAACTTTAACGTAACGAGATAATATGTAACAAAACAGGTATCAAACAAGAATTACAGTTACAATATTTAAAGCTTTAGGCCAGTAGCTTCACAGAGTAAAGCAAGGATGAAAGGGATATAGAGAAATAGGTGGAGTCAGAGAGAAGCCATGTAGCCACCCACAGAGTACAAACACATCTACCAGAGGCCCTTGGAACTTTTCCATAAGCCACAACCACATGATGATACACAGATTAATAGAAATGGGTTAATTTAAGATATAAGAGCTAGCTATAAATACATTTAAGCTCTTTGCCAAACAATATTGCAATTAATAAAGATTATTCTGTGTGATTATTATTTTGGTTCTGAGTGGCTAGGAACAAAAGAACAGCCTCCAGTTACACTTTGATGTGCAAATACTTCTTGTATACTCTAAACATATTTTTACCAGAAAAAATATTAAGGGCATTTGTAGATTTTTAGCCAGGCAGGTCTGCAAATAAGAAGTAAAGATATGAAAAAGAATGATTGTGTCCACCACATATGACTAGGCATCCACATAGAATTTTCTTCTAACATATGTTTTCTAGTATGTAGACTGTGTCACAGCCATTTTGTGCTACAGTCTTCTACGTTTAAACACTTGGTGTTGTCATAATACATATTTAACTTCTAAGATTGATGGATTGCTTCAGTGAATGAGTTTATAAGGCTTTTTTTCTTATCTGAGTCAATGTTTTTCACAATACCAGGAAGTAAATTAAAATAAAGTGTTTAAATCTACTGCTTAAGATAAAGAAGACCAAATCTCATTCTAATAAATGTGAAATACAGCTTGTCATGTTCCCGTCACTCTGCAGAAATGCTACCACAAGGCTTTGCCAGTTAAGTCTAATATGTTGACATTTATTTTTGCTGCAATAAATGTTAGGATTATATTTTTGCATTAAATTTTGGCATTTTTAAAGATCACGATGACAAGTAATTTATTCCTCAAATCACTCTGGTTTGTTTTTACTTTTTGAATATGGATTTGGCCATGTGTCTCCAAGGCACAATACAAAGCATATTTCATATGTTGTACAACCTATTAGTTTGATTTAAAACCTCTTTTTCCATCTGGATTTATGCAAGATTTCCTTGATGTTGTTTGCTCTGAATTATTGCCCAGAAATAATCACACTGAATCCAATTTTGCACTGGCTGTGTGGCCTACCACGTCTGTCACTGTAAAGCTTTAAGGCTTTTTATTGCTTGTTTCAATGAGGGCAATTTCTCTAGTATTCTACATGTGAATATGTAATACCATCTTCTTAGACTCAATTAAGAAAATTTCCTCTGCCTTTCTTTAAGTATGGAATGAATGTAATCACATGGCTCAGAAATTAAAGTCATGAAATATTAAGTAGAACAGACTAGCACATAAAAAGGATGTCTATGCCTTTAGGACCTATATGTGACAACTTGAGTCAATATGAGTAAGGCTTAAATCAAAGTCCCAAAATTGGGAAATTCAGTACCAAAAGCACTTATGAAGTTCTTTGTGTAACTTAAAACTTTCTTTTAGTGACTCAAGAGCTTTAAGAAAAAGCGAATTTGAGTTGCAACTGTTTTTGACTATTCAGAAACTTTTCTGTCGCAAGAAGTAAAATGTTTTTCAGCTAACAAAATTTTTAAATTCAGTTAAAACATCATATATATATATATCTGAATTCTATAACTATATACCTACCTATTTGTATATACATAATCTCTATTATATATAAAATTATATATAATATTCAATTTGTTATCACATATATGATTATATCACACATACATTATATATATATATATATATATATAATCATAGGTATATACTTGAAAGAAAATTTTGAAAAATCAGTCATTTGTTTTTCAGTGATCTTTGGAAAAACCACAAACTTAAAATTTATATAATAAATTTATACAGAAATCTGAGTTTTGGCCCCATTTATAAATCCAGTGAGTTTTCACTGACACACAATGTCAGTGAAATGTGTGTAGGGGGTGATTGATGTCCCTATAAGTTCAATTTCTATTCCAAATGCTTCTGAGAAATTCAGACTACTTAGTGCTGTGAACTGAAAAAATGTCTAAGTTCAGGCTCCAATTCTTTCTCTGAAATATAAGTAACCATAATCTTACCTCTGGCCTCTTTTATTCTATGATTAGAATTGGCATCTATATTGCAGAGAGTTTAGGGATTAATTCACATTACTTATTTTTATGTGTTCCTAAGGAAAAAGCATATAGGAGTTAATTTATACTTTATATTCCAAATACAAACCTTCTTACTATATGTTTGAAATGCCATTCCAAAACAGAAGAAAGAACAATGACCAGAAGTTTTCTGGAGTTTTCTGATGTAGACTGGTCTTTTTGTTATTGAGGTCAAATACACACAGACAAAGTGAAATACAGAGATGGTGAAGTTATTTGTTTGATCCTGGAGTTGAAACGAAAGCCTTAATTTTGACTATTTAAAAACAGAGACACCTTTTCAGCTAATTAGATTTATTTAAATAACTACCTTAATAATCCTTCTTATTTTGCTAATATAGGTGAAACTGCATTCATATTTCATAATAAATATAATTCAGTTATTGGAAATCATTGTCTATGGTTCTGTTTACTTTACCAGATATCATCAGGAAACAATCATATAAACTACTTTGCTCCAACATATCTTTCCAAATAATATGAAAAAAATTTCATATTATTTATAATTTTTTTCAAAGATTAACATTGCAATTTACAACACTGTGAAAAAGAACACATTATCAGTAAAATCTTCTCTTTTACATGGCAATATATGTTTTAACATAAAATCAAGCTTTTGTGAAAATTATTTTAAAATTTCAGATGTTTGTATTTAGATGAATTTATTTTACATTAATTCATTAAAATCTTGAAGCATTTAATATAACACTTTGAAAGTTGAATGAAGTGTGCTATTAGGAGACAGCATTAAAAATCAAATTAGTTATTGTTTTTAACTTAAACTTTAGAATGCCTGGTAAGATTACATTCTATATTAGCAAAAGTACTATACACAAATTATATTCTATCAAGGAAAAAATGATAAAAATTCATTTTATAAATGAATTCACATTATCTGTGATAGAAAGTAAATTTAAATACTGTTGTTAGAAATTGTGATAAGGATTGTGGGTCAGTACCTCTGTTGGTAAAATATTTGCTCTGGGACAACAAACACCTGAGTAACATTCCCTAAACTGAGCTAGTCAACATGTACTGACTTCATACGAAAACTGTGAGCTAAGTAGACGGGACATTTTTAATACATGCTATAGTGCTTGGACAAGGGCTTTCGCACTAAAAATAGTATGTGTGGGAGGAGGTAGGTAATCACCTACAACAACAAGAAGCTCCACAACACGATAGCAGATTCTTCTACACATCTGATGAAACTGACTCATAAAGATCCTGGGAGAGGGTCTCCATCAAATTCAGGAAGAATGAAAAGGGGAGAGATAGAGATAGTTACCTTATTGAGTACTCTACCTTGGAATAGAAGATCTTTTTAAAGCTCAATGATAATGAAGGAATTCTGAAACATATGGATATTGGCAGTGACTCCAATCTGCAGGACACTGAGCTTACAATTGTCTTAAATTTTAAACATGGTACTCATTGAATTTTAAATATAGGAGATTTTCTTCTATTTTATAACATTGTCAATAAGCCTGGAGACAACAGCAGAAGCTGGATGGGTTCCATATTTCAGTGTAATGGAGATGGAAATAGGTAGATTCCTGCTGCTCACTGGTTCATATACTAGCAACTTGTAGTTTTATTAGAAACTACGTCTCAAAAACAAACAAATGGTAGACACCAAATGTCCTCAGCTCTGTTTATGTCCTCTGCATGCATACATACACTGCCATCACACACATGTGTTTTTTTTGTTTGTTTGTTTTTTGGTTTTGTTTTTTTTTTTTGGTTTTTCGAGACAGGGTTTCTCTGGAACTAGCTCTGTAGACCAGGCTGGCCTTGAACTCACAGAGATCCGCCTGCCTCTGCCTCCTGAGTGCTGGAATTAAAGGCGTGCGCCACCACCGCCCGGCTACACACATGTGTATTGACACAAACATATACATATACACAAGAACATTTGGGCTTGTACAAAGTAAATTAATAAATTAGTTTCCAAATCACAACATTAAATAATTAGAACCCAGGGCCTTTGAAAGAGTAGTACTTTATCTTTAACCTCTTAGGCAATTGTTTTCATAAGATATTTAATTTCCTTGGATTTAATCAATCTTCATGCATATTATCTTCATGGTACTTTGAAAGTATGTGTACACTATGTCCTATTGGTATACCTACTAAATTTAGTGCAATGATCACAATAAATCTTCAATGGTTGCGTTATTTAAATTTAAAACTGAACTACCAGAATTATAGAGAATGGACATGAAAAAGACTGCAAACTAAAATATCCTAAGTACTAACAAATTTTGCAATTATCAAATGAATTGAAACAAATATCACTTTACATTTCTAATCACTGCCTTTTATTGGTTAAATTACTTTAAGCCATTCCTAGGGGAAACAATCCTATAATTCTATATAGACAGAAGATTGAAGTAGGAGGATTGTACATTTGGTAGATGATTTTTTATACAGTGTTTTCACCACTAGTCCAGATAATATGATGAGAGCCATCTCCAACTTACAAGTAAAAATAGAGCCATAGATATAGGTCAATGGAAGGGTGCTTGTCTAGCAGCTTATGTGAAACTCTTACCTAAATTCCCATTAATGCAAAAATAATATTACTAGTAATAAAGTTTATTTGTTTTCACTATTGAAAATTTATTTCTTATCTTTTTTAAGTTTTGTGTATTTTGAGAATTTCATATATGAATATTGTATTTAAATCATTTTTACCCCTCTATCTCCCCACTTCAACTCATCCTACATTACCCACAATTACCTCTTGAATTTGTATCCTACACTTCTTTAATTATTATTGCTACACCCCCACAGATACACATATATACATACATACACACACATACATACATACATTAATACACAAGCAGAATGTATTCCACTTATTGTTGCTCAAATATGCATGTGTTTATAACTGCCCAATTGGGTTTGGATAATTTTTTAGAACTCATAACTAAATGATTCTCCCTTTCTCAGTACTCTCTGGTTACCTATATGTGGCCTGGTGGTTAGGCCTTGTGAGATTTCTCCTATCCATCTTTTTAAGCATAAGGCTATTCATTCATTCCCAGAAGCTCAGACCTAAAATAATACAGAAACCATATTATTCACAATACTATTTGTTCAATAGCTTAAGCATATTTTTAGCTTACTCTTATATCCTAAACTAACCCATCTCCATTAATCTGTGTATTGCCATATGGCTATAATTTACCTGCAAATATCCATGCATCTGCCTCATGTAAGGCTACAGGGCTTTTTCTTGACTCTGCCTTCTTTCTCCCAGAATTCAGCTTAGTTTCTCCATTTAGCTCTACTCTGCCCTATCATAGGCCAAATCAGTTTCTTGATTCATTAACTAATAAAAGCAACACATATACAGGACCTCCCACATCACATCTTGTCACGTCAGTTAGTTTTATTGTGTTGGTATTGTTTAGGCGACATTTTTAAAAAGATATAAATGGTGCCCATCACTACCATGTTGAGAAGAAAGTATGTAGCATCCGTATTGTCTAGTGGTTACAATCTTTTTCTTTCTTCCGTTATAACCTCTGAAGGTATCAGTTTAGGGATTAACACCTAGGGTAACCTATTTCTCTGCATTTTGACCTGTTATGGATTCCTGTAGCAGTCACATTATATGACATTAATAAGTGCTTTGATGAGAAGTGAGAAATACACTTAGTATGGGTATAAAAATATTAATTTAGAATACTGATTTAAAAATGGCAGCAGAAGGGGTCACCTCTAGGACTCATGAGTTTTACATCCACTAGCAAGAGGTTCACAGACAACTGATAATCTACCTTGTATATCTAATGTTATAAGATTCACAAGAAAATATAACTTTGGAGCCTTTCTGATAAGTTCTTCCAAAAATCAGGTATTATTTTTATTTGTGGTTCAATACTGAATCAAAAATATGTATTTTGGAAAATACATAGCTGTTTAGAGGGAGATATTCAAATATATAAGAACTTTATCTACACTGTACTTTAGTCTTATTGAAGTGCATAGTGTGTTTTCTGCCTTAATTCACTTATGTAATTGACAATTTGGGAAGAATTTTATTCAACCATTGTGCCAAATGATAGAAAAAGATCTTTTTAAAGCTGAAAATCTTTTATAAAGATTTGAAAATACTTTTCATGATAATAGAACCTCTCAAAAAGTTTTTAAAAAAAAAACAGAAACTTTTCATAATTTTTTTTTATTTCAAGGAAAGAGATAAACACCTAATTTTAAAATAAATGAAACTCCTGTTTGTGGTTTCTTTACTGATCCAATTTCGAAGTGTATCAAAGACTTCAACATAAAACCAGATAGAAAGAACGTAGGGAATAGCCATGAGTGGAGTGACACAAGAGAGGTCTTTCTGAACAGAACGCTGATTGCACAGGCAGTAAGATCAACAATTAACAAATGGAAGCTCATGAAGTTGCAAATCTTCTGTAAGGCAAAAAACACTGTCAATTGAACAAAGCAGCAGCCTAAAAAATAACAAAGATTTTTTTTTCTTTTACCAAATCCACCAGCTGATATAGGACGAATATTCAAAATATATTAAGAATTCAAGAAAGAAGGTATTAAAATAACAAATAAAACAGATTTTAGAAGGGTCATAGATCTAAGCAAATAATTCTCAATAGAGAAATCTCAAATGGTTGAAAAACACTTAAATGCTCAACATCCTTTGCAATCAGGGAAATGCAAACTAAAACTACTTTGAGATTTCATCTTACATCTGTCAGAAAGACTAAGATCAATAACACAAGTGACAGCTCATGCTGGCAAGGACATAGAACAAGAGAAACACTCTCCTTTGATGGTAGAAGTGCAACCTTCTAGAGCCACTCTGAAAATCAATATGTCTTTCCTCAGATAGTTGGAAATTAATTTAACTCAAGATCCTGCAATACCACTCTTAAGGATTTGTCCAAAGCTTTCTCCATCCTACTACAAGGACACTTGTTCAGTCAGGTTCATTGTGGCTTTATTCAACATGACTGGAAACTGGAATCAGCCTAGATGTTCCTCTATCAAAGAATAGGTAAATAAAATGTGATATATTTACATAATGGAGTATTACACAACTGTTTACAAAATGACATCATAAAATTTGTAAGTAAATGGATGGGACTTAAAAAAATCATCCAGAATGAGGTAACCCAAACCCATAAAGATAACTATGGTATATATTTGCTAATTAGTAGATATTAGCCTTTAAGTAAATAATAACCAAGCTATAATCCAAAGAAGATACAGAGTCTAGGGGGATACATAGAACTCCCTGGGAGAGGAAAGTAGAATAGATTTTACTGGTGGACTGGGGCCAGGCAGAATGGGTAGAGCAGATCATGTGGTGGGGCAGATAGAGTGGAGGGAGAAAGTGTGGGAAGAGAGGACTGAAGATGAAATTTCTGAGGGGTTGTGTGGAAACCTGCTGTAGTGGAACTTCTTGCACTCTATTAAGGTAATTCTAATGAAGACTTCCAGAAATGGGGGATATGGAGTATCAACAGGTTATTTCTTGTTACCGTGGGAGGCTTTCAGTTCCAGAACTTGTTTGCATTTGGTTGAGTTATTGGTCAAGGAGGCACCTTGGAAAGCCTTAATCAATCCAGGTTGCTGCTAAGACAATGAGTTACTCTTGGCAAACTGACAGTAGAGACCCACTGCTGAGGACAACACCAACAACTTAAACATGAAAAAGTAGAGCTGGTATTTACATGGAGATTTCATGCCTGTATCTATTCACTTTGGTGAGGGAATATACTTTGTGGCTACTGAAGGAGAAACATCTATAGCAACTCAACCATAAAACTTTAAACTATAGTCTGTTGTGCCTATAAAATATGCTAAGGCAATGGTAGCACAGATCTTATGGGAGCAGCCTACCAATGGTTGCTTTGACTTAAGAACCACTTTACTAGAAGAAACCCATAGCTAACACTGTTTGGGTAACCAGAAAATAGACAGTCCCGAGACCTAGGGTAAAACCAAATACTAATGGTAAAAAAAAAAAGGTATCAATAAAATGATTCCTAATTATATTCTGCCATGATGTTTCCTCTGACAGCAGATGGGAGCAGATGGAGAGACCCACAATCAGACATTACATGGAGATAGGGTTGAAATTTGGAGGTCTCCATTATTTTTTTCCCTCCTTAGCTCCAGGAATCTGATAGAAGGAGAGCAAGAAAGATAGTAAGAGTTATAAGGGATAAAGGACACCAAGACAGCAATGCCCTCTGGAACAACTAAGAAAGGATCATATGAGCTCACAAAAATGAAAACAGAAAATACAACGTATATAAGAGTCTGTATCATGTCATCCATGTATATATTGTAGCTATTAGCTTACCATTTGGGGGGAGACTCTTCACTGTGATAACAAGTGAGTCTTTGACACTGGTGCCTTCACTTAGGACTCTTTTCCTCCTTTATGGTTGCCATATCCAAATTTTACCTCATAGTTCTTGCTTTATCTTATTATATTTTATTTTGTCATGTGTCTAAGTTTTTCTATTGCTGTCAAGAGACACCATAACAATGGTATCTTTTATAAAGGGAAACGTTAATTCGGGTGGCTTATAGTTCAGAGGTTTGGTCTATTATTTTCATGGCAGGACATGATAGTATGAAGGTTGACCTGATGAGGAAGAAGGAGAATCCTACATATTGGTCTGCAGGCAACCAGAAGTAGTCTAAGTGTCGCACTGAGCCAAGCTTGAGCAAAGGAGAATTTAAAGACCACATCCACATTAACACACTTTTTCCAAAAAGACAACATATACTACAAGAAAGCCACACCTCCTAAAGTGCCACACCCTATGAGTTTATAGTGGCCAATTGTATTCAATCTACCACATCATGTTTAATTGTTATCTCTTGGAAACCTGTTCATTTCTGTTGAGACAGAGATGGAGTTGATCTGGAGGGGAAGAGGGATGGAGAAACATTGGGAAGGGTGGGATGAAAGGAAACTATTATCATGATATATTGAATGAGAAAGAAATTTATTTACAATGAAAGAAAAAATGCATAAAGAAGTTCATGGGGAAAAGTCCTTGCCCTTCTGGGAGTATCTTAATTGATACTTGGGAAAACTATGGTTGCACCAGAGAGTATGGGCCTTCAGTTGGTACAATATTTTAAACTTGGTTTGAGAATTACATGAGAACAACAAAGATTAAAAAAGCAGTGTAAAACAGAGTCTGCGTGTCGCTGTGATACCTGCAAACAGCTAAGACTTTCTGAGTTGCTGTCAGTCATAGCCTTTTAAATTCTTTACTAGGTAACTTGGAAGAACTTATTCAAAGCATATATATATATATATATATATATATATATATATATATATAAAGCAAAAATGTGTATTACCGACAGGAAAGGGTTAGTATATTGAATAATTGAGAGAAATAAATAGGACAAGAACTTCAATTGATTTAGGGGAAAATGACAATTTGGAATATTTTAGTTGACTAGTGTCAGTGAAGTAAGAAGTGAGCTTGAGAGTGAGACTATTATCAGCCTTAAGGGAAGTTTTATTTTGTGTCTCCTCCTTAGCTGGGTTGAAAGATCAATGGCTTTTTTACTGAATACTAAATTTAAATGTTAAGGTGAAGAGGTTTATTGTTACCTTGTTGATGCTGAATGTGTGTCCCTCACACTTTGAACAGGCCATGTACAAACCTGATTTACTGAAGGAGTTCATCTTGCACATATGGGACTCATGCACAAGAAAGATGTCCTGAGTAAAGAGCAGAGTGGCAAACACTGGCAAGCTACCTAAGGTCTTAAAGCAAGGATCAGATTTAGCAAATGTTCTCTGAGGACGTTTCCACATCTCTGCAACACTGGAAGCTTCATATTTTGTGAATTACCAATGACTTCAGGCTTCTACATTTCCTCTTGTTTTCTGTGGTTTGTTTTCTTGATCCTGTTTTTATTCTGTTTTTGAACAGGTCATAAGTTCCAGTTCTCCCACTTATGCTTTATGTTTTACTTAAAAAAATCAACAACCACTTTTAACCACATGTAATACGGTAAGTACAAGGTGGTGAATGCAGCAAAATGAACTATTCAAGATTTTCAAAAGCATTTCAGAAAAATTTTTGTTTTTAAGTGATAGATGAGAGTTAGATGATAGATACCAAGAAATTCATATACCATGCATCATAAAATTCTTTCATGCAAACAATACAATTCCATGCGTTTAGTATATATATATATATATATATATATATACAGAGAAAGAGAAAAACATTAGATAGATAGATAGATAGATAGATAGATAGATAGATAGATAGATAGACTAGGTAGGTATATAGGTAGATGGATAGATAGTTGGTGATAGGTAAATAAGATAAGATAATAGATAGATAGATAGATAGATAGATAGATAGACAGACAGACAGACAGACAGATAGATAGAATAGAAACAAGATTTGAAATTGTCAATCTGGTCATAGGCTAGACTTTAAAAGGAAAATTCAGTCTGATAGGCAGTTTGGGATGTTTTGTGACGTTGAATACCATGGGTTCAAAGCAGTACTCTTATATCTTGTCTATAAGCCTACAATTAAGTTGTATTACATTATCTAGAAATATTTTGTTCATTTTAGTTACTGTGAACTAATAAGCTAAAAAGACTTTGCTATTTAACCATGACAATATTCAATTGTTAAAGCGGATTTATTTTACCAAGTTAAAAAACTAAACCAAATGTTTTCAATACATATGTCTTCACCCTAAACTGTTACAGTGTGATTGTTCGAGGCTAAACTTCAGAAAAATCTTTTCCATGGGAAAAGTCATACTGCTCTATGAACCTTACTCACCCCCAGTTACAGTTATAAATGAAATAGTTGTCAACGCAGAAACAGCTGCAAATTTTGAGTGTGAAATGGTAATTTATGGTAAAGATCCCTGCTCTCCGCAAATTGAAAAGGGCCCCAACCAGTGATAGCATTTCTACATACTGCCTCATCACTTCTGCTCTGTAAAAGGATCAAAATGTGATGACAGGTATCGAGGTTATAATGATTGACAAAAGAATAGCCTGAATGTAGGCAATTTACAAATTGCATTTCTTTCTTTTTTTTTTTCCAGAGGCACCAGGGACCTGGTATTTTGAAACTTTCTTCCTAATTAAGAATGAGTATTCTAAGGCTTTGTCATTAGATTTAGTTTGGAAAACTTGTCTGACCCTGAAATTAATATACGGCAAGAAATGAAACAGTCATCTGAATCTTACACCTAACTGAAATAACACTTCTCACGTATGGAACTCCCTCTTGTCTTCATCCATTCATCAATTGACTCATGATGTTCAATTTGCATTGCTATATTTCAATCTCTGATTTTCTTTTCAAGTTGTATGTTGCTATCTCCCTTACTCAAGCCTTCTTTTGCTTACATTATAGGCAGCAAATGATATGTAAATTGGGAATGGCATGAAAAATGTGGACCAGAGTCTATGAACTAGCAAGTATGTTTCTGAAATGTAGGGATAAGTCCCGCCCCTTAGGGGGCGTGTTCTCCTCGGGCTAATGTCTGCCTATAAATTTGGCAAGCATGCTCAGAGCTCTCTCTTCTGCTTTCCTGGTCTCCGGGGGAATGGTGGTTCTATAAGTCTATTTCTACATTAAAACTATATATATATATATATATATATATATATATATATATTAATAATCTGTCTGCATTCGTTTACGCCGCTACACTGAAATATAAACCATCTATTGAGGTATTGATATATTAGGTATATTTTTCTTTTCTTTCTTCCTCTTTTTTTTGAAAATAGATTATTCTCTCATACGATCCATTCCGACTACAGTATCCTCTACTTCTCTAACTTCCACCTCCCCACCACAACCTTCTTCCTCCCCCAGAAGTACCCACACTCCTCCCATCAGAAAAGATCAGCGCTCCTAGAGAAAACAGCCAAACATAACACCACAAAATGCAATTAGACAAGGCAAAAACATTCACACCGAAACTGGAAAAGGCAATCTAACAGTTGAAAATGAATTCAAAGAGCAGGCAACGATTCATAGAAACATCAACTACCACAATAAAGAGTTCCACAGAAACCCCAAACTAAGAGCCACAGCATACACACAAAGGACACAACATAATATAAACCCATGAAGAACACATGCTTGCCACTTTCAGTCTCATTGGATCCATATGAACACTGATTAGTTGATTCAGTGTGCCATATTTTTCTGATTTCACCTATCCCCTATAATTCCTAAATTTGTTTTATTCCTCTTTTCTACAAGGTTATCCATGATCAGAGGGGATGGGCCCAATGCAGACCCCAAATTTAGACTCTCTATGCATAATGTTTGGTTGTGGATCGTTGTAATTGTTCCCATCTGCTGACTAAGGAAACTTCTATGATAATGACTGAAAAAGGCACTGATCTATGAGTATAACAGAATATTATTTGAAATCATTTCATTCTTTTTTGCGTTTCTTTTGGCTTGTTTGTTTGTTCGACTTCAGAACAAAAGTGGCCATACCCTTTGTCTGTGGGCTATCCAATCTCTGGTTCCTGGCCACCCAGGCATTTTTGGACATAGGCTCTCTCTCATGACATGTTTCTCAGTTCACATCAGAAACTGGTTGGCCACTCCCAGAAGTGCTTTGTGACTATTACCACAGCACTTCTTATAGAAAGGACAGAATGGTGGTCAAAGATTTTTGCTTCTCTTTCTTTCCCTAGTAGAGTACCTTCCCATACCAAAGGAATAAGAACTTAGGGGTAAAAGTTCCATAGAGGCACCAGATTCATTTCTTTCTATTCAACTAACTGTGTAGATATTTTTCAGGGAATAGGGCCGAACTTCCCAAGAGATTCAATTGTTTTGCCTAGACCCCTCTTTTTTACCTAAGTTCTCTGGATCTATGGATTGTAGTTTGGATATAATTTACTTAACAGCTAATATCCAATTAAAAGTGAATACATACTGCGAGGGGTGCACCCACACACTGAGACAATGGGGATGTTCTATTGGGAACTCATCGAGGCCAGCTGGCCTGGGTCTGAAAAAGCCTGGGATAAAACCGGACTCGCTGAACATAGTGGACAATGTGGAATACTGAGAACTCAAGAACAATGGCAATGGTTTCTGATCCTACTGCATGTACTGGCTTTGTAGGAGCCTAGGCAGTTTGGATGCTCACCTTACTAGACCTGGATGGAGGTGGGTGGTATTTGGACTTCCCACAGGGCAGGGAACCCTGATTGCTCTTTGGGCTGACAAGGGAGGGGGACTTGATGGGGGAGAGAAAGGGAAATGGGAGGCGGTGGTGGGGAGGAGGCAGAAATCTTAAATGAATAAATAAATAAATAAATAAATAAATAAATAAAAGAATCCTTCTCTCATCTTTAGTATTAAGTTGTTGAAGCTTGCCTCTGCAGTTTCTGCTCAAATACCCACTTTTTCCATTTCAAGAATTCCATCAGTTTGTGTTTTTTTTTGTTGCATCTATTTCCATTTTTATGTATTAAACAGTAATATTAGTTTCCTTCAACTATTTGTTTATTCTTTTCTTCTTAATTTTCTTTAAGGATTTTATTCATTTCTTTCAATTGCTTGTGTTTTTCTGGATTTCTTTAAGGGATTTATTCATTTCTTCTTTAAGGAACTTTATCATCTTCTCATAGTTGTTTTTTGTTGTTTTTATTTTGTTTCATTTCTTTGTGTGTGCATTTCTGCCATGTTATAATATTCA
This sequence comes from Microtus oregoni, assembly GCF_018167655.1. NCBI lineage: Eukaryota > Metazoa > Chordata > Mammalia > Rodentia > Cricetidae > Microtus > Microtus oregoni. Next base: position 36,735,199 of record NW_024543080.1, on the reverse strand, counting down.
GGATCTTCTGTGGTGGGATAGCTGGGAATAAATAGAGACATATTCTCCTAGCTGTTATTGAGTTCCTACACTGTTGAGGCATCTGTGTTTGGTATAATTATAGGTCTGGGTGCTAATTTTTGAGTTTGTATTTGTTAAATGGTTGTTTTCTTCCCTGGTTTCTGATTCCCCTCTGGATTTTCAGAGAGTATGATGGTGGTGTGTTGCCTATTTTACTGTCCTGTTTGGCTGGTGCCTTCAGAGGCAATGGCTTTCTGGTGTTGGAGGCCAGCGTTCAAAGATAAATGGGATGAGAGAGGTCATGATAGAATGGTTCATTTGGATGCCCAGGATTTTTGAGGAGGGTGGAAGGGATGCTGCATCTCGTGATATGTTGTAGCACTGGAGAAAAGACAGACAGATTGGGTCTGGGGAAACAGAGCAAGCAGAGAAGAGCTATGGGGAGGCTCTCTAATTGTTTGTTCACTCGAGATTGTTGAGAAGAGGCTGGATACCTTTTCCTTATATTTTCTATAGCCCTGTTAGCCTAGAATTCATGGTCATTTGCCTTAGCATCCAGGGAACAGCTATATGCTACCATCCCCACCTTCCAATTCTTCCTCTGAGAGAAATTTTGGGAGGAAGTATGGTGTTTGGCTTAAAGCATACCTAATTAAAAGTGCTACAATTGGAGATTTAATGTGGAAATAAGGAATCAAACAAATGATTTGAGCAGGAGTCATTCAAACGTCATAGAAACTAGAGGGTTATGTACTTCCTATGGTTTTGATAGGAGCTATTTGAAGAGCTTTATGAGAATTACCTCATATGTTGACTTTACATGATGCTTAAAACATCACTTTAAGATATATGATGATTTATATTTTTAATATTATTACAAACATTAGAAATACAGGTGAGGGGGTTAAAGTCAATGAGTTTAGAATTATAGAGACAGGAAACGTTGAGGGTTAATAAGAATTCATGAAACTGTGATCTAGTTACTTCAAGGACTTTTTCAAATGAGCAGGATGACAACAGAAAAGGGCCTGTATCAGCATACTCATGCATATAAGAAGAGTGGAATATTTGTTTTCCTAATATTTTTTAGCATAAACACCAATGGAAAATCTTATGAGAAAAGCAATTCTCTCACATATTTTGTGGCTTTAAAGCACTGTGCCTCTTGAATCACAATAAACTAATAATATTTAATGGAATTATGAAATATGAGCAGATGGAGAACATACTTTTAGGATGAAACTGTAACTCTGGATCACAATTTGTGTGTGTGTGTGCACACGTGTACGCACGCTCACGTGCATATGCCCACATGATCATGCATATGTGTGAGTACCCTTTTTGGTACATACACGGAGACTGGTATGCTTGCCTATGCATTAAGTCAGAAAGAGATTGATGCCATGTATCTTCTAACTTATCACTTTCCACTGTATATTGTGAAATGAATACATCTCTCTAAATTTAGTGAACACCATTTTGGCTAGACTCACTGTCCATCTAGCATCAGGGATTAAGTTCTCTCTGACTCTACCTGATTGCAGTACTTGATTTATAAGTGTTTGCCATTCTGCTTGGCTTTATGAAGTGTTGGTCATCTAAAACAGACTCTCAAGCTTACAGAGAAAACTTTACCTACTGAGCCATTTCTAACAAAAACTTTTTAGATGAGTCGGAGGTCTGGTCAATGTAATGGTTAGGAACAAGAGACGGAGAAGTTCAATATTTTTGATGAAATGGGAGCAAAAATGAAGTAACCACATATCCATAAAGACAGGAGTGCTTGCAAAATTTGATCATTAACAATTAACCCTTGCTTTCAATAGCTCTTCCTAATGATAGGCCTCTTTTCACTTCTGGATACAGTTAATGAACAAAAGATAAATCCCTAGTTGGCATATAGACACTCTCTTCTAAGCCTGCTAAATAGCCACACAATTATTTAGAGATGAATATTTCAGATTTTCTATTACAATTGTAAATATATGGGAATTAAGGTAAAGAGATATTTCTTAAGGCTTATAGATTTTAATTAATATTTAAAGTTTGGATTCAATTACTATATTTGGCTTCATTTTGTCCCAAATTAGTTGCCAAATTATTTAGGAGAAATAAGCCTCTGAGATTTTGTGTAGCTATAAACCCCAATGAAATGTTGAGTTCAGTGTTTTCCTACATCTTTTGACTTATGGCAGATATGCTTTATGTTCAATGGTTCTTTGAAGAAGGTGCCCAAAAGTACACTGTGGTTTTTTTGGGTTATTTTTGCTGAAAAAAAACCCCATGAATTCTTTACTCACTGTAAACATGAATACCAATAGACTAAAGGGAAAAATAATATTTCTGGTCCGGTTTGGGGCTACTTTCGGGGTTGTGTGTTACCCAATAGCAACTCCATTGTAGGGAAATTTCACCCAAGGAAAAAAAAAGGAGGGGAATTGGAAGATTCACTACTGACTTCCCAACATCAGGTAACTTTCCATTTGATATTGACCTTACCACAGCCTCCAAGGGCATGTATAGCAGGCATACAGGAGGGAGTATAGCTGGAATCTCTGATGAAGAATTGGTGAGCCTCTCTATCACTGTTTCCTCTTGAAAATCAAAAGATACTTACAATTACTATTGAGCTAGTTGTCATTTATTTGCGAACTTCATTGTCAGTCTATGAGGACAAGATTTTCAGGTATTCAACAGAACAACCTACACATTGAAGGTCAGTGGTTTTTCAAGTCTGATGGGCATAACTTTCATTTTATAATGATTTTTAGACTAATGTATAAATAGATCAGTATATACTATGAAGTTTTGTCAACTTTGTGAATGGTATGAAGTTCATTACATATAATTATGAATGGTTCACTAGGAAAAACATTTGTGGCACAAACATGAGTACCTGAATTTTTACATAGTTCAGAAATTACTTTAAGACAGGTCTTGTAACACACATTTGTATTTCTAGCACTCATATGTTTGGATAAGGGGCACAGGAAGCAAGAATTCCCCAGAGTTCTTGGTCTAGTTAGACTTGTATATTTAGTGAATACCTCTGCCTCAAGCAAAAAAGGACAGTTAAGAAAAATTTTCTAGGCTTTTTCCTGACCTCAATGTGCACAATGACCAGTATATGTCTTATTCAAAATCTCTGCCTCTGTTTCTGTCTCTGTCTCTGCCTTTCTCTCCCTCTTCCTCTCCCTCCCGCACTTACTCTGTCTCCTTCTGTTTCTCTGACACACACACACACACACACACACACACACACACATACACAAACAGGCACACATATTATTAAAAACAATGAAAAACATCATAATGAATGAGTTAGAATAACTCAGAAGTAATTTTTAAGATGAAGGGGCCAAAATTTTGTATACTGCTTATGGAGAAAGAAATGTAACTTTGTGTTAAATAACCATTTTTCTGATAAATGATCAAACCCCTTCAAATTAAATCATTAATTAAAATATATGTTTGGTAGACTTCAACATGTATTTGGAGCAATGATTTTTATGCTATCATATCAAGGGAAAGCCATTCAGAAATTTATGTCATTTATTATACATTTATACCAATGGGAAGAAGTTTTAACTGTATTATTACAATTGACTTGTATTATTATATAAGAAAATCTTCTTATAGAAATCAGTTTTGTATAGATAGCTATAAAACTGGAATATAATGGAATTTATATGGAGTCACTTTTCACTTTTATTGAGAAAAAAAGTAGCAGTTTTAGTTGGCTGTAGACAATCTGTCTGGCCTTCATTTTATCTATTCCTCACCTCCTTGCCTCCTTCCTCATCACTCATGTTTAATCTAGAGGTGATGACTGGACCTCTAGTACTTATTCTGAAGGCACAAGACATAAGAAAATGACCAATAAAAGAAAAGTAGGCATTGATTGATTTATTCAAAATACTTTTGCCCTGCATTTTTGTTAATTGGGAAATATGGTGATGATGACACAGTGCTTAACGGTTCCAAATGCAGGGCTTACAAAGGACAGAAACTTTGGAATTTCTCAAGTAATCTTATGACCATGAGATACAGAAGAGGAAGATGACAGTCCTATATATTCTCTAAAAAGTGCTATGACAATATCACAAACAAGAGACTTTCAGGAAGAGAAAACAATGGGACCAAGCTCCCAAACAAGTCAGTGGAAAGCCTATTTGGAAAAATAAGGAACTCAATGTAGCTTGGAAGAGAATATATGTTGAGGTACAATAGAAATGAAAGTCAAGGGTTTGGAGGGTTGCTTTTATGAGATGTTGTGAACCACAGTAAGATATTAATTTTTAATCTGAAGAGACTGAAAAATTATTAGAGGTATTAGAACCTGAAGTGACTTGATTTCACTCAGGTATTAATGCAATTTTACTGGTTTCTGCTATGAGGAAATAAAAACTAAGACCTAATCTGAAAGCCACTCAGAAAGGCATTATGACAATAATCCAGAGGATTCGGAAGGTTTTTGCATGCAGGTGTTACAGCGGAGCAGGTGACAGGTGATCAAATTCACATAAATTATGAAAGGCCATTCTCAAGATTTGATGAGGGGTCAAATACTATGGAAAGGTATAATATGTTATACATTACACGTGTGTGCGTGTGCATGTTTGTGTACAGTGTACACATGTATATAAACAGACATATATATCCTAAGCCCATGTGTATTAGTATTAACTGTAATGGTTTGAGATCTTTGGGAGGGTCATGTTCTTATAAGGGACCTTAAATACCTCTTTAGCCTACTTTATATTATACAAGAGTATAAGAAGACATCAGCCTACATTATGGCAAAAAACCTTCATGTACCCCTGACCATACTGCCGTCCACATCTTTGACTTCCCAGTATTTAATAATATGGGAAACACTTCTTGTTGTCTATTTTTACTGCTGTTATAATTGTGCTGGTTGTGATTGTAGCAGTTTTATGGCTTGCCATATTGGGAAGGCTGATTCAACTAAAACAAATAAAGATGGAGGTTGGTCTAAAAAAAAAAAAAACAAAACGGAACGTACCCAGAGGTTTGGTCACATACAAATTTTGTGTTTCCCATTCCATTTCAATTTAATGCTACGTTTCCATTGCTCCTCACTCTGTGAAGCTCCAGAGAGAAAACTGGAGGAAACACAAACCTGAGAATAAGCAGTATATAGATAGTAACTAATGAAGGTACTCATCAAAAGACATGACTTTCTATGGGAGATTTTTTTTTAATTCCCAAGAAGTTCGTTGATACTTCAAAATCAGACTACAAAGAAATAGACTAGTTTTCAAAAGAAAATAAGAGTAGCTGAAGGAAATTAGGCAATTGTAGTGATGAGCTGCAGGGAGGCCTCCTTTTCATCCCACCAGGCTCCCGCTCAGCTAGCTTAGCCCCGGAAATAATAACACGGAAACTGTATTCATTTAAACACTGCCTGGCCCATTAGTTCCAGCTTCTTATTGGCTAACTCTCAAATCTTGATTTATCCATTTCTATTAATGTGTGTAGCACCACGAGGTGGTGGCTTATCAGGAAGATTCTAACCTGCATTCATGTAGGAGAAAAGAGCTGTGGGGTCTGCCTCATTGCCTTCTTCCCAGCATTTTGTTCTGTCTACTCCACCTACCTATGTTCTGACCTATCAGGCCTAGCAGTTTCTTAATTAATTAACCAATGAAAGCAACACATAGAAAGAAGACCCACCTACATCAGGCAATATTTTGTGATGGAATCTAACAGAGGCTGACAATGCATTTGTCTTCTCAAGCGGGAAAGAGTCTTTCTCTCAAGTCGGATGAAATTTGCAAATGTAAATTATCTAATTGTAGCAACTTGGTACTTGTTCCTGAGTTATTCATAAGGATCACTAAACAAGGGTTTATAAGTGAAAATAATGGCAGTGAGTATGAACCAGTAAGAAGAAATACTTTGAAATTATCAAAATTATTGTCAGGTGGTGGTGGCATAGGCCTTTAATCTCAGCACTTGGGAGGCAGAGGCAAGTGGATCTCTGTGAGATCCAAGGCAGCCTGGTCTACAAGAGCTAGTTCCAAGATAGGCTACAAAGCTACAGAGAAATCCTGTCTTGAAAAACCTAAATAATAATAATAATAATAATAATAATAATAATTATTATTATTATTATTTCAAGACACTATATTCGACTATGGAGGGGAATAGTAGGTGGCTCAGTAGCTGTAATGATTTGTAGCTAGTAAAATAAAAACTAGTGATGCTTTCACTGATAGGAAAACCTGGGCATTTGAATTTTGGCTTTATTGAAGCCGCAAGCTTCATATAAAGGGCAAAAGGAAGCTTAGAATGTTTAATAATTAGTTAATATAATTATATTATCTCAACATATTATAATTAATAATTATAATATATCAATTAACTATTTAACTAATGATCTATGAAATTTACCATTAAATTATTAGAATAATAAAATAAAATAACAATATTTTATTTTAACCAGTGCTGGACCAGAGCTTCTAGATTCTGGCTCAGATCATTTTATTTTACCCATATTTAAGAACAGAATAATTTTTGAAAAAAGTATTCAGATAATAATTAACTGAGTCCCTGGTACATAACAATATAAGAATTTTGATTTCTTGCCAAGGACATCTGACTTCTTTTACAAGAATGGGTGCTGTTGACCTAGAGCCCGCGATTTAGATTCTAGGGAGTTTGACTGATGTAAGCAAAATGCCTGTGGGTGTCAGAAATAGCCTGGCCTTAAGATAACATAGAAGTCACTTTGGTTGTTGTAAACAAAAGTGATGTAAGAGTGGGGATTATGGCCTAAACCCAAAGTCAAGATTTAGGAGGAAAGGTGTTGAATAAGTAAAAACTTACATTCTTAGAGATATGGGCAGAGCCTGCCTCATGAGACAGTAAAGGATCACCAGGTTGAGAAAGCACAGCATCCCTAGCATTACAGGAAGAGCAGCTGCTCATCTCACTCCATTGAAGATAGAAGCTGGGGGTTTAACTTTCCTAGCTTCACGAGTACTTATCTGTGTGCCAAACCCCTTTTCTCCTCTACATTATTGTATTGAAAAAAAATTCTTCCTGAAAGATAAGAAGGAAATGACATTCTGTTTCCTCTCCCCAGTCAGTAAAACCTTTACAATCCTATGCATTAATAGTGGTTAAAAGAAAAAACAAACAGCCGGGCGATGGTGGCGCACGCCTTTAATCCCAGCACTCGGGAGGCAGAGGCAGGTGGATCTCTGTGAGTTCGAGACCAGCCTGGTCTACAGAGCTAGTTCCAGGACAGGCTCCAAAGCCACAGAGAAACCCTGTCTTGAAAAACCAAAAAAAAAAAAAAAAAAAACAAAAAGAAAAAACAAACAAACAAACAAAAAAAACCAAAAACCCTCCATCCTATTTTAAGAGTCTATCTTCTTGACACTTAAAACAGTGTCATAGTTAAGCCAAGCATTTTAGTGTGCCCTTTTTCCTTTTGATGATGTGTATATGTATCTTGATAAATTAGATTATTCCACACAAAATATTTTGGATAAGAAATGATGACTTTAGATTTTTTTTTAAACAAACCAGCCACCAGGACCTTCTGGTGGTAGATATACATCAGCCAAGCATTCAGTCCTAGTAAAATGTGGAAAGATTCTATTTATGATTAAATAAGAAAAAAGACAGAAAGATAAAGAGAAAAAAGAGAGAGCTTTTTTTGGTCTCATATATCAATCACATGTTTCCTAGATATGGCATATATAGCTAGGGTTAAAAATACATTGACTACAACAGATCCTCTGGCCTCACATATCTCCAAGACTATTTAGTAAACAATATTGTTAAGCATGATAATTGGAAAGAGGAATTAAAAACTAGATCAAACATAACATTATTGGGACTCATAATGTTGACATCTTCATAAGTCACTAAAACTAGGGGATCTAGAGACTTCAAGTTGAATTAGAATCAGCATTTTTGGCATTAGCTCTATTTCTGAATTCTTTACCATTTTAGTCTAAGCATATTGTTTGCTATACAGTCTGTGCTTTTGAGGTTTTTTTGTGAGAAAAAAAATGTAAATTAGAGGAAGAACTGTAATAGAAACTATAAGAACAGCAGAGAATGGCATAAAATATATATCCAATAATATGGACTGTGTTATATGCCTTGTTTTTACTAATTATTACAATTTTGAAGCACCTACTGTTTTTCTTTTTTTTTTTCTTTTTTTTTTTTTTGTCCAGCAGGACAGCTGCACCTGAATCTGCTGCTCTTGCAGCCAATGATTGTGGCTCCAAAATTACAGTACAGCTTCTCAGACAGTGGTCTGGGGGTACTTTTCCTTCTCTCCAGACCCATCACTGCCCTGCTACCAAATGTAATTTTGACTAAATCTCTATAGTTCTATTTATCAAGACTCGGGGATCAGAAGCTAGTTCAGAGAAGTTCAAAAGCAACTACTGACCTTCCGTCTTTGCCAGCATGTTGGAAAAGAGTGCTTCCTTCTGCTCTGCCAAACCAAAGACTCACACTCATAGTCCCTCCCTACTGCTTCCTATGTTTCCTTCTATTCTTCTTCCAGATACCCTCTGACTTTCTACGATTACATTCTGTCAACTTGTTGCCATCTATACCGCCTAATCCAAGGTTGATTTTATTCAATTAATGCAAACACAGACTTGAGGTACATAGTGTTATAATATATCCTGCAACAACATTCCTTGAAAATATACAGAAAAAGTCCTATGCAACCTATGTTTACTGACATAGACAATTTATACTTAATGTTTATTGAAAAAGTCAGAATTAAATTTCATTGATGTAGTAGGTACATGAAATAATGGAGCAGAAACAGCAATTTATTGTGCCCAATTCATTGTGGCTATAGACTCAAGATACATCTAGATACAATAAGGCCTACATTCCCACACTTGTAAGATAGCCCTGACTCATTCTTTGAGAAGTGCTTCCACAGAAAGTCTTTGGCCTACGAGTCTTAACCATGATAAATACATTCTCTTTATACACAAATTTCCTCTGCTGCTTTGCTTGTCTACTCAGCAGTACACTGTCCTTGATGGGCATGTTAATAGGCCTCTCTAGCCTAAAGGCAATGTTGCTCTTTCATAGTCAATAGACATTAAAATGTTGGCAAAGAAAGCATAGCCTGAAACTCATTCTAAACGTAGACCCACTTTTCTCTGTCTTGCATGTTGACGATAGGTACTGTTTTTCCTCTTTTTTATGTGTATGTTCATTATATTGCTCCACACCCCTGCCTTTGCTAGCATCTCAATTATTTACTGAGCACTGTCAATTTTCCTTCCACTTTTACAAATGAGGAAAAGTCATCACTCAGGAAGCCGTAAGTTTGAGATGCATCTAGATATACATCCTGAACTAAAGTAATAGTACCTTTTTGTGTGTTCTCTGCTTTTGAGAGTATGCATACAAATACATTCATTTGTTCTTACAGCTGACCTCTATGGTTCGCATGGCCTTCATTCCTTAATTGCCATATTATCTCTAGAACTGCTCCTAAAATTTTGTCTTCTGTATTTACTGTGGTGTTTCTGAAAGATAATTGGCTATTGTTGGGACCAATTAAGTCCTGGCCTTCAGTTGGATGTTGGGATTAACTGAGTCCTGGCTTTCAGCTGCTCTACCCTGCTAGAACCTTCTAAGTGAAGTTACTAGAAGCTGTGCCTAGTTAGAGGATCAGAGGATGGGATTATCACCTGTTGGCCATTGACTACAGTGTATTTAAGTCTACATGGTGTTAATAAAGGGGGGCTTTTGGTACCAGTGATTAAAGTCTGCGTGTTGGTCTATCTCTGCATCTGTGTTCTCAACCTCCAGCCCCTTTCCCGAAGCTCGCGAACTGGGGGCTAGTGCCTAGAGCCCAGACCTGGGCCGCGATGCGTGGCAGGCTATTTCACTTATTCACGTACTCATTAATGCACTCATACTTATGGTGTATTATGGTCAACCTTATTTTGAAGTAGGTAGGGACTATGTATAATGGTGTTAGAAAGAAGTACAGAACAAGTTTACATTTGTTTATATGTATAAAAAATAAATATGGCTATGCAAATATGAGCACAGATTGGAGTTAGTCTATAAAACTGGCCAGTAATCCTTACCTTTTAACATGCCAAATCCTGCCAGCATTCATAAATAGTGTATTATTCTGTTGGTCTTCAACTATGAGCAACTTTGCTACCCTAGAGACTTTTCAGTGTCTGGATATATTTTTGATTGTCACAGTCCAGAGGTGCCACTGGGACATATTGGGTACACTAGGGATGCTACTAAATATCACGGAAATAATAGACTAGTCAGTTTGGGCCCCAACAATAAGTAATAATCTGTACACAAGGCAGAAGTCGATTGATCCCATTATAACTACATTTTCTTTTACATGCCGTCTGACTTCATTTGTGCTACTGTACCAGAGATGAGAGACTGCAGTGGAGACCACATATTCTATGCAGACTGTTCTGCTTCTTGTGTGTCCCTTTAAGAAAAATTATTATGGCTTTTGATACATTCTGAGAAGGGGACTATTGGAAGGGTGTAATGGAAGGCTGGGTTTGAGGTGGGAAACACAACTAAATACCAAGGCCTTTTTCTGCGATTAAGCAAGAGAAACAACTAAAATTGGGAGGCATTTGAGGGGTAGCATGGAAACCTAGTACAGCAGAAACTTACTAAAATATAAACATATATGAAGGTGACCTATATGAAATCGCCAAATAATGAGGAAGACCAAGCCCAACTGGACATCACTTTTTAACCAAACCAAGCTTCCAGGGCAAGGTTTGGGTTACATCTAATTGAGTTTCTGGCTAAAGGAGCCCCAAGGGAATCCACCTATAGTGCAGGCTGTAGCCAAAGCTATAGCTTTCTCTCCATAAACTTGCAGCCACTCCCCACTGTTAAAGGCAACACATACACAACCTATTAAAACTTGATTTATAGAGCTTGTGCCCTACACATAGAACTTTACCACTACATTCTAATATCTTTGGTATAGGAACCTACTCGACATTCTCTCAAAAAAGAAACTTATATGCCAAGCCAGCACGGAACACTTTATCTTCCTTCTGTGGGGTTTCAAAATGTATTGGGCTTTTGGTTTTTCTGTTGTTATTTTGTTTTGTGTTTTGAGAAAGACCTTAAAGTTTGGTTGGTGAAGGGGGGTAAAGGATCTTAAAAAATTTGTGGGAGGTGAAGAATATGATCAAAATATACTTGAGTTTAATTTTTTTTTTGAAAAATAAAGAACATAATAAAATATAGTTTAAAAACATAAACTAAGTAAAACCCAGTACAATACGAACAAGTTACATATGCAAGGGAGAAAGCACACATATTCCAGTTCTACAAAACTCCTTGATAGACAGAAGACAGAGGGGACATGGAACTTTCTTTAAATTGTGCTTTAGGGATGTTGAGAAGGAATATCTGTAAAAGAATAGGAAATAAAATGGGAGTCAGGTAACATAAGCTGTATTAAGACATCTAGGCTTTTTATTTTTAGTGAGAAATAAATGGTTTTTAGTCATGGAAGTATCCATAATTGATTAATACTTTTAAAAAATTACAGCATAAAATATCAATACAAATACTTTCTAGGAGGCATGTGCAAAAATATTATTTTCTATATAGTTCTCCATAATTCTCAATGTTTATCAGAAAAATTACATATATGAATATTCAATAAATATTTTCCATATTAAAACAATTAGAGATCAAATTGTTATAAACAGTATAGCTAATATGGAAAAATATGTACAAAATTTATTCAGGATGGAAAACCACAATTCAGTCTACAAATAGCAAAAGACCATTGATATAAAAAGATGTTGGAGGAAAAGATGAAAATGGAAGGTTGTGGTGAGATGCTTTTCTGTTTTCTCTGTCTCCAACTCTTCTTGAAAGACAGCAAAGAAACCTCAGGCATGAAAATGTCCTGTGATCTATTGCCTGAAAACTAAAAGACCAAGGGATCTGGTAGCAAAATTTAGCATGGGTTAAAGACGTGAACACCATGGGAGCGAATAGATTAGACCCACCTCTGTGTCAGAGAAGATGAGAAATGTTTCAGCTGAAACAGGATATAAAATTAAAAATGACCTATTTGTATTTTCCCAGGATGATATGTAGAGTAAAAATTAAATTTAAGCAATGCATTGACTTATACATACTCTTCACTCCAGTCACCTTACCTGTGAATTCTTTTATAGTTTCTGAAGGTTCTAGGTTCACACTGAGGACATTTTCTCAATATCTTCTCATTCTCATATTGTTCATGGATCCTTTAGGAAAACAAAAAAGCAAGCAACAATAACAAAACATTCTGATTTAATCTTTCCTTTCTGAAAACCAATTTTTCTTACCTAAGATATATCCTACAGTTCCCAGGACCCACTTCATGTAATTTATAACCACCTGTACCTTCACTATGAGGGCATTTAATTTCTTATTTCGAACTAGTGCAAAATTGTACTCACATGCATAAGTTCCCACTATCCTTACATACACAGAAATGACACTAAATATAAAAATTTGGTAAAATTATATACAAAATATGTTTAATATGCACATAGCCATAAACCATTTCTCTATCCCTATATTATTCCTCACACTGTAAAACTGTTTGCCTTCTTATTTTAATAATAGCAAGCATGGAACATTAATATAAGCTAATTTCAAATTTCAAGGTTATCTTGTTGATATCACATTACATTGCCATGTATTGAAAATAATTTACCATTTTTATACCATAAAATTCAATATCTTGAACATATAACTCTGTGATATTCAGTGTGTTCATGATGTTGTACAACAAGCACTGTGATGCAATTCCACATCATTTCCATCACTCCCTCAGGAAACTCTTACTCCTATTAAGTTAGTCTCGATTCCCTGGCAAGTCAATCTACTCTTTATCTCTAATGAGTCTATCCTGTGTTTGCAATGGATCAATGATGCAAATAATTGTATAAGCAAAATGCACAGATGATTTCACAGGGGTCAGTGTCTGACATGAGTTTTGAAAAGCATGAAGTTGAGCTACAGTAAAGAGCAAATAATAGCAGAGTTGGCACAAAGGAATCTCTGCAGTGTTGTTTAGAGGTTAGAAGCACTCAGAGTATCTGAAAATAGATTGATCACTGGTGTTTGGGACACTCTGGAATGAGAAAATCTTTAGAGAGAAAGGATTTTAAACAAGCCCTGAAGGAACGACAAGTTTGAACTGAGGTGAGAATGTAAGTAGAAAATTCTACTTTATATTTTTTCTAAATGATGAGAGATAGAGCAAAGTGACTGCTATCCAGGAAAGTAGTGGGGACATTCGAATCTTTTTCTGACCTCCTATGGAGGAATGTTTCTTATTAGTTTTAAGTTCCATTTCTACATTTTGTAAAAGATTAAAATGGTACCTGATTCAGACCGTGGTTCCATGGTGTGAGTGTAATAGAACATACTTCACACTGTGGTTAAAGCCCAGTGCTTATTTAAAATAAAATGAACTTACCAGGAACTCTGACATTTAACAAGTACTCTCTAAGCTATTTTCATGTTTATAATCAGTCATGCATGTTTGAGTGGAATATTACTGACACATAGCATTTGGTAATGTTGGAAAAGAGTCATGCAATACATAAAAGCTTTATGTTGACATGGAGCTGTCCAGAGAGACATGGCTGACCCTGTGATACCTTCATTACATCATGGGAATAGTTTGGATTCTTCCCTCCACTAAATGACTTTAACTTGAAGATGAACTAGGAAATCACGGGTGTATGAATGAACACAATTGCAAGAATTTAGTGAAATTGTCTATGTAAATGTAGTTCTTATTCTGTCATGAGCACCAGGTTAGAGAGACTCCCTAGATAGGCCAGCAAGAAAAGGAGAATAATTTTGGGTAATCAAGGATTTGCCTGTAAGATCCATCATTGATGAACAAGACACAGGTGGATTTTACAAGTTTTCTGATGAGACAGACTAGCTGAAAGAACAAGTTTCTGATATACAGAATAAATCTTCTTTCAAGAGAATTCGGTGGAAAACAACTGAAAAAGACACCCTAAATCATCTGCCATTTTCATATATAAAATTATAAACATCCACACACACACACAAAAACAAACACATACAAACTCATAAGCTATAAACTATGGAGAAAAAGAGAACAAAGAGATGAGAAAGGGAGAAGGATCAGGTGGAGGACCAGAAAATGAGGGGTATTGATGAAGGGTAACAAGGTAGGAAGCTATTGTGATATGGAAAGGGAACAAACCTCCTTTGATATAACATTGTGTGTGTTGTATGTGTGGTGTGAAGGCAGATTGTGACTGCTCTTGGAAACCAGAAATTAATATTGGAATGTGCTTCAGTCACCTCCATATATATGAAGACAGAGTGAGTCTCTCATGTAAGCTTGAAGTTTTCTGATTGGCTTGGATGGCTGATGAACAAGTTCCAAGGCAATCATCCTGTCTCTTCACTAGTACTAGGGTTAAAGGTATGTGTTGTACTCTAAGCTTTTGTGTAGTTACTAGATTATTCATGTTACAAGGCAAACACTTTATTCACTGAGCCATCTCCCAAATCAGAAAGATTAAATAAATAATCATTTCAAAGACATGTGTATGTGACTCTTCTTTCCCAGTACATCTCTCCAAGAATGTCATGAGTAATGTCATTTATAGTAAAAACATGTCCTCATGGTGCACTTCATGTGAGTCATGATTTTCCCTTCACAGATCCTTTGCAGCCAAGCTAGGGATATAGTTTTACTATTCAAAAGATAAATGAGGCAAAGAAAGAGAGAGAGAGAGAGAGCGAAAGAGAGAGAGAGAGAGAAACAGAGAAAGAGAAAGAAAGACAACAAGAGACAGAGGACAGAAACCGAGACAGAGAGGGAAATCCCCAGAACTTGATGAGAAATGAACCCTAGGGCCCCTCCAATACTATTCATGATTACTGCTAAGATAGTCTGATGCTAGTCCCCTACGATAAGGGCTATGAAATCCATTGGAAGGTCTTAATTATATCTTTGAGTGTCTCTCTATCTATAACATCATGCTTAAATAATACTCTGACTCTGCTCCAAATTGGCTCATTCTAATCTCCCTTTCTGGGACAAATTTACATATCAAGCTTCATTTGAAAAGGAACTCCTCATCCTTCTTGCTACAGTTCTGTTTGTGTCTCTTACTGAACCACGGCTGACAAGGGGAATTGATATTTTTGATTCATGGCTAAGGTTCATTCCAGTTACATGTTACATAACTTATATTTTTTATAATACCTGTTAATGACCTACAATATTTAGTCATTTTGCTAGCATTTGAAGTATATTAACCCATCTACCCATTACAACCACACTTTTTAAAATGGTTTGTTTATTAATAAATCATTAATAGTTTATACCAACACATACTGTTTAAGGTACAAAAATAAACACCTCAATAAATCTTATCTCTGACATTATAGCAGTGAATTCTAAAAAAGTTAGCATGGATATTAGGCTCATTAACCTCAGGATGCTGTCTCAAAGTCAGATAATTCTTGTTGGACCAGAGGGAATATTTTATAAAATATTTTATTCTTTATTTTGAGATTATAGAATAATTACATTGTTTCTCCCTTCCATTTCCTCACTTAAAAACCTCTCATATAGCCTTGCTTGTTCTCTTTCAAATTTATGGTCTCTTTTGCACTAACTGCTACATGCATATATGCAAATACATATATATTTTAAAACATAAACTGTTACTTGTGTGTATAATTTTAGAGCTGACCATTTAATATTGAGGAAGACTATTTCAGAGAATCTAATTTTAACAGCAAAGGTAAAATTTTCTGAATATTTTTGTACTTTTGTCTTAGTTACTGCTACTTTGCTGCTAAAGCACAACATGACCAAGGCCGGTTATATGAGAAATTATTTAATTGCAGACTTCCTTAAAGATTCAGAGGGTAAGTTCATGACCACCATGGCAAGAAGCATGCTATCACATCCAGCAAAGCCACATCTCCTAATAATCCCCAAACAGTCTATCAACTGGGGAGCAAGAATTAAAATATATGGTCCTATGCAGACAATTCTCATTTAAACCTCCATAAAATCCAAACAGCTATTCAGTTTGTATTACCTCTTAAGAAAAAGAGTGACAAATTCTGCATTTCTTTCAATTGCTTCTTAAAAATACAAATGTAAAGAATCTGTGTTTTTGTTAAACAGAGGTGGGTGGTAAAGTTTGGAAATTATATTTGGTTCAATAATTTTTCACAATGACTTTTTTGCTTTTGATTAAGAATGTGTGATATAACTGATGGTAATTTCCCTTGAGATCTATAACACGAAAACTCAAATAGAAAACATTGAGTTAGGGTAATCATGAGCTTCACATTCACAAACCCAAATGTCAATTTCTATTGAGCCAAAACTCGGCTAGGCAATGTGAGGGTTCACATATTTAAACTCTTTTATTCCCATTTTCAGTTCCTATGGCTTTGGAGAGATAATATTGACAGGATTGAATCAAACCTAATATTAAGGAGTAGGAATCAATTTACATTAATCATTATAAACTACAGTGAGTTATTGTAAATTCTTTCTTTTCTTGAAAATAGTTTATCCATATAATATATTCTGATTACTTTTTCCCTTCACTCTACTCTTCCCACATCCTCCCGATTATCCCTGCCATCTGGAACTATGCTCTTTCTGTCTCTCTTTAGAAACCAGGAATTTAATTAATAAAAATTTAAAAATTAACTTACAAATTGGAATATGCCAAAACAAACATACATGAAGAAGAACCAAAAAAAGTACAAGAAACCCATATATGTAAAGAGAGATACTCACAAAGATATAGATACTCACAAATTAAAAAAAAAAACAACATTGAAAACTGGGAGTCATAATATGTGTGCAAAGGAAGTGAAAAGTAGAAACAAAATTAAACGAACAAAAATTAGCTATGATTTAACATTATGAGACAAAGCTCTTCCAAAGATGCTTTTGAGTTAGCTTTGCTGGTCTACTCCTGAGCATGTGGCTTACTCTTAAGATTTGGTTGTTTCTCCACTGAATTCCTTTGGAGAAAACCTCTTTCATTTGCTAGTGATTATCAATTGGAAATAACTCCTGAGTTAGGGATAGGGTGTGTATCAAGTGATGTTTTCAGATCTAGGAACCCATGTGGTACAGACATTGTACGTGCACACACAGTCTCTTTGAGTTTATATGTGTACCAGCTCTTCTGTGTCTAAAAGACTTCCTCAATTCATTGTACAAAATAGAAACAGAAGGAACATTGCCCAGTTCTTTTTAAGAGGCCACAGTTAGTCTGATATATAAGCCATATAAAGAAATACCAACAAAAGAGAATTACAGCTAATTGCCATATATAATGTAGATACAAATTTCTCAATAAAATATTTGCAATACAAATCCAAGAACATATAAAAATATCATCCATCATGATAAAGAAAGCTTCTTTCAGAGATGCAGGAATGATTCAACATATATAAATCTATAAATCTAATCCACAATGCAAGCACACTAAAACACAAATCTACATCGTCATCTCATTAGATGAAGAAAAGTATTTAAACAAAATCCAATCCATTCTTATGAAAAAATGTCCTGGAGAGATTAAGGACACAAGGGACATTTCCACATAACAAAGGAACCTTACAGTAACTCATAGCTAATATCAACATAAATGGGAGAAATTCAAAGCAATTCCACTAAAAGCAAGAACAACAAAATAATGTCCTCTCTCTCCATATGTACTCAAATTTATACTCGTAGCATTAACTAGAGCAATAAGGAAATCAAAGGAGATCATCGAAGTGCATATTGGAAAGGAGGAAGTCAAAGTATCTTTTTTTATACTTAATATGATAGCATACATGAGTGACCACAAAAATTTTGTCAGGGAATTCTTCCACCAACTAAACACTTTCATCAAGGTAGCAGGATACAAAATTAGAAAAAAAAATCATTATTCCTCCTAAATACCGATTAAAGTCAAATTGAGAAAAAAATCAGGGAAACAGTAGCCTCAAATAACATAAAATATATTGGATAACTCTTGTCAAGAAAGTGAAAACTTTGTATAATAAAACCATTAAGAGATTGAAGAAAGAAACTGAAAAAACAATTCAGGAGTTGGAAAGACTGTCCATGTTTTTGGATCAATAAGATTAGTATAGTAAAAATGGTCATCTTATGAAAACAGTCTAGATATTAAACACAGTTGCCATAAATTTCCAACTTAATTCTTCAAAGATCTTGAAAATACCATTTTCAGTTTCTTATGGAAACTCAAAAACTCCAGGATAGCTAGAACATTCCTGAATGATAAAAGAACTGCTAGAGGTATGAGTATTCCAGTTTTCCAATTGTACTCGAGAGCTAAAGTGACTGTTTTCTGAGTAATTCAGAATAGAATGGATGGTTCTAAAGTGGGAAAGAGTGGGGGGCGGGCTATCTTTAAGGAGGAGGTAAAGATAAACCAAGGTGCTCAGGCTACCACTGGATCAGGACTGGACACCAAATCTTCACAAGAAGTTCATTGCTTCTTCTTTGCAAAGCCAAACACATTGAACTACTTATTCCATAGTTGGCAAATTGCAATGTCTCTTTGGTATTATTTGGAAAGAATTGAATAATAGGTAAATTCTGATAAAGATACACAGAGGGAGAATTGATGAGAAACTTACAGCAGTGGCAACAGATGTAAGCAGTGGCAATAGATAAATATCTAACTAGAAATGAGATAGTGTGGGGCAAGTGTATTGGAAAAGTATTCACCCAACAAGTAGAGTCAAGTTTCCAAAAGTCTATCATGGGCATTTAATGACAAACAATTGTACTGTGGAAATGACTCAGATATTAAGTTCACTCGTTGCTCCTCCAGAGGACCTGGGATCAATTCCCAACACCCACATGGCTGATAGAGAAACGTCTATAACTCCAGTTCCATGGGAACTGACATCCTCACAAAAAAATATAAATGCAGGCAAAACACCAATGCACATAAAATCAAAAACAATGCAAGAGTTTTAAAAGTATGTCAAGCACTTTCATCAGGAAATTGAAGATTGCTATGATAGACATCAGCTGTCGACAAGCTTCTTTTCTAAGCATTATACCTATTTTAACCTCTGAAGAATAGTACTATTTTGTTTTCATGCTTAAAATGAAAGAAATAAAGCAGCGAAATTCATGAGACCTAAATAAATAGCTCAACCAGGGATAATCAGAGGTATCGCTAGTATATGAAGCAGGAAGGACTTCCCTACGGCCATTTGTTTTGCAATTCTGCATTTATCGCTATCCAGAAAAGGAACTATTTAATTCTAAATATAGTCCATTATGAAGATATGTTTCAGTTAACTTTATTGCATCATAAATCACTCCAGGGCTTAGTGGCTTAAAACAAAAACAGATTTCTTACAACTAAGCAGTTGACTAATCAGTTCTATATATGTGATACTGGCTGGGATTATAAGAAGCTCTGCAATGTTCTCAGTTGTGTGTGGAGATATCTGTAGACTGGAATCTTCAATAGGTCATTGGCTTAGAGATCTGGAAGTCTATGTAAAGCTGGTAGAGTCTCACAAGTTGATTAGTAGATGTCACAGAATGATTTAAGTGTTATGTTTTAGGTAAATAAACTTCATTAAGAAAAACCTATATGTTGAAGGCTTTGTTACTACATGGTGACATATTTGAGAGGTTACTGGATGAAGGTGGCACAATTTATCCATGAGCTAGGAGGAGTTGAGGAGTTGGGACCTGCTTAGAAGAAATAGGTCCCTGTGGGCATATCCAAGAAGGATATATCTTTTCACAGTCTGTTTCACTATGTCTGTCCCTGTTTCTTTATTGTTATGAGATGAGAAACTCTGCTCCTCTCTGCTCCTTTACCTGGGAAATACTCCCTAAGTCCTGTCCACTAAGCTGAGGTCAAGTGTTTATTCATCAATTCTTCTAAAACAAAATAAGTTTTTCTTCCTTTAAATTCTTTTTTTTTTGGTGTTTTACACACAGTGATGAAAAAAAAAACCTTCTAACATACAAAAAATAGAAGGAAAACATTAATGATATCCCAAGACCTGGACTCAGAAATCTCAGAGAAATACTTTTCCCTGTCTTAATATTTAAGTTATCACACAGCCAGAAACTCTCTCGAGGAAAAGAAAACTAGGCTTTATTTTCAAAGGGAAAATTTCCTTTGCTTTTATGAATGCATACAAATAGTGTATTTATTGGAAAATGGTAGAGTCTCTGAAAAAAGCCAGAAACATGCCTCAGAAGGCAAAGGGTTTTGATGCCCACCCAGATGGCCTTAATTCCTTAATTTGCTCTCAACATCCAAAAGATGAAATAAAAGAACTGATTCTCTACTGTTGTCTTCTGATCAACACATATAGGCTGTGGCATTTGCTCCACCATCAGTAAATATAAAATGAAAAAACATTAATCTGTAAGAAGAATATAGAAATTCTTTGTACTCTGGTTTATAAGTATCCATGATGATCATAAACTAAGAAAAAATATCTATTGCTAAGCTGAAGTATCCTGTTTGGCCTTTCCTTTAAGCAAGACTGCAAAAAGAAAACATTGTGTAGCATAACAAGCACTGTTATTTGACCATCTGATTTTGATTTCATGGAGAAGAAAATATTCCTAGGACGGCTTAATAATAATGGTGTGCTTATACAGTGTTGCACAAAGATATTTCTAAACACTTGCTTCTACTTGCCAGTTCTCTGTGTCATTGAAGGAATCTCAGTGCTGTTATTTAATGCATTTGACAGTGGATTGTAGTAGAATTAAATGCTAGGAGAAAACAAAGTTCTTTTAATGGTGCTGAATAATCTAAATGTAGAAATTATTCTAGTTCAATGGAGGGTAAAATTATAGGATGTTGAATTCTTTCCAATGTGATGAATTTGGAAGATGAGACGCAGAGATTAAGTGCAGACTACTGTACAGACTTGTACTGTAACACAAGAGAGAAAATTATGCAGGGAGGGGAAAAAAAGGCAGAAATTTCACGTATTGAAAAGGGGGATTCCAGTTCATTAAATATAGGGCTGTCAGGAGCTTACAGATTTTGTGACAGCATAGTAAAGATAAATAGTTATAAAGACCCTTCTGCTCAGTGATAAAATTCCTAGCTACTGAAAAGATTTTTGCATTCGTGGATGAATGGTCTTTGCTGAATAAAGCTTAAATGAAGGCATGCCAGGTCTCTTCCTCTGCTGTGAGTGATTTTAAAGAAAAATGCTGGATTTATTCAATGTTATTTTCTCAAGAAATGTCATAGGCAATTTAAATTCTTGTGACATTTTCTGATAAAGCAATATCATGCAAACATGTTTTTTATTAAGGATTTGGATTTAGTACAAAATGCAGGGTTTATTGTCCAATATCATGCTGAGCAAACTTTATTAAACAGTTAAATACTGAACGATACCACACAGTGATTGGTCAGAGAAGGTAGAACTAAACGGGTTGTTTGCCTGAACAACTGGCTTTAGCTAGTTAATAACACAAATACCCTAAGCCTGTTAGTACCGAACTACCACAGAAAATAAGGGTTGACCCTTTCCATCCAAACAGATTTTGTGATGATGTGTCTTATACATGAGGGTGTACTACATAATGTGGGTGTCAGGTAGGCAATGCTGTGGCAAGTACAAAAACAGAAGTTAAAAACTGAGATACTTTTAAAGCTGGAAGATTATAGGAAAATTGTGATATGCTTGAAACTGTTTAAATTGATAGAAATAATAAAAAACAGAGAATGCCAAAATATAGATTTTGATAACTGCATGAGCTGGCTAGGTTAATGTTAACTTGAAACAAACTGAGCCATTTGGGAAGATGGAACCCCAGCCAAGAAAATGCCTCTGTGATATTAGTCTGCGTGAGAGCCTGTAGAGCCTTTCCTTGGTTAATAACTGATGTGGGAGTGGTAGATCACTGTAGGTGGTGAAACCCCTGGGCTCATAGTCCTGGATGCTATAAGAAAGAAGACTGAGAAAGCTCTAGATAGTGTGTCCAAAAACCTCAGTTATTAGTAGCATCTGCATCTGTTTCTCTCCCCGAGTTCTTGGTATAACTTGAGCTTCTGCCCTTATTTCTCTTAGTGATGGAACGGGATCTGAGAGCCCTAAGTAGAAATAAGTAGATTTTTTCCCCAAGTTGCTTTTGCTCAAAGTGTTTTATCACATCAATAGAAATTTAACAAAGA
Organism: Microtus oregoni; assembly: GCF_018167655.1. NCBI lineage: Eukaryota > Metazoa > Chordata > Mammalia > Rodentia > Cricetidae > Microtus > Microtus oregoni. The sequence continues at coordinate 36,712,925 of NW_024543080.1, read as the reverse complement.
TACCATATATAGGTGTATAGACACCGTAGCCAAACAGCAGATAAGATAATATAGATCATACTATGACCGAAAGTAAATGCCTTTTTGAGTGCTCAGGGATGCACAAGGTTTTTTTTGCTTTTGTTTTTGTTTTTCTGCTGGTAAAGGCATATAATTGACAACATTCATATTAGTTTTACACTAACCCTTTTCATTTTTTTTAGCAAATTTTAAGGAATAAAACTCATGTCAATTACTAAAACTAAAAGGAAAAGTAAAGTGTTCTCAGATGTAAAATATAACCAAACACATACATGTCAATTTCATGTTATCTTCGATTGTTTACCATTCTAACTGATAATTGATCAAAATATATATTATGAAGCATACTTGAGATACTGAATCATTAAGAAAAATAAATGCTATGATACTTAGAACCTCTCCATCTAGAAGTCCATAACTTACTTAAATCCCAGGTATAAGGTTTGATATACACAGTAGAATGTCTTTTTCATAATTTATTACGAGAATGCAGTGTGCCAGTGCTTTGCATGTGGCTTGATTGGTCAGAAAAAAAACGCTCCATGCGCTTTCCATTGTTCTCTAGTGAAACCAGGAGTCTCAAAACACTTGCAAATGCCCATGTCAGCAGCTGTTACAATTAAATCTTTTTTTTTCATTCCTTTAATCAAAAAAAAATGAGGAAAAGAACAAAAAATAAAGGAGAACTGAATATTGGCAAATGGCAACTATTGTTCAAACTGACTAGAGAATAAGAAAAGAAAAAAAAAATTCACCGTGTCACATACTGATCCATGAGGACTGCTTTCCCTCTGGCGGAGCTTTAATTCTTTTTGTTCTGTTCAAGAGAACAAGCTGATTTGTACATAGTGAAGGAAAATGTGTGTTCAAGCCACCAAATCTGCTGTAATCTAGTATATCTGTCAGCAGAAATCAAATCAGCTCATTGGTGGGCCTAGGAATTTGTGAAAGGCCATTTATAATTCCAATAGAATAGATTTCATGGTAAACCACAAATAATAAAAACCCAAAGTCAGATATTGGGAATCAACCCAAAAACCAGAAAAGCAAAGCACCTAAATAACTACAGAGGTCTTACCTTTTCCAAGGCTGGGTGACTGCAGACTAAGGAGATTAACAGGCTAAGCGTCTCTCTTCTCCTATTTTATATCCCCTCTAGTGCTGGGATTAAAGATTTATGTCTCTCTAGTAGTACAAGGGTTAATGGTGTGTGTCACCACTACCTGGATTTGTTTCTATATTGACTTTGTATAGCCCAGGGTTGGCCTTGAACTCACAGAGATCCCTGTGTCTTTGTGTCCTAAATCCTGGCATTAAAGGTGTGTGTCACCAATGCCTGTCCTCTAGTGGCCTAGCTTTGTCTTTCTAATCATTAGGCAAGCTTTATTTATTAAAACATAAATAAAATATCACCACACTTTGAGAGACTGAATAGGTAGTTTTTATGTTTCCAGTTGGAAATGAAAACAAAAATAAGCATTATGTGCATTTTCTGCACCTTTAAAACTATTTCAGTTCAGATGTTTAGTTATTCTGGTTATAATAAACAGCTCTTGCACATTTTGGTAATGTCTTAGAAAGCAAGATGACCAAAAATACCATTAGTCGAATGTTCTTTCAACCTGTTAGTCTTTGAAAGGGAAATTATCCACAGTATTTGAATTTCATTTGTACCTAGGCACTAATTCGTAGATATGACAGAATTTTATTGTTTGTTAGACAGAACTTTTAAATATAAAAGGGATAATTTTAGATTTTTCAAACAAGGAAACAATGCAATAATAGTACAAATTGTTTTTAACTGTATTCAAATTTAAGGTCTGTATACAGTTTTGTTTTAGTTCAATCTCTCATTTTTAGCACAAATATAAAACTAATATAATTCTAATGATATCATGTTTCAATACAATTAATAACTTATTCAGTAAAGAATTGGTTATTAATTTCCTCCATTAATATCAGGTTCTATTTAATCATTGAATATATACATCCTTCATGATAAGATTACCCTTTTAAGGATGCTTTATTTTTATGCTATAGATAGGGTTAGAAATGAGGGCTGACTGAGAAGCCAAGGACAATGGCACTGGATTTTGATCCTACTGCATGTACTGGCTTTGTGGGAGCCTAGCCTGTTTGGATGCTCACCGTCCTAGACCTGGATGGAGTGGGGAGGACTTTGGATTTCCCACAGGGCAAGGGACCCTGACTGCTCTTTGGATTGGAGAGGGAGGGGGAGGGAAATGGAAAGAGATGGAAATTTTTAATAAAAAAATAATTAATTTAAAAAACAACCTAAGAAAATAAAATAAATTTAAAAAAGAAAGATAGTTGCCAGGAATAGAATGTTTCTCCCCAAACATTTACCTTTTCTGACCTCTTTTTGAGGATGTCAGTTGTCTTCACATTTCCATAGGAACATCAGGACATTTGTGATGAGAGAATCAGAAGTGTTCTGTAAATTGTTACAGCCAAAAGTTTAATGGCAAACTCTTTCTAAAGATCTCTGAGAATAAAACTGACTCAATTTCAGGAGCAAATTAAGAATAGAAAAATTCCTAATAGTACCCCCTCATTGACAGAATGTTTTCGTACAATTTAATAAAAGTATAAGGCATTTTTACCCTGAAATTATAATTTACTTAATTCAGTAGAAATTATTTTTTTGAATACTCATCCCTTTGGCCACATACGTTAGTTCATAAATAGACTTTCCTAGCCTATCATTCTGTTCTGTATTTTTTACATGTCCACAGTCCACACAGCATGTCTCCAGAAAAACATGTAGAAAAATGAGTGGATGCCACTTAAACCCAGCCTTGTAACTGCAGATATATTGTGAACACCTATTTACACTTTCTCTAATTCTATGACTACTCATACTTCCATTTCCACATATAAAATTATAGTAAACTTTTTATTAACAGTACTAAAAATATAACAAGCATTTCAAAAGGTCTGCAGTTTAAAATTACATATATTTAAGCATATATGACTTTGTTTAAACAGAGAACTTTTTGTTTTACTTCTTATTTATTAACCTATCACACTGATCCTTAACTTCTACCACCCAAACAAAGAAAACCTTGTGAGCTGTGTTTGTGCCAATGCAAATAATGGTTATAGCAGTTAATAACTGAAAATCACATAATACTATTATTTAATTTAATAATAAAGTACAGTCTAGAAATATGATAGGGGTGGGTGAGATGGTTCAGTAATTAAAGGTGCTAACTGCCAAGCATAGTTACCTGAAAGAAGGGATTTACAAACTCATGCAAGTTTTTTGTTGACCTACACCCTACACAAAAAATAAAAAAAATAACTTATGAAAATAAACTCTGAAGATGAACCAACAGTGGCATAGAAAAAAAACATAGAGTTAAATTAATCAGCTTAACCCTTCTTTCTTCCTGAATGCCAAATATAATATTGAGTCTCTCTCATTCCTGGAAGAGACATTGTCTTCAAGGGAATTAGAATATGAATTTGTCCTTGCCAGTTATATTTCACATAAAGAAACTCTTGGATTAAATTGTAAACATAGTCCATGAATTGTATTTAATTCGCATTTCTATCATATATCTAGTTATTTGGCTTATTGAAATTTATTAACCTATATATTCTCTTTACAAATTGGTTGTGGCGTATCTCCATAGAGGCTCATGTGTTGAAGGCCTGGTTCCTACTTTGGAACTCTTTGGGGAAAGAGAAGAAAATATATGAAGTACTGGTTATTTGTATAAAGTAGGTCACTAGAGACATATCCTTCAAGGGATGGTCCTGGGACTGTTCCGTCACTTTCTCTACTTACTCATTATCAAGGGATGAGTTATTTTCTTTAGTAGACATTCTCATCTTTGGTGTTCCACCTTACAAGAGGCCCTGAGTGAGCAAAGACAAGTGACCATTGACTAAAACTTCTGAAACCAGGAATCCAAATATGTTTTATCTCATTTTAATTAATGTTGTTAAAGCAGCAGAAAAATAACTGATGTACTCTGCTCATCTGCAAGAATAATAACATTATTTATCAGCAAGGTTCACAAGAAGTTCAAATACAAGCTACATATTATGACAGGAATTGCAATCAATACAATAAAGGATGTTATGGAATCAATGGCTAAAACCTAAAAGACAAATTAAGAGTTCTTGCAAGAGGGAGGTGTTTTCTTAGTCTTTGTGTCTCTTTTAAACTAGTTAAAAAGTCTGGCTTTTTTTTTATGAGTACTTCCTGATAAGAATTAGGCATTCTATAAACTTTGGACATGTGAATAGTGTTCTATGTTTTCAACTCAAATTTTTATCAGTGTTTCTCCTATTATTTTGAAAGTTTGCCAATACTGATGGACATATTACTTGGAGGACCATGAGTTCTGGATTAATTATTTGATCTGGGAGGGGACTCAACTGGACAAAGTTTGCTGCCAAAGTCCTATAAATCAGAGTCCAGTCTTCACATGGTAGAAAAGGAGAATGTACTTCTTCAAATTTTCTTCTGACATCAGCAGAAATCACTGTGGCATTTCCCCTCTCCCCACAAAACTGTAAATACCAATTTAAAAATAATACCCTTCGTTTTCTTTGTTATAAAGCAAATAAAAATCACACAGGACATTTATCTTTTTAATTCCCTGAGTCTAACACATTCTTCTTCTGTATACTCGAATGAAACGTCAAGGAGTTATGTGCCTTTTTGATTCTTAAGGGGAAAGGGGAAAGATTGTGTCTCCATCGCTCTGTGGATCTTTTCGGTTTATTGCCTAATATTTATCCCTGAGTGTTATTTTATAATAAAACAATAAAATGAATATCAAGAGTCAATACTTTTAATATTTTAGGAAATGGTAATCAAGAGAATAATGCAATACAATATTAAATTGTATCAACTGGAATAAATAAAATCATGATTTTGTCAAGCTTTTGGGAGGATGGTTACACACACTTGTATTAATTAGACTATAATATTTTATAAGAGTTTGATAAAAAATGGACATTATTCTACAAAGTTTATATATATTATCATGCAGGAATTTTTTCTAGTTCAAATTATATCTTGCAATGTTCTTTTCACATTCACAGACTGAATACAAATGCACATCAGTGTGAAATTGGGTGAAAAAAAGCCTTAATGAGCAAATAAAAGGTTGATTTATTCACATTCATAAACTTTTATATTTACATGTGGGTAAAATAAAAAAGTACTTATAGTCTATGTGTTCAAAAATCTTTTATGACACCTCAGAATGTATATTTGGAGTATTAACATTATGTTTGTTTCTATCTAGTTTCAATAACCAATACATGGCGATTTTTGTTTTTTATCTTCTAGAAATTTCACTTTTTAAAAAATTTTCAATATATTTGAAAAGGTGACAAAGTATCGGCAATGTTATGAAATACTAAAACTGACAATTGAAACAAATTTTATGTTTTAATTTTATAAATATATCAAAAAGGACTTTACAAATACTAATTATCTATAAAACAAAGATGTGTTTATTCAAAATATGCGATAAACAACTAGTCATTTATCAAGCTAGTAACACTTAAATTTTAACAATGTTTATAAGAATTGTAATAATTTAAGTATATGAGGTCAGGGATTATGCTATATAAAATAATTAAGTGAAGAAAGCTAAATAACAGAAAACTAGAATTTTGAGAAGGAATGAACATATTGTGAGCTTTAAAGTAACCTACAGACTGTTTAGTTTAGGATATATAATAATAGAGGTAACTAGGGTGGATAACTGGAAAAATTGCTACCATGCATGAAACAAATATAAATGGAACCTAGAAAGTATGCCATAATATCTGCCGCTTCTTAGAAAACATTTTTATCAAATTTAGCATTTTCATCATTTATCAAATTTCTCATCTACCCCTGTTGGTTGGGTTAATGTCAAAAGGGGTAGAAGTTGGGAGCTGTACAATATAGTTCCTTGCCCCTATATGCCCAGAGGCACAGTTACCTTCTGCTTCAGGGCAAAAATGATCAATAATTTCAAGTGACCTAACTAAAATAATGGGAAACATACTTGTCATTGTGCATTTCTACTGTATTTTACTATAAAATGTTGACATTTATTTGTATTCATTAAAATATAGATATAAATATGTGAATTATATAATCATCATAGCACTCTGCTCTGAGAATTGGGAAATATTTTGCTTGTTCACTGTAAATTAATAATGTAATGGTTCAGTTTACTGTCAATAATTTTATAAGTATGAGTGGGCTTGAATATATATATATATGTATATGTATATATATATATTACTATACACTTTTATCCACCCATATTATACCACCTTTCATCATTGTAGCAAAATACTTGAGAAAAATATCTTTTTTATTTTTATTTTATTTGTTTATTTATTTATTTTTCCATTTTTTTTATTGAGAAAAGGAGAAAAAAAAAACAAGGTTCCACCTCCTCCCAGCCTCCCATTTCCCTCCCCCTCCTCCCACCCTTCTCCCCCTCCTCCCACCCTTCTCCCCCTCCTCCCACCCTTCTCCCCCTCCCCCCACTCCTCTCCCCCTCCCTCTCCAGGCCAAAGAGAAGTCAGGGTTCCCTGCCCTGTGGTAAGTCCTAGGTCCTCCCCTCTCCGTCCATTCCTAGGAAGGTGAACATCCAAACTGGCTAGGCTCCCACAAAGCCAGCACATTACGTAGGTTCAAAACCCCGTGCCATTGTCCTTGGCTTCTCATCAGCCCTCATTGTTCGCCATGCTCAGAGAGTCCAGTTTTATCCCATGCTTTTTCAGTCACAGTCCAGCTGGCCTTGGTGAGCTCCCAATAGATCAGCTCTACTGTCTCAGTGGGTGGGTGCACCCCTCGTGGTCCCGACTTCTTTGCTCATGTTCTCCCTCCTTCTGCTTCTCCTTGGGACCTTGGGAGCTCAGTCCAGTGCTCCAGTGTGGGTCTCTGTCTCTATCTCCATCCATCACCAGATGAAGGTTCTATGATGATATGCAAGATATTCGTCAGTATTGCTATAGGTTAGCGTCATTTCAGGTTCCCCATCCTCAGCTGCCCAAGGAACTAACTGGGGACCTCGGCTTGGGCATCTGGGAGCCACTCTAGGTTCAAGTCTCTTGCCAACTCTAAGGTGGCTCCCTTAACTAAGAATTGAGATCTTGGGGGTGGGGTGGGATGGGGGTAAGGGGAGATGGGGAGAGAAAAGGGAGAAGGGGAGAATGGCGGGAACTTGGGGAAAAAGGAGGATTGGGATAAAGGAAGGTTAGATGGGGAGCACGGAAGCACAATTCTTAGTTCAGGGAGCCACCTTAGAGTTGAGAAAAATATCTTAAAGGTAGAAATGTTTACTGTAGACTATGATCAAAAAGGGTTTAGGCTCTGACTAGCTGACTTACTGTTTTTAGTCCTGTGACATGCTAAAAAAATGACAAAAGTATCCTAGTCGCGATAAAACTGCTCATCTCATTTATTATCATGGAAGAGAGGGAAAAAAGAAAAGATAGAAAGAGAGAGGAACAGCAATACAGAAAATGAGAAAGGGATCAGTGACCAAATATTCATTCTCTTCCTTTGGTTGCATGCCTAAATGACACACTTTAGATCACTAGAACCCAACCTCTAAGGGTTTTACCACCTCTCAACAACTCCACATACTTGCACCCAACCCTTAGCATGCAGTCTGGGAAACGTTTATTTACTTAAATCCTAAATAAGATACAAAATTTAACAGAGAATATTATGGATAATTGTCTCAGTAAAAGAAATAATGTTTTGGATTCCTTTTCAATAATATGACTGCATATCACAGATTTTATATATTTTCATCATATGGTATCAAAAAGAGATATTTAGAAATATCTGAAAAGAGTCAGAGAGATGGCTTAACTATTGCTAAGCTGAGGAACTGCAATTCTCCATGTAAAGTCAAGGGACATATAGCAACTATCTCTACTTTGAGCACATGGGATGAATCAACACGGTAAACTGGCTAAATAGTGAAAATGATAAGTTATAAGTTCAAAGAAAAACTCTGTCTCAATAACATAAGGTGACTAATGATTGTTCAAAGATAGACCCTGTCTCAATAAGATAAGGTGAAGAATGATTGAGGATGATAAACATGTAAAACTCAATTTTCTACGTGCACATATATTCCAAGCACTTATTAAAAGAAGTTGGAAATCAGAATAAAATACACAGGTTACAGGAACCAAAAAGTCTGGCATCACAGTAAGACAACAAATCTCAGTGCAGCCCAGACATATAAGATGACACAGTGGGAAATATAGAGCATTGATGGAGGAAGGTCATTGGTTAAATAAAAAGAAACTGCTTGGCCCTCATTGGTTAGAAGATAGGTGGGAGGAGTAAACAGAACAGAATGCTGGGAGGAAGAAGAAGTGAGCTCAGACTCCACAGCTCTCCTCTCGGGAGCAGACGCCTCAGAGAGATGCCATGCTCCCAGCTCCCAGGCAGACGCACGCGATGAAGCTCCGACCCAGGATGGACATAGGCTAGAATCTTCCCGGTAAGCGCACCTAGGGGCGCTACACAGATGATTAGAAATGGGCTAAATTAATATGTGAGAATTAGCCTAGAAGAGGCTAGATAGAAATGGGCCAAGCAATGATTAAATGAATACAGTTTGTGTGTTGTTATTTCGGGCATAAGCTAGCCAGGCAGCTGGGGTGCTGGGGACGCAGCCCCGCTGCCCTTATTTCAACAGAGCATTGAATGAGAAAAGGATCGTCATTCTAAAGGACAGTCACAGCAATACATAGCCAGTAGTTGTTTGATGGTAAATGTATTTCAGGTACTTAAGATAGTAAGGAAGCAAATAGGACCAGTGTTTATAGTAGCCCTCAAACATAGTAATTAACTAAAACTGTAAGTACCTCACAGGTACACAGGACCTATGGGTGTCCTCATGGAAGGAATGATTCTTGGATCATCAGATTAGAATTAGTGAAGTTAAATGAATAAAGTAAAGTTTCATCTTAGAGGCCCTGAATGTCCTAAAACAAACTTGTCTAAACAGACTGGATAGATTAGTTCCCAATAGGGTCAAATTTCATCTAAAAAGGTTTATTAAAAAACTAGAGGAAGTCATTTCCCTTTAATTTTAAACAATTATTTCCAACAAAAGGTAAATGATTTAAATCCCTGCTATACTAGAATGCCATTGATAGTTTTAGCAGCATTATAGGTCATGGAATTTATTGATTTTTCATGTCTATGAGTGAAGTTTTATCCTGTAGCTTGGAGAGCAATATTATCTAACTTAGCTTTTACCACATTATAATAACTGTGAGAGTAAAGTGGGTGGTTCTTATTCATTTATGCTCAATTGTTTAGTGATAAAGGAAATCAAATGTGAATTATTCATTTCCATACACATTGCATGTGCACATTTTATGTGTTTGTGTCTCTGTGTGTATGTTATGTGTGTGGGTGTGTGTGAATGTAAAGAAACAAACCAAGCATAGCACATTATTGTCTATATAATTATAACTCTAATCCTTTGTGGTTTTAAGTCGTAGAATTCCCAAAATAAAAGTTTATTCTATAAAAGTTAAAAGCTATATAGTGATCTTCGTTGCCAAATGACAATGGGTAGATGTAATTGTTATAATAGTGTTTTAAATTAAAATTCTCCAGGAGAAGAAAAAAAGAATTTATGATTCAATTAGATAATTTGTAATGTCCTCATAATTTTTTTTTACATAAGAGACATTGTGAGGAAAATATGAATAAAATTTGGATGATAATGAAGAGACCAAATTTAAATATTTTAAAGTTATTAAATTGAAAATATTGGATAAAGTGTAATAAATCATAAGCCATTATCATAAATATACTCCAAATTGAACAAGGAAGGAAGAATGAGAACTTTAAATGACTTGCATCTCTATGTTTGGTTTCAGGATATATTATACTCCCAATGTTTGCAGAGAAAAACAACAAATCATTAGAACAGGGAAGGGAAGAAGGATTTGAGAACTCAGCAAAATGAGCCCCTACATCAGTAAGACAGAGATTAGTTCTCTAACCATCACATTAGGAAGGCTAGAAAGCAGGGGACAAAAGACCACAACAACAAATCAGCCACTATTTTGGATTTGCGAATGTCAGTATATTATAATGTTATGACTCAATGTGTTGTTTTTTCTTTAATGGTTTTTCCTGTTACTCTGCCACATTTCTATGTTTTTTTTTTTTCCTGATGTGTTGTAGGTGAACGTCACCTGGAGGAAACGGTGAATTTAAAAAAAAATGGTGGTATTAATGATGATTAATAATTTGGTTATTCATGTATGCCAAATACTTTTGTGACAAAATACTTGACACAAACCTCTTTAAATGAAAACTATGCAGTTTGGTTCACAATTTCAGGAAGTTTGATTTATACATTGCTGTGGGAGCCTGTATTGGGTCAGAATCTTATAGCAAGAAGAGAGTAGTATAAAGTAAATTCATTTATATTGTGAGAACCAGAAAGTAGAGAAAATAATTGTCATCAACAAAGCATATATTCATAGCCCATGTCCTCAATGACCAATTTCCTCCAACTATATCCTATCTCTAAATATTTTCACCATATTACACTAAAGTTATTCATATATGCATCTATTAGTATCTGATACCATTGATAAAGACATCATCCAAAAGCAAATCACCTGCCATTAATTCAGTTCACAAATTAACTATCAAACTTTGAAAACATGAGCCGTTTGGAAAATTTCATGCATTTAAAATTTAGCAGATGAAAGTTCACATTCAAGACAATGTCAGGGTTAATGAAAATGATTACTGTGTTTCCATTATATGCTATGTGCGGGAGAATTGTCTATATTCTGTCAATCATGTTATAAATAAACACTGATTGGCCAGGCAGGAAATGGCGGAAAAGCCAGAGAGGAAGTAGAAATGATGTAATGAGAACAGGAGAATTCTGGGAAGGAGGAAGTTGATTCCTCCTACTCCTGCCCAGACTACTGAAGCAGCAGGTTGTGATCTGCCCCACTGAAGAAAAGTACTGAGCCACATGGCTAACATAGATCAGAAAAATGGGTTAATCAAGATGTGAGAGTTAGCCAGTGAACGGCTATAGCTAATAGGCCAATCAGCTTTATAACTTATAGAGATCTAAGTATGATTTCATTTGGGGCTAAGCAGTTGTGGAGAACCTGATGGGAGAACAGAAACCTCCAACAAACAGGACCCTCCATGTTACAGCTATGTATTGGAAAGATGAGGAAAGGTATGGTGTGCATTAAGGACTTTTTGAAAGCAGAAGGATAAATATTGATCCATTATCTTAATGTTCTATTGTGAACAGACACTGTGATCATGGAAACGTTATAAAAGAAAGTTATTGGGGATTAATTATAGTTTCGTAGGTTCTAGTTCAGGATCCACAGGCAGCAGGAAGATTAATATACTGAGCCTGGCTTGAGCTTTTGAAAACCCAAAGCTCACCCCCAGTGTCATACATCCTCCAACAAGTCAACAATTTGATTTATTGTTGAAAACAAGCCACACCTTCTAAACGCTTTCAATATTGCCACTCCTTGATGACCAATCACTCAAATGCATGAGCCTATGGGCAACATTTTTATACAAACCACCATATTCATATTTGATTTTTACTGAAAATTCAGAACCATCATATATCCCAGTGGGCTATTACTCTTCCACATTAAAACCTAGCACACCATGATTTAACTGATAATAGATTTTTGTATAATGTTTCTATCACATAACCTATTTCATAACTGTCATTTTTGTATGAAACATTTTTGAAAATTCTGAAATAAGAATTAATTAAATTATTCATAGTTTAGAGAAATTGACTTGAAAATAAATAAATGTCAAAATATGAGACTATGAGAATATGAAAATAAGTAGAAACTATATCAAAACAGGTTGCCTCAGAATAAGCTAATTGATATCTCCATTATTAAGGTCTTTCTCCTGTAGCTCAAAAAGTGCTAAGCATTAGAATGTCAAATATAATTAGATGTCAATTCTGTCAACGTTTTAACTAATGGTAATAATAAAAAAGCAATGTTTGTCCATTTTTTATTTCAGAGCCTATTTAGTTTTAATTTTCAAAGTAATTCAGAATGTAGGCATCATTATTCAGGTATATTTTAAGGACCTGTCATTAAATGTGACAACTATGATTCTTTAACTGGTACGTAGTCAAATGACTGGATTACTTACAGTGGGTATTGAGAAATGTTTGAATTTCTAGTAAAATTGTCTCATCAAAAATAAAACAAATTTTGATTTATTTTGTAAACTAGTTTCCAAATTACCATGAGTAAATCCAACTTATAGTCAACAAGTACTGAGTCAAAAATAGACTGGACCAAAAAAAAAAAAAATGTTACGTCAATATATGATCATCAGAACACTAAATGTACAGAATAAAGAAAGAATATTAATACTGGCAAAGGAAAAAGTTCAAGTAATGTATCAAGGCAGACCCTTCCGAGTAATACCATAATTCTCAATGGGGACTCTGAAAGTCAGCCAGCCAGTTGTAGACAGATGTTATTCAGATACTAAGACCACAGATGCCAAACAGACTAATATACCCAGCAAAACTTTCAATCAACATAGTTAGAGAAAACAATATACTTCATGTGGAAACCAGATTTAAAAAAAAAAAAACTATCCAAAATCCAACCATAGATAAGTACTAGAAGGAAAACTCGAATACAAGTAAATTAGCTGAACCCATGAAAACACAATAGAAATAAACAACACAAAATTCCACCACAGCAAATCCTAAATAAGGGAAATACATACACACACACACACACACACACACACACACACTACCTCTGAAAAATTACAGGAATTATTCATATATATGAACACATAATAATATATTATACACAGATGTATTTAAAATAAATTCACACATGCACATGTATATGAAATGAATTCACACATATATATGAAATAGAATAAAAATAAAATTAAAAGTAAATTTGGAAAATCCCTGACATGTCCTTATGCAAAAGGAACCTGTAAAAATACCATTTAGTTCATTATATGTTGGCAATCTACTGTTGGGGATGCAGCCTACACTAAAGTTTATTTTTTCCCCAGTGAGGTCATTGGAAAAAAACTAAATTTTCATTTGCCAGAGCTTATCTGTTGAGGATAGCTTCTGTTAGGAATGGAGGAATGTGTTTACTTCTCTTTCAAGCTCTTGGATCCAACCTGGTACACACCTATGCAGGCCCTGTGCATGATGCTTCTTCAGTCTGTGTGAGTTTATAAGCACATTGCTTCTATTGATTTAGATAACCTGTTTTTTTTTTTTTTGTGCCCTTCATCTCCTCTGACTCTTACACTCTCTCTGTCTATTCTTCTACAAAGTTTCCTGGATCATGAAGAGAGATATTTTATGAGACATCCCGTTTAATGATAATTTTCCAAGATCTCTCATTCTCTGGGTATTGTTTGGCATGGTCTCTGTATTTGTTCCCATCTGCTGAAGGAGGAAGCTTTAGCTGTTGATGACTGAACAAGACTCCCATCTATGAATAGAGCAGAATGCCTTTAAGTGTCATTAATTCCTAAGTTTATTTTTATTTTGGAACAATATTTGGCTTTACTCCAAATATCAGTTTCTTGGTCACTCAAGCAGTGTCCTTATAGGTTACATGTTGTGGTTACTGGTTTTAGATCACTCTGCAGCCCGAGGAGTCTTGAATGTCTTCCCCTGGCTCCATTCTATATATTTGTGATGATAGAAATAAAACAAGGGGTCCAGTGCAAATTTATTAATCTTAAAGTTGCACTCTAGCAAAAATATTACTTGAATTCTTATGATATATAATTAAAAACTGAGAGTAGTCAGTTTACAAAAATCTCTTAGCTTGCAAATGTCCTCGGTTTTAGAAATCTTAAATATTATTCTAGAAGAATCTTTATGCTCTGTTAAAGCTTTCAGTTATTGAAAGAAAAATTAAAATTTGAAACTATAAATAAAATTACATGTAACCATATGTAGCCATACATTGTTTGGAAACAATTTTTAACTAATTTATATTATTGTTTACATTAATTTATTCACATTAAAGGGTGAATATTTTAGAGTTTTAATATAGTAAAATTGACTCATGATATATTTAAGATTTCTTATCAGTTTGACGGAATTTGGACTAAACCAATAATATGTTTTGGGGGGCAAGTCTGTGAGAATGTTTCAAGAAAGCATTGAATGAGGTAATTGCTTCAGAGTTGTTAATACTTCATAACTGGGGAATCAATCATGAAAATATCTAAACCAAAAAATAGTGTTTCTTCCTTGCCTTCACTTCTTGTGGGAAGGTTTATCTCTTACTCCTTTTTCTACAGTCATCCCTGATATCAAACTAAAGCTTCTTCATCTTCCTAACATGGATTGAATAATTACCATTCTCCTGGATTTCAGAACCAGCACCAACCATAGAAAGATAAGCATACACTTTCCTCTACATTATCATTTTGGGTTATTTTACCATCATTCATTACATTCATGATTAGACCTTCAGATACATCATGACCTTACAAAGGCAATGGGTGCTTCCAATGGGCTTGTACAGACTGGGCCTATGAACCCTCAACTATATATCAGGAAAGATGTAGTGCCACTGATGAAATTTTGGAGAGAACCACACATTTTCTTTTAGTTGTGTTGGGAGCAGTGAGACTCCAGATCCTGAATTTCTTGTAATCCCCTGATCTGAGTGCCTGCAGCTGCTCTGAGCATGAGACCTTCAGGAGTTCCTGATGGCAGGAGAGTGGTTTCTGGTGGGTTTGGCTAGGGCGTAGCTATCTCTATATAATCTGCCCCTGAACACAATAAAAGGGGCATTCTTGGGGAATTCAAGGATGACCCGAGTCGCTGTCTCTCTCTCTCTCTCTGTCTATGTCTGTGTATTTTAACCTCCAGCCCCTTGCCCAAACATGGGGGGCATGGTGCGCGGCATAGTTGTGTACTCCTTTGTAATCCTACCTACCATGCACCATTTTGGTAGGTCTAAACTCATTGGTTAAGTTCAATGGGACAAAAACACAACAAAAAATCATGAATATAGGACAGGGATGACAGGAAGGAGGTACAGATCATAGGAGTAGGGACGAAGAAAGAAAGGATGATCATAAGAAGAATCAGAATGTACAATGTTTGTATGGGATCATCAAATAATGTGTTCAATAAAAGATAAAACAATGCATAAGCCTAGTAAGAGCAAAGACACAGCTATTTCCTCCAATAAAGATTCCTTAAAAAAAAAAATAACAGGAATATTCCTAAATGGTGAGTGAAAAGTTTCTAGTAATCAGATAAATTTCAACCCATCTGAAGTGAACAAAGATGATATTGAACTCTCTTAACTTTATTCACAAGCTCTCAGGGGTCTCCAGTTGTGAGCTAAGATTGTGCTAGTCAGGCAATAATAGGAGCAAACATTTCAAGGATGTCTAATGCTGTTGAAGGAGCTGCGGGTTGCATTCCTGCCTCCCTGCTCCCAGCCGCCTGGCTAGCTTATGCCCCGAAATAACAACACACAAACTGCCTGGCCCATTTCTATTAATATGTGTAGCACCGAGGTGCTCTTACCAGGAAGATTCTAGCCTACGTCCATCCTGGGTCGGAGATTCATCATATCTGCCCCAGAGAGCAGAGCTAAGGCGTATGAGCTCACTTCCTCTTCCTCCCAGCATTCTGCTCTGTTTACTACACCCACCTAAAGGCTGGCCTATCAAATGGGCCAAGGCAGTTTCTTTATTAGCCAACGACCTTCCTCTATCATAATGCTATGGTACAGGTCAGAGGGAAACTGAATTTCTCAACCTCTTAAATTACCCCAACCTGGAAAAACAGAGGAAATAATTGAAGGGCATGTATTACTTTTAGATAATGCTTTCAGTGTCACAAATTTACATTATGAATTTTTTACTTGCCAATTCTCCTTTAATGGAGAATATATGTATGCATTTCTATATAGACCTAAGCACCCATTCATTATATTTCCATTTTTATATCGCATTCTTCTGAAAACACAGTGTTTATGCATACAGAAGATTTTAACATGTCAATGCATACAGAAAGAAAAGAAGAAAAGATACTGCATTTAAGAAATTTCAAAGAGGACAATTTTATATTTGAAATATTTTTTTCATTATGAATTAGAGAAATTTAAATAAAAAGATTCTTTAAAATATTGCCTTGATTAAGTCTTATCTCATATTATTCATGCTTATACTTATTTCTTGTGTTTCCTGGGTAGAGGATATACTTCATCCACAGTATAAATTAAGGAATTGTAGCTGTAGTTACATTTTTAAAGAACAAATAAAAATTTAACGTGTTAAGTAGGGCATAAATTATTAACATGATGCTGTTTACTAACTCTTGCTACATTAGAAACGCAGAGAATAAATTTCATATATTTAATCTTTTGAGCTCACATGTAAGAAAACTGATAAAGTAATACTTTTTTATCTTTTTTACAGAATAACTATAATCTAAAATACTCATTTAGATCATTAATGTGGTGGCCTGCATTTTTATTGTAAGTAGAGATTAAAGTGCAGCTTCTGACTTTCCATAAAATAATGGTTTGTTATTTAAAGATTTTATGCACATTTCATAAACTCTTTACTTCTTGGAGACTGCAGACCACCTGACCCTGAGTTTCTTGTAAACAACTTCTTTTTCTCTGCTCTAAGCAACCTGCAGCTGTTCTGAGCACGAGACCCTGATGGCAGGGAGTGAATTTTGGTGGGTCTGCAGCTGAAAGATCCCGAGAGCTGGGGCATGGCTCTCATGGGGCATAAGCTGCCCATGGACAAAATAAAGTTTCAAGGATGACCCGTGTTCTCGTGTCTCTGTCTGTGTGCATGTGTTTTTAAATCTCCAGCCTAGTCCCCAGTTCAGGGACCATACCATAGGTTGTAGAGCTTTATATGTACTCTGAATAAATCTATGGTATAAAAATATCCATTGCCCTTCCTTCATCAGTTAAGATATTCTAGATGAGTTTACTTTACACATTTTATATTTATTCATGCTATATCATGTTTAAATTATCTATCTATCATTTATCTAGTATTATAAGAAGTGGTTCTGTCTAACGACTAACAGTACAATAATATGTAGTTATTCACAAAATCATTATATGCAACTTGATAGCATATGAATTAATAGATGTGTATATTTATGTGTGTGTATTTATATGCATGTGTTTGTTCATGACACATATATACATACAGTTTTCTTCTAATATATCAAGTAAATTTAAATCAGTTGAATGTATTAGTAATGGATATGATGCATTTTGATGGAATTTAAAGACTACTACCAATAATATAAAAAGATATATTTTTAAGTTAGTATTTATCCAAAGAAGGCATAAAACATTGCTGCTAATAAATGAAAGCATGCTTGACTTTACAAATTACTGTAGAAATGTAAGCCTTGGTAATCCCATTGCTAACGGAGTGATTCTTATCGAATGAACAAGAGATCATGATTGTTGATAAGTACATGGAGAAGAAAGAGTACTTCCACACTGTTAATCAGAACATTAGTATAAAATTTAGTCATTAATTGTGGGTTTTTAACATAGTGTACTTTCAAAGAAGAGTAAGTTTGGGAATTACTTTATTAGTAATTTAAGCCATATGTTGACAACAAAAATGTCATGGATGAAAACCTAATGTGGCATTTGTATAGAACAAGTATTTGTGAAAAGTTTTGGCTTACAAAATGTCCTGTTGCTCAGCCAACTCCTTTAGAAGTTCCCAGAGAAATTGCTTTTCCCCTATTTTATTGGTTCCTCTTTGAGACTCAGGAGAGGCAATTTACCTTTCCAGTATGAAGAACTTACTTCAAGAAAGTATTTTACTCATTCTGACTCCCTAGAAAATTGCGCCAGATTTAAGGAAATTACATTTTATTTTTAGCAAGTGAGGGTCAGATGTGCCTAATTCCATGTGCCTTTCGCAAGGATTATCTATTTTATCTAATTCATCTCACTTTTACCATGTGAAATTTCAGTATCTGCCATGACATGGAATCTTTAAATAATCTCAAGAATTTACTCCATTGCTTGATCTGCACATATAGAAAATGAGTTTTTAACCTATTCACATGCTGGCCATATATTGAACAATTAGTTCAATAATATTTGTCATTATTATATATTCCACATTAACAGAGTAACTGCAAGCATATGATGCTATCTAAGATTGATATCAGCTTTTTTAAACGATACTGGACTGAAATAAATTATTATTATTATTATTATTATTATTATTGTAACTCTTCTGAGGAACAGAGTTGCATTTTTAAATTGGAAATTTTAGTTTCAAATTAATGCTGTGGTAAAGATACACAAAGCTTTGGTTGAAATACCTCTTAAGGAGAAAAAATAAAATGACAATGGTTTTGATTAATGACAATATTTCAAAACATGCAAAAATAAAACCAGATTACAGAAGGTTGAAATGTAATTTAATTTCAGAAGTGTTAATATATACAAACTAAGTCGGTTGTTGTGGTACAAGCCTATGAGTTCAAACCCAAACTCGGGAACTGTTCCTAAACTATATATATATTTCCAGGTATATAAATTAATTAAGGTGTATGAGATTTATTTTCACTTATTATTAAATCTGTCTTGATCCACTCACTCATAGAATGAGTCCTCCTTTAGGATGTGAACTTGCTATCATTATGATCACTTGTTTTAGTTTTTCATACATTATGCAAATTTGAATCACTCAAGATATATCAAACTGAATAAAGAAATGTAAAAAGTTCAGTAAAAGTGAGTTATCTTTATGCATTAAGGCAGTAATGAGAGAAACACAAGTACCTCAAAACTTCATTTCTGTGGCTGACAATAAATTGTGGGAAGAAATGATTTTGAGCACATGTATACACATTATATATTAACAGTATTAAAGAATTAAGAAGAGAACATGTCTACTTGATTCAATGTAAAAACTAGAAATGAACTTTAAAAGATAAAAAAATAATTCTTCAGTTGATTCTAAAACATTTTTTTAATTTTTGCATTTCTAAACTCTTGCTTGATTTAATATTTTTATTTTACTTTCAATGCCATTTTTGTGCTCATATCTAAAATAATGATCAAATTGCACTTTAATGCTATAAAATTTTGTCTGGAGCTATTGGTAAATACTAATATATACTGCATGAGCTTTAATAGCTTAATGATTACATTTTAAAATTCAGATGTAATAAAAATGCTCTTGTTTTAATACTATTTTTTCTTACATAAGACTTTAAATATCACCCATAATTTTCATTAATAATAGCTCTATAATCAGATAATGTAAAGTTTCAGAATGGCAACAAGAAATCCTTATTATAAGGCTAACTTTGAACAATTATAAATGAGTACACAAAACAGAAACACACAAGCACATAAATAATTTGAGTTTCAACTGAAACTCCTCATAGACACTATTAGAATTCTGGCACACAGAACCTTCTTGACTGCAATAGGAACAAAATACAATGCACAATAAAAAAGACTTTTTTGTAAAGAATAAGTCATGTTTTTCTTTAAAATTATAATTCTGTTTTGCTGAAGATAACATGTAATGAGTGCTTTATTTAGTTTATTATCATAAAATTAATCACATTTAATCATGCTTTTAAATTAACTCCATCATGTGCTAGATCTCAAAGTTATTCTTTGAACATCAAAAGTAAAAGCCTTCAAAGTTCATTTCTAAATTCCTTTTTCCAGAAGAGATTTTATTATCTTTGGTCAATGATAGTCTTAAAAGGGAGATTTGAAAGGGAGATTTAAGGTGACCTATTATTTGCAGATGGTTGGTACAGACAGACACGTGGTTAGTGGTCTAACTACACATTTAGAGAAATGAATGATCTAAGGAGTTCATACTGAAAACTGGAATAAACTTAATTATTAAAACTATATTGGATGCTCACCTTCCTAGACCTGGATAGAGAGAGGAGGACCTTGGACTTCCCACAGGGCAGGGAACCCTGACTGCTCTTTGGTCTGGAGAAGGAGGGGGAAGGGAAATGGGGGGGGGAGAGAAATGGGAGGAGGGAAGGAGGTGAAAATTTGTAATAATGATATAAAAAATCTATATTGGAAGCTGAAATACACTTAATATAAATCACGATTGCCTGTTTTTTTTTTCCACAAGAAATCCAAATATATACTATTTTAGGAGAGATTTCAAGGGTCTGTGCGATTCTAATACTAAATTTATGCTTCTGACAACACCATTGAATCTTCTATAGGTTAAAACAATTTCAGTTTATTAGTTACTTAGGAACCATGATGACCATGAATAAAAAATCTCTCCATGCTGTAAATTTTAATACTCCACATTGGAACTACCTCTGCAGTGTGGCATTTGCTTTGCTTGTGACACAAAGACTGAAATGTTTGTGGATTTAAAGTTGACTGTTGCAAGTGTCAGGGCTCTGGAGTGAAAGATGTACTGACTGTCAGAAGTCAGGCTATACCTGAAGCTGTCTTCTGATGGGGGATGGTCTCCCGACAGGACTTGGCAATCCTGCTCCTATCCTAGATAAAGCCTTTACAGCTCAGCTCTGCTATGTTCCCCTAACACAGCTTTCCAACAAAGGTATTGGTTGCTTCTCTGCTCCACGCTGCTAAGGGAGTTTCCCAGCAGAGATGTCAATTGCTTCTTACTCTGGCCCAAATTGTTACTTCTCTGCTCCACTCTGCTAAGGAGGAAACAAACCCCTGCAGAAATGTACCAGTCTGTTCCAGCTCCAGCAGAAAGTTGTTCCTTTTTCTCTGCTATGCAAAGAGAGTTCCCTAGCATAATCTCTGCCTTGCTCTGACAAAAGAAGGTCTTTACCCAAAATTCATTAGATTTATTTGGGAGGAAGGAATCCGGGAGAATGGCTGCCGGTTGGGAAAGGTGCCAACTAAACAGGCGCACAGCTTATATAGGGCTTCTTGGAAGTGGAGTTTTTCCAGGGGAAGATTTTTCAGCGTGGGAATTGATCAGATTTCAGTCCCCGAGCTTGGACAAACTCAGAGATTGGCTGAATTTCATGCTCAGGGATTGGTTGAGTTCCTCCTCAGTTGGTAAGGTGGTTTTAGGACCAAAGTGTGTTTCTTCCATTGGCCCTGTTTAACTTTTTGGCTCTAGTTTCAGGGTCAGGGGGTGTTTCTTTCGCTGGCTCTGATTCCAGAGCCAAAGTGTATTTCTTTGGGTCTGGTCTCAGGGTCAGGGCATGTTTCTTTGGCTGGTCTTTTTAGCCTACAGCCTTCACATAATCCAAAATCTATTTTGTAAACAACCAGATATTACCATAGCTTGACCCTGAAACTAACCTAAGATTATAATTAGAACTTCCTAAATTGTTCTAGCCAACCTGTATGGCCAACGAGGTGAATTTCAGGTCCCAGTGAGAGACCCTATCTCTGCACACAAGATGGTTATTTCATGAAGAATAATGTACAAGATGACCTGTGACCTCTATTCACATGTACACACAGAATGTTCCCCAGTACCAAAAATGGTAAACAAAATGGGATTTACTGTGTTCATAAAGTTTAATAATATTAATTTTAGAATCCTATAGGGTTATGGTTAGATAATCTGAAGTGAGAGGTATTCATGATCCTTAATAATATGTACACACTATAGTATATAAAACTAAAATTATAGTTATGTATTCATGTATAGAAAGAAAAATGACAGCGACACATAGGCTAACTTAGGAAGAAAAATGTAAGATAGTGATGGTGCTTCAGAGACTTACTGGACTGTTGCTGTATTCTAAGTCGTAGTTAAAATGATCAAAAGAAATCATACAGACAACTTGTGCCTGTTGGACACAGCTCCTGAGAAAATAAAGCCTCGCTTATTTTTCTAGCTCTCCCGGTAAGGAATAATTTATATACACGGTGAGCTGGACACAGAAATTTGGATTCCCATTTCTCATTTTAGTTGTTAGTGGTGATAAAACTGATTTCTGCTTGCTGCTAGACAGAAGATACTCCCCATAGTATGCAAGTTTATACTCAACATTATTTTTAGTTAGCTGTGTTTGTCCCTTCTCATATAACCATCCTATATTCTATCAGAAAATCCCCTTTATTTTAATTGATGGAAATTCAGATAATTTATCACTTTTCCAATTGATAGCCATAATTGCAATACAATTTATATTTCCAATAAAATTCCCATGGCCTTTTATGTCATCCTCGATCTGACACATTCTATAAAACTAATAAAGTTTTTCTGAATCTTTACCACTACTTAAAAATAGACTTCTTTTTATTTTCACGTAGGGTCGTAGCTGGAGTCAATTTTGTGAATATCTGGAAATTTCTCTATTGTCAGGTTTCTTTCTAGTTCCATAATGGCTCCCTCAATCCAGATATTTCTTTCTTTGTTCTCCATCTCTGTCCTTTCTCCATCTCTACCATCCTGTTCCCTAAAGTATCCCCCACTTAACCCTCCTCCTCCCCTTCTACTTACCCTTCTCTCCCAAACACCATGCTCACAATTTTCTTAGGATATCATATCTATTTCCACTTCCCAGGAGTATCTATGTATGTTTCTCTTAGGGTTCTCCTTTTTACTTAGCTGTTCTGGGGTCATGGACTATAGGCTTCTTATCCTTTGATTTATGGCTAGTATTCACATATGAGTGGATACATATCATGCTCATCTTTATGGATATGTCTTACCTCACTCAGGATGTTTTTTTTTCCTTTCTAGTTTCATCCATTTGCATGCAAATTTCAAGATGTCATTGCTTTTTAGCACTGAGTAGTACTCCATTGTGTAAATGTACCACATTTTTTTTTCATCCATTCTTCAATTGAGGGGTATCTAGGTGATCTCCTGGTCCTGGCTATTACAGATAGTGCTGCTATGAACATAGTTGAACAAATATCCTTGTAGTATGGTTGAGTATCCTTTGGGTGTATGTCAATTAGATTATTTTAGAAATTTTATTGTTTCCATTTCTTGTTAATATGTAAAACCCCAACATGTTCTGACCATGCAAAATGTGTAATGAAGAAACCATGATTTGCAATGGCTGTGTAACCTGAACTGTATCTTAAAATTCCATTTTTTCAACTTTGACTGAAAGGTTATTTTTCTTGTCATTGTACAAGGCCACTATATTAAAATAAATACACTCACAGAAGCATTTGAGTAACTACTTAAAAATGGGAGTAAGAGAAAAGCCAATGTTTTGCTTAGTGTTCCTGACCTTGCAGTGATAAAGAAATAACCCAGTCATTGAAACATGGATCAAGCAAAATGTAGAGTCTTCAGCCAATAGTGAGCACGCCTTTGGATGAGGAGGGGATTGCATCTATGGCGATTACTTAAGAACATTTGCCACATGGCCTCAGGTCTTGGCTGATAGAGATGCCTGAAAGAAAATGATTACATTTCTCTCTTCATTGTTCTTTATAATCCAAACTTCAACACAGCCCATTAGAGCTCACAATGTTAGCTGTATAAAAAGAAAGATAAAACGAAAACTTTTATGGTGAAATGGAATAAGGATCTTGAAGTGGCTAGAACAGTATTGTATATTATGATAATAGGAACTTGCTATAATAATAATATTTTATGATGTGATATTTGTTGCTCTTGTGTATAGAATTAAGATAATATCTTCATTTTGAAATTTTTATCTTTTTATTATATTTAATAAATGATTATTTTATTGTTGTATGAGACAGGACATCACATTTTTTAGTAGGTTGGCATATAAACTACTGATACATGAGGAGGGGGCCCCTTGTTTGTCCTGACCACCTCCCTACCTTCACCTAAAATAACCACACAGAAACTGTGTTAATTAAAACACTGCTTGACCATTAGCTCTAACTTCTCCTTGGTTAACTCTTACATCTTGATTTAGCTCATTTCTATTAATCTATGTATCGCCAAGTGGCTGTGGTTTACTGGCAAGATTCTCACCGGTGTCTATCTGAGGTGGAGGATCCATGGCTTCTCTGACTCTGCCATTCTTCCTCCCAGCATTCAGTTCTGTTTTCTCTGCCTACTTAAGTTCTGCCCCATCAACTAGGCCAAGTCAGTTTCTTTATTCATTAACCAATGAAAACAGCACACAAACAGAAGGAACTCCAAAACCAAACTACCACACAATTTATACTGAGCTCAGACTCATGACAATTCCCTTGCCTCTGCCTCCCAAATTCTGGGATTTGATGTAGTTTTCTACCATTCAAAAGATTCATAGCAAAATAAAATATTTTAGATTATTTGACAAATTACTTCATCTTGCAACTTTAATTTGATTAAGTAATAACTATCATTCAGCAATTTTACATTAATTGCAGACTTCTCTGAGAAATAGTTTGTAATATATGTTATTAGTGAAATTATACAGAAGTTAAGAAGTCCATATAGTTTACAGTCTATCTTTTGCTGTGCGTTTCTTCTGTGAAAGTACTACAGGATAGGCAAAACATATTTTTTTTAAACTAAATCTTCATTTACAAAGTTATTTGCAAGAACAACTTTTGTATTAGTCTTCTATCATGCATGCTCTTAAAACATATTTGCTGTGGTTTAAAAGAAACATTTCATAATAGTTTATAGAGTTTGCTCCTTTGCTGTCAATAAGCTACTCCATTTCATGAACTGTCTGGTCTGAACAGATACAAATGAGAAATATTTTTTTCCCTTGTCCTTGAAACTTCTTCAATTGTTTATATTGTCTCTAATTAATATGCATTAGCTTTACCTTTTTTGTCCTAGTGAAAGTTATCTGGGTAGGAAAAGCAAACATTTCAATATTGTTTGCATTCAAATCAATTTAATGATGCTAAATAATAGGCAGTTTAGTATTTACTATCTAAATAATTGAGATGTTTTCTTCAAAAGGTATGTCGGTTATAATTTTGAAAGTTAGGAAAGAGAACAATAAAATGACAAATATATTCTACTCTTAGTCATTTCCTTGTTATAAAGGCGGGACTTCAATCACTGAGCAGAGTGAATGCTTTGTGCCGCAGGTTTTCATATTCATGGAAAACTGCCTTTTTCTTTCTGGAGGCAAATCTGCTGAATGCACTATTTTCTACACATTTCATTGAATATTTGAATCAAAACAGTGTCATGATCATGAGTACTTTGATAACAGCTAAAATACTAAATGTATTAAGAATATCAACATTGTGACAAAAGAGTGATTCATTTTGTACAATTCACAGTTTCTTTTTTCACCCACAGAGCATATTATATCAAGCTTCAAGTTTCACAAGTGGCCAGCGATCCCTCAGTTCCACTACCTTCAAGAACAGTGTCTTTCAGTTCAGCTATACTTGTTTAGAAAGCCCGTACTGTCATTTCCAAGTCATAGGTGATTTGATATAGGATCTACAAACTCAATCGTGTTCATGAAGACTTT
The DNA here is from genome assembly GCF_018167655.1 of Microtus oregoni. Taxonomy (NCBI): domain Eukaryota; kingdom Metazoa; phylum Chordata; class Mammalia; order Rodentia; family Cricetidae; genus Microtus; species Microtus oregoni. The sequence goes on along the minus strand of NW_024543080.1, from coordinate 36,687,453 downwards.
AGAGACTGACACCTTCAATAGTAATATGATGGCTTTTGGAGATAAAATCTTTAAGATAATTGCATTTAGTTGAAATCACGATGTTGGAAGACTTATTTACAATGGAATCATTATCAGCTGTTTCATGGAAAGAAAAAGCAAGAAGGATGTCACTACTCTGTTTCACAGAGAGGCTTCACTAGAATCCTAGCATATTGATACCTTCAGAAACGTGAGAAACAAATCTGTGTTTCAGGCCACCCATTTCTTAGTGTATTTTTGTGGTGGTTCAAGGTTAAACACACACACACACACACACACACACATAATGTGGGGCAGAACTAAAACTAAGAAAAATGGCTTGTCTAATGTCACAGAACAATAAGAAATGAAGCTGATTGACTCCAATCATGAAACATTCAAAACATTCATTATTAGTCATGCTTGATATCAAGATTACAGTTATACCAGAAAACAAATGTGAGGTTTTCCAAAATTTGTGTAAGAACTAAATATGCATATTTCATAGAAACCAAGTTGATCCTATGAAAAATCTACAGCATTCCTCAGTACCTGTTTTACATTATTTTTAATGAACTATTTTACATTCACTTGTGAATTGGCTGAATTTGTTTTTTTTTTCTTTTTGCTTAAAAGTCAAGCAATTTTCTAAAGCTATCACAGTGTGACTCTGATTCCCTTATTTAATTGCCATATAAAACAAAATGACATGTTTGCCTGCAAAGAAGGTGAGTTCTTTATTTCATAAATATTTTCTGTTTTATATTTTTATATGCAATTTTTTGTTTTTATTTTTCTCTCATATATTAAATACCAATTACAGTTCCTCTCACTACCATCCCCCATTCTCTCCCTCCTAATTACCTTTCCCCAAGATCCAGACCACTTTCCTCAAAATAGAGTAGGCCTCATGTAAGAATTAGCCAATAAGAAAGTAAAGCTAATGGGCCAAGCAGTGATTTAATTAATACAGTTTCTGTGTGATTATTTCGGTGCTAAGCTAGTCGGGCAGCCTGGATGAATAAGAGGCCCGGCTCTTCTTGCAACAGCCTTGCAGGGACCTCAGCCAAAAAGGGCATAAGAAGCTACAATAAGATCAGATTCATACCATTGCATGAAGGCTGGATGAAACAATCCAGTAGGAGCAGAAAAAAATCAAAAAGAAAAACAGTCAGAGATATGACTCTCCATTTCCCAGTGTTAGGAATCCCACACGAATACCAAGTTACTCAGACTTAACATATATGCAGAGGACCTAGGTCATACTCCTAAGAACTCCCTGAATGCTGCAAGCCTGCATGAGTGCCAGTCAGTTGATACATGGACTTGTTCTCCTGGTGTCCTTGAACCCTCTGGTTCCTCAGATCCTTCTTCCCAATTCTCTACCAGGATTCCAAAGATCTGCCTAATGTTTGGCTGTGGGACTCGGCAATAGCTCCCAACGGATGCTGGATGAAGTCTCTCTGGTCTCTTTTGAAAGGGCTTCTGTTAGGCTCTGGTCCCAGAACAGTCTGCAGGCAGGACAGGTTTTGTTGCTGGGTTGGTATCCCAATCCCTCTACTTGAGTCCATGTCTGGTTCCAGAAGATGGCCGGTTCGGGCTCCATGGTCCCCATTACTAGGAGTTATTCTGGTGTGACTCTCAATGATTACACGGAGTTTCCATTGTACTATGTTTATCATGCCTCCAAGCCTCCCCCCCGCCCCCGGAATTCCAGTCATTTTTCCTAGTACTTTTTTCCTTCCTTTTAACTTGATCCCTCTTGTTCCCTACTGCATCTGCCCTTGTTCCACCCAGGGGAATCTAATCTATTTCCCTTTCCCAGGGAGATCATTGCACCAACCCCCTTAAGCCCTCCTTGTTTCTTTGCCTTTCTGAGTCTGTCGACCTTGGATTGAAAATCTTCTACGGACAGCTAATATCCACTTATAATTGTATACATACGTACTATTTGTCTTTGTATTTCTGATCTCATTCAGGATTTTTTTCTAGTTCCATTTAACTGACTGCGAATTTCATGATCCCACTGTTCTTAACAGCTGAGTAATACTGCATTGTGCAAATGTACCACATTTTCTTTATTCATTATTCAGTTGAGGACTATCTAGCTTCTTCCAGTTTCTGGCTATTATGAATAAGGCTGACATGAACATAGATGAAGAAGTGTCCTTGTGATAGGATACATGCCTAGGAGTGGTATTTCTTGAGGTAGGTGAATTCCCAACTTACTGAGAAACTTTCATGCTGATCGCCAAAGTTGCTGTGCAACCCACAAGCAATGGAGGAATATTTCCCTCGCTTCTTATCCTCTCCCACATGAGCTGTCACTTGTGGTTTAGATCTTCGTCACTCGAAAGGTGCAAGATGGAATCTAAGAGTCTTTGGATTTACATTTTCCTGATGACTAAGAATGCTTAATATTTGTTTATGTATTTCTTTCCCATTGGAGATTCTTCTGTTAGAGTTTCCTATTTATATCTGTATCCCATTTTTAATTGGATTATTTAGTTTGTCGAGGTCTAGTTTCTTTATTTGATTATGTATTTTAGATATTAACCCATTGTCAGCTGTGGAGTTTGTGAAAATCTTTTCCCATTCTGTGAGGTGTCATTTTGTCCTATTGACTATATTTTGCTGTACAGAAGCTTTCAGTTACACCAAGTCCCATTTTTTAATTGTTGTAGTTAGTTCCTGTTTTCTGTTAAGGTAGTTGTCTTTTGCGCAGATATGTTAAAGGCTATTCACCGCTTTGTCTTTTAGCAGGGTTCTACTTGAGTTTTGTGCAGAGTGATAGATATGGGTCTATTTGCATTCTTCTACATAGGAGCCTCCATTTAGATCATCGCCACCTGTTGAAGATACTTTCTTTGTATATTTTTGGTTTTTTATGGAAAAAATCAGGTACCATACCTGTCTGTGGATTTACATATGGGTTTTCTATTTGATTGCATTAATACCCTTGTCTGTTGTTACATCAATCCATGCAGTCTTAATTATTATAGTTCTATATCACAGCTTGAAATCAAGGATGATAATAGTTTTCTTCCTCTTACTTTATAGGCATGTCCTTTCTGTTAGAAAAAATTTCTCCTATAATTTTGGTAAATATATATTCCAGGATTTGAGCTGAGATTCTTTTCCTTCTTTTCATAGTTTCCAATATTTCCTGAATGATTAGTGTTAGGAATTTTTAACATTTATCATTTTCATTGACCAGTGAATCTGTTTCAACTATCACAGCATGAACCCCAAAGATTCTGTCTTCCACATCTTTTATTTCTTTGGTGATTCTTGTGTCTGTAGCTCCTGTTTACTTACCTGGGTTTTCCATTTTCATAATTCCCCCAGTTCATGTTTTCTTTATTGATTTTATTTTGATTTCCAGTTCTTCTACAGTTTCAGGTCTTGAACAGTACTCCTTCCCTTTGGCTTTTATAATATTCTTTAAGGGATTTATTGATTCCCTTCAATTTTTTGTTTGTCTTTTTCTCGATTTGTCTAATGATTTATTTTTTCATTTTCTCTTTTAGGACCTCTATCATCTTTATAAAGTTGGTTTAAAGGTAGTTTTCTTATATTTCAGTTGCATTGCAATATTCAGGTCTTGTTGTAGAATAGCTGGATTCTGGTTGTGCCTTATTTCCCTGACTGTTGTTGGTTGTGTTCTTATAGTGGCATATAGACATCTGGGTTTTCTATGGTTATTGTTCTAGGTGCTGATTTCTGAGTTTGTCTTTGTAGCATGGCTGTTTTTTTCCTTGGTTTATGTTTTCTCTTTGTTCTTCTTGTCTGTGTGGTCTGGATTTTGGCCTCTGATCCAGTAGAGAGTCATTGTCTAAGTTGGAAGTCAGTCTTCTGATACATTACATAGACCTTTGGAGAAGCAGGTGCTTTGCTTAAATTGAGCAGGGTAGGATACAGTGATAAGGAAGGGAGTAGAGATTGGAGTCACTGAGTAGGTGGAGAAAGTCTGCTGGAGGATTGTCTATCTGTATTTCCGGCAGGTGTGGACTCTGGTCCAGCAGAGAGTCTCTTCTTGAATTCCCCTCTCTGTTTTTACTGGATTGCTTGGCCTCCACCTGTTATTGAAGCTGGTGTGGCCTGCAACCATTCTTTTATCAAATGGTTGATGTGCTCCCGAACAGAGGAAATCTGCGCAGGTTGGGGCCAAGGGCACAGAAGCAGGAAGGGAGGGTGGTGTGGCCAGACTGGGGCATGCAGTAGAATTGATCTTTAGAAATCAAATCCAGATACTGAGCAATTCATCTGGAAGGTGCATCACTCACCTATTCTTCTGAATGGCATGGCCTACACCTAAGCAGCATAAGTTTCCTGGAGTTGGGGCTCTTTATAATAATTTTAACATTTTATTTTCTTGTCTTCTTGATACTTCAAATTATTTCAACTATTTCAAATATTCTAGACAATAAAACTAATCCCTCTTAACATTATATGAATCTCAATTCAAGTTCTAATTCTGATGATAATGCTAATTCATAAAAATTGAAATATTTCTGTTTTTCTTTTGAATTTTCTGTCTTAATCGTCAAGAAAGATCTTCATTTTACTCATTACATCAATTTTTTTTTGTTGTTTTACATACCGACTCTGTACCAAATAACGTTTAAAACATTAAATTAAGGAGCTGAAGATAAGACTCAGCAGTTAAGAGCACTCACTGACTGCTCATTCAGAGGACGTGGGTTCATTTCCCAACAGCCACATGGCAGCTCACAATTGTCTAACTCTAGTTCCAGGGGACCTGATACCCTCACACAGACATTCATGCAGGCGGAACTCCAATGCATGTAAAATCGAAACTAACCTTATTAAAAATTAAATACATTCTCCACAGTTTATTTCATTAAAATATTTCCTTATTTTGAAGATTTTAGTATTATAATTTCAACCAACTTATATTTTTTTTATTGTTTCAGACGATCAACTGTTTCATAGTGATTTTCAGTTTTATTTTACTTATTAACTTTTATTGTTAGGAGCATTTGTTTTGCCTGCATGTATGTGCGTGCACAACTGGCCCTGCATTGGGGTGCCAGAAAAACATATAAGATTCTCTTGTACTGGTCCATGTCAGTTCTGAGAATAGAGCCCAGGTCTTTTGGAAAAGAAGCCATGTAGTAATAGGGGCGGCGGGGCTGTGTCCCTGGCACCCCAGCCGCCTGCTCGGCTAGCTTATGCCCGAAATAACAACATGAACACTGTATTCTTTTAATCACTGCTTGGCCCATTCTCTTCTAGGCTAATTCTCACATATTAATTTAGCCCATTTCTAATCATCTGTGTGTAGCACCCCAAGGTGCGCTTACCAGGAAGATTCTAGCCTATGTCCATCCTGGGTCGGAGCTTTATCCCAGGAGTGGGGCATGGCGTCTCTCTCAGGCAGGCTTCTGCTCCAGAGAGGAGAGCTGTCGAGACTGAGCTCACTTCCTCTTCCTCCCAGCGTTCTGTTCTGTTTACTCCTCCCACCTATCTTCTAACCAATAAAATGGGCCAAGGCAGTTCCTTTATTAGCCAATGACCTTCCTCCATCAAAGCCAGTGTTCTTATCTTCTCAAGTCCAGGGATTCTTTTATTTTTTCCCAGGAATGCAAGTAAAAATTATTATTTACCTTCTATTTTCCTAATTCTATTTTTTTCGCAGAAGTATTTTTAAAGGCTTTTCTAACTTGTAAGTGAATGATCTTAGAACCCACATTATTTGTGCTTTGCTTTTTTTAAACTTTGTATAACAATATACTTACTGAAGAAATATTTTCTCCAAGGGCAAAGAAATGTTACTCTGATTTGGATTTTTTTCCAATTCCGATTCGCTGAAGTTCGGCATGTTCTTAAGCCTGTAGGCTGATTGTCAGGTAAGAAAATAATAGTTTGCTTCAAATGTAGTTAAGAAGAAATTGGACTAAGATACTGCAATAGTAAACCAAGAAATGGAATTTTACTTGTATAACGATCGCCTTCCCACCCTTATTTTGAACCATATTGAACAGCTCGCCGTTTCCGTGAAGTGTTAGACTCTTTCGCGATGCAGTCTCTGTATACTTAACTCTCATAGTTAAAGTGATCTTGCCATCTTCCAGCAGACACTTACCTCCCACTCATCATTTAAAGGTAATTTTAAGCGCTAGTTTTTGCTACAATTGTTCTGTAATGTCTCTTTCTCAGGCAGAAGTGTCTCATCTCAAATTCCATGGCAACTTGTATGTGCTGTGAGATACTGCCCTGTAAGGGCACTTTTGTCTTTTATAAGTTTTTCAGTATACCATATCTGCTTTGCTCCATGCTTCAGATTTCCCATTAACACCGAACTAACATGCTTATAATGTTCTGCTAAATATTTTAGAAAATTGCCTTGAATTTATCCAGTCCTTAAATTTTCAATAACATGTGTGTGGCATCTCCATACTTGCAAACATCCTATGTATCTTGACAAACATTCCAGGTGTTCCTCTTGTTGCTAGGATGACATACTGAGAGACCTTGCAAACTTTTTTTTTTTTCTGTAAAAAACACTCAAACAAATTTCAGCTCAAAAGGAGGAGACTTCTATACAAGCTGCTAAGAAAACACGCGCAGAAAGAGTTGTCCTGCTGAATATCAGAAAGCAAGTTATACATGCTATTTCTTTTTTTGTGGATGCACAGTTACAACAATAATTAAAGATAAATGGGTCTAGTGAGATTATATCCTATAGGAAAAGAAAAGTAGCATCAATCAGCAGGCAACCAAGTCTGACAGCTCTCTAAATACTCTCCTTATAGTATTGGAAATAAGGACTCTCCATGGAGATATAAGGTAATCTGCAACAGTTTATGAAAGTGTCTCTTCTTGTCTTCTTGATACTAATCAAAACATATTTTTAAGTATTTATTATCTGTCTATCTATCTGTCATCATACATCTATTCATCTGTCTAAATTGTTCTACTTCCCTAATTTCATAATATGATTATCTATGCATTGTAAATAATTTATTATGTCCTAAAATTATATGATCTTTAGTCTTTTGTAAAAATTAAAGCACATTATCAAAACAAATTTAAAATGTAGAAACAAATTTGTGGATGATAATCACTAAGTAGAAAAATATCATAGATACATCATGGTTGTTTTTGCTAAAACTTTCATTTATCCCAATTGCACTAAAGTTATTTTTGGTTCTTTCCTCCACCAAACTCTAGGGAGATGTGAAGATTTCATACTTCTTGTCTAAGAACAAAATAAAGCTAGCTTGCTGAAACCTGATTATACCTATTTTCAATTTTTTATACAAGCATCATCTGGTAGCATTTGGGGAGATTTTAATTAGCTAAAGAAATTTTATGAGTTCACTGTCAGGACCTAGACAGAGAATATCTCATATTTCAAACAATTAGAATTGTGCCGTTCCAACCTACTGCCTTAGTAGTAGATAGTTGTATAGTTGCTATAAAAAATTAAATTAGGTAGTTTCTCTCTTGTTCTTCATTTTAATCCTTATATAGTTTCTTTTGTATAAATTGTATTTATTAATATTTTAAATATTTTTGGGTTTAAAAATGTTATTTCATGTGTATAGATATTTTATCTGTATGGATTATGTATATTTCAGTTTGTGCTTCATTTAGCTATAAAACCACCCAAACAAAGTGCTTGCTTTGTGCCCATGGAGAACAGAGGAAAGGGTCAGGCTCTTTAGAACAGAATTTATGGGTGGTATTAGTTAACGAGTGTATGTGTGCGTGTGTGTGTGTATGTGTGTGTGTGTGTGTTAGGAACTACATGAATGACTTCTGTAAAAAGAGAAAGTACTCTTAACTGCTGAGCCATTTCTCTAGCCAATAATTCTTTTTATATGAGAAGTACCTGATCAACTGACATTGTTAATCTTTGTTATCTAAAACTATAAATGCTGTTTTATACTTTTATAATCTTTGTGGCTATGTATACTCTTAGTAATTGTTCTATTTTTCTAAAGAAAAACCACAACCATGGCAACTTTTATGAGGGGAAACATTTAATTAGGGCTTGCTTACAGTTTAGAGGTCTAGTCTATTGCCCTCATGGTGGGAAGAAGACATGCTACTAGAGAGGAACTGAGAGTTCTACATCTGGATCCTCAGGTAAAGTGAGAGACTCTGGACTTATGGTGAGCACTTGAATCCTCAAAGCACACCCCAAGGAACTACTCCCTTCAGTAAGGTCCTAATAGTACACCCACTAGTGACTAAGCATTCAAGTCTAGGAATCGATAGGGGCCATTCTTAATCAGACCCACCACATACTCCATATAAAAGGAAATTAAATTCATGAGAAGCTAGAGAAACAGTGTAGGGAAGTTTAACTTATAATTTAAATACTGGTATACTTAAAGTTACCAGTGATTTTCTAAGTAGTAGATTATCTAATTAATATAGATTTTTTGGACAATTTTAATTCAAAAGAATCTCCATGGTAAATCCATGTGTATTATAACTGTATACATGTGTGCATGCTATCTATTTAGTTCAAAGACCAAGGTTTTTCTGAATTAATTCATTGAGTAAAAAATACAAAGTGAATCATAGTTTTATATTTGATCATAAAATGTAGCTATTTTTAAATTGTCGTAGCCGATTTGTTCTTCAATGGGAATTTTCATGCTCTAGAAATTGCTAATTGCCTCTAGTCAACTTCGCATTTTGTCACAGCCATGCGACATGATATGGTTGTTACATTCTCAAATTTGTAGTTTATAAAATGAGATAACAACATAGAATAAAGAAAAATCTAATTTACTTTGGTGTATATTTGTTGTCATGGGACTTAGATTAAATGCACACATTGGAAATTTATTTTCTTGATCACCTACAATGTATTTAATTTTATAGAATTGAATGGACTAAGTTACCTTGTATTTGATTGCATGAAGATTTGTAAGCACATTGCACAATACAGTGCAGTCTGTGACAGAGTATCATATTTTAGTTCTATTTCATAAGAGGCAGAAAATCTATTCAACTGACTGTTGCATTTCCCATTCATATAAATGCTGGAGGAACAAAGACTAAACATACGTTTGGATACCAAGTCCCTGCATGACCATATGTACTATGGACTTCCTGAATCATGAAAGCATGGCAGTTGTCTGACTGTATAAGTGTTGAGTATTCATAAATTATCTACGTATGCTATGTATCACTCTTGCCTCAAATTTAGATAAAAACTTACAAATGTTAATGATACATTTTGAAGAAAGTTTTTTTGCAAGTATCATTTTATATTTTCTCTATGATCATGTCAATGTGTAATTAAATGGTAGAAAAAATATAAGGTATATTATTTCAAAATTTTCAATAGGATCTTTCAAAAGGTATCATCTGCTTAGCTGATGAATTAGTGATAACGGCATTCCTACAACTACTACTCATAGTTCTCACTCTTTCCCAGAATAAGTCAGGTGTGATGCTATAGCAAGATCATGCATTCTGGAGCTAGAACATTTAAATATGCCTCAGACGTTGCCAGGAAATATATTGAACATTAAGAATTTTGTACTAAAATAGTTTAAAGAAGATTTCTTTCTATTTTTCTCTCTTAGAGCAAAAGTTTACAGCAGATTTAGATTAGAAATGCTGAAAGTTACCAAATTTAATTCTCAATATACTGATTTCCCCCAAGAATTTTATTTCTAGATGCATGCATACAAATGCTGTCTCTGTTAGAGGTTTCAAAACAAACTTAACATGCATTTTTGAAATTAATATTTTTGATTAATATGTATTGCCTAAAAGAGAATAATATGAATATAAAAGGGAGAGAATTTTTTAAAAATTTCCAATAAATTTATTTAACTCTGCTCTTGTATTGTGTAAAGGAAGACCACTGAACACTGTGTAAAAATATGTCTGACATTGTTTTCATGTTAGCTCCTGAATTTAGCATTGGACATGTCACTACCAACTTGACCTTTCATGGTTTTTATTTATAAATGTGAAAAAAATCTTCACAATGTGCATCAGACATTATTTATTTGACTAGAAGTCTTTGACATAGAAAAAGAAACTATTAGATTGAAGTTTCATAAATATTTTTGTTTATGAAGTCAATTCCATGTATTCATTCATAATGGTAGCTAGTTATTATTTGGGTACTCTGACTTATTTAGTTGAGAATGTTGCTCTTTCTCAAAGCAAGAATGATGATCTAACTCAGATGAATCATTGTACATCTCGTTCTAGGGAAGAGAAATGAAAGTACACATGTTATCAGTCACATTTATTAAAATAATTTTCTACAGGTAGGACAGCTATACAGCAAGTCTCTATTCCGTGACTTATTAGTACAAATGGTTCAAAAATCATCCATTATTATTCACATATGCCTGAAATAATGGTAAGAACAAGTAGATGGCAACTTTGAACTTATTTTTTTCACAGTTGAATTGGTTGGCATGGTAATTCTTCTATGTACTTAAGTATATTTTAATTCCTGAGTATTGTGGGTAAGAGAGGAGTCATGAAGATTGAGTATAAGCACTTTAAAATTCCTTTATATAAAACAAATGTCACTTTATATCATAACTCTATAGTCATAAATATCATCAGATATTTTATTAAATACATGATATATGGCACCAATTATACTCACTTGGGTATCTACCTCTTAATATATCTGTCCTGATGGGTTCAAGTAGGCTTCATTCACAGATCTGGGATATAGTAGGAACAATTGGGAGACAACACTCACATGAGACAATCCTCAATGCAAGTATATGCCTGGATATCCTCATGATCTTTCCAGAAGTCAATTCAGCCTCCATTCACGTTAACTCAGAACTGTAAAAGTATAAGAGAAATTACTACTGTATTTTATCTAAGCAGCAACATGGCCACTACACATTTTATGTTCAGTTTTGCAATAGATAGATAAGGAAATTTGCCTGTCTCTGGGGCAGTTTATGACCAAATTCAATGCACTTCATCGCTATAATCACTTTGCTAATATCATTTTCTCAATTATTCTGTATTAATTCATGCTTTATCAGAGAATTAAACAGTGTGTGTGAGAGAGAGAAATGATAGGTGATAGATAGATAGATATATAGATGGATGGATGGTGAATTAATAATAATAATTATTAATATTAATAATAATAATAATGTTTAGCACAGTATATAGCCTATGCTGACCATGGGTTCAGAGTGACAACAGATTTTAGATGTCGATTGATATATACTGTGTATCTTAGTGGAACAAGCGAAAAACTCTGCTGAATGTCACTCACTGTCCATACGAGTCCTGCAGGCACCAAGGATGAATGCTGCCTTAACAATTGCTCAGCTGTCCGTTGGGACTCTGTTTCTGGAGTCTGCTGTATTTCCCAAGATAGAGATTCTAAAGTTCATGTATTAGCAAGGGAGACATTATGTGCACCCAGCTCCTCAGAGCATTTGGTTATCTTTCACTTCTCCTGAAGTAAACAAGCCTGTGTTTGTGTTCACAGCAGCTCTATTATTCTAGCCAAGGTTCCTTTATCCTTGCCCACAATAGTCTATTAGTATGCCAGCTCTATTGCTCTGTGACTTGTGCCAAATTACTTTGCCTTGCGTATGCACAATTTCCATTTTATAAAATAAGGATGATGATAAAAACATCCACCTCATAGGGGCTGTGAGAGTCAAAGTAGGCAGTGCATATCGGGTTCTCAGTACAATACACAGTATAGAAAATTAGTTATTATAGTTTACAAATCTTGGAGTTATCTTAGTTTTCTTACACTCTACACCTATTATTGGAAGAAAAAAATCACTCTAATGTCCTTCAGAAATGCATGCTTCTTTTCACTGAGAGAAAAATTCAATAAATAGTTATGGATGTAATCTATTTTTCCAGGCTCCAAATTTCTTTCTAATTATGTCTTTATATGTCCCTCAACTCCAGTTTCTAAACTTTCTGTCTCCTTGTCAAGGACATGCATGATCATCTATAGTGTAGTGTCATAGCAGTGACTTAGAATAACACAGGTTTATTTATTTATTTTTTTATTTCTGGAAGTAAGAAAGGTACAATCAAAGTGATCATGAGATGGTAGTTTCAGTTCATTTTAAGAGAGAATCTATTTCTTTTTCTTTTGTGGATTCCGGGACTGCCTGCACTCTTTAACAACTGTCCTCTTCCTAGAAATCACTAATAGACTCTCATAGTTACAACTCATGCTTACTACTACTGATAAATCTTTCTACTTCTTTCTCAGAGATAAGCATTTAATGTAGACCAACCTAATTAATATATCATTAGCCTTGAATTCCTGATTCATAATAGTTAATTACATCTATTAATTGGTTTAAATACATAAGACTAGGATATCCATAGATTCATTAGTCTATGAACAGTTTGGATCCGAACACAATGCTTCAGAATTTTTAGTGCAGTTTTTAAGGTCCTTCATCATTGGTGTCAAATTCCTTATTATTTTTTTGCTCTCTTTCCATGGTATTCTAATTTTACCCTTTGGCAGTTGCATTATGTGACTATATTATTAACACATCATTCATTTTAGGGCATAATACCTTCCTAATTATTCTTATGTTTTTTTTTGTTTTTTAATATTGAAGTAATACTGCTCCTTTGTTGTTTTTATTTCTATATTGGGTTAGTAAAGCTAGTAGGGATAGTGATTAAAATAAATGCATATTTATACATTTTCTTAGATTATTAAATTGAAGACCGAGAATTTTCTTAATTTCTATAGTTCTTTTCAAGTTAATTATGATACCCACTTAGAAAGAACTCCTTTTTAAAGAGACTGTAAATTTACTTGCCACAGTTTGAACACAGAGCGAGGCAATAAGAGTTGAGAGGATAACCACATAAATGTGTATTACATTTACTGATTGATTGACTCTCTCTCTCTCTCTCTCTCTCTCTCTCTCTCTCTCTCTCTCTCTGTGTGTGTGTGTGTGTGTGTGTGTATGTGTGTTGGTGTGTGTTATCACAGCATGGACATCAGGCATGTTTGCAAACATACATGTACCATAATGTTCAGGTAAAAGATCAGAGAACAATTTGTGTTAGTGTCTTGCCTCTACCATGTTTGTTCTAGGAATAGAACTCAGGCCACCAGTCTTGAAGGCAAGGGCTTTTTTGTTTGTTTGTTTGTTTTTTACTTACTAACTCATATCTTGATCCAACAGCTTGACTTTTTCGACTTATAAAAAAAATAAAAATGTTAGTAGGATATTTTAAGAACTGCCTATAGCTGGTTTAAAGTATGTAAATGCAATGAAGCATTCATATTATTCTGTTAGATCTGTATGGGCCAATGGGATATTCTTACTACACCTAGACATTGCAACTCCGAGGGGTCAAATGTTACCACCAAGACTTGGTTGTTACAATGGTCACTTTGAAATAGACTTTTCTGTTTTTTCTTTGCCAGAAAAACTTCCATGTTTCTCAAAGATCCAGATCTTCCATTGTGAACACCTCAAGAAATTGTGCTTGGCTCTCACCAGTATAGAAGATTAAGTCTGCATCTAACTTTTATATGAATAAGCTCTTTAAGAAAGAAGCACTCGTATTTGAAATTATTTAGAAGTATTTTTACATAGTCAGCTAATAGAGCAGTTTCAACTCTTACCTGAAAACATACATGCACATACAACTGTAGAATTTGAGAAATTTCTTTATAAATTTGTCTTAAAAAGAGAAAATCAAAACTATAGTTTATGGTATAATGACATTATTCATTTTTGTGGCACAGAAGCATCCAAAAAAATGTTTCTGTGTTTTGCATCAAAATGAAATATTTATTTTTTTTGTAATGGTTTAGTCAGCTGGGTAATGTTGTGAGACATACACATAAGAAAAGTATTGTACAGTAACTTATTTCCATTAAAAGACAATAAAATTGTTTAGTATAGTAATATATAGTTCATTAGATTAGAAACAGAATTTTGACACATTCTCTTTTCTGTTACCAATGAAATTGCTTCACCATGGTTTCCAAGAGCAAGTAACTCTTTCTGATAAGATTGATAAATACATTTTTCAATAATTGAAATAATTCATGTTTTAGGGACTAAATGCACTAGGAAAGTAAGATTAAAAACATTGGCACTATAATATAAAATTCAGTGTTTTGACAGTAGTAGAATATCAACTATCAAAAAATTATGAAAATTACCTTTGTCCTCATGTTATAATAGAAAAAAATATAACATTTAGATTCTGTCTCCCTTTTGCCAGTTATGAACATATAACTTTATATAGTAAAAAATGATCACATAACTACTGAAAAATAAATTATACATTTCACATGATATGTGGTCTGCTATTTTCTGCACCAAGCAAAAATTTTTAATCTCCATTTCCATAAAACATATTTGGTTCCATATACCAAATCTGACTTTATTGAAGAAACCCATTTCTCTACTAGTCTGAATGATTTTAGAGAGGAGATTGTTCGTTTGCCTTCCTAGCAGAACAGGATTCTGGAGAGATTCAGATAATACAGGAGAAAGAAACCATGTACTTAAACATGTATTATGAGTCATTCATATATGATACATTCAATGATAATTTAATGTAGCAAAATTTCTATCTACAGTCCAAATGTTCATCATTATATTTACAAAATGCATATTCCTTAATCAAGGAAGTTTGTTTTCCTTTGAAACAGAGGCCATTCAGAAATCTACAATCAATCAAATTGCAGAGTTATAAAGCCTAATGTCATTGGATACATCCACAAAATAACTCCAACAACTGATCAGGGATTCATATAGAAGGGAGCATAGAAAGAGACAGAGAATCAGGGTGTTTGTTGTGAGATTGTGCCTCCCGTAACATCAGAAGTTATACCCATAAGGCCTCATCACCATGGGTCATATCAAGAGGTGACTGAGTACAGCAGTAGAAATACCCAGGTAGATGGGGAAATGACCACCTGATATCAACCCTACCCAAAGAACTACAGACAACTAAGGAATGCGGACTTGAAGAAATTGTTTTATCCAAGAAAAAGAACACATTAACAGTCAGCCCCCAAACACATACAAGTAATATTCTAAAGGCTGAGAAAATTACTCTTAAGAATATACAAGTATGTATGTACATGCATATGAAAACAATCAGTGAAAAAAGTGGTCACAAATTTGAAAGAGAAAAAGCAGGATGGAGTATAAGAGAGTGATTGGAGAACAGAAAGAAAAGGGGATTACATAATTGAAATCTAATCACAAAAATGAAAAAAAATATACTTCAGAAATAAAATAGAGACCAAAATGCAATTGTTGCTATAAATAAGATATTATCAGATATCTGTATCACCAACACCACCAGAACAATGATTGGTGTGATTGTTATTAGAGTGCTTGACTCTCAGTGCAGCTCCATAAACTCTCCTGGCCTGTTAGGGTTATGAAATCTCCTGCAAACTTGTTTTAATTATTTATTAAACTTAGTCATATATTATAACCATTTTACTTTTTTGCTTAGTCTATTAAGGAGCTTTTATTAATGCTTCATTTACAGTACATTGAAACCCTTTCCCTATCGTATTGCATATATTTAAGTTGTACAACGTGATTTTTTTCCCACTGAAAAGTCAGATTTCCATTTAAATATTTTCTTTTTCCATTTGTTTCTATATTTTTCCTTTAAAAATTCAATTGTTTAAATTAATTATAGAATTTGTACCTATAAAATGATATAGTGTTATATTAATGTCTTAAATTCATTATATATTTGCATTTCTTTAATATATTTTATATAGGGAAAAAGTCCTTTGTATTTTTATCTGTTTATGAATATTTCCATATGTACACACATAATCATATAAGTGTGTGTCTAACACAGATAAGATTTAAATAGTGAAAATAACTGCTAACCACTTAACAATGGTTCATGATAAACCACGTTATTGTTAAATGTATGTAACCCACATTAATAGTGTTGGTTTATGATCTTTTATGGCATATATCTCTATCAGCTAACATTTTTGATTCATGTTTGTAACAGTGAACTCTTGTTTATTTTTGATTTTGTCAGGCAGTTACTTAAATAATCAAGCATTTATTTTTCAATGATGTTTTACACTAGAAGATTCTTTCAAACCAGACTAAATAGCAGTTTATGGCACAATGGAAGTTAGCCAGCAGAAAACAAACTTTTAGTTCAAATCTCACTTTCTGTAACATGAAGGCATAGGGAAAGGCTTTCTTAATAAGACTGAAATTGCTCTAGAAATACAGCAAACATCATACAAATGTGACCTCATAAAAACAAAATCTTGTTGGATAGCAAAGAAATCTTTCAGTTGAGGACATAGACAGCTTACAGAATGAAAAAGGTGCTTTCCAACTATACATTTGCTAAGGATTAATATCTAGATTATACAAGTATTTAAAAACTTAACATCAAGAAAAGTTAAAAAATGGAATTTGTCTCTGCGTCAGTTCTCAAAATAATGAACGCTAATAGCTAATAAACATTTTGAACAATGTTAAGCATCTTTAGTAACTAGAAAACCTGTGGTAAATATATTAAGATTCTGTATCCCTCCAGTCAGAACAACTTTAACAAAATCAATCAATTATTCAAAAAAATGCATAAGGTTTTCTCTAAAGGGGAAATGTTATTCATTGTGAGTAGGGGTGTAGAATAATATATCCACTATAATAATGAGCATGACAATTCATCATAAATAACAACTACCATATATAACAGAAGAATCTGGGTCATATATCAAGTTGTTTTTTTTTTTTTTTTTTTTTTTTTTTTTTTTTGCCAAAGAGATCTTGCTCATCTATGTTTATTGTAGGTAAGGAATGGAGTCAAGCTAGATATTCATCAGTGGACAAGTTCTTTCTCATATATGATACTGTCTTTAAATGTTTAGATTTTTTTTTGGTTTGAAATGCTTAGATTTTTGCATTTAACTTTAAATATATTTAGTTCCGTGAAACGCTATCAAAGGGCCTAGTAGAATATAGGTGATATGAAAGGAAAGATATTGAGTGAAATAATCCAGACCCAGAAAGACAAATATCATATGTACTTACTCATAAGTGGCTTTTAGACATAAATCAAAGAAAACCAGCCTAAAATTCACAATCCCAGAGAAGCTAGACAACAATGAGGACCCTAAGAGAGACATGCATGGATCTTATCTACACGGGAAGTAGAAAAAGACATGGTCTCCTGAGTAAATTGGGAGCATGGGGAGCATGGGAGAGGGTTGTAGGGGAGGGGAGAAGAAGAGAAGAGAGCAGAGAAAAAATGTATAGCTCAATAAAAAATAAAAGAAAAGATAATTCGGAGGATAGAAGAGATTAAGCATTGATGGGGTGAGGATATAGGAGATCTACCCAAATTAAATGAGGATAAAGAAAGTATATCAAAATGTATTACTTTGTAAACTAAATAAAAACTAAGAGTTAAAGAGAAGAGGTATCTTGGAAGTTTGGGGAAAAAAGCTATTTCTAAAATCCATTGTTGACTGAACCAAAACCCCATGGCCAGGTGTTTGATACTTCCTCAAAAGGTGCTGGTCAGGGATGACCAAAATTTATCTAATGGACATACAGTCTCTTTCCATTCCCATTGCTTACCCACTAAAACTAGATGACAAGAACAATTGCAGACCACACCCATATTTTGACTACAAGACATAAGTTTGTTCTAAAATTGCTTTAGACTATATAACAAATCTCATTTTTGTGGAACACAAGATTTCCTGTGAAGGATCAACTCACTCTTGCTTGAGATTTAGTAAAGGGTTCCTTTCAGTTTGTTTCCTCTCAGTGTGTGCCAAGTTTTCAAATGTTTCATATATCTTATCTTTTAGAAAACACTCTCTGTTCTGAAAATTTTTCTAGAAGATAATATTAAAGAGCAATTATAAAAAATATGAGAGATGGTCTTGAACCATTTGTGAACAGAATCTGACTCGGAAGATACGTATTCATCAGGAAACCTGTACCTGCAACCTTCACTACTTCAGCCAAATGATTACTTTGTCTTTGCGAATTAGTCTGACTTTAAATTATAGAAACAAATTTCTAACTGGTCTATTAAACCTGTAATCTTAGCCAACTCAACTAATAGCTACAGAAGTAAGTTTTCTCATTATAAACTATCTCCCCAAAGGGAAAATGTTTGAATTAAATATCATAATTTAAGCAAAACCACTTAATATAGCAATCATGAAAGAAATGACTCACTGAAGTATATTTTTATAAATAATTCAGATATTGAGTGGGTGTATGATTAGTTTACTTTTAGGTGGGTGAGAGGAAATTGTGAGGAACTTGAGACAAAATGTCTCCTAGATATTTCTGATATTTTTTATAGCATTAAACAAGCAAAGCAATTCACTTTCAGAAATAAGGTTACAAGGAGAAAACTTATTCAACACTCAGCTTTAACTCAAGTTTTAGATTGTAAAATGTGTTACAAAACTTTCTAAAGTGTGGAGCACTATACAAATGTGACCTTATTATGATTATTTTATGGTTCAAAATGTCTCTGTATTGAATTTTTAAATACTAGATTTTATATTTTTAGGATGATCATTCTTTTGACTAAAACATTTTTTTAGAAAACTAGGGAGAGGTGCAACATAGAAGAGAAATGACTGAAACACAAGGATGGTGTCACAGAACATGTAGCGCCCAGCATATTAAAGGTAGCAGGAGGCTATCTGATTAGAAAGAACCCCCAGTGTGGCCTTGGGGAAATATATCAAAACTGTTGGTCTGCATGAATATCTTATCACTTCCAATTATCCATTTCAGAAAAACATGTGGCCTTAACACAAATTATATTTTAACAAGAGCCCAAGTGCTAAACTCTATATATTTTAAGGTCATTCTACATGTTAAGTTATATTATCTTTTTCAAGATGAATGCTTACAGTAATATATTCAACTTTTTTCAGCTGAAGTTCAATTTATCGAACAATGATATGTCATTCCTGATAGAATTACATTTAAATATATATATATATATATATATATATATATATATATATAAGTTTTAAAGGTATCTATGCCATCTGACCTTGTATTGGTAAATCATATTTATTCATACCAAATTGTTGTGGGAAGTCCTTCTGTCTCTGTTGCTTTTTTTGGTTAATGAATAAAGAAACTTCCTTGGCCTGTTGATAGAGCAGAACTTAGGTAGGCGGGGAAGATAGAACTGAATGCTCTTAGGAAAAAGGGTGGAGTTAGGAATATGCCATGAACCCACTGCCAGGTATAGACATGCTAGAAATTTGCTAGTAGGCCACGACCTCCTGGTGATACACAGATTAATAGAAATGGATTAAATTAATAAGTAAAATTTAGTCAATGAGATGTTAGAGCTAGTGGGCCAAGCAGTAATTTCATTAATACAGTTTCTGTGTGGTTATTCTGGACTAAGGTAGCTGGACGGAAAGTAGGCTCTCCTCCTCCTATGACAAATACCGTTTTAAATTTGAGAAACAGGTGTCTCTTGTACAAACAGGACATATAGTGCCTGGTTAGTGAAGGAGATGGTCATGTTTATAGTTACTGACCTGAGAGTTTTATGAGAAAGTTCAAGTTTTCATTCCTAGAGTCTGGGGTATTTTAAATGTGTTTAAAGACAGCATAAACAAACGATGCTGCACAACTTTTCAGTTAGATGTAGAAGAGTAAAACACAATCCTTATATTTTACCTTGCACAACACTCAACACCAAATGAATCAAGGGCCTCAACAAAAGACATGCTACCCTAAATCTGATACAGGAGAAAGTATTATGAGCACAGGCAAAGTCTTTACTGAACATGCTCCTAAAGGGGCAGCCCAGAAGATTAAAGGATCATCACGAAAGTATAAAGTTGATGTACAGCAAAAGAAAACATCATTTCACCAATGTCACAATATATCAAGTGAAAAAGTATTTGGCAGCTATACATATTTGAGAAAATTCGTATCTTACCCTTGAAATCTTCCCCATTACTATTATTTTTTATATTAATAGCCTTTCTATCATAGGGAGTAGTCTATATTTAATATTTTTCCTTTAAAACAAACCACTTATAAATTCATTAAATTTAAGGATCACTGTAAATGAATTTTAGTTTATAATTTTGTAAATATAGAGCTCTAAAACTAAATTTAGATATATAGTTTTTTGAGAACGCTGAAAATTGTTAAAGAATACAAGCAGAGTTCAAAGAATCAAGAATACTTCATATATATATATATATATTTAAACAAAATATTAGAAATTAAAGAGTCATTTCCTTTAACTCTGATAGTAATCATTTTTGAGGAAAATGGGGGCTTTCATCAAACATAAAATCCAGAGGAAAAATGTCATAATTCAGAAACCATCAAGAGTTAAACTTGTTTGTGTGTGTGTTTCAGGGTAAGATTTTTTCTTTTTCTTTTTCTTTTTTCTTTTTTTTTTTTTTTTTGGTTCTGTTATCTAAGGTGGACTCAAATTTTGGAATGTCTTGGCTCACTCAGCTTCCTGCAATATTTTGCACTATAAGAATTCATCATCTATTCTTGCTTAAATATAAATTGAGTTCATGTTTTGCATGTTAAAGTGTATGCATGGGGAGTACATGCACAAGTTACATTCTTTAACTCAATATAGTAAGAAAGTATGGAAAATATTTCTTAAAAATGGAAACTTTCAGATATTTACTAAAATTTGGAGTATTGTTGAACTATTTCAGTGTTCTAGTTAGAATGAATTTATGTTGAAAATAGCTTAGGTTTCTAGACAATGAATTATCAGTCCATATATCTATGTGTCTCTATATACAGCTGCTATGTAACCATATATTTCTTCATCTATGTTTTCAATCAACCATAGAGAAAACAAGTAGGTTGAAAAAGAATTGTGTCTCTCAATTTTTATGAAAAATGCTGTATAACAACTATTTGGATTTTATTTTAATAGTTATGCACAGGAGGCCTAATATACACCAAGATATTGGTCATATATCAATCTATTCCTCTTTTTATTAATAAACTGAAAACCTCTATAAATCTTGGAATCTCTAGTTATCTGAAACAGAGAAAGATATGTAACAATCAATGTAAAATACATATTCATATGTTATAGACTTTCTACAAGTATACAAGAAGGTAATATATTCAATAATACAAATCAGAGAAAAAGTTCATAGTTAGGAAACGATCAAGAGTTAAATATGATCTTTGCCTGTGAGTTTTTCAGGGCAAGAAATCTTTGTGTTGCCTCCATTATCTAGGATGGCCTCAAATTTTGGAGTATCTTGCCTCAGCCTCCTGCATTGTTGGGATTATAGTAACTCACTACACCTTTTTGCTTAAATATGAATTGAATCATTTTTTCACTTAAAAATATGTGTATGTTTGATTGTGTCTGCACGCACAAGTTTTTCCCCAGCACTTTCTTTTTTTTTTTTAATTTATTTATTTATTAAGGATTTCTGCCTCGTCCCCACAACCGCTTCCCATTTCCCTCCCCCTCCCCCAATCAAGTCCCCCCCCTCATCTGCTCGAAGAGCAATCAGGGTTCCCTGACCTGTGGGAAGCCCAAGGACTGCCCACCTCTATCCAGGTCTCCTAAGGTGAGCATTCAAACTGCCTAGGCTCCCACAAAGCCAGTACGTGCAGTAGGATCAAAAACCCACTGCAATTGTTCTTGAATTCTCAGTATTCCTCATTGTCCGCTATGTTCAGCTAGTCCGGATTTATCCCATGCTTTTTTAGACCTAGGCCAGCTGGCCTTGGTGAGATCCCAATAGAACATCCCCATTGTCTTAGTGTGTGGGTGCACCCCTCGTTGCTTTCTCTCTTTGTGTGTCTCAGTCTCTCTCTCTCTCTCTCTCTCTCTCTCTCTCTCTCTCTCCCTCCCTCCCTCCCTCCCTCCCTCCCTCTCTCTCTCTCTCTCTCTCTCTCTCTCTCTCTCTCTCTCTCTCTCTCTCTCTGTATTTGTGTGTGTGTGTGTGTGTGTGTGTGTATGTGTGTGTTTTGCAAAAGACAGCTTTTAGGAGTTGCCTTTCTCCTTTCATGATTTGGATCCTAGAATTGGAAAAATCATCAAACAAAGTGACAAGCACCTTTACTAAATATGCCCCAATTCTTGAAAAAAAAAACACTGAAATCTATTATTGAAAATAAAAATATGCAGTCACCTAATAGTATGTGTAATAACTGTTTGTCAATACATGCTGATTAAGCTGTTAAATGTGTAATGGACAACAAAATGATCGCTACTGTTGATGTCCTCTCACCGTACATAGTTCTTTGGTTTTCCCTTATTTCTGTTGTGCATATGTTTTCTACACATAATACATTTCTTTGGTTTCTATGCATTTTGAATGACATACTTGTGCTAATATGGCATTACTTAATTCTAGAATATTATGACATAAAGGACGCATGACATATAACCGAGAATTAAAAATGAATAGAAAGTGTGTAGTTTATTGAATATTTGCTATTCAGCTTTCTCAAACAAAATTTAAGGTTCCCATTACAGTGACTAAATGGATAAAATCTACAAGAAGGACACATTTGGCATCTGCTTCTACTGACAAGAGGACAATTAAAAACCATTAAAATGACAAACAATGGGCCTGATGTTATTAACCTGAGCATAAACTAGAAAAAAATCCATAGTTTGGCAATTCAAAAATAATTTAAACAGAAAAAAGCCTTATGCATTTAAAATTAAACTGCTTAAAGGCCAATAAAATCCGCTCACATAGGTAAAAATAGAGAATTGGTTATTTATTCAATGCTGAGTAAATCCTTTAAGAATTCTAAATAAATAATAAACAGAATTATAACATTCAGGAAGAAAGTGAAAAAAACATTCATTGAATAAATTTTCACTTGGAATGGTTGAGGAATCAAATATTTTGGTGGTTAAAATGTTGCTCTAATGAGGAAAATGATAGGAGTTAGCCTCACATGCTTCTGGAACAATGACATTTGCTATAGTACATACCACATTGTTAATGAGAGGAAGGCCCTTTGGATAGCTAAGTTAGTGGTCTTTGGAGAAAACCTTATCTGCTTTTTCTGTTAAATGAACATTGTATTAAAGGACATCCTCTTTTTTTCTCTTTTTATTGAAAATTGCACAATGTATTTTGATCATGTTTTTTTTTCTTAATTTTTCCCTAATGCTCCAAACTTCACTGCTCAACCGATTTTATGTTCTTTGACACATGTTGCTCCCTACACCACAGATGAGTGCATGTCTCAACCCTCTTCATTAACACATAAACCCAGAAGTGGATAAAGTGTAGATAATAAGGGATTTCAAAATGTTTAAACGGCATGCGTTTATCACAAGTGCTTTCTGAAACTCATGAATTCTATGTAGAGAGATGTTAAGAGCCAGGGCTGGTGGATGCCTTCAGGAAATCAGAAATTTTCAGAAGCAGCAAAGTTGACACACATATGACCTTACAAAGACTGTCATAGCAGGCACAAAGCTGAGCAAGCTCTAACCAGGTATCTAGCCATACTATTCCAGTTTGGAGGAGAAGTCAGAAGCACCAAGTCTCACTCCTTTCCAGGAAGGTATTAACAAAAGATAGATTTTGGAGTGGAGAAAAATCAGTTTTTGTTTTACAACCACTTATATAAACCACTTGTCATGGCAGGCAGCATGCTCAGAGATAGTTAGCCAAGACAAGCTAAACTTGATGCTTTGTTTTAAATTTCCTTAAAAGAGAGAAAGAACATGAAGTTGAGTTTGTAGTAAAGTAGTGATAGCCTGGGACATGAGGAAATAAGATCAACATATAATGGATATAATTTTCAAAGCTTAAATGAAAACATTATTCAAAATATACATCTTTTAAAAATAATACTCAAAATGAAGTATCATTGATTTTTAAAGTATTCAGATGTTTGTGAACTTTGCTTCATGTCTCAAAATTTGAGCAATGGAGAACTTCATATTTATCATCCAGTTAAACACACAAAAACTATTATATTTGATTTTGAGGTGATTGTATTCACCTCATGATCACAGTACACTGCAGTTTAAAAAAAGAAATAAAGATTAGTTTATATGCAGGTGTGTTGTTTCCTTCACCAAAGCCCTGAAAAGATCACTTTGCATTCCTTCCCACCTCCTAGTAGAGAAAGACATTATTTTCCATCAACTTGATGCGTTTTTGTCTTGGTTTCCAATCATCAGGTTGCACGTCCCATCTGTTTTTCATTAACTCCACAATCTAAATTTGTCAAAAATCCAAACTCTTATTTGAGAAATGTGAGCTGTGATGGCATGTGTTTGAAACCATTTTGGATAGTCTATTCTTCACCATGATTTTAATTTCATAGCAAAACTCAGTAGAATGTGGAGACATTCATATGCCGTCCACAGTCTACACATAGTGACTCTTAACTCTCAAGATCAGCTGTCAGAAAGAATTGGTTTTCCAGCGAAATTAGACTTGCATAGACACTTGAAAAGTATCTCTGCCTCTAGCTGCCTAACAGTCTGCTACTGCACTTCCTCTGCAACTGGATGAGTGAATCCGTACAGTTTCCAATAGATTGTCAAACACAGTGTTTTCTAATTCTAAAATTATATTGTAATCTGTCTTTTTCTCCTCGTCTCTTTAAGTCGTATTATCTACTGTCTCTATAAATTCCTTATCTTTTAGATTGTTACTTAATTTTAATAATTTTACTGCTAGTCTTTTCTGGTTAGTTTCTATCACTATATAAAATGCATTTAAGGTTACCTGTGGTTTTATAGTTTGAGAGTGCATCTTTGGGGTGCATTTTATAAAAAAAAAAAACCTCTAATTTCACTTTCATTAAAATGATGAAAATATTTTAAGAATTATTTTATTTGTTAAAGATTAATGTTTTTCTTCAGACTTCTTAATTGTATCTAAAAGAGTTTTTTTTTTAATTAATGCCAAGATGAAGTTCTTCTGAAAATCTATATATCTTTTTTCTTTCCAAATAGTGCTATGCCTCACAGGTTAAAGAAGGGATGACCACCCCCCCCACCCAGATTGGACAGCATCACCAAGAGTACCCCAGATTTAAATAAGTCTAGAACTTCTGTGTCACCTAGTCTTGAGGTTTCAGCAGTTCCTGAGTTTGCAGTTTCCAGTATGAAGACAACTGTTTATAGGCAACTAAACACCCCTAAATCATAATATATTAAACCCACTGGTTCTGACCTTGTAGAGAAAGCTAATGAAATATACTGCCTGTAATGTAAAAGAATCTAATCTTACATTAACAAATATCTAGATAATAATCCATTGTGTATGTATAGTACATACTGAATTTAATAATCCAGAGTTCTAAGGAGTGTGAGATTTGCCAGACTGTTCAGAGTTATACTTAATAATTTCAATAACTTCCATAAATATATGATATAAATATAAATCAAATAATACAGCTATCATTTCCAGTTGTTTTGAAAATATAAAGATTTACTGGGATATCCCAAATAAATGCCTAGCATTTGTGACTTTGAAAATAGATATCTTCTAATTACCTTACTAAAATTTAAGAGAGGCATAAATATGAGTTTCCATTGTTTTGGTCCTTGATCCTCTGAGCTGTAGCAAAGTCTCACTTAATCTTGAGAGTTCTTGTGGTACGCCAATACTTTTTCACACCTACCCTAATGAAGTCTCACAATTGGGACAGCTTTGGAAACAGCTAATTAATTTGCTACATTCCAGTCCTCAAATTGAACTGAAAACTGTAGAATGTGCCTTCCTTATCTTTTCCAGCTTCTCGTAGACCAGATACTCCTTGGCTTGTAGAAAAAAAAGGAAAATCCTCCATTCAGTCTCATCTTTCCTTCCCCTTATCTTCATCATTCTGCCTCCTAGCCTGTTACAGGATCATTTATCTTTTTTCTTTCTCGTAAGGCACCTATCATATTAGTGGACTCCCCACCGAATGAACACATTTTAGCAAAATTATCTCTCTAACAAGCTGATTCCAAGTATAGCTAATTTGTGGGTGATAGAAAAGACTATAATATGTCTTTTACATAGTTTGATAATCCAATCCATAAAAGTACCTTATCTTTATTTTGAAAACTGATTAACATAAACCTATGACTTTATTCATTTTATTTAATACTTGGATCTACATTGCACAGTATGAAAATAAATCATAAGTGACAGAAAGGGATCATGCACGTAGGGCCATTGTCTATAGAAAAAATACTCAATAAAAATCATTTTGGGAGTTTCTAATAAGCTACAGTTAATAAGAGTGCAGTACTACTAAACGATCTGTTCCATGCCAAGGCCTGGGAACCTTCTGCAGCTAATGTGTAATGCTGGGAATTGGAGCATGCCTGGTGAGGAGAATTCAAGAAATGTAGTTCCAAAATATATCTGTTTTTTTTTTCATTAACTGTGAAACTTGCCAATTTCACAGTTGAGATGAAAATTCCTTGGCTTAGACTGCATATGCATAATCATTGATCTGCTTTCAACCTGAGATGCCAACATCTTCTTGAGAATGATTAAGTTCAGGATATCAATGTTCTATCAGGGGGAAATAATTTTCTTTTCCCTATTAATTTTGTTATAAGTTTATTATTATATTATTATTGTAGTATAATTTCATAACTGTGCATCCTAAGTTTTATTATGTGTCTATAGGCAACCTCAAATTAGAAACCTTCTAATTCTGGATATATTGGGGCATACCATACCCAACTATAAATTAGCTTTAACTGAACACAAAGAAATTTTAAGAAATTTCAAGTAACTACAATATTACAATGTCTATTTATATATAGTTATTATAATAACATAGGATATTTTAAGATATGCATATTACTATACAGAGAACAAAAATGGGTATACTTTTGCTTAAACTTAAATAGAGCAGGGCAAGTGTCACATTCCACTTCTATTCTTCTGGGATCTATAACCACATACAAAGCTGATTATTTAAAATACAAATAAGAATGTACATAAAACTGCCTAATAAATCTCAAAATGTTTTTCTTTTACTTCTGGTTCAGTAGTTAGCATTTCATATACTATATATCAAGAAAACTGACAACAGTTTATGTTCTTGACTGCAAAGAATATCCTTTGTAAAAGTAAGACAGTTGATATGTTTGATGCCTATCTCAAAATTGAAAAATACTATCATCTTATTTAAAATTATATTTTATAGTATTTAAATTTTGTCAGTTACTTCCAGAGTTTCCTAAAATATACCTAATATAATAGTCGGTTTATTAAAGTATATGGTAATTAGAATCCTTTAATGAAACAATAAAAACATCAAAATTTTAGTTTGTGTGTTCTATATCTTTGTGAAATAAAAATTTGTCAACAAATTTTGTGTATTTATTGAAACCTGATTGTATATGGGACACTCTCCTAGATACTATAGATCTTTTCTTTGCAAGCAGGTGGTTGAAATGTTTTGTAGTATATGGAGAAATCTCATGATGCTCAGAATAGTGAAATATGTCTGACATATCCTCCTACAAGTCAATGTAACAATGTATGGTTTTCAGATTGCCCCATTTTAATTCAAATTATATTTGATTGCTTCATGGCACAGTGAGTGACATGTCTTGTCAGTCTTCTTGGTTTGTAAAAATCTTAAAAAAATAAAAAACCTTTCACCATAGTCCTTTACTTTATAACATTAAAATTTTTACAGATTAAAGAGGAGAATAGAATATCCTTGTTCACCTTTTAAATAGTTTTAATTTTCTCTATAAGGTTCAGATTTTAGTAAGAAAGGCTTTTTAATTCTCTTTACAAAAAAAAATGTACTTAAAAGAGCAATATCAAATTACCTCTGATCTTAAATCTTTTCAAAAACTTGTCTTCACACTCAAGATAAAATTCTCTCTGTACCTTCACCTAGAAAAGCATATCTGATCTAGTCTTCTGCTAACACATCAACTGATCCTTGTATCACTCCACTAGCCTGCAGATGAACATTGCTGACATTTTAGTTCCTAAAGCAGTATAAGTGAACACCTTAATATAGTGTGTCTAAGGGGTCATTCCAATTTGCTTTTTTTTTGTCCCAGTTGTTACATACTTTAAGTAGTGTATTACACATATGCTCATTCATCATGATATTGTAATTACACAATACTTGCTGTGTAGTTGCTTCTGTTAATTCTGGAAAATTGTCATCATCCAAGGAAATCATTGTGCCTCCTTTCTTTTCAGGTTCTTTCTAAACAGCAGTGCTTGAATCTACACTTTCTGACTGAATGAAACAAGCCAGATAAATAAAAAATAAATAAAATAAAATATGGCTTGCCATCTTCTTTTGGAAAATTTATAGCTATGGTGTAATTTATATTCTTGAATATCTTGTAAAATCTGGTTTTTCCTTGTCCCTCATACTAATATACTTCAATTTCCTAGCACTTTTCATGTTTTATCAAAGATTTTTAAATATCATCTATATAAATCTCTTCATCTGCAATAATACATAAAGCACAGGATCTAAGAGAATTGGTAGATAATAATGTTCAAGAAATGAATATTAAGAAATCCATAAGACCTGTGCCTGGGTTTCAACGAAAATCTAATTGTAGCTTCTTAATGGGACTTAAGGCACTAGAAGTTAAGCAAATCCCTGAAAGGATGACAGGCAGGGAAAAGAGGCTTTGGGGAAATTTACGTATTTTTCGTTTTTTTTTATCTTTATTTTTTTAAATTTATTTATTTATAAAATATTTCTGTCTCTTCCGCGCCACCGCCTCCCATTTCCCTCCCCCTCCCCCAATTAAGTTCCCCCCCCCTCAGCCCGAAAAGCAATCAGGGTTCCCTGTCCTGTGGGAAGTCCAAGGAACCCCCACCTCCATCCAGGTGTAGTAAGTTGAGCATCCAAACTGCCTAGGCTCCCACAAAGCCAGTGCGTGCAGTAGGACCAGAAACACATTGTCATTGTTCTTGAGTTCTCAGTAGTCCGCTATGTTCAGAGAGTCCGGTTTTATCCAAGGCTTTTCCAGACCCAGGCCAGCTGGCCTTGGTGAGTTCCCAATAGAACATCCCCATTGTCTCAGTGTGTGGGTGCACCCCTCGCGGTCCTGAGTTCCTTACTCGTGCTCTCTCTCTTTCTGCTCCTGATTTGGACCTTGAGATTTCAGTCCTGTGCTCCAATGTGGGTCTTTGTCTCTGTCTCCTTTCATCACTTGCTGAAGGTTAATATTCAGGAGGATGCCTATATGTTTTTCTTTGGGTTCTCCTTCTTATTTAGCTTCTCTAGGATAACTAATTATAGGCTCAATGTCCTTGGTTTATGGCTAGAAACCAAATATGAGAGAGTACATCCCATGTTCCTCTTTTTGGGTCTGGCTTACCTCACTCAGGATAGTGTTTTCTATTTCCGCCCATTTGCATGCAAAATTCAAGAAGTCCTTGTTTTTTATTGCTGAGTAGTACTCTAATATGTATATATTCCATACTTTCTTCGTCCATTCTTCCATTGAAGGGCATCTAGGTTGTTTCCAGGTTCTGGCTATTACAAACAATGCTGCCATGAACATAGTTGAGCATATACTTTTGTTGTATGATAAGGCCTCTCTTGCGTATATTCCCAAGAGTGGTATTGCTGGGTCCAGGGAGAGTTGATCCCGAATTTCCTGAGAAACCGCCATACTGCTTTCCAAAATGGTTGCACAAGTTTGCATTCCCACCAGCAATGGATGAGTGTACCCCTTTCTCCTCAACCTCTCCAACAAAGGCTATCATTGGTGTTTTTTATTTTAGCCATTCTGACAGGTGAAAGATGGTATGTTAAAGTTGTCTTGATTTGCATTTCCCTGATCACTAAGGAAGTTGAGCATGACCTTAAGTGTCTTTGGGCCATTTGAAGTTCTTCTGTTGAAAATTCTCTGTTCAGCTCAATGCCCCATTAATAATTGGGTTGGTTAGCCTTTTACGGTCTAGTTTCCTGAGATCTTTATATATTTTGGAGATCAGACCTTTGTCAGTTGCGGAGTTGGTGAAGATCTTCTCCCAGTTAGTGGGTTGCCTTTGTGTCTTAGCGACAGTGTCCTTTGCTTTACAGAAGCTTCTCAGTCTCAGGAGGCCCCATTTATTCAATGAGGTCCTTAATGTCTGTGCAGCTGGGGTTATACGTAAGAAGTGGTCTCCTGTGCCCATGTGTTGTAGAGTACTTCCCACTTTCTCTTCTATCAGGTTCAGTGTGTTCGGACTGATATTGAGGTCTTTAATCCATTTGGACTTGAGTTTTGTGCATGGTGATAGATATGGATCTATTTTCATTCTTCTACAGGTTGACATCCAGTTTTGCCAGCACAGTTTGTTGAAGATGCTCTCTTTTTTCCATTGTATACTTTTAGCTCCTTTATCGAAAATCAGGTGTTCATAGGTTTGGGGGTTGATGTCAGGGTCTTCTATTCGATTCCATTGGTCGACTTCTCTGTTTTTATGCCAATACCAAGCTGTTTTCAATACTGTAGCTCTGTAGTAGTGTTTGAAGTCAGGGATGGTAATGCCTCCTGACGCTCCTTTGTTGTATAAGATTGTTTTGGCTATCCTGGGTTTTTTGTTTTTCCATATAAAGTTGATTATTGTCTTCTCCAGATCTGTGAAGAATTTTAATGGGATTTTGATGGGGATTGCATTGAATCTATAGATTGCTTTTGGTAGGATTGCCATTTTTACTATGTTGATCCTCCCAATCCAGGAGCAAGGAAGATCTTTCCATTTTCTGGTGTCCTCTTCAATTTCTTTCTTCAAAGACTTAAAGTTCTTGTCAAATAGATCTTTCACATCCTTGGTCAGAGTTACCCCAAGATATTTTATGCTATTTGTGGCTATCGTGAAAGGTGATGCTTCTCTGATTTCCCTCTCTGTTTCCTTATCCTTAGTGTATAGGAAGGCCACTGATTTTTTTGGAGTTGATCTTGTATCCTGCCACATTACTAAAGGTGTTTATCAGCCGTAGGAGTTCTTTGGTAGAGTTTTTGGGGTCGCTTATGTATATTATCATATCATCTCCAAATAACGAGAGCTTAACACTTAATATGCTGACTTCCTGTTTTCCCTCACAAACACAGAGATTATCCAGGTAGGAAGAAAGTTTGATGGGATTTCAAGTTTTCTTTGGGGGCAGGGTGTAAAATCAGGTGCCTACTCTTTTGTCCTGTCTAGTTTTATTTTATCTCAAAATAAGGCAGAGTCATTTAGGAAGAAGTAACTTCAGTTGAGAATTTGCTCTTCTAGATTCTTCTCTTGTTGATTAATGTGGGAGTGCGCAGATCTCAGTAGAGAGTGGTGTTTTAGTCCTTCTGGTCCAAAGTGCTGTAGAAAAGCAGGCTGAGCAAGCCATTAGTGTAATCTAGTAAGCAGCATTCCTTCGTGGTCTCTGTATTTGATAAAAGTTGCTCTTGGTCATATTTTTTAAGCATAATAGAAAACCTAACTAAGACACCTTTCTTTTCCTGCATAAATTAAGCCTTCCCTTGTGATATTTCAAACCAGTTAATTTTGAGGATCTCCTCCAACACCAACATATAAAAGTTTTTACATTTGCTACAAGTTTCTAATGTGAGAGTTCTCTTTCATTCATGCAGTCTGTGTCTTTGTGTGCTATATTCTCAATAAACTTCGGCTGCACACTGAGACCTTGCTTTTCTAACTTCTCATTTTTTATATAGGCAGATAAGAAGAATGTGTTCTTGAAACTCTAAATGATCTCACCATGGTGACATAATACCGATCGTGCCAGGCATGCTCCCGTGGTGGGACTTCTTATAAATTAGAGTAGGGATTCATTTCTTTGTGCTATCTTGATGTTTGAGAATTCTGACAGAAAAAGCCACTACTGGGACTATGGCGTGAAGATAAAATGACAATAGATTTAATGTTCTATCTTATTCACAAGCTTTTGTTTGTTTTGTTTTATTCTGAAATCAGGGGGTATTTTTGAAGCATTTAATATGACTTTAATTACAACTAATGCTCAAGCTACAAGGATGTACTTCAACTAAAATTTGGTTTCCTTATCCAGATGATATTTATAGACATGTTGAAAATATAAAAGACATATTACTCAAATAATAAGATCTCAGGAAAAAAACACATCTCCCACAAAATGTATATAATGTCTTTAGAGAACAGGAAAAGATGGTGATCGGCGTAGGTTCTTTGATAATGAATATGTGGGGTGAGAGTTTGCCTGCATTACCTTCGAATTTTCCATCACAGATGAAAGGATCCTTAAAGACTCTTACCAGAGTTTTCAGAAGCACACAAAGAAAAAAAAAATTATAGAGATATTAGTCTTCACAGAAGAATATAAACTCAAAGATATGGATTTACACTCTTTTACAGAAGGTCAAGATGAGAAAACTGTGCTATACAGTAAATGTAACAAAACCTCAGAAGCATTTGAAATCATTAGACTCCTCGGTTATTCCATGCAGAAGTCAGGGTCCTGAAAGGGGAATAAGAAGAGCTTGAGACACACTTGAGAAATGCACTTGTGAAATGTTGAAGAGTTCACTGAAGCTTATGGGTTTGTAGAAGTGTTTTATCTGCCTTGTTATATTATCCTCAGCTCTGTTATTTGAAGCTGTGGGAAAAAGACAAATAAAGGGTATACATTATATTATTTGCCATCCCATGGAATGAATCCCACATCTTATAACAAACAGGGATGGAATGAAATGGCAGTATCTTTCAACTGGGAAGGCGCTGTAGATGGTAAGGGAAGAAAGCAACATGGTTATGAAGATGTCGGACCTCGCTATTATGTACTGCCTGGGTATTTATGACTGAAAGATAAACATAAATCTTCTAAATTAAAGAAGACAGGGCTAAAATTTGAATGGAATAGATTAAATGTAAATGAGCTACTACTGATTGCCTAAAGATGTCTTGGCAGAGCCCTTAGATTTAGTTTTAATATGCTGCTAATACAACATTTTGAACCTTTGAAAACTGATTGCCTCTATTAAATGTAATAAAGTTGAAAAGGCTTTGAAAAATATGAACATAGGACTTTTGAGGGTAAGGTAGAGACAGGAACTTGTCACTATTAATGTTTCTTCTTTACTGCAAGAATGCATAATCACTATGTTTCCAACTCTTTCATGTGTGTTATCAATAGTATCTCTCCAATTGCAATAACAAAATAATGTACCTAAATACTGCCAACCATATCATGAAATAGAGTGAAGACATTGCCAATGACATTGTTCTGGCGGACTCTATATCAAACTGGCAAATCACATGCTCTTGAGAGAAGTTCTGACAGTGCTAAAAACAGCAATTTCTCACCTGTAACCTTTATGTGTAATTTTATCTAGAAATAAAAAAAAAGAAAAAGCAGGAGGAAGACTCATTTCCTCCCATAATGTAAAACAAGATAAGAACATTTTTCCCCCCATGACCGGGTTTCTCTGTAGCTTTGGAGCCTGTCCTAGAACTAGCTCTTTAGACCAGGCTGGCCCAGAAATCATAGAGATCCACCTGCCTCTCCCATTCAAGTGCTGGGATTAAAGGTATGGCCACCGCCACCCAGCTTTGAACAATATTTTTTACACAGAGATTCAAAGAATAAGACTGATAAACTCTACAAATCGTTAATACAATGTCTATAAAGATTTAATGAATTGAATGTTGAAGTAAGATGATGAAAAGGATGTCAGACTTAGCTAGTGAGAATTTAGTTCCGCAATTTTAAGCTTTACCCCTTACTCCTTCCCCATTCCTTTCATCCTTCCTTCCTTTTTTTCTTGCTTTTTTCTTCCTTTTTGTAATATCTTCCTTTTTGTTTTAGTTTATTTTTTAAATTACATTTTACATTCCATCTGCAGTTCTTCCTCCAACTTTTCCCTCATATCTCTTCCCCCAGCCTACTCTGAATCTTCTCCTCTTAAAGGGGAAGGGCTCCCATGGGAAGCCAACAAAATCTGTCACGTTAACTTAGGACCAAGACCCTCTCCACTGAATTAAGTTGAGCATGGCATCCCATCATAGATCATGAACTCCAATAAGCTAGTTTATGCATCAGGGACAGATCCTGGTCCTACTGTCAGGTGTCTCGCAGACAGTCCAATCTTCACCACTGTCTTCCATATATTCAGGGTCCAGTCAGCCCTTTAAAGGCTGCACAGCTGTCTGGATAGAGTTCCTGGTTTTCCATGAGCCTAGTTAAGCTGTCACTGTAGATTTTTCCCTCATGATCTTGACTTGCCTGCTCATATATCCCTTTCTTCTTCTATTCAGATGAATTTCTGGAGCTCGGCATGGTGCTTTGTTGTGAATCTTTACATCTGGTTCTATCGGTTGATGGCTGAAGGCTCTATAATGAAAGTCAGGGTGTTCACCAATCTGATTACAAAAAAAAAAGCCAGTTTAGGCTTCTCCACTACTGCTAGAAGTCTTAGGATGGCTCATAGTTGTGACTTTGCCTTTCCTCTCTTCCTCCCAACTTCCCATAACCTTCTCTGCTTTTTAGATCTATTCCTGCTCCATTCTTGTTAGGAAAAAAGCAGGCCTACAGAGATAGCAGCCAAACACAATATAGCACAATATTATAATACAAGGCAAAACCCTTCGCACTGAGGCTTAACAAGGCAACCAAATAAGATGATAGTCTAAAGAGCAGGTAAATCCATCCAAGTTACATTTGAACTTCCTCTCTTTAGTTCTGTACTCCATTTTTAAATTGCATCATTGGTTTTTGTTCTTGTTGTTTGTTTTTAATAGTCTAGTTTCTTGAGTTATTTGTATATTTTTGATATTAGTCCTCTAATGAATGTGAAGTTGGTAAAAAACGTCTTTCGCACTCTGTCGTCTAGCACCTCTGATTGTTGATGTCCTTTGACTTACAGAACCTGTTAAGTTTCATGTAGTCCTATTTATTAATGTTGATCTTAGTGTATGTGCCATGGTGTTATATTCAGGGAGTTGTCTCCTTTGCTGATTCATTCACGGCTATTTCCAGCTTTCTTTTCTGTCAGGTTTGGTGCATCTGGTTTTATGTTGAGGTCTTTCATCTACTTGCACTGACATATGTGCAGGGTGACAAGAATGGATCTAAATGTATTCTACATAGAGATATCGAGTTGACCATCAACATTTGTTGAATATACTGTTTTTTTTTTGTGTGTGTGTGTGATGTGTGTGTGTGTGTTTCCACTGTGTGTATTTCTTGCTTCTTTATCGAAAGATCGGGTGTTCAAATGTGTGTGTGTGTGTATATACACACACAAATATATATATATATATATACACACACACACACACACACACACACACACATATATATATATATATATATATATTTGGGTCTTCAATTCTATTCTATTGAACAACATGTCTCTTTATATGTCAATACCATATAGTATTTATTATTGTAGCTCTGTAGAGTAACAAAGATGGCGTTAGCTCCATAAATTAAATTTTTGTTATATTTGCTTGATTTCTAAAGATAGAGTGAGAAAGAGCATTAAGATAAACAGATGAGGATGTAGGGAAGATATGTGGGATATGTGGGGTTTTGGAAAAATGTACTATGTAAAAATATACATATAATACTACATGACATATGTGCTAACATACAGTTTATAATATGGGTATATAAGTATATATATACATAAATATATACATAAATATATTTGTATATGTTTATACATATTTATATATGTATAAATATATACATATATATACACCCATATGTTTGAGTGCTGCTGGATGAATATTTTTATTGTTCATATGACAGATATCTGAATTTAAAAACTTCAAGAATGTAAGGGTTAACTTTGGTTCATAGTCATATAATATTTAATTCATGGCAATAGCATCCCCACTGGTTTGTGCCTGAGGAAAGGATAAAGAGCAAAATACAAGAAGCAAAACAGAACAATACATTTCACTTTGTAGCATGATTAATAAAATCTGAAGACAGATATTGGGGTTCAACCTGAAGGCCAGAAAAACAGAACATCCAGTCACTTGTTCTTTCCTCTACTCAGCCTGAAATGGCCATCCTGCCTACAGGAATCTCAGAGTGAGACTGTGTCTGAGCATTGTCTCCTCCCATTTATATTCCTCTCTAGGGCTGGGATGAAAGTTGTGTACCAATACTGCCCAGTTTCTATGGCTAACTAGTATGACTACTGGGATTAAAAATATGTGTTACCACAGCCTTGTCTGTAAGGCTGCTTTACTCTCTGAACTTCAGGCAAGCTTTATTTATTAAAATACAAATGAAATATCAATATATTACTTGATTCTAGTGAACAGAGATGGACTAAATTTATGGGCAGGGACAAGAAACTTTTCTTAACCCAGGTTATGTTTTCTTCCACCTCTCACTAATAAATCCATTGGTAGAGTAATGCATTGGTAATGCAATTATCCATGGTCCAATGTCTATGATTTGGTTCAATAGCATGAGATCAACTTTTTAATCATGAGTTTTGGAGGACATTTTATATTCAAAGAAGTGCTTTGTCTGTTTGGTAATGCTGCTTGGTTATCTTGAAACACAAGGTAGGATAAATTAATTGATGATTAAATACAAACAGACAATCTAAAAAAAGACTTATTCTTGAAAGATATCTAGGAGAGCTATCATAGTATTTAAGATAATTTCTCAAACTTCTGTTTTGATATGAATGCAAAATATTCTGTGATTTATACTACAAAAAGTTTATGGCTTGTAATGATTTGACTTAAACATTTATGTCTTCCCACTACTACAAAAGTAATTTATTTTATTAGAAACTGTACTTTTTATTTCTAAGATAAAAGTATACAGTGTATATTTTCTCATACATGAAGGAAACTTGGCTCCTAGTATCTACTCCATTATACAGGTGAACAGTCAGTACTAAAAGGTGTATATTAAGCCTTACATTCAATATTTCTTTTTTTTTTTTTTTTTTGAGGGTGTTCACAGCAACCTTTCAGGAGGGCATGGTCTATCATACCATATTGGATAGAAGCAATCCACAGGGTCTCATCCTCTGTGAAAACAAAAGAAGACCCTCTCCAAAGCATCATATTCTTAGACCCAAATTTGGAAGCCATGATACCTTTAGAACATACATGTTGGATCAGCTTAGTAGCCCACACAATGAAATGGGTTTTTTTTTTTGTACTTAGCTCCTTCACAGTCAATATTTCATAAAATAGGAATATTCACTTTTAAGATAGAGTCTCATCCATCCCAGGTTGCTTTAACTTTACTAGGAAGCCAAGGAGGATGACCCAGAACTTCTGATCATTTTTCTTTCACTTTCTGAGTACTGAAATCACAGGCCCGTGGCAGCATACCAGAAATATCTGATTTGGGCATCAAATATTGTGTTCTGTACATGTTAAACAAGCACCTCAGCAACTGAGCTATATTTCCAGTCCCTAAATGTGTTTCTCACTTCTGAACATTTTTGATCAAATTATCTTACTCCTTGACAAATTCTTAAAAATCAATACCTTCATAATCACAAAATTAATTTATTGACTTTTATCTGTCATGCTAATTTCCTCTAAATATGTCATAATTTCAAAGGAATCTAAAAATCTTTTCAAATATTAAGGTCACAGAAGTATTGCTATGAAATGCAGCAGTTTTCAATAGCTCTTCAATCTTTTAAGGAAATTGAAGATTCTTTTATAAATCACTGCTGTACTCCATAACAGAAAAATAAAAAGAAACAAGCACAGCAAGGTCTGCAGGACCAGATAAACATTATCTTCTCTTTTAAGCATCCTTCCCAAGTACTTTCCTAGTTCAGCCTGTTCTTGTAGGCTTGTTTACTCTTGCTATAGAATAGCTGCCACCTACAGTGCTCAATCCAGCCTTTAGCTGAAGAATGGCAGCTCCCCTTGACTAGGGCACTTACAAGAGCCCATCTTGGCCTGGAGTGATTCTCCTGGATGTAAGTCAAAAAAAAACAATCTTCAAAAGACCAAAGTGGCCATGAGACTCCAGCCCAGGAGAGAAATTGGTAAGGGGATTTAGTGGAATGAAAAGGGATTTTGAGCATCAGTTTTGTAGGATCCCTTACTTACATGTGTTAAACAGCAAGAGCATGGCAACCTCCTGGAGTTTCTAAACCATAG
Organism: Microtus oregoni; assembly: GCF_018167655.1. NCBI lineage: Eukaryota > Metazoa > Chordata > Mammalia > Rodentia > Cricetidae > Microtus > Microtus oregoni. The sequence goes on along the minus strand of NW_024543080.1, from coordinate 36,649,394 downwards.
TCTTAACTTAGAAGTCTGATATCTCAGTTACTCCTTGGGCTAAGTAATATTGGTTTAAAAATTGTCAGTCAGTAGAAGTTGCTTTTTAAGTGCCATCAGTGACTGACACTTGATTTTTTTCCCCCATGGTAAGAGGAAAATGCCATCCTTGTCTCACATTTTGACTAAAATCTCATCCAGTGTAAAGTGTCATAAGAGAGAGAAGATAATAAAAAGCCTACTGGTGCTGTCATTCTTTGCTGTCTTTTATATGGAGGTAGAAAAGAGGCTCAAATTTTTCTACTTCTCAGATGCCTTCCAAGGAGAATGGCTGTTAGGAAAATATAACAGACAGCTAGGCATCAATGGTGCATCTTACCCTTTCCCCCCATTATCTTTCTTTGCTTATCTTCTCTTTCTCCCTCCTTTCCTTCTTGCCTTTCTTCCCTCCTTCATTTTTCTCTTACCTGTGTATCAAAAAGAGCCGTAACTCAGAACTACCACCAGAAGCCTAAGGATTTCTCTTCTCTACTCAGGGATACATGATTATTTAATTAACTATAGATTTTCCCTGATAAGTGACTTTGAAGCATAGTTGGAATTTATTAAAAGAAAAATTTTAGTATGCATATAAACCTAAAACTTGTTATAGGGGTTCTACAGTTGTAATACAATACTCAAACTAAAACAACTTGGGTAGTAAAGTTTTTATTTGACATATACTTCCATGTCACAGTTTATCATTAAATTCAGAAAAGGAACTACTCAAGCAGGGCATGAATCTATAGCAGAAGTTGAGGTCATAGACAGGTGCTGATTATGGTACCTTTGTTCAGCCAGCTTTCTTTGAACATTCCGGACCACCATTCCTGGCACAACACTGCTTACCATGACTTGGGTCTTCCCACATCAGTCATCATCTATGGAAATACACTTCTGGGTTGTCCTGGGGCCAATATGCATGTCAATTAAGAGTCTTTCTTCCAAACATAACACAAACTTTTTATCAAGTTGGCATAGAATTAGCTATAAAGTTGCTGAAGAAAAGAATAGAATATATCTAAGGTCATCTAGAGAGTGTTTTACTCAAGTACCTTAGTACTAATTATGTACAGGAATTTAGAATTTTGTGGTTACTTTGCCCAAAGGGATATAACGAAACCAGCTTTGTATCTCTTTTCCCATTTCCATAATCAAGTTTATCAATTGACTTCTGAGGTAGCTTGAATGAGAATGCATTCTAGTGAAATAAAACCATGGGCTGCAGGGATGTTGAAGGGTTAGAGAGTATCTAGAACTAAAATTGGGGTATCTTGCAAAACTACAATAAAGTTAAGTTTCTAGATGCAAACACTGGAAGACCATATGCTCTAAGGTTTTGAATATAATTTACTACAGGTTTTATACTTCTTAAAAATATTTCTATATAAATCAAATTTTGTAGACAATCCTTGCATAAAATGATGCTATTTTGCTAAAGTTTTTAACTCTCAGCTGTCAACAGACTTTACCTAGACTCATCAGAGAAAGAGTACATTTTTCCCCCTTGTACTTTTAAGTTGGCCTGTTTTTTTTTTTTCTTGTCCTTTTTCTTGTTTACAAGAGATTCTTTCTTTCTTTTGTTTTTTGAGGTGGGGTTTCTCTGTGTAATAACCCTAGCTGGTCTGGAACTCATTTTGCATACTCATTTCTAAGGCAAATGTCATGTATATTTCATTGTGATCACATAAGGAAACATTTTGAAACACTAAGTAATTTTCCAATGATGGAAAGATGTGAGTGTGAGGAAGAAAGATCTTTTTCGTGATTAGGACTTCAATGCCCAGTACTCCCACCCTCTAAAAGGAAAGAAAGATAAAAACACCAACACTAAACAAAGTATTCCTCCATCCACCATTCTCTCTCGAGCTCATGCACTATCCATTAATCACTATTGTTACTTATATAATACACACACACACACACACACACACACACAAAACCTACTGAGATCATTATTGTTACTGGCATGTAAAATATGTAGAGCTGACTGTTATCTCCCTATATAAAATTTAGTCTCCTTCTCTTAACAGCCACTGCTGCCTGCTAATATTGATAAGGCAAGTTTCTCTACCCAAATATATTTCAAATTCTTAAACTAGATTATTTTAAGTAATAAATTTATAGTTATGTGTTTCATTTTTGACAAATAATCAGGATATTGTGGTACTTTTGATGTGATATTATCACTCAATATGCATCTCCTGATGCAAATGTGCTAGGTAATTTAAAATGAACTCTTTATATTGTATCATTTCACATCCTTAAAGTTCTGTTATATAATAATTCTATTATACTTCTGACTTGCTTTAATTGGTGTAAGATTCATAGTCATGAAAATGAATGTTATGGGGTGGGTATAAAATTTATTACCTTTACAAATCCATAGGGCAAGGGGTCTTAGGTCAGTCACCACTCTAGGCTATATGGTGAGAAAGCACAAGTCAGAGAGAAGGTGAATCAGGAACCCTAGGATGGGAATGATGGAGGAAGATCTGACCTGGACAATTAGAATCACTTTGAAAGACACTGAGTTGCAGTCAGGAGACCAAACAGTGAGATGTTTAGGATTGTAGGGCTTTATTCTTGAGATTAGTTGGTTTGCATAATAAAGGTAATTCATTCCCCCAACTAAGTACTATATTAACTGTCAGAATAAATTGTGGTTGATTATAGGAGTTCCTTCAAGCCCAGCAAGGCAAAGGTGCAAGAATATCAATATAGAAAATAGACAAATGCAACAGTGAAAAATTAGGGAAAGCGAATTAATTTATTAAAATTTCACTTTCATGTCCCTAACCAAGATGCTTCGGGACCCCCACTCCCAATCCCAGTGGACTTCCACCAGTAACATACAGACCACATTAGGCAGACTGGAAAACTTCTGCCAAGAAAACCCAGACCACACAACCCAGAAATGCTGAGTGACCCACCTGCCAGCAGAACTGTACCTCTCCCTGAACTCTGGGCCCAGAACCCTTCTCTACGTCCTAAATGTCACAGATAGTAACTGGTTCTGCTGGACCTGGACCCTGCTCACAGACCCCAGAAAATTTATACCACTGAGTCACAGACCACACCAGCAACAAAGAGTGAGTGGCGTTTCTGTCCTGGGAACTTCCCCCTCCTATCTCATATCTCCCATACCAGCATAACTGTTAGGCCTTGCTCTTAATTCCAGGGGAATCCAACAGCTCTGCAACAGCCATCACTGAAACTGAAGATTTCTGTCAAACAGACACAGACCACGTAACTGAAAAGCTTCCTAAAGCAAAGGAAACAGTCGATAAGACTAAAAGCCAGCCTACTAAATGGGAAAAGATCTTCACCAATCCCTCATCAGACAAAGGACTGATCTCCAAAATATGTAAAGAACTCAATAAGTTAGACAGTAAAATTCTAAGTAACCCAATTAAAAAAATAGGGTACTGAGCTAAACAGAGAATTCCCAACAGAAGAATTTCAAATGGCCAAAAGATTCTTAAAGAAAAATTCAACTTCATTAGCTATGAGGGAAATTTAAATCAAAAGAACCCTGATATAACATTTTACACCTGTCAGAATGGCTAAGATCAAAAATACTAATGATAGCTTATGCTGGAAAGGATGTGGAGTAAGGGAACCACTCATCCATTGCTGATGGGAATGCAAACTTGTGCAACCACTTTGTAAATCAGTGTGGTGGTTTCTCAGATAATTGGGAATCAACCTACCTCAGGATCTAGCAATACTACTCTGGGGAATATACCCAAAATATGATCAATCATACTACAAAAGCATTTGTTCAACTACGTTTACAGTAGCATTATTTGTAATAGCCAGAACCTGGAAGCAACCTAGATGTCTCTCACCTGAAGAATGGCTAAAGAAAGTGTGGCACATTTACACATTAGGGTACTACTTAGCAGTAAAAATAATAATAATAATAATAATAACATATTGAATTTTGCATGCAAATGAATGGAATTAGACAACACTATCTTGAGTGAGGTAACCCAGACCCCCAAAAATGAATATAGTAAGTACTCACTCATTAGTGGATTCTAGCCATAAACAAAGGACATTGAACCTATAGTTCATGATCCTAGAGAAACTAAGTAATAAGATAAACACAAAGAAAACCTTATATAGACCCACCTAGAAATTGGAAAAAAAAAAAAACAAGATCATCTGACAAAATTGGGAGCATGGGGGTAGGAGGTAGAAGGAAAGGGAGAAGAGGAGGGTTGAGAAGAACTTGAGGGAATAGGATAGTCAAGATGAAGGAAGGACAGATATGAGAGCAAGGAAAGAGATATCTTGATTGAGGAAGCTATTATGGGGTTAGCAAGAAACCTGGCTCTAAAAAAAATTCCCAGGAATCTGCAAAGATGACTGCAGCTAAGACCCTAAGCATAGAGGAGAGGGTGCCTAAAATGGCCTTGCCTTGTAATCAGACTGATGATTATCTTAAATAGCGTAATGGAATCTTTGTCCAACAACAGATGGAAACAGAGTCAGAGACCCACATCAGGGCTCTGGACTGAGCTCCCAAGGTCCAGTTGAAGAGTGGAAGGAGGGAGAATATGAGCAAGGAAGTCAGGACTATGAGGGTTTCAGCCACTGAGACAGTTTTCCTGAGTTTATGGGAGCTCACCAAATCCAACTGTACTGGGAGTGAATGAGTTTGGATCAAACTAGTCACTCTGAATGTGTTTAACAGTTGGGGTAGACTGAAGGGCCACTGACTGTGGCACTGGGATTTGTCTCTACTGCATGTACTGGCTTTTTAGGATCCCATTCTCTATGGATGTATACCTGGCTCAACCTAAATGTAGTAGTGAGGGCCTTGCACTTTCCGCAGGGCAGGGTACCTTGCACTTTCTTAGGACTGAGGTTATGTGGAGGGAGTTAGAGGAAGGGAGAGAGTAGGAATTTTGGTTGGTGTGTTTTAAAGTAATAAAAAAATAAATAAGAAAAATAATGAGTTATATTCAACACTTCATCATATTCCCCTTATTCATATTCCTACCTTGCATTTTGATATTATACTTAAATAAAAATTACATAAATATATATAAAAAAAAGAAATACACCTCAACATCAGAGACAGACATACCTCAAAACAAGGGTTGAAAAAAGATTTTCCAGTCAAAGAAACCCAAGAAGTTTGTTGGTATAAATATCATAATGCTCACAAAATAGTTTTCTTAAAATCAAAATTAATCGAAAGAGATGGAAAATGAAATTTCATATTCATCAAAGGATAAATCCACCAAGATGGTGTATCAATTCTGAACATCTAAGCTACAGGCACAGAAACATGTACATTTGTAAAATAAATTTAATTAATTCTTCAATTGCATATCAAATCTAACACATTAATGGTGGAAGACTTTAACACTTCACTCTCAGTAAAGAACAGGTCATCCATACAGAAACTTCACAGAGAAATATCAAAAGTAACAGATGTTTTATTTTAAATGAAACAAAGACTATCTCAAGAATGATTCATCCAAAAAACAGATTATATACCTTCTTCTCAGTACCTCATGGATCCTTCTCTACAATTGACTACATACTTCGTCACAAAGTACATCTCAACAGATACAAGAAAATTGAAATATTTCCTGTATCCTATAAGATCATAATCAAATAAAATTGAGTTTCGGAAAACCAGAAACAATGGAAAGCCTACAAACTCTTGGAACCTGAACAACTCTCTATGAAATTAATGCTGAGCCAAAGAAGAAACACAGAAAGAAGTTAAGACTTCCTGGGATTCACTAAGTTCCTACATAAAGAAATTAGATAATTCTCATACCAGAGACTTAACAGCATACTTGAAAGATCTAGAAAAAAAATTTACACATACAAATGGAGTAGACAGCAGGAAATAATCAATATCAGGCCTGAAATCAATAAAATATAAACAAGGAGTACATTATAAAGAATCAATGACATAAACAGTTGGTTCTTTGAGAAATAAAAAAGACAAACTCTTATCCAAACTAACTAAAAGTAGGAGAAATAATATTCAAGTTAACAAAATCAGAAATAAAAAGGAGACATAACAACAGACATCAAAGAAATTCAGACAATAATTAGGTTATACTTCAAAAACCTATGTTCCACAAAATAGGAAAATCTAAGGGATGTGAACAAATTTCTTGAGATCCACCTACCTCTGTCTCCTGAGTCCTGGGATTAAAAGCAAATCAGTAGCCCTTTTGTACATAAATGATAAAAGGGCTGGAAAAGAAATCAGAGAAACATCACCCTTTACAATAGCCACAAATAGCATAAAAAATCTCGGGGTAACTCTAAACAAACAAGTGGAAGACTTGTAGGACAAGAACTTTAAATCTCTGAAGAAAGAAATTGAAGACACCTGAAAGTGGAAAGACCTCCCATGCTCTTTCTTGGATAGGTAGAATTAACATAGTAAGAATGGCAGTCTTACCAAAAAGCAATCTACAGATTTAATGCAATGCATCAAAATCCCAGCAAAATTCTTCACAAACCTCAAAAGAATGGTATGCAACTTCATATCGGAAAGCAAAAAACCCAGAATAGCCAAAAAAATCCTATACAATAAAAGAACTTCTGGAGGCATCACAATCCCTGTCTTCAAACTCTACTACAGAGCTACAGTACTGAAAACAGCCTGTTATTGGCATAAAAACAGACTGATAACCAATGGAACCAAATTGAAGACCTAGATATTAATCCATACAATTTTGAACACCTGATTTTTGACAAAGAAGCAAAAAATATCAAATGGAAAAAAGAAAGCATATTTAACAAATGGAACTAGCATAATTGGATAAGATTGAAAATAGACCCATCTCTATCACCATGCACAAAACTCAAGTCCAAATGGATCAAAGACCTCAACATAAAGCCAGCCACACTGAACCTCATAGAAAAGAAAGTGGGAAGTACACTTGAACACATTGGCACAGGAGAACAATTTCTAAATATAACCTTAGCAGCACAGACACTGAGAAAAACAATTAATAAATGGGGCTTCCTGAAATTGAAAAGCTTCTGTAAAGCAAAGGATATAGTCAACAAGACAAAACGACAGACTACAGAATGGAAAAAGATATTCACTAACCCCACACCAGACAGAGGTCTGATCTCCAAAATATACAAAGAACTCAAGAAATCAGTCATCAAAAGAAGAAATAATCATATATATATATATATATATATATATATATATATATATATATATAAAAGGAGTACACGCCTAAACAGAGAACTCTCAACAGAGGAATCTAAGATGGCTGAAGGACACTTTGGGAAATGTATTAAATGGGGGTAGAGTACTTAAAGAGATGACCAGAAAATGAGCCTTTCTGGGGTCAGGTAAAAACATGATACACGGGAGTCTCCAACAAATCTACAAGGATGAACCCAGCTAAGACACCTAGCAATTGTATATACCTAGCCTGAACTAACCATCTCCTGTAATAGGATTGGTAAGCACTCCCATGATCATCAGAGAACCTTCATTCAGTAACTTATGGAAACAACTTCAGAGAACCACATCCAGACAATAGGCTGAGCTAGAGGAATCCTGCTGAAGAGATGGAGGAATGATTATAGGAGCCAGAGGTGTCAAGGGCATCACAAGAAAACTTACAAAAACAACTAACCTAACTCATGGGAACTCACAGAGTGAACGCACAACCAGGAAGCCTATCTGGGACTGACCTAAACCCTATCCATATATGTATTGTGTATGGAGAGAGAGAGAGAGAGAGAGAGAGAGAGAGAGAGAGAGAGAGACAGACAGAGACAGAGAGCGCTTTGTAACTTGGACTACTTGTGAAACTCCTAACAAGGGGAGCAGGGTCTGTCTCTAATCTCTAATGCTCTGGCTTTCTCTTGGAAACTATTCCTTATACTGTTTGCCTTGCCCATCCTTTGCGCTGCCCAGCCTAAATACAAGGGAAAGTGCTTAGTTTCATTGCAATTTGATATGCCATGGTTTGCTGATACCAATGGGAAGCCTGCTTCTTAATGAACAGAAATATAGGAGGAGTGGTTTGGGAGGGTTCAAAGGATAGGTGCAGGAGGGAATGGAAGGAGAGGAGGTAGGGGAAACTGCAGTTGGGATGTAAAATATGTAAATTAATTAAGTAAAATATTATATATATGCATTTTAGGTGGAAATTATTTTATTTGAAACTATCATTTTACATTTCATTGAATGCATACAATCACATGATACAAATTTGTACAGTTTGTTTTTTCCTGTAGGCATTGAATGAAGTTAATATTAGGTTCAAATTTACTTATTGAGTTAAGGAAGAATAAAAGTACCAGAATATATTCTAATTCAAAATCACTAGAACAGTTTCCTTATCCTGTAGCATATTAACTTATTCAGCTAACAGGTTTTTTTTTAAATATTTATTTATTTATTATGTATACAATAGTCTATCTGTATGTATGTCTGCAGGCCGGAAGAGGGCACCAGACCTCATTACAGATGGTTGTGAGCCACCATGTGGTTGCTGGGAATTGAACTCAGAGCCTTTGGAAGAGCAGGCAATGCTCTTAACCACTGAGCCATCTCTCCAGCCCCTTACAGGGGTTTAAAGACACCATTTATCTAAATTTTTATTATTAAAGATCTCTAGAAGAATACATTTTAATATTATTGTAAAGTGCTTATCTATTTAAGTGCTTAAATTTGTATGTGGAAGGAGGTTGAACGCTAAAGGAAGAAGTGTGTGACCACATTTCAAAAAGACCAAGGTTTTTTTTTTTAATTTATTTATTTATTAAAGATTTCTGTCTCTTCCCCGCCACCTCCCATTTCCCTCCCCCTCCCCCAGTCAAGTCCCCCTCCCTCTTCAGCCCAAAGAGCAATCAGGGTTCCCTGCCCTGTGGGAAGTCCAAGGACCACCCACCTCCATCCAGGTCTAGTAAGTTGAGCATCCAAACTGCCTAGGCTCCCACAAAGCCAGTATGTGCAGTAGGATCAAAAACCCACTGCCATTGTTCTTGAGTTCTCAGTAGTCCTCATTGTCCACTATGTTCAGCGAGTCCGGTTTTATCCCAGGCTTTTTCAGACCCAGGCCAGCTGGCCTTGGTGAGTTCCCGATAGAACATCCCCATTGTCTCAGTGTGTGGGTGCACCCCTCGCGGTCCTGAGTTCCTTGCTCGTTCTCTCTCTCCTTCTGCTCCTGATTTGGACCTGAAGATTTCTGTCCGGTGCTCCAATGTGGGTCTCTGTCTCTGTCTCCTTTCATCGCCTGATGAAGGTTAATATTCAGGAGGATGCCTATATGTTTTTCTTTGGGTTCTCCTTCTTATTTAGCTTCTCTAGGATCACGAATTATAGGCTCAATGTTCTTTATTTATGGCTAGAAACCAAATATGAGAGAGTACATCGCATGTTCCTCTTTTTGGGTCTGGCTTACCTCACTCAGGATAGTGTTTTCTATTTCCATCCATTTGCATGCAAAATTCAAGAAGTCCTTGTTTTTAAAATCAGCACTCATAAGTTTACAGTGTTCTCTAAAATATTTGTTAAAACACAGTGCTTCTTGAAGTTTTCATGTCTTGTACAGAGAGCTGTGTTGAGGAAATTGATTAGATTCATATTTTAATATGTCTAGGACACCCAATCTCAAAGTATACTTTCTGCTTCTCTGGCTATAACAATCTCTCTACACCCTCTTCCTCAGTAGTCCTGAAATTATATACACACAATTAGCATTTTAAGGACTCAGCATGTTGCGGTTATATATTTAGGAATTAATATACATGTGTATATAACAACAATTAAAGAATTAGAGGCCATGAATCTGAGAGAACATAAGGGACGAATATATGGCAAGGATTAGAGGAAAGAAAGGAAAGATAGAAACTTTTATAATTTTTTTTATTTTGAAAATAAAAATACGGAAATAAATAATAGAAATAAAACAATTAAAAATATAAAAGCTAATACTTTCAGTGTTATTTTGCTTCAAACTGTCTTAAGTATAGTAAGATTTTTAACTTAATTATGTGTGTTTGAATCTATATTTGATTTCACACATATGAATGTGTCCCTGGAGGGCCAAAGAAGGCGCTGGATCCCATAGACCTGAAGTTAAACATGGGTGTGGGCTGTTTGATGTGTGTGTTGGGAACAGAACTTGGTTCCTCTACAGGAGCAATACATGCTCAAAACCAGTGAGTCACCCATTCACCGCCAATGTGGAATAATTTCTCCGTAGTTGAGAACATATATTTTTTTTTATTTTTGGCTGCTTCGTTACTCACATTCCTTTAGCAAGTCATGATCTTAATTATGAATCATCCTAGAATACAGCATCTTCTATAGAAATATTTTAAGCTCTTTACCATGAACCTTATAAGAAAACTATCTGTCAATGAAGAATTGGCACCAGCTCTAATTCGGTAACTGTATATGAGATCCATGAGTTTCTTCTCTAACATGTGTGAGATTTTATAATGAATGCTCTCTTGCAATATATGCAGTTCTGATTTCTAACTAACATGCAAGCCTAGAAAGGCTCTCAGATATTGGCATAGAATGTGGGAGCTGTTCCTAGGGATTGTGCCTTTTTTATACGGAAAGTGTCACAGGAATAAACATGAGGATCTTCAGCAGTGATAATCAAAGCATCAGCAGTGCTTGTTTACTTATTCGTTAAGCTCTTCAAAGAACCTTTGTTTAGTTCCTGCTCTGCTAATGACAGCTCTGATGATACAAAGGTAACAGAATCTCATTGATTCATTACTTTTCACAAGCTTCATAGCATCCTGTGACAAGAAAGTGATCACTTAGATTTCTAAAGGTAATTATTGGAAACACTGAAAAAATTTTCTCTCTTTCTCTCCTCTCTATCTCTGTATATCATTCTCTATGTATTTGCATTTAGCAATAAGATGGTATATAAAAGAGATAAAGGATAAATAAATCCTTTGTTAAAGGATTTATTAAATTTAAAAAATGATTTATTAAATAATGAAATAAATACATATAAAAATAACTTACAAAAAAAGTGCACAAAAGATCAGACTGATTTTTTTTGAGTTATGTATATTCTCCTAAAGATGTGAATCTCTAGTTAAAGAATAATTTACATTCCTTAACAAGTAGAAGTCTATGCTCAACCCTGATTTGGTACAGATTCATCTGCTAAGGGTAAGAAAGATGAGCAGACATACTCTCACCACATATGATACCTTCCTCACCAGGAGTAGAAAGGTGAGCTCTTCTTTAGAGATCCCATTCCCTACAAAGAACATTTTAAAACCGAGGAGACGTTTACAGACTTCCTTTGAAGCAGATTTAACAGCCCCAGTAATAGAGATGTTCTATGTCTACCTGGAAGGAAGGAGCTAGAATTCCATTTTCTACTGAGCAGTTGTATACTCATGTCTTGTTAACTGTCCTAGTTTGTTACCAGGCACTATATCTAGTTACCTTTCCTTGGTAAAGACCACTTTTGTTGGAATTCTAAGTTCTAAACTCAGAACTAAGGGTAGAAATACACAGATTTCACCATTTATTCCAGATTTCATTCCTATATCAACCATCCTGAGAAACTGTACTAAGTACATTTCATGCTTTTTCATTGTCAATATTTTTATTTATAGATTCTTCAGACTAAATTTTCAGGTATGAAAGAGATGTTTTGTTTAAGGACTTTCCTGGTTTTCTATAAGAGATTATTTTTCTTAATTTTATATTCCTTTCTGACTCAACAGACAGTTCATTATACAGATAATCCAGATACTTTTCATAGAAATTGTGATCTTAACAGTTGATTGGTCTAGTAGATAAAATAGGTCACTACATCTATTTGTTTTTCTTTTGAGATTACAAACATACACACAGCAAACAAATCCAAAAAAAAAAAAAACCTGATTTCAGGTTTAATGCAGGATTTTGTAGTTCTATAACATAGTGTTTGAGGAAACCTTTAACAAATCAGAATTCTCTGATAGGCCCAGGCTTTTACTTGTCAAATAAGCAAAGATGGTAGATAAACAAGAGGAAAGGATGGCATTGTGCAAATATGTTTTCCTTTGCAGGGCTGTGCTTAGAATTCCAAAGACCTCCTAGTGAGCCCACATTCAATTTTAGAGACATTAGAGTAATTCAATATGATGTTGACAGTCTGGTTCATCACTGGAAGCTCTACAAACAAATGTAGATTTCAACTGGAAACTTTTAGGGAAACTCTAGCTGGTATGAGAATGAGTAGAGACTTCCCCTGTGAAAAGGCACTTTATTATTTAGGATATGATCTTATCTGTATACGGTTTATCATTCTTAATTTAGACATATTAGTAATATTTGAAAAAAACCATATATATATATATATATATATATATATATGATCAATGATTTACTGTGTTCATTAATGCAATGGAGAACAGCTATGTGAGCCAATTTTACAAGGTCTCCCTGCCTACTCTTTCTCTCACCATGTTATATCCAGAGCAGTTTTTTAAGTGTACCAGCATGAAGGTCGCAATGATGGGTATAGTCCCCGTTCAGGTCAGATCTCTGAACAAAAATAAAGTCTTATCTTTAAAAATTTCTCAACTCATTTAAAATAAAGAGGAAAACAAAACAAAAAAATAAGAAAGCTTACAAAGAGACAAAAGATAGAAAATTGTTGAGGCTTCTTTAAGGTGTTATCACATGGATATTTTTTCCTTAAGAAGAGTTTCAGGAAGGAGAAAGATATTGAAGAGATCTCACACACATATTTGTTATTGTCACATGTAATAATCATTATGCTTTAATATCATGAATGTTTAATATCATAAAATCAAAGTGTTATCAAGAAGCACATGTATGCATATATATGTACACACACAGACACACACACACACACACACACACACACACACACACACACACCTTCCTTTTAAGAAAGAATGTTGCAAGAAGGCAGAAAATATGCCTGAAATTCCTTTTCAGTATCTGTCGATGGCAGGCACCTATTTATTTTCAATGACAATACAATGCGCAAGAAAAATGTACTAAAATAAGGGTACAAATATTTGTATTTTTATTGTAATTTGTTCTGTCTTAGAACACATTTTCATCTTGCTTCTTTCTGTATTTATGCCTTTATTTGCCATGTCTTCTTTCTGTTCATTTATTTGTACATTTCCTCAATTCATGCAATAAATATAATTTAAGGCTTCCTTGAAAACCTTGACCATGTTGGACATGATTGTCATACAAACAGGAATACAATAAGCTGTGCTCATTCAGTTTATATTGCTCTAGGACAAGACAAACACTGTGCCATAGACTAATAAAGAAGTTAAATATATCCTGCATTCAGACCCGATACAGTTTTGAAAAACTGTAAAATAAAAGAATATAATTTAAAAATTAGAGCTTCTGGAGTGGAATCTTCAAGAGGACTCTGTGGGTCAAATTTATTAAAAGCTGATAGCTGAGCGAGAGGAGAAGAATGTAAAACAAACTGAAATTTCCAATTACAAATCTAAGAAAGTGCTCCAGGCAGAAAGTTCAAGCAAAACAGATGCCCTGAGGGTGGAATACACTTGCCCTGGACAAGGACAGGAGATACCAATGAGCTGGAGTGCCCCGAATCAAAAGACCAGAGAAGCTAGTTGACAATTACCTGGAGAGGCAGCCAATGAAATTGTGCTGGGGAGACCTTAGGCAACAAAAGCAAAGAACTTCTCATTTAAACCAAATAGAACACTTCTTGAAATTTGAACAAATCAATAGTACAATCCAACAAATTCTTACATTCATGTGTGTGTGTGTATACGTTGTTTGTATAGGCATGTGCATTTAAGATTGTTTCTTCTTTTAATACATTTCCCATAATACTTCATAAAAGTGTCATAAAATTTTTAAAAAATTCAATTTTAGAGTCTTCTTTTTAATCTTAACAAAAGACTCTCAAATTTGAATAGCAATTATGAGTTGGAAAAAAAATCCACAAGCCATGCCAACTCCTCATCCCATCTTTAGTAATAATGGCAGGTGATAATAGAGTTTTCTTATCAGTAACTATCTTCAGTTGAGGTTTTTATTTTTAATCCTATTTCTGACTTTCTCTTGTGTGATGATAGAGATGACTTTGATTCACCCTTTGGGATTTTGATCATTTGGTGGCAGCCGTCACATACCAGACAACACAGCTGACAATGAGGAGCACTGAAACACAAATCCAAATCCACAGTGCATCATAATTCCCAGAAGAAGGCCTTATGACATTCAGTAAAATGAGCACCACAGTCACTGATATGTGTGGATCTGGAAATGGTTGGATCATTCAGAGATTCAAAAAGTCATTTTCAATTAAAAAAAATGATTAGAAAGTCATGCAAATATAAGAGAATTCTGATTCCACACCAGCACTGGGTTCTCCAGTGTGGAATATTCACAGAGTACTAGTTATCTAAGGTAAAAAAAAAAAAAGAAAAAAAGAATCTGCTCTTGCGTCTGCTAAAGTAGGCCAGTAAGAAAGTAACTGCAGTATACTGCAGTAACAGGAAGTATAATGAGATTTTGACAATATCAGTACATTTGAATATTAGTATTGACTGTATCAGCAAATTAGAGGAAGACAAAGAGTGTTATGACGATTGTCAGCATTGGGGGACTGACAAGTAGATAAACCTTGCTGTTAGTTTGAATGGTAAGATCAGCACTAAGTTCAGGACAAATTTCAAAGTTCTTGGTCTTTCTGTTTTTCTTATATATGCTGTTGAAACTTTTCCTCGTTAATATTTTTGTTTTAAAACCTGTTTATATTTTCTTTTGATATATAATAGTTATCTAAAGCTAGATTTTAATAAGTTCTATTAAGTTGTATTTTATTATTTATTTAAAGGTGTTTATTATTCTAAAGTGTATAATACCATTGAGTACATGATACTTACATTTTATTTGATATCATTATTAAGTAAATAAATTATGTCCATAAATATTTGTCTATCTGTCTAGGTGTACACTGTAATATAATGACAAAAACAAGGTAATGTTTATGTTTTCTATTTGTGGAGTACTTTTATTGAAAAACTTAAAATAAGCAAGCCTCTGAAATTTGAGTGGAGCCATGTATAAAACATTTTCATAGGAGACATGTTATTTTTACTTTTTATTTCAGTGTGATAAGAACTAAGCAGGAAGAAAATGGTGATTAGTGATGAGACAAGAAGGCAGCAGGGCCCTGAAAAAGTTGGGATATAAAAGTCCAGGAATTCTGAGTGTTTTCTTCCTGATGAGAGAAGCCAATGAGAACTTCGTTTGGGAGAATGTCATGGGTGGATCCAGAATTTAAAGGAATCGTTTGTAAAAGATAAAATGAGTAATGCACAGATGAAGGACAGGTAATGAGAGACCACTCTAACAATTTCATTTATAACAGATATCAGCTTTACTTAATCAGTGTCAGAGGGAAAAAAAAAGAACATAACAGAGTTAATTTGAAGATTGAGAAACTTCAAGGTTATCTCCAAGATGTTTTGCTCCCAGTTGTTAGAAGAACTTATAGTTAAGGAATGTTTTGAGGGAAAGTGTTGAGAGGTACTATTTCATTGCACATGTTCCAAAGAAAATATTTAGTAAGTATATAGATATCTATGCCTGGAATAATTTAATTTATATTAGAATGACTGGACCTGAAATTAACTGTAATGATTTGCATTTTATGTTATAACAAATATAGACATCCTGAGAAAGTTGTAAAGAGAAATGATTGAAGATTCATGTTCTTAGAGTATGAGACGTCCCTAGAATCAATTATCATTTAAAAATCATCCCTTTTAATACATGTGTAGACATTCATGTTCTTCTAAACATGTGGAATATTCATTATACATTCATTTTCATATGAATTAAAAATGAATATTTTTAAATTTTTGGTATTTGTTCCAAAATTAAAGAGTACAACATTCTTTTCAGAGTTAGCTTTGAAATTCTGTTGAATAGAAAGTGTTTATATGGCTGCCGAGAACTTATGTGTCATTGGAAGTCATTGATTCATAATATACAATTGATGTGCATTGATTCATGATATACAATTACTAAGAGAAAGATAAGTAAAAAGTTATCAGTTTTCAGAGATTCAAAACTCAATATAGACCATGGTGTTGCATAACACAAATTATTATTTTGTTTCCACAAATCAACCAACCGTGGTTGTTTTGAATACCATTAAGTGCCTCTTTGGTAGGAAGTACTATGTGCCTCTGTATCTCCTACTCCATACATGCAAAATGATTTAGTGGATTTCTCTATTGTAATCTGTCTCCCCACCCTATACCTATTAAACTGGTACTGAAACCCACTTTGACAAATTGAAAATAGTCATGTTTTTATCAACACTGAATTGCATGTAGAAAATATTGTATGGGAATTACACTTTGATAAATGGCAACATTCTGGGTCCCATCTTGAGTCCAGATGGTTACAGTGTCTTTAATACATGTAACCATTTGGTGTGAGCACAGTTGTGTATCCAAGTCTCCTCATTTCTGTTTAATGATGGATATGCTCCAAATAATACAAGATGTTCTCTCAACATGCTAAACTTCTGGTAAGCAAGCAGACAGTCAGCTCTTCCCAGTTTACCTTACTTTCACTATATTTGTTAAAAAAATGATCTGAGACTCACAGACATTATTAACTCATATTTTAAGTCCCAAAGGGAAAAAAAAACAAGCAGCACATGCTTTATACCAAAAGAATGGAATTTTCAACTATTATCTCCATACTGTGATGATAACTTCCCAATCAGTGATTTCTGGGCATTGGCTACTTTTGCAAATTTGTCTGGAATATAATTAGAAAAGCAGAAAAACATTGTCTTTGTTACAATTAGATATAATATTTTGTGTAGTACTTTAAATATCAAAACATTAGTCATGTATTTTTAGCCAGCAAAAATGACTACCAATTCGTTGGTTTTTGTTTTTCTAATTTTTTTTATTAATAGGAATTTAAGATTTTTAATCTATTCGAAATACAATTTATTCTAAGAAGTAGCCTGGCAGTGGTGTGTGAGTCTTTAATCCCAGCACCTAGGAGACAGAGAGACCGGAGAATCCCTGGGTTTGAGGTCAGCCTGGTCTACAGGACAAGTTCCTGGCCAACTGGAGCTACAGAGAGAACCACACCAAAATATTTCTTTGACTTCTTAATACAATTGCCCCCATTAAAAAAAACATCCACATTAAATGACTTGGCAATAAAATGTGCCCATATTCCTTATCCTCTCTAGATTTGCCTGTATATTTGTATGGGCATATGACAGATATATAAATAAATTTAGTATATGCTTATAGTAAAATTTACAACAAATACATAAATAAAAATATTTTTTCTCATAAATGTACTTGATATCTATCTAAAAGAACATAACGAAAAGGCATATGCTACTATGGCAACACATGGGATGAACTACTAATTTAACTCATTCTCCTGTATTTATTCAATTATATGCTACAAGTAGATATAACGCTATTATAAGAGTTGACATTTTATTACCAGAACAGAGAACATTCACACCCTGACATACTTTGGCTATGTTTCACTTGTATTTTTGTCTGATCACTCTAACCCAGGCTGGTTATTATGTCTTTATGAATGACAAAGAATGAACAGAGCAATACAAAGCCTTCAGTCTAGGTAACAAGATATGCTTCTGAAACAGGTAGTGTAATACATTTCATCATAATTTCTACTTCAACAAATTGGTTGAATGGCAGCAGGTTTTCCTCAGGTTATCCATCTTGTTTAAACCTAGCAAAAATATGTATAAATTAATCTACAAGTTACATCTTATTATTTACCCAGTAGAGACCAGTTTTTCTACATGCGAGATTTTAATTCAGTGAAATATCAACTTTTCTTTTCATAATTTATTTCTAAAAGGATATTTTAGTATTAGGGGGATTTCTTTGAAAATGCCCCACGCTTCACAAAAATATTCTCTTTACTTTATGTATTTAGACCCCTTGAGTTGACCTGTGACTAGAGCAGACCTGGAAAAAAAATGGTTCATTTATATGTTCCTGATTAAATAAATATTTTCATTTAACAAATTATTTTGTAAAAATGTTTACATTAATGGGAACCATAATTTTTATTTTATATTTTTTAAAAAGAAAACAAAATATGTTTTCTTTTCATTTTACATATCCACCCCAGTTCCCACTCCCTCCTCTCCTCCCATTCCGTCCACCTTCCCTCTTAATTCACACCCCATCCACTCCTCAGAGAGGGTAATGCCCATTACTCCAATGAAGGATCAAGGCCCTCACCACTGTATCAGGCTGAGCAAGCTATTCATCTAAAGAGAATGTGTTCCAAAAAGCCAATACAAGCAGCAAGGACAAATCCTGGTTCCAATGCCACTGGCTCCACAGTTTTCCCCAGTCATAAAACTGTTTCCCACATTAAGAAGGTCCATCTTGGTCCTATGTTGTTTCCTTTCCTGTCTGACCAGAGTTGGTAAGCTCCCATTAGCTCAGGTAAGCTTTTTTAGTGGGTATACCCATCATGGTTTTCACCTGTTTGCTCATTTTCTCACACCTCCCACTCTTTAGCTGGTCTTCTGGAGCTCACCCAGTGCTCTGCTGTGGGTCTCTGCCCCTGTCTTCATCAGCTGCTGCATGAAGGTTCTATGGTTACATATAAGATAGTCATCAATCTGACTACAGGTCAAGGTCAGTTGTGGAAACTGTAGTAAGGAGATTCCTTGTTTGTTCCTGGCTGCCTGGCTAGCTTAGACCTGAAATAATCATATGGAAACCATATATTTAAATCACTGCTTGGCCCATTAACTCTATCTTCTTATTGATTAACTCTCACATATTAATCTAACCAAGTTCTATCAATCTGTGTATCGCCACGTGGCTGTGGCTACTGGCTAAAGTTCCCAGTGTCTGTCTTTGGCAGGTTATATGGCTTCTCTCTGACTCTGCCTCCCTTCTCTCAGCATGCCATTTAGTTTTCCCAACTTACCTGAATTCTACCCTATCAACAGGCCAAGACAGTTTCTTTATTCATTAACCAATAAAAGCAACATATAGACAGAAGGACCTCCCACGCCAGGGCACCCTCTCAACTACTGTTTAATTTTTTTTAATTAGTTAATATTTAAGAGTTAGCCAATAAGAAGCTAGAGCTAATGGGCTAATCAGTGATTTAATTAATACAGTTTCTGTGTGATTATTTTGGGTCTAAGCTAACTGGACAGCCGGGAACCAACAAGTGGCCTTACTCCCTCCATCACAGATTAGATGGCCAGAAACTTTTGTCTGGAGATATCACAGACCCAAGGGATGAACAAAGCACTGATGTTTATCTAAGTTCACATAGCATCAAACTGCTTTCACTGTATTTAGGTTTATAAAACCATAGACAAAAGATAATCTCAGCCTTAATCATAGAGACTCTTTGTAGGACTGAGAGTACAAAGATTCATAGCTTGCCTCTTAGTGAAGAATTAAAGACAATTTAGGGTCAAGTTTTAAACAGGACATTTATAACACACCTAAGTCTCTGAGAACAGTGCAGAAGGGATTACATAAAAAAAGTGTGAGCTAGGGAATAAGGAGAAGAGTGCTGTTAAATGATTATGTCTATGCAGGACAAAGTCATTGTGATGTTTAACCCACAACATCTGTGTTCACCTGCACTGGGCCTGAACAAGGTAGCCCTGATCAACAATCAGTCATGAAAAGTTGGCAGGTTCTTGCAGCCCTATTTACTTCTGAAGTATTGAAATTGATAGATTCTTAGAAATGGCAGGAATGATAGTGGTCTATCTTTGTTTTCAGGTGTGTATCTATCACTGACCCATCACGGTTCCATTAGAAAACTCAAATCATGATCACAGGAAGGGCTCTGGCAAAACAAAAACATAAGCATGAGAGAGAAAGAGAGAGAGAGAGAAAGAGAGAGAGAGAGAGAGAGAGAGAGAGAGAGAGCCCCATGTACATGTGTGCATGTGTCTGTCTCTGTATACGGGATTGTTGTGGATAGGGACAGATAAGTGGGGAAGGGTGCTGAGAGTAATCAGTATAAATTAGATACATGCATGAAATTGTTGAACAAATTTAATTTTAAAAGAGTTATGGGACAGAACTTGTTCTTGGATTTTTCCCTCATTTTAAAGCTTCCTTTCCTACTTTTTTTTTTTAATAGTACTTACTTATGTTTTTGAGGCAACTAAATGAGAATTTGAAAAAAAAATTCTCTCCAACTTGTCTTTATCATTCAATTTACCTTTAGCTTTATTTCGGTTATTTTTCGGATGAGTTGCCATTATTTATTCCAGAACTTCTTCCTCTTTGTTTGCCTTTCTTTATCTGCCTGCCTTTATTTCATGTTCGGAACAGTCTGTGAGGCTGTTTTCCCTGCTTTTATTTTCCCTTTGTTGATACTCTGGTGCTCTTACTTTGCTGCCAGAGTCTAAACGAGATGTGAAGCTCCTATCTCATGTGGATTTACTCTGGGCTGCACAACATTTTTCTTTTATGTTTTTGTTTGTTACAAATTATCATGGTTTATAAACCCTTCCAGGCTTTTCAAAGGGTTTTATATTACTAAACATGAAAAATAAAAGGATGTAGCAATTTCAAAGGGACAAATTCCCTTTCAAGAGTCACTGAGGATGCAAAGCAAAGCAATCGAATGGCTATTGGATGTATTTTCTACCATCGTGAGGTGATCCACTAGCTCCTGGAATGTCACGGAAGTTAATGAGGCAATTTCCTGCAGAGAGATGGGACAGAGCAGAGCAAACCTCATGCTACCTTCTGCACAAAAAACAAAAGGCACTTTTCTCACTGCAATTTATAGTTTCAAAATAATTCAGAAAATGGTATCTACTTATGAAAAATTGAATCACTGTGCCAAGTTTATTCAGTCTCTCAGACATCAGGGGAAAAGGTATATTTTTGTGCCTTTTTAGCGGAACCTAGTTTTTCCTAAGCAAAGTCTCATCCCAAATTTGAAAGAAAGACCCAAAGAGGTTTCTACCTGCCTTAAAGTCCTTCAAGATTTATATTTTAAAGGTCTCTTTCTAGCAAAGGATGGTACAATATCTGTCTCATTAAAAATTATACAGAAAATATATTCTTTTACACAGCTACATCTTAGGAGATTTATGAATATGTGCTAGGAGGAAACAATAACAGTAGCAAAATAATGCATGAAGATTCCAAAATGCATGGACTCATCATCACATCCCCTTTGTGCAAGCAGGGAGGTCCAGTTATGTACTTTGAACAGTTCAGTCTGGACTGTGAACTTTCCACCTTTGTATCAAAGGGAGGTAAAACCAATAGACTTTCATGAGAAGGACTAGCACATCCAGTTGCCAGCGTGAAAATTCCTAAATGGAAGCAAAGTTGCTGATCAGTCCAGAAAATGACTGTTATCTTTGGTATTTTCGGTTCTCCATGTGTATTCTTAAACATTGCGATTTTGTTTGCTTGTTTTTGTGTTCATAAAGTGGAATTAAAATCTGTGCCTTCAGAACACCTTTACTCACACAATGCTATGATTCTAGATTGCACAATGACTTTTAAAGGTAGATTTATTTTCAAATATTAGTACTTTCCATCTGAGGGTCATATCACAAATTACAATAACTTCTTTTGTGTGACAGTGTATCTGTTTATTTATTTAAGATGTTTCCAGTCTTAGTAACTATAGAAATTTCATGTTTATTGTTGCAAAGTTCTTGACTTACCCTAGATTATTTTATTAGCATATGAATTTTGGGAATTTGGGGATATATTTGTTTCTTTATTTTTAATAAGTACTATCAGTTTTCCAGAATGCGTGACCAATGTGATTTTAGTTTGTGAGAAGTTCCACAATAATGCTGCTAAAATGTTCTCCCCAACTCCGCTGTTTATCATACTGATAATTAAAATTTGGAGTCTGTAGCCTCTCTCTGCTTTACATTGTTGCTCTGTTGGGTGCAGACTGCTCTATGTGAAGAATAGCTTACTTGTTTCAGGAGATCGGCATGTTAATAGTTTCCTCTTTGATGATGATAGTGTCATAAGAGAGTATAACTGTAAGTAATAGTAAGATGTAGTCTCTCTTACACTGGGTTTACTGACATCCTACTAGTAATATAAGTCAGAAGGCTAATCCCTAAAATAGAAGTAGGTAACTATATTAAAGTCTTTTTTTTTTAAAGACTGATTTTTTTTCTATTTAGCTTTCAAACCTGACTTTGGAACTTGCTTTGTAGACCAGGCTGGTCTTGATCTCACAGAGATCCACCTATCTCTGCCTCTCACATACTGTGATTAAATGCCTGCAGCACCACAACCCTGCCTTTATTCATATTTTAATGGAATATATCTGATTATATGACAAAAGGGTATTTTTTAAAGGTATTAAAGCCAGGGAGGAGAGAGTGATATTATTCGTCTGAGAACTTCCTCAGCTACAATACCAAGATGCATCCACTGGTGATGATTATGAGTAGCCATTTGCCTTCTGTTTTTGTTTGAATCCAATTCAGTGGTAGGCAAACTCTTTCATTGAACTGTAAACATGATCAACAGGCCAGGGATGGGCAACCCATACTATTGTTTAGTAAATGGACATGACATTCAACTGCCTTCTAAATATTTGTATTTATAACTAAACAGTGCTACCCTTAGCCTTGGTTAGAGAAAATTTTCTTTATGTTGCTTTGTGGTTAATACAGACATATAACTATTCAAATAACTGAAAATAAACAACTGTTTAACAGTAAATCCCAAATGGTACATCTATACAACCCACTCTAAATTTTAAGAAAAAGTGAGGACACAAAGAATGAGGAGGAAAACTATAAAATGCTATCATATGAGTTGTCATGATGACTACACCATCATAACAGAAAGTTGGTTATCTGTACCAAGATTTCATTATGTTTGAGGGGGAGGCTCTTTATCCTCTATAAGATGCTATTGGCAGTTAAGGTTTTCTAGCGGAGGAGAAGACATATTTATTCATGGTTATAACTACTGTTAAGTTAACCACGGTCCTGTGAATAACCGCTTCCCTTTCCAACTGATAATGCCTGCGAGAAATTCTTACATCTGAAACTCAGAACAAACCATGGGAGAGAGGAGTGGAAGGACTGTAGGAGGCAGAGGTCTGGGACTTCTGCTATAAGACAATGTCTTCTAGACACGACAGGGATAATGTACCCATGACACCTCAACAGTAAGTTGCCTAAGAAAGAAGAGCTTGATGATGTAATATCAGTTGGCCTGCCACTGTAGACAGGAGGGATTTCTATAAGGTCTAACCATAACATGGAGCCAATACCTCCTCAGAGAAGGAGAATCAGTTTATTTTGAGTTTCTTTGCAGATTTTCTAATTCTTTGTGGAGAGTCCTGCAAACATACATATGATCAAAGCTAAATAGACTCAATATATAAATATGTGTGTGCAATATGTGTGTATGTTTTAAGTGTGTGTTCATTTATATACATATACTTTTAAACACAAATACATATATGTTCATATGTATGTATAACAATAATATTTAAAGAAGAGATTGAAAACTTTAGAGAGACATGAACAGAGTGACATAGATACAGTGCTCATGCATAAAATTCGGAAAAAAAAAACAAAACTATTTCAAAAGACATTCCTGCTCTCATGCATGGAGCATAAATAAATTCAGTGCATCACAAAGTCAAAACAGTTTAACAGAAAACAATTGCAAAGAAAATGGTGTTTCCTTAGACCAGGAGAGGAATGAAAAGATAAGAGGAGTATTGCTGACTAAATTCCATTATATACATGCTTTAAATTATAAGAAAATTGTTGGAGGAAGGTCGCTCATTGGTTTTTGACCACCCGGATAGCTTAAACTCCAAATAATCACACAAAACAGTCTTAATTAAATCACTGCTTGTCCCATTAGCTCTAGCTTCAAATTAGATAACTCTTACACTAATTTAATCCATTTTTATTAATTTGTATATTGATAGTGGCTATAGCTTACCAGGTAAAGTTCCCAAATCTGTCTCTGGTGACTCCAAGACTTTTCTCTGACTCCACCCTTCTTTTCCCCAGTATACAGCCTAACTTTCCCCACCTAGTTCTGGTCTTCCCTGCCATAGGCTCAAAGCATTTTTTTTTATTCCTTAACCAATAAAAACAACATCAAGACAGAAATACCGTCCACACCATTTTCCCTTTTCTTTTTAAACAAAAAGGAAGGCTTTAACTTTAAAATAGTAAAATTTCATATAACAAAACAGGTATCAAGCAAGAATTATATCTACATTTTTTTTTCTTTTGGTTTTTCGAGACAGGGTTTCTCTGTAGCTTTGGTGCCTGTCTCAGAACTAGCTCTTGTAGACCAGGCTGGCCTCGAACTCCCAGATATCCGCCTGCTGGCGCCACCACCGCCCGGCTACAGCTACAATATTTATATTTACTTTTTATCTGGTTTTCAACTCCATCAAAGACTACAGAAGGATATAATATTACTTATGCAAACATGAAGTAACTTTAAAAATTCTAGAATTGACAGAGACATCTTGCTACCTGGACCATGATCCAAAGTTCTTCTGTACCCTTAGGGCATTCATCTTTAGCCTCCTGGCTCATAGTATCCAGCAGACTTTTCCAAGAATGAGGACATTTCAAAAACTGTTCTGCCTGTACTGGTAGTTTGTCCATCAAATTTTTCTCTGTCCTGCAAAATGTCTAGAAAAATCATAATGCACGAAATGTGTAGGATCGTCCCAACTTTAGGCAAGTTTAGCAGTCATTTCTCTGTGCGTACTTCCTGTCCAGTTTATCAAGCAGTCTAGGCAAGAGCAATTTCTTGCCAAATGATCAACCAACTCCATAGGGAGCCTCTTCAATGCCCATCATCTACTTTTTTTTTCTTTTTTCTTTTCTTTTTTTATTGAGAAAAGGAGAAAAAAAAAAACAAGTTTCCACCTCCTCCCAGCCTCCCATTTCCCTCCACCTCCTCCCCCCCTACGCCCCCTCCTCCCACCCTTCTCCCCCTCCCCCCACTCCTTTCCCCCTCCCTCTCCAGTCCAAAGAGCAGTCAGGGTTTTCTGCCCTGTGGTAAGACCTAGGACCTCCCACCTTCGTCCATATCTAGGAAGGTGAACATCCAAACTGGCTGGGCTCCCACAAAGCCATCACATTACGTAGGATCAAACCCCCATGACATTGTCCTTTGCGTCTCATCAGCCCTCATAGTTCGCCATGTTCAGAGAGTCCAGTTTTATCCCATGCTTTTTCAGTCACAGTCCAGCTGTTCTTGGTGAGCTCTCAATAGATCAGCTCCACTGTCTCAGTGGGTGGGTGCATCCCTCGTGGTCCCGACTTCTTTGCTCATGTTCTCCCTCCTTCTGCTCCTCATTGGGACTTTGGGAGCTCAGTCCAGTGCTCCAGTGTGGGTCTCTGTCTCTATCTCCATCCATCACCAGATGAAGGTTCTATGATGATATGCAAGATATTCGTCAGTATTGCTCAAGGAAAGGGTCATTTCAGGTTCCCTATTCTCAACTGCCCAAGGAACTAACTGGGGACCTCAGCTTGGGCACCTGAGAGCCCCTCTAGGGTCAGGTCTCTTGACAACACTAAAGTGGTTCTCTTAACTAAGAATTGTGGTTCCGTGCTCCCCTGTCCAACCTTCCTTTATCCCAATCCTCCTGCTTTCCCAAGGCCCGACCTCCTTCCCTTCTAACTTTTCTCTCCCCATCTCCCCTTACCCCCAACCCACCCCACCCCAAGATCCCAATTTTCTCCCCGGCAATTTTGTCTACTTCCCTTAGCCAAGAGGATAACTATATGTTTTTCCTTGGGTTCCCCTTCTTACTTAGCTTCTTTAGATTCACCTATTGTAGACTCTGTGACCCTTATTTATGGCTAGAAACCAATTATGAGTGAGTACATCCTATGTTCATCTTTTTGGGTCTGGGATACCTCACTCAGGATAGTGTTCTCTATTTCCACCCATTTGCATGCAAAATTCGAGAAGTCATTGTTTTTTACCGCTGAGTAGTACTCTAATGTGTAGATATTCCATACTTTCTTCATCCATTCTTCCATTGAAGGGCATCTAGGTTGTTTCCAGGTTCTGGCTATTACAAATAATACTGCTATGAACATAGTTGAACAAATGCTTTTGTCATATGGTAGGGCATCTCTTGGGTATATTCCCAAGAGTGGTATTGCTGGGTCCAGGGGTAGGTTGATCCCGAATTTCCTAAGAAACCGAAACACTGACTTCCATAGTGGTTGCACAAGATTGCATTCCCACCAGCAATGGATGAGGGTACCCCTTCCTCCACAACCTCTCCAGCAAAGGTTATCGTTGGTGTTTTTGACTTTAGCCATTCTGACAGGTGTAAGATGATATCTCAATGTTGTTTTGATTTGCATTTCCCTGATTGCTAAGGAAGTTGAGCATGACCTTAAGTGTCTTTTGGCCATTTGAACTTCTTCTGTTGAGAATTCTCTGTTCAGATCAGTGCCCCATTTTTTAATTGGGTTAATTAGCATTTTAAAGTCTAGTTTCTTGAGTTCTCTATATATTTTGGAGATCAGACCTTTGTCTGTTGCGGGGTTGGTGAAGATCTTCTCCCAGTCAGTAGGTTGCCTTTGTGTCTTAGTGACAGTGTCCTTTGCTTTGCAGAAGCTTCTAAGTTTTAGTAGGTCCCATTGATTCAATGTTGCTCTTAATGTCTGTGCTTCTGGGATTATACATAGGAAGCGATCTCGTGTGCCCATCAGTTGTAGGGTATTTCCCACTTTCTCTTCTATCTTTTTCAGTGTGTTCGGGCTGATATTGAGGTCTTTAATCCATTTGGACTTGAGTTTTGTGCACGGTGAAAGATGTGGGTCTATTTTCATTCTTCTACAGGTTGACATCCAGTTGTGTCAGCACCATTTGTTGAAGAAGCGTTTTCTTTCTTCCATTGTATACTTTTAGCTTCTTTATCAAAAATGAGGTGTTCATAGGTTTGTGGGTTAAAATCCGGGTCTTCTATACGATTCCATTGGTCGACTTCTCTGTTTTTATGCCAGTACCACACTGTTTTCATTACTGTAGCTCTGTAGTAGAGTTTGAAGTCAGGGATGGTAATGCCTCCAGAAGATCCTTTATTGTATAGGATTGTTTTGGCTATCCTGGGTTTTTTGTTTTTCCATATAAAGTTGATTATTGTTCTCTCCAGATCTGTGAAGAATTTTGATGGGATCTGGATGGGGATTGCATTGAATCTATAAATTGCCTTAGGTAGAATTGCCATTTTTACTATGTTGATCCTCCCAATCCAAGAGCAAGGTAGATCCATTCATTTTTTGGTATCCTCTTCAATTTCCTTCTTCAATGCCTTAAAGTTCTTGTCAAATAGGTCTTTCACTTCATTGGTTAGATTTACCCCAAGATATTTAATGCTGTTTGTGGCTATCGTGAATGGTGAAGCTTCTCTGATTTCCCTCTCTGCTTCCCTATCCTTTGTGTATAAGAGGGTGACTGATTTTTGGAGTTGATCTTGTATCCTGCCACATTACTAAAGCTGTTTATCAGCTGTAAAAGTTCTTTGGTGGAGTTTTGTGGGTCGCTTAAGTACACTATCATATCATCTGCGAATAACGAAAGTTTAACTTCTTCCTTTCCAATTCGAATCCCCTTGATCCCATTATGTTGTCTTATTGCTATTGCTAGAACTTCAAGTACTATATTGAAGAGGTATGGAGAGAGTGGACATTCTTGTCGTGTTCCTGAGTTAAGCGGGATGGCTTTGATTTTCTCTCCGTTTATTTTGATGTTAGCTGTCGGCTTGCTGTATATAGCTTTTATTATATTTAGGTATGACCCTTGTATCCCTAATCTCTCCAAGACTTTTAACATAAATGGATGTTGAATTTTGTCGAATGCTTTTTCAGCATCTAATGAGATGATCATATGGTTATTTTCCTTCAGTTTATTTATATGCTGGATTACATTGATAGATTTTCGTATGTTGAACCAGCCCTGCATCTCAGGAATGAAGCCTATTTAATCATAATGGATAATTTTCCTAATGTGTTCTTGGATCTGGTTTGCCAGTATTTTGTTGAAGATTTTTGCGTCGATGTTCATGAGTGAGATTGGCCTGTAATTCTCTTTCCTGGTTGAGTCTTTGTGTGGTTTTGGTATCAGAGTAACTGTAGCTTCATAAGAGGAATTAGGTAATGACCCTTCTGTTTCTATATTGTGGAATACATTAAGGAGTATGGGTATTAGCTCTTCTTGGAAGTTCTGGTAGAATTCCGCATTGAAACCATCTGGTCCTGGGCTTTTTTTGGTAGGGAGGTTTTTGATAACAGCTTCTAATTCTTCGCGACCAACAGGTCTCTTTAGATTGTTCACCTGGTCCTGGTGTAACTTTGGTATATGGTATTTATATAAAAAAGTGTCCATTTCTTTTACATTTTCCAGTTTTGTGTTATACAGGCTTTTGTAATATGATCTGATGATTCTCTGAATTTCCTCTGTGTCTGTGGTTATGTCCCCCTTTTCATTTCTGATCTTATTAATTTGCGTATTCTCTCTCTGCCGTTTGATTAGTTTGGATAGGGGTTTATCAATCTTGTTGATTTTCTCCAGGAACCAGCTGTTTGTTTCATTGATTCTTTGGATTGTTTTCTGTGTTTATATTTTGTTGATTTCCACCCTCAGTTTGATTATTTCCAGTCTTCTACTCCTCCTAGGTGAGTCTGCTTCTTTTTTTTTCTAGAGCTTTCAGGTGGGCTGTTAAGTCTTCAATATGTGCTTTCTCTGTTTTCTTTAAGTGGGCACTTAGTGCGATGAACTTTCCTCTTAGCACTGCTTTCATAGTGTCCCATAAGTTCGAATATGTTGTTTCTTTATTTTCAGTGAATTCAAGGAAGACTTTAATTTCTTTCTTTATTTCTTCCTTAATCCAGGTATGGTTCAGAAGTTGACTGTTCAGTTTCCACGAGTTTGTAGGCTTTCTGAGGGTAGCATTGTTGTTGAATTCTAACTTTAATCCATGGCGATCTGATAAGACACAGGTGGTTACTAATATTTTTTTGTAACTGTGTAAGTTAGCTTTGTTACCGAGTATGTGGTCAATTTTCAAGAAGGTTCCATGAGCTGCAGAGAAGAAGGTATATTCTTTCCTCTTCGGGTGGAATAATCTATAGAGGTCTGTTAAGTCCATTTGCTTCATTACCTCCATTAATTCTCTATTTCTCTGTTAGGTTTCTGTTTGATTGACCTGTCCATTGGTGAGAGAGGGGTGTTGAAGTCTCCTACTATTAGTGTTTGTGGTTTGATGGCTGCCTTGAGTTTTAGTAATGTTTCTTTTACATACGTGGGCGCTTTTATATTCGGGGCATAGATATTCAGGATTGAGACTTCATCCTGATGAATTGTTCCTGTTATGAGTATAAAATGTCCCTCTCCATCTCTTCTGATTGATTTACGTTTGAAGTCAACTTTGTTAGAAATTAGTATGGCCACACCTGCTTGTTTCTTAGGACCATTTGCTTGATAAGCCTTTTCCCAGCCCTTTACTCTGAGTAGGTTCCTGTCTTTGTGGTTGAGGTGTGTTTCTTGTAGACAGCAGAACGTTGGATCCTGTTTTTGTATCCAATCCCTTAGCCTGTGCCTTTTTATAGGTGAGTTGAGCCCATTGACATTAAGTGATATTAATGACCAGTGGTTGTTAACTCCGGTCACTCTTTTAGTAGTAGGGTTTGTCTGTTTCCCTTCTTTGAGTTGTGCTGGTGAAAGGTCTCTAGATGACTGAGTTATTGTGGGCATTGTTGGACTCCTTTGTTAGTGATTTTCCTTCTATAATTTTCTGTAAGGCTGGATTTGTGGCTACGTATTGTTTGAATTTGATTTTATCCTGGAAAATTTTGTTTTCTCCATTCATAGTGAACGAAAGCTTGGCTGGATATAGTAGTCTGGGCTTGCATCCATGATCTCTTAGTTTTTGCAGTACATCTATCCAGGACCTTCTGGCTTTCATGGTTTCCATAGAGAAGTCAGGTGTAAGTCTGATAGTTTTACCTTTATAAGTAACTTGGCCTTTTTCCTTTGCGGCTCTTAATATTCTTTCTTTATTCTGTATATTTTGTGTTTTGATTATTATATGGCGAGGGGATTTTTTTTTTTTTGATCCAGCCTATTTGGTGTTCTGTATGCTTCTTGAACCTTCATAGGTACCTCTTTCTTCAGGTTGGGAAAGTTTTCTTCTATAATTTTATTAAGTATGTTTTCTGTACCGTTGAGCTGCACTTCTTCTCCTTCTTCTACTCCAATTATTCTTAGGTTTGGTCTTTTTATTGTGTCCCAAATTTCCTGAATGTTTTGTGATGAGAATTTGTTGGTTTTGCTGTTTTCTTTGATCAGTGTGTTTATTTTTTCTATGGTATCTTCAGTGTCTGATATTCTCTCTTCTATCTCTTGTAATCTGTTGTTAGTACTTGTTTCTGTCATTCCTGTTCGTTTACCCAGATTTTCCATCTCCATTCTTCCCTCGGTTTGTGCTTTCTTCATTGCTTCCATTTCATTCTTCATGTCTTGAACCGCTTCCCTAACCTGTTTGATTGTTTTTTCTTGTTTCTCTTGGTTTTCTTGCGTGTCTTTGAGCGATTTATTCATTTCCTCTACCTTTTTGTTTGTAATCTCTAATTGTTTATGGCAGATTTTCACCTCCTGTTTAAGGTCCTCTATTATTTTCATATAGTTCACTTTTGAGTCGATTTCTTCTATTTCTTCAGGAGTAGGGTGTACAATTCTTCTTATTTCGGGATCCCTGGTTTCTGGTGGTGTCATGTTGCCTTTCAGATTGTTGGAGGAATTCTTGTATTGGCGCCTTCCCATCTCTTCCTTCAAATGGAGCCAGGAGAGGCCTGGTCTCTTGGTCCAGACTTTGCTGTGATTGACTCTCAGGGTATATCTCTTCAGTGTAGAAGCAGGAACCGTTCCCGTCCAGATGGGATTCCTCTGCAACCATCCTGATGGGATTCCTCAGCAATTAAACAGGGCCGCTGGTAGCCCAATGATCCAGGGCCAACAGGATGAATGGAGCAAGTCGGGGGTGGGGGGGGGGGTGGGGGGGTGGGGGGGGTGGTATCCAGGAGCGTGCAGGAAGCCTGGCGCCAGAGCTGAAGGTGCCCTGCTCCCTTACAGGGGACCCTGAGGCCTGCCCCGTTGGCAGGCACTCACCACTCTGGGTGGTTTGCCTTAGTTTAGGAGCTTAAAACTAAAGTTGAGCACTGGTCCTAGCATACAGTAGGGCAGGGATGGGGAGGGGTGCTGGGGGTGTTGGGTCGTGCGAAAGAAAGACAGCCCTGCAGAAGGAGCTGGGGGAGGGGGTTTGTGCTGTCTTCCGGGACAGTCCGCCCCTGGGTAACACACACTCACCCGTCCTGAGGGGATTCCTCAGCAACTAAACAGGGCTGCAGGTAGCCCAATGATCCAGGGCCAATAGGATGAATGGAGCAGGGGGGGAGGGGTGGTATCCAGGAGCGAGCAGGAAGCCTGGCGCAGGAGCTGAAGGTGCCCGGCTCCCTTACAGGGGACCCTGAGGCCTGCCCGGCTGGCAGGCACTCACCGCTCTGGGTGGGTCGCCTTAGTTTAGGAGCTTAAGACTGTAGTTGAGCACTGGTCCTAGCATACAGCAGGGCAGGGTTGGGGAGGGGTGCTGGGGGTGCTGGGTCGTGCGAAAGAAAGACAGCCCTGCAGAAGGAGCTGGGGGAGGGGGTTTGTCGCCCATCATCTTCTTGAAGTGGCTTGGTACTGACAGGAGCAGACGTGTCTCACTATCATGAAAAGTTTTAAGTTTTTAAACATTTTAAATGCCATGTTCTGAAGGTCTCTGAAAGACTTGAAGAGTTCCTATCTCATTGAAATATATCTCTATACACCTAGAAAGTCTAACGTGACTACAAGGGTGACTATTATAGATGATTATCTGTTAACCTATATTTCTTCATTATACATTATACATATTAAGTGAACACAATCACAATACCTTAATCAAAAGCAGAAATATATATATTTCTGCTTTTGATTAAGGTATATATATATATATATATATATATATATATATATATATATATAACAAGATTGTCCTTGAATTTGCAAAGTAGTGCATTTAATTCCTAACAGCACACAAGCATAAGCACACACGCAAACACTATTTCTTAAACACTTTACTGCTAGTGTCATTTTTGAATAGAAACCTTTGCTTTTAGCATCCTAGTCACTTTTTGTAGGTTTGTTGAAGATTTTACTGGCTCCTTGTTTTGTGATTTCTCTGTATAAAAGTATAATCTGTGGCTCCTGAATGCCTTATTTTTTCCTTCCAAAGTTTTGTACTATTTTCTTTGCTTGCTCTACTGAACATCTTGGTTATTAAAGTAAAATAGTCTATGAAATAAATCTAGAAGCACATTTCACTTTTAAATAGAACTTGAAAGGAATGGATTCCTGTATTTTATCATAAGTTTTATCTGAGATTTAGAGAAACTTTCTTTCCCTTTTTGAACGTTCCTTCAGGTTCCTACCTTTTAAAAATACATGAATGACTGTTTCATTTTATAAATGCTTTTATTGTATCTATTCCAGAAGACTATTTCAGTTTTTATTCTCTGTTCCTTCATGTGGTTATATTTGATTAATTTTTTCAATGTCAAATTAACTTTCCTCATCTCAAACAGTATAAAAGTTAATCATTATGTTTTATTCTAATATACATTGAAGGATACAGCTTAAGGAACTATTAAGAATTATATGTCTTTATTAGTGATTAAGATAGACTTTAAATTTCCTGTTTTAATTTACCTTATTTTTCACTTTTAATTCTTTATTTCAAGTTCCTTTCTCCTAAAATATATTGAAAATTGATTAATCCTACTTTATTTAAATTTGGAGTGAAGAAAACATGTTTGTATAAGCTTCGATAGAGGTTACTACTGGAAAGACTAGGGAATTCTGATTTAATTTTTTGATTAAATATGCATTTCAATATTTTTATGTTCTTTTGAATTTATTTTTTAATCTGTGTATCTTACAGATCCATTAAATCCCTTTCATATTTTGTGGTTTCTATATTTTGAATTTCAACACTTGAAATAATATTTTTTAATTTCATTTCTTTGCTAGGTTCATGTCATCTATTTTTTTTTTCTAAGAGAAGGTCTGTTATAGTCAATTCTGGCTTCAAATACAGCTGGACTTGAACACTTGATCTTTCAAATCAAAATTTCTCTGATGATAGACATGTATTACCATACACAGAAATTTATTTTCCTTTCAGCATTTTATAATAGTATTTTTCAGGATATTGAATAAATCATTATCTATCTTTCTTTGTGTATGTGTATGTTATAATGTATTGTCAATTCAGTGTACTTTATAATTTTATCTCTAAGTTTAAATTATTAAAAGTTTATTTGTTTTTATTTTAAATGACTTGCTAATGGCTACTGTGATTTTTCCCTCAAAATAATAATTTACTAAGAAATTATTTTGTTAATTTTTTACAAATTTAGTCATTTTTCTTAGTTTATGCTTAATTTCTGTATTATAGCTTATGGGCATGTTCTGTAGTTCTTATTGATGTCCTAATATTTTAAAATGCATGCCGGTGTACTTAAAATGAAATTACAAACTCAAATGCACTTGAGATCATGAGTAAAGACTGTATAAATCAGAGAAGGGTCTTCCTTGCAAAGCCTGGTTATAATAAACTCAGTGTGTGATAAGTCTATAACTTTTCCATATGCTACTCTACTTTGAAGTTGCAAAAAAAAAAAAAACAGTTTCTCTGATGTAATAAATTCTAGAAAAAAATAGGGGAAAATGAGGAATTAGACAGATGTGATAAACTCATTGCTCTGAATATGGGTAAAAATTTTTTAATATATCTTGTTCAATGAGAAATTAAATTACTTTTGCAAAGGTTAAAAATATTCCCACTTTTGTGTAATGATGTAAAATATAACCTCACAAGTACATTAATTTAAGTACACCACTTGTTTGTTTCCTAGCTGCCCAGCAGCTAAGACCCAAAGTAATCACCCAGAAACTGTATTAATTAAATCACTGATTGGCTCAGTAGCTCTAACTTCATGTTGGTAAATTCTTAATTTAACACATTTCTATTATTCTGTGTATCTCCACGTGGCTGTAGCTTACCAGCTAAGGTTTCAGCATCTCTCTTTTAAGGGTTACATGGCTTCTCACTCTGACCTCTCTTACTTTCTCCCAGCATTCAGTTTCGTTTTCCCTGCCTACCTCTATTCCCTCTACAGGCCTAAGATAGTTTCTTTATTAATCAGTGGTATTCACAGCAACACAGAGGGGAATCCCACATTACATTAACGTTAATACAAACAAACAATGGTTTTGAAGATTTGCATCTGACGTTTCCACTGAAACTTTTAAAAAAGTATACTGCTTTGGACTAAAGTTTTAAAGCTTTTTCATTTTCTGAGAAATCACCACAATGAAATCCAATGGGGCTGTATCAGCTTGCGTTCCCACCAGCATAAGTTGTCATCAGTGTTTTTGACTTTGACCATTCTTACAGGTGTAAGATGGAATCTCAGAGTTGTTTCGATTTACATTCTCTGATGACTAAGGATGTTGAACATTACTTTAAGTATCTTTCAGCCATTTTAGATTCCTCTGTTGAGATTTCTCTATTTAGGTCTGTACTCAAAATTTTTATTTGATTATTTGTTCTTTTGATGATCAATTTATTGATTTTTTTTTTGTATATTTTGGAGATCAGATCTCTGTCTGATATGGGGTTAGTGAAGATCTTTTCCGATTCTGTAGACTGTTGTTTTGTCTTGTTGAGCATGTCCTTTGCTTTACTGAAGCTTTTCAGTTTCAGGAGGTCTCATTTATTAATTGTTTCTGTCAGTGTCTGTGCTGCTGGGATTATATTTAGGAAGTGGTCTCCTGTGACAAAACATTCAAATGTACTTCTCACTTTCTCTTCTATAAGGCTCAGTGTGACTTGGTTTTATCTTGAGGTCTTTGATCGGTTTGGACTTGAGTTTTATGCACGGTAATAGATATAGGTCTATTTTCATTCTTCTACATGTTGATATCCTGTTATGCCACCACCATTTGTTAAATATACTTTCCTTTTTCCTTTTGATATTTTTGCTTCTTTGTCAAAAATTAGGTCTTAGAAGGTGTGTGGATTAATATCTGGGTCTTCTATTCAGTTCCTTTGCTTGTCCTGCCTGTTCTTATGCCAATACCAGACTGTTTTCAGTACTGTATCTGTGTAGTAGAGTTTGAACTCAGGGATTGTGATGCCTCCAGAAGTTCTTTAATTGTACAGGATTGAATAGAAAAAAACCTTCCTCAAGACCCAGTAATACCACTTTTGTGTACATATCCAAAGTATGTGCAACTGTGCCACAAGGACATGTGTTCAACTATGTTCATAGCAGCACTGTTTGTCATAGCCAGAATGTGGAAACAACCTAAATACCCCTTGAGCAAAGAATTGATAAGGAAAATGTGGAAAATTTACACAATGGAGTACTACACAGCAGAAAAAAAATGACATCTTGAATTTTGCAGGAAAATAGATGAAGTAGAAAACATCATTTTGAATGAGGTAACCCAGACACAGAAAAACTGTTATAACATGTACTTACTCATAAATTGTATTTAATCATAAAGCAAAGAAAACCAGCCTACAAATCACAATCCCAGAGAATGTAGACAACAATAAGGACGCTAAGAGAGACAAACATAGATCTAATCTACATGGGAAGTAAAAAAAAGACAAAATCCCTGAGTAAATTGGGAACATAGGGACCTTGGGAGAGCGTTGAAGGGGAGGAAAGAGTCAGGAAAGGAAGCAGAGAAAAATATAGAGCTCAATTAAAAATCAATAAAATAAAAAAAAACCTTGCATCCTAAAAAAAAAGCTTTTTCATACATAACAAAAACCAATAGCGATTGCTTTCACATTTGAAATGTTGGAGATTCTCAGGTAACCCTCGTTACTTAAGGGACTGTCTGGTATCCAATAGTGAGTCTCAACTACCCACATAGGGCGGTCTCTTTGGCAGGTTCCATACAGACTCCATTGTTGTAACGAGACCTCTTGCTCATTTCTCGGCTACCCAGACTCCCAAGTTAAATACACTATCTGGCTTTGCCATTTAAGGTTTTTCCTGTGGTCAGAAAATGCTGCAGCTGTGTAGTAAAGTGGCACAGTGCTATAAAACTATAAAGCAGATGCAGTAAAATAATGGGTATAGACAGTCATATAGCCAAAATAAATAGTTTAAAACTAACAAAGTGAAGTCTCTAAAGAAAGAGTAAAGTAATATAAAACACATAAGCCATGTAAAGAAGGGACATATACAGGGTGTCTGGGTCCTATATGGTACTTTGTTGACTTTAAATTTTTAATGCTAATGAAGAAAAGCCAATAGCTGGTGAGAGACACTTAATAATGGGAGCTGCTAAATTAAACCAGCCCATATATTTTAAAGATGTCTGAACTTCAAGATGGAAGTCAGAAAATGTGGTACCTTGAGATAAAAGTTATGCCTTTGTTTCCACAGAAAACATAATGTTATGGTTCTCTTCCAAATTAAAAAAGATCAGATTTGGTTGGGGGAAACCTCCTGAAAAATCTTGAAAAGAGACATAAATAAATAAAACCAAGAAAGACTACAAGACTGGTGACATATATGCTAATCCCTCTAAATGGGAACAGCTCTGAGACCAGATGAATCATGATAAATCCTGTTGGCTACAGAGTCCTCATGACTTTTTATTCATACCATCATTTCATATGGCACTGATAGAGTTTTGGTAATACAGTCCAAATGGACTTATGAATTTGGCAGCTGCCTTTTACATGCTCAAACAGAAAAAGAAACATTTTGGTTGACTTGTATATACTACACATTCCATACTTGTATTAATGTAGATATATATGTTACTTTTAACAGTTTTTATCTTTTCAGAAAGACAAAAATGACAAACATTAATGATGAAAAGCAACTCAGGTGATCCAGCCACTACCAATGTCTCTTTTGCAGTTTTCTCAAAATTCTACATCCAAACAACTTCAACATAAGTAGCTGAGATGGTCTAGCCTCACACAGTACTCCATCCAGGGCTTCAGATAAGTCCTACATTTTCCCATTACACAGACACTGGACAACAAATAACACAGCTACCCCTCCCAGAACTTGATCATTATTCCAATTTTCTCGTGGTCTCCTAAAGAGGACATCAATTGCAAACAACAGAAATTTTAAGAATACTATGCTCACAGTCCCAAGAGATGGGTTGGGTGGTTTTTTGTTGTTGTTGTTCCATGGGGTATGGATGTTTGTTATCATTTAAAGAATTGGTTGCAAGTTGCTACTCATCATGGTGAGGGAGGAAACTAAGTAAGGGAGGTTAGACACAAGGATGTCTTTCTGAAAATACAAAAAAGTAGGATATGGGAGTGATAAAATAAGAGGGAAAACTATTAAATCTAGTTTTGGAATAAAAAGCAACTGCTAGTCTCAAATTTTTTTTAGAATGGATACAAATTTAAGATTATTTTTGTTACGTATGGTATATATGTCTCTAGTCTTGTTTAAGGTATTGTACCTTTGCAACTTATTTAAAAAATTAATGTAAAGTTCTTGTCCTTGAAATGTTTGTACACTGAGTGAAAATGTGGTTCTGTGATTGGTGTAATGAAAGCTGAAAGCCCAATAGCTAAGCAAGAGAGACAGGTGAAACTTTGGGATGAGAGCAGAAGCAGAGATAATTGAGGTGCGCAGCAGATGCCAATGGAACAAATCAGCTATACCTGGAGAGGAAAAGTAAGCTAGCCACTTGAGAGAACATAAGATTATATAAACCACCATACGTCACAGAACACTGTCAAGCAAACTATTTCAATTATATATATATACCTTACTTAATAAAACTTTATTTTTAATAAAACTGTGGAGGATTCCAAAATCATAATATTTATCTCAGGAAAGAGATTGTTATACACAGATGAGAGTAGATCTAGTATTGAAATTTATTTTGAGAGACAATATATTATTATTTTTATGAAATACTTTAGAATACATCTGTGATAGATTGGTAAGCCTGTAAAGGATAACACTTAAAAGTAGATATTAGATACAAAACATGGAGAATCTTTGAAGCATTAAATTCCCAGCAAATAATTTTTTTTAATTTATTAATTTGACAAATTTTCAATCTTCACATTACTTTGACTGAAATAGTATTTTTCATTCTGCATAGATGCTAATGATGTCTTAAATATGATATATAGAGTTCATTTTATCTTTCAATAGACCATTAACACAACTTGCCATATAGAAAATTCTTGGAAACAGCTATGAAATACACATAATTTTGCTCAATTTGTCAAAGATGAAACTTATTAATTAAAGTGGAAGGAACTGCAATATAAAATGAAAATGAAAGAAGAAATGAAATAAGGATGAAAGGGAGGATCAAAGGGAAGACAAAGGAGAAGAGGATAGAGAACGGAAGAGAAGAGGAGGAAAGAGAGGAGAAGGGAAGAGAAACAAAGGAAAAAAAGAAAGTAAAGAAAATTTCAGTATATATTAGCTGCACATGGAAATCCTTGAGATGGAGGAATTGAACGTTCTGGCACAAAGTTTTTCCTTCTTTCCACTTCTGTTGATATCAAACCCAATCCAACCAATCCAGCAAATCCAGGAGTGACATATCATTATGAAACAATGTGATAGTAGAGCTACAGAGCAGTGATGGGGTGGGTTGTTGTGGCCAAAATTATCCTGACATAGGAAACATTATATAAACACTCATTTCTCATGGTTAGACATTTAAAAAATCTTCTGATGAACACACAGCCAGTTTCTTAGCAAGCAGTAGCAGTATTATAGTTGCTAAGTCACTTCTTACTGAGAAGCCAATTTAAACAGAAATGGACAGGCAAGCTACTAACAGTAGGGTAGAAGCTTCAGAGGTGTGGAAGGAGAGAGGAAGAGGTGAACAGCAGGTTTTCACATTAATTTGGCCAATCACCTTTGCACTAAAATGATGATGGAAATCTCATAAGGTGTGAATGAAGATCTCCAACCAGCAAGTGAGGAAGTTACATAATACATCAGTCATAATGACTCTCTGACTGCATGTATAGTGAGTGTTCCATTCATAATAAAGTAAATTTACTGGCATTGTGGAGTGAAAGGGCTGATTTTGAAGTCAGATGAGTTAAAATTACCGCAGTACATGGGATGAATCCATTTAACAATTTTCTTTTGCCTACTGGGTTTTTATCTGTAAAATACTGATACTGGATCATATCATGTGCAAGGCCCATTGAGCCCCAAAAGAACTGTGAATATACATACGTTTAATAACTGATTTCCAATGGACTGTTATGATATAACAGGAAACCAAATCATTTCTATCAAGGGAAAGAGACTTGGTTGGATTTTCACTACCGCCTTAGGAATCGTAGATATGTAACTGACTGTTTAGGATACCACGTAATTTTGGTGTTTAGTAACGAGTAAAACAAATAGGTCAAAGATATTTTGATAGACACTTGAAATATTATGAAACAATACATCTATTTCATGAAAACCAGGAAATTATCTTTCTATATTCTTGGTGTACATTTTCTTGACAACTAAGAACTGATATGCCCTCTTGCTGTCTTACTAACCTCATAATGATATAGTTTCTGAGTTAAGATTTTATTTGAAAAGAAAATAGAACAACTGCTACTTTCCACTCATGGTTGCTAAGTTAGCTCCTCATTAATAAGAACTAAGCAAACATTTCTGTGATTAATCCTCACTATTCTGATATAGAGAATTAAGGGCTAATTTGACTTCATGATATAAAGATATTCACAGTTTAATACAGTTATTAAACTTAGGGAAATACATTACTTTTACCAGCCCTTGAGATATGCCAATACTAAAATTAGGTGACCAGATATTGATGTTAACCACTCTTGAGTTTCAAGGGTCAAAAGGTGTAAAGTAATTAAAACTCTAAGTGAATTTGGTCAGGAGTTTAAAATGGTAAGTCTTAAGGTCATTATTAGTTTTCAAAGGGAACACATTTCACGTAGGAGTTTATTGGAACTGACCTAACACATTCTAATTACCAAGCAATTGAGCTCAGAGATTGTTATGATGTTAGGACAACTTCTGCTTCCAGTATTAGGCTATTGGTAAAAAAAAATAATCCACTCTTTGGAACAGAAAAAGTCTTCATTCATATACACAGAAATTTATGTGCTATTTCAACGTTCTGATTATGTCAGAATCATCTTAGGAACCAGTCAGCAACTTTCCTCATTTCATTGGCTCTTATATTCCCACTTAAAGATCTTCTCCATTTCTTTCTCAAGATAATTGAGTATTCCTCACTTGCAAACAAACATTCCTGTGTCATTCAGTTTAAACTACTCTTCCTACTTTCACATA
This sequence comes from Microtus oregoni, assembly GCF_018167655.1. Taxonomy (NCBI): domain Eukaryota; kingdom Metazoa; phylum Chordata; class Mammalia; order Rodentia; family Cricetidae; genus Microtus; species Microtus oregoni. The sequence goes on along the minus strand of NW_024543080.1, from coordinate 36,608,889 downwards.
TGCCTTTGTCTGATTAATTTATTTTTATAAATACAAATCAGTTTTATTTAATTTTCAGTTTTTGTTTCAAAGATAAGTTTCATATTTAATTTATTCTCAGGAAACATTCCTTCAAATTTAGTTTCATTTGTGTCTCTGCTTTTTTCCCATTGATGTTGATTTTCTACTACTTAAAAACAAATTCTCTTTAGCTCTTTCTACTCTTTAAGCTCCATGATACCAATATTCATGCCATGCCTTCAGGTAAATAGCCACTAAGAAAAAAAAGTTTGATTGAAAAATTAGTAAAAAAAAAATACTAAAATGTCATGCATTCACATTTATATTTTCTTAAATAGAGTGAATTTACATACATCACTAAAATTGTGTGCAATATAGAAAAGTAGTTTTGTAATGCCATAAAATTGAGGAACTGTATCTTTAAGTTTAACACATAATATAATATAAACATAAAAATTTTCGCTTTTCATAAATTCTTTAGAACTTACAAAAAGTTTGAAATTTTTAGTATCACACACATAGCCAGGGTGATATTATGTAGATTAAAAATGATTTTCAACATCTATACAATTCTGAAGTTTATGAGTCTAACCAGCAGGAAACCATGAGAAAGAGTGAGGTGGAAGAGATGAAAGAGAATATCAAATGAATGTTCATATTTTAAGAATAAAGGCTGCATTTTTGTGTGTGGGATTCACATACAAAAGTCAGATTTGTACTGACAAGGCAATGAAAAACGCTAAGATGTTTAAAACTGGGGTAATGAAAACACATCCTCAATGAGTGTACACCATTTTTAACAAATGCGTAAATGTTGGCAACATATATTCACAATACTGTATTGAAATCATCAACTGTCCTACAACTAACATTAGAAATTACACCACTAGTAAGGAAGTCCAAGTTAAATTAAGACTGGAAGTTGATGAGGCACAGTAGCTTTCTAGACACATTCAGATTATGGGTATATATTTCAAAGGAATGCCAAGACAATTGTTAAAACTCTTTAAAGTTTTTCCCAAATTCTTATACGGGACAGAGTTATACAGATTAATTGGGGGATCAGTAAAGTTGTATAGCAGAGGGGATTTCCTTTGCCAAACAATTTTCAGGAGTAATTGAATCTGAAGCTGATTTTGTAGTTACATAGTTATGAACATCCATACATCAATCATTTCATGATGTATTCACCATTGGGGAGCATAATAGTTGGCCCAGAAAATTTAAACAAATCTAGAAGATGGCACATACTAGAATTGTGGTTTGGGATTCAAGAGTGTAATTTTATTATAATTAGAAATATGAGAAAAAAACTAATATAAAATAGAATTTGTAATTCTATACTGTAAAACTGTAATACAGTATCAAACTCATTTGAAGCTAGTAAGGCAATAAAGGTTCAGATCTTTAATGAGGAGATTCTAGGACATAACACAATTGTAGTCATTGGTAATTTATTACAGACCAAGGAAAATGAAGGTTTTGTGGGTTTAGATCTCATACAATAAATCTCTCATTTTTATAATGAAAAATAATTTGTAAATACAAAATTGGGTCCATTTCAGTAGAAATAATTTTGTTAATTAGATGTCTAGAAGCTTAAGATTCATTACCTCTATGGAAAATCCACTACTGAATTTATAAAATGAATATTAACTATTTTCATGAGTATAACAGTTTGTTTTAATTTATTACAAAACAACTATTGAAGATAGAATATTTTTGTATTAAAATACCATAAAATTTATTTTTTTCCAGTTAGTATCTGTAGCATTCCTTTTCTTTTATCCAAATAGTTTTAAAGTCATATTGTGAACACACATGCTACATATGAGCTTTGGTTTTAAAGTATTTTTACAGATGACCTAATTTCTTATAAAAATGGTAAAGAAACAAATATTGTTTGATAATCAACATGACAAGGGATGGTGTTTGAACCTTTCTGTGGTCAGTTCACAGCCTTTTAGTGTATTTTCTGGTGCTTCAGATCTGGGAAAGCAGTATTTACTTGTGATTAGATTCAAACTTTCTTATAAGTTGCTGCTTTTTCCATTGCCTGATCTGCAACCTTTGTGACTGAATCAAGATAGAGAAATATATTTCTCTCAAATCAATTTTTATTTATCTCTTGGTGAAAACCTTACCCAAATTTTATATCCTCATTATTTAAGTAAATTTATATTTTCTACAAACTATAAACCTTTTCTCAATGGAAACCTAGCAGAGAATCATTGAAACTTTAATGATCACTAGGGAAACAATTAGCTAAGAAAATTTTCATTATTAGTCTTAAGGGAAAACCAAATTAATCATTGATTCCTGTTCAGTGCACATCTTAAAGACCCTTGTTATAGACAGGGTTGGGTTTCTGTTACTGACACTCCTTGCAAGAGCCCTAAAGTTCTTCAGAAGTTTGGGTAAGCCTCCTGATCCTGGGGTTTTCAGGTAATTATATTCATATTTGAACTGAGGTAAGTCAATAAAGCAAGAGTCTTAGACTAACTTTTAATAATTTGAGTCAATCTTCATTGGATAAAATACTATTCTAAAATATTCAAAAAGTCTCTCGCCATGGTGCTGGCAGTTAGATTTATATGCAGTAGCAACCCAATCATGCTAACAGGGACTGTAAAGGAAGCATAAATAAGTAACCGATGATTATTTTAAACTCTGCCCTGATTTTGATGTGTGTATGTGTGTATGCGTGTGCATGAGTGTGTGTGTGTGTGTTTGTGTAAGTATTAATATTCTAGAGTCTATCGTCTTTCAAAACAGGAGTTGATGATTTCATTTGGTGTTATGTACGCCACTGGCAATTTAACTTAGAAACTCCAAGGCATTTGCTACAAATCATCTGGCACCAGACTCACAGCCCAAAGGAAGGTAGATCATTTTCTGTTTCTGTGAATCCAGGAAGATAAAATGAATCAGGATTTATACATTATACCATTTGGTTTGCTATCTCAAATAACCAGGTGTTCTGTTCTGTTTCTGTTGGATAGTAAACTAGGAAAGTATTGAAAGAAAGTTCCATAGATGAAAGACATTAGACATTTCTGTAACAAGGCTACCAAAATATGCCTGTGGCCCACTAAAGAATGAAAAGCAGGATTTTACAAAAGATTAAGTCATTGACTCCAGTGTCCCAAGCAGACTGTAACAATACTGAAAACATATCTTTTCACAAAAAAATAATTCTATTTGGTTTCCAGTATTTTGGCATATACACTAATACAACTTTTAATCAGCAAATGATTATCATAATACAGATACGCACGTGCATACATTGCTCTTTTGGTCAGGAGTATGAATGAAACATAACTTAATATCACAGCTGTGCCTTAACTTAGGTCATAAGGGAAAAAGCCACAGAGACAGCTGACCTGAGTTTGGAAGCACATGGACTTTGGACCTTGTTAGGGACCTACATGGGACTGACTTATGCTTTCTGCATATGTGTGACAGTTGTGTATCTTAGTCTGTTTGTAAGACTCGTAGTTGTGAGATCAGTACCTGTTCCTAGTGTTTAGCTGGCTTTGGACCTCTATTCCCTATGCTGGATTACCTTGCCCAGTCTTTATGCAGGAGCAGGAACATTGTTATGCCTCAGTTGATATGCTATACTCTCTTCAAGCCCGTGGGAGAGTTGCCCTTCATGAATGGAAACAGAGAAGGAGTAGACAGGGAGAGAAGTAAATGGGAGAGGGGGGAAGGGAATGGGAGGAAAGGAAGGAGGAAAAACTGTGGTGTGCATGTAAAATAAATTTAAAAAGTTTATAAAATAAAATGATAAGAAATACAGTTTTCCTCACAGTCATTTAAAAATAAAAGGAACAAAGGAAGTATAGCCATTAAAATGCATTAGAAAATCAACTTCAAAGCAATATTAATCAGAAGAAATAAGGAAGGACACTTCATACTCAACAAAATGAAAACCTACACAGGAAGTACTGTAATTTCCAACATCTGTGCACCAGGCACAGGGAACCAGTTTCATAAAAGAAGCATTAATACAACTTAAATTGCATCATCTATGCACCGAACTCATATTAGTAACTCTAAAAATACTATAAAAAAACTCAGACAACTCATAATTTCTTTCAGCAAACTAAGAGTATAAAAACAATTCACAGAAATCAGTAGCCTTCCTATATACACAGGACAAAAGGAATCAGAAAGAAATCAAGGGAACAACACCTTTCCCATGTTGCTTTTTGCCTTAACTTTGTGAATAGTTGGAACACATTTACTTTTCTTTTAAAAAGAGATCAAAACACCCTGTTTGTGGATGGGAAATAAGTCTCTTGGGATTGATCATCACAGCTGTGCCATTTGGAAGTTATTTCATCTCTGCTCTAAAATAATGAACCCATCAGCTTCATGAAAAAGAAATTGAAATTAATCAACTCTTCAGCCCTCAGAAAGCCAGGGGGCTTAGATAGGAATGAGCCGATGATTTTTTTTTTCACTAGTCACACATTTGGCCATAAGCATTGAGAGTATAATCTTGGGGAGTGATCACCCTAAGGTGGACCGAAAGCATTGACAATATTCTTTGAGCTCTAAATTGTATTCAAATGGAGCTTATGCCATCAGACTTACACAGACCTTAACATTATTGGGTGTCAGTCATCAGATTTCAGAAAATATATGCAAAATATCTTCCAAAAATCAATTATACAGCAGAAAAAGACTGATATTGAAATATTAATAAAGGTCTTGGGAGACTGTTCAGTTATATTTCCTCCAAAAATAGTAAAATTTTCCTCATGTATTATACATTATTTAAATTTGTATAACATAAATAATACATAACTGAGTAATTTATTTTTTTGAAATCCACATTTTATTCTCCTATTCTAGTTTCACAACACATTGTTATGCATGCCCCTCAGTTGAACTAATCATCTATCTCAGCTGAGTATTAGTCAACGTGCATAAAATGAAGAAGACCTTTATCAGCTCTTGTACATGATAAGAAGCACCGGCATGTTAAAAAGAAAATTATATATTCATGGAATAATACATTTAATATAAAGCTAAGTATCATTGTCTATATAAATTTCATTTATTAACCATTCATTCTGTGGCTCTATCTATCTATCTATCTATCTATCTATCTATCTATCATCTATCTATCTATCTACCTACTTACCTATCTATTACCTATCTATAGTTGATCTATCTATTCTCTATCTATATCTTTAGATCAATCTCTATTTTCTTAGTAGCATAAATACAGTATAAGTAGAAATATAAAATTTCAAAGGACTCAAGTTCTAAGGTCTTCAGAGAATTAATATATCATTGAAAGAATATTTCTTTGTAAATAAACTCTGAGCGAGATCCACAATGTCTTTGCAAATATAATTTTTTTTGCAAATGTATATATGATTTATCTCATTCCGATAACTGTTCTAGATTTCATCCTATTTGTCAGTGGGAGCTAAATAGTATCTGAGATTCTTCACTGTGTGAGCTAATCTGGAAGAATTTTTTCAACTTCCATTACCTTAAAATTCTGCCTTTTACTTTGTTTTCATCCTCTGAGCATTAAAAATTAAAGCAAATTCATTTGCCTTATTGCTTTCTGTATTGATGTTCTCAAAATATATTTTTGATCCGAATGTCATTTAATTCTCACAAGAAGATTTATGGAATAAAATCTGAAATAAATTGCCATTGTTCTTATAATTGTATTCCAAGTTTTGAACAAGACATCTTTGAGAACTATTTTTTTTCAGTACACATACATAAAATGAAAGGTCTGTAATATACTATTGTGTATTATCCCTATGCATTTTTTTCAAACCTGGAACAAGCAGATGTGCACAAACATCTTAGTCATAAACACACAGGCTAACTTGTTCATGTATATCCTGGGTAAGCACAAAATCAAAAACATACACATCAACTTTCATGTCCCATTTGTTCTCTTGGTTAATCCTCACTTTAATTCTCATGTCAGGAATTGATCCAGCTCTCATGCTGACAATTCTCCTATTCAAAATCATATAAAGTCACAAAAAATAGTAATAATACTACTCATAATATAGCCAAAATTTGCAAATATTTGGGTATTCTCAGATAAATCTTGATACTTTGTAAATTTTTAAAAATATAGTCTCAGGATTTTTTAGAATGATTCTATTCAATCCACTTTTTATTTTTTTTGTAAATGAGGGTGCTATTTTGGCAGTTTTACAAAAGTAGAAACTGAAATATGGAAAGGTTCCATGACATATGATGAAAAAAATGTTATGCTAAAATCAATGTTTATATTAAAAAACAAAGAAATCAAAGAAAAATATAGAATAATGTCTTCAGTGCTCCATTCGGTTAACTATTTATTTCACTGTTCTTATAATCCCAATACAATGAGTTGATATTATTCATAAACATGATATTTAGCCCAGGGTATCATAAATAGCTCTTGGTAGAATTGGGCAAAGTATCACATTCTAAGTTAGTTAAGCATTTTTGACTATCCGCTTTTTTAGTATGTGGTTTAAATAATTCTCATTGACTGTTCATGAAGGGAATTTTGGACTACAAGAAATAATATGTCGCCTGGCGGTGGTGGCGCACGCCTTTAATCCCAGCACTCGGGAGGCAGAGGCAGGCAGATCTCTGGGAGTTCGAGGCCAGCCTGGTCTACAAGAGCTAGTTCCGGGACAGGCACCAAAGCTACAGAGAAACCCTGTCTCGAAAAACAAAACAAAACAAAACAAAACAAAAAAAAAAACAAAACAAAAAACACAAAAAGCAAACAAACAAAAAAAGAAATAATATGTCTCATCATTATAAGTATTGGGGCTCCTTATCCTTTTGCCCGTGTGCTGACATGCAATTCTGCAGGTATTTAAAGGTCTCAATTTTGGCCACTAAGTAATGTCAGTGAGTAAAAATTTCTTCCATGATGTCTATCAGGAAACTTCCGATTTCTAGATAGATGAAGTTTGTAATAGGATCCTCTAGTAAAAGATGTATAACCCTTCGCTAATCAACAGTAACTGGAAGGTGTGGGGCCAACTCTCTTCTTTGTTCCACATTTCCTGAAGAAAGTAAAAAATCTTGTCATTTCTGTAAAGAACTGCTTGACAATAAGAAAATTAATATTTTCATCTTGTTCACCAAAGTCAAAGCTCCATGAAGGGATTCAAACATGAGAAAACTTTCACTACTAGAAAGCTGCAAAAGCTTCTTTATACATTGACCTATTATTCTTTCTCTTCTCCTTCCTCATCACATTCTCTCTGTCCCCATGTCCTTCCTCATCTACCTTATATTCTTCATAACTTTTTTGTTCCTAATTTTACTTTTTCATCCTTCCTTTCCATTTCTTTATGCATATATATATATATATATATATATATATATATATATATACTACACACACAAACAGACACAGGTATAGACAGATATATGGATAAAAATATATATGTGTGTTTGTGTCTTAGTGTGTTTATGTAAAAGTATATACTGTTTTTTCACTAGTTCATATTATTCAACAGAAGTCAAGTATTCATATGACTCAAAACAAGGCGCTTGATACCTATGAAGAATAATGATCATAAAATTAGTTTCTCTAATTATGTTCATTGACAAGCCATAGTCTAAGGCATCAATAAGTTAATATATGAGTTGACTAAGTGATAGGAAGAAAGCTATTGAGGAAGTTATTGAAGTGTCTGATGTAACCCATAAGTGTAATGTGCCAATCACATCTGCTGCTTTAATTGTATAATTTTCTTTATCCCAATCAAATTTAAATGGAAAGTGTTCTTATTTGATATTAACTTTGATAATTAACCTACCAAGGGGAGATTCAATGACTATATTTTTTTATTAGTAAATACTGTATATGAAAAAGTTCTGGGGGAATATTTCGACATGAAAAATATATCTATTTTTCTACTTTAGACTATAAAAAAATCATGTTTCCAAAATTTTGCACATATTCAATTATTTTCTAGACAGAAAATACCTTAATTTATTCTGAGAAAATAGTGGTTATTATAAGGTAAGGAATCAAATAATCAGATGTGACATTTAAGAAAATGCAGACACTGTACTAACAGATCTTTTACTTAATAATAAGAAAAGAAAAGAAACACAAACAAATTATATTATGAAACATATTTATATAATGTGTTAGTGTATGTTGTGGTGTGTGTGTGTGTGTGTGTGTGTGTGTGTGTGTGTGTATCTACATGAGTGCATTAAGGTATGTGCAAAGAAAGTCTGAAGGCCGGCAGAGGGTATCATCCTTGAGATCTACAATATAGACATTTTACTGGCTTGGCACATGGATTTTGGGATGCAAACTCTGAAACCTATGATGTAGCTATGATGTCTTAAATGCTGAGCCAGCTCTTCAGCCATTGTTTTTCACTTTTATGCTCTACTTACTGGGCTTTTTCAGGTTTACTCTGTTACTAACATTCGTATCATGGAATGGCTATAAAAACAAAACAAACTTGTAGAAGCATTCCTGAAACATCTGCTCAGTCAGTTGTCATTTCTGGGTCATGTCATCTCTCTCAGTGCTTGTGTTCCCTCCATAAATACCTTCCCATACCCTCAAAGTATATCTTTCATGAAGGTGCTTCCATCATTTATTTAGGCCTGTAAAGGCTGATATCAGATCTTTCCAACACTCATGTTTTAAAGTTTCCTAAACAATTAGTAGCAGTATTTGTTGGGGAAGAGGTTGTAGAATATCTTGGTGGGGTCTGGGTTGGAGATAAAGAAAACAAGTCAGGGTTCTGAAGGTTACATACAACCTTGATTCTATTTCGACCCCTGCCTACTTATCTACAAGATTATAAACAGCCTCTTAATATATCTCCCCTGCCAAAGACAGAGCCTTGCTACTATACCATTACCACTGTAATGGCTGAGATTCTTTAAAATCAAAGGGAAAATGAACTTTTCCTTTTTTTTTTTTGTACAAGGACATGGAATAAGGCTGATTAGAACCATTCCAAAGATTTTATGGCGACGAGCTGCTTTGTCAATAGTGCCCACGTCACAGCTATAGTCCCAGACAGCTGAGATTGTAGATAACGGTTATGACATATAGTAAATGTGACAACTGAGCATGTTGAAATTCTCACAACACTGTAAGAGAGCTGAAGTGTGTCTTTAAGATATTGTCTCAGAAGAAGGAATACTGTCTATGTCCTCAGTCTTGATGGAGGATGTGAAATACCTGGAAAGAAGCAATATGTGTATTTGAAAGCCTGCCATTTGATTCCTTACTTATAAAACAGGAAATCAGTACAGAAACCTATCATTTCTGTGCTTTCTCATAAATCAGTCATTTTTAAAATGAAAATGATATTCTTTTCCTTTTGTCTTTGTTTTGTCTCTCTGGTTTCTTGATTTCTTTCTTTTCCTCACCTTTTTTAGCTCCCAATGATAAAGGTACACTTAAAGATTCCTGTTAGCTTCGGAAACTTAAAATTATTTCCTGTGTGAATAATTAGAATAATTAAATCCAAAATATCATACTCGTCATTGACTTTAAGTTCACCCAGTCTAGTCTTTTATCTCTGCTCCTTCAAAGAATTCAAGGTTTCTTGTTTTATCTCCCCCCGTTTGCCAGCTTCATAGGAATATTAGATTTGCCGGTTAATTTCTTTGGGTTGAAAGCTAAAAGATTCTAAGCAAAAGGTCAAGGGCCACTTGCTTAGGAAAGAATGTACGTGGACTGACAGATGCTGGGAATCACAGGACTTTAATAATTTATATCACTTGCTGTAGTGTTACAGGTCATACATTTAAGAGGTACCACTAATTATCAGTCATTTAGAAAATATCTTTAAGAAATTGCTACTGAGACCTCTGTTCTTAACCGTTCTTAACTTAGGTGTCAAAGATTTCAGATGCATTTCCCAGAGAATCTTACCAAAGAATGGAATGGGGACAGATGAAAGTATAATAGAATTGTTTATAAAGAAACAGCACAAAGAAATACCTCTGTATTTTATAAAGTAACAGTACATAGAAATACCAAATAATGTCATTAACTAGAAGACAGAACACAGGGACAGTACCTGATTTTTTTTCTAAGTGGCCAATTTCAGTTCTCTGACAGCTATGGAATTATGAGAACTTAAAATCCAAAATCCTTGGGGGACTGGGGGACCATTATGTCCTTGATACTACAAAATAAACCTGTAATAGTCCCAATTATTTGCTATTTCTATATGCAACTCATATGTGTCTTTGGGGAAACCAGAAACCTGCTCCAATAGTCACTAAGATTTTGAGTCTGAAAAGCGAACTGGATTTAGATCTGTAGTTTCAAGTGTTGTATACTTTACCATTTCACCATACCCACTATTCCAGGCCAAGGATTCTTCCATTAGGTGACAAAGAATAGATAACTATGGAAATTCTGTGTTGAATTAAATTAATATTCATCATTAAGAATAAACTCTGATTCAAACATGAAATTGCCTATGTGCTTAACTTTACTACTTATAGATTACAAATGCTTTCATATTTGAAAATTAAACAGCCTCGCTTTCCCAAACCAGGAAGCTTCTATTCAAGAAAAAAAGTATTTTATACTATTTAGAGAGTAGAAATCAGTCTTTGTTTATTTCTGAAGGGCTGTTTTTCTGAACACTTTTTCCTTATGAATCCTGGAAAGTTGTTCTTTGCAATGATTTGCCTCAGGAAGGAAATGCTTTTAGCGCTTGTCCTATTGTCATCCTGCCTCTATGTTATTCTAAGAGGAAATAATACTATCTGGCTTTATTGTATTTTGGAAAATTTGTCATGCAAAATTAAGATATAAGATCTGCTTGGTTTTCTTCTTTTTCACTTCCAACGTGTATGTTATAGTGATAGGTGTGCCCCAAGGACAGAGTTTTGTGTAATCCTTGCATTTTTTGAAAAATTCATAATATTTAAAATTCAAAACTCAAGGAATAAATATATTCTTAAATTTTGTGTGTGTTACCAATCACTTCTGTATTAGACCTCAGGTATAGAATCTTAGATTTTATATATAACTATAGAAGAATTACATAGTACATATGAAAATTTAATACATTTATTTTCAAATAATAGATTATAATTATATACATGTGTACTAATAAAAATCATTAATTTAATCTTTATAGTGTTTAAATCACAACCACTTATAAAATGTGCTTCAAACAGTTTAACTACTTTGCCTAAGATTCCACATTATCTTGTTTTTATTAAAATAGTATCCTAGAAGTATAACCAGCTTTTTCTTTTGGACCACAAACCAGCTCCCAAATCATGACTCTGAGACATCTCATTCGTTATGAATGCCCAGCATTATTTTATGCTTGTCCCACTAGTTCTGTTTCTCTTCAACTATGTTTTGCTTGGGGATTTTTTACCTTTATTTCATTCTGTGTATCATTGCTTCTCATGTCTGACTGACTGGCAGATGCTTGGCTTCTGGCCCAGAGAATGTCCATCTCTTTCTCCCTCATACTCTCATCCTTCTTTCCTTAGGAGCCTATATTTCTCCTTCTGCTGCTTCTCTCTGCGGGCCAGCTCTACCTATCCTTCTTCTGCCTAAAAATTGAATGTTCAGCTTTTTATTAGACCAATGGTGTGTCTTCAGCAAGCAAGGAAAACAAAGGCAACACATCTTTACATAATTAAAGAAATGAAGCCCAGAAAAATGTAATGCATCTTTTTACATTTAAAGCAATATTCTTCAGCATATGAGACACACCTTTGCATAGTTAAAATAATATTCCACAGCAAAGAAGTCTCTATAGAGGAGGGATTTGAAACTAACACATCACTATACTTAGTATATAGAAAATGTTTCACATATATATACATGTACTTTATCTGGGCAGTTGAGGTTTTCAAGTTTGACCTCCCCTGGAAAAATATTCATAATATATGAATACAAAAAATAAGGAATGATAAATAATACTAGCCATTAGTCTAAGAAATAAGACATTTAATATTAATTTGAGCAACTTCCTTGAAAAGACAGGTCATAAATGGATGTCATATTAACTGAAAGCATATCAGAGGCTGTCAAAACTTATCATAGAAAATTACAAATAATAACTATCATATCACATCTGTCCACATCTGGAGCACAAAATTTGAGTAGTTGGAAAGTAATATTTGTTTATGGTAAGCAAGATCAAAAACAACCATGTCTTCTATTGATATGAATGTAAGTAGCAATTTTAACATTCTAATTATGAATGGAGCAACTAAAGCTGACTGGTGAATAATGGCACCATCTGCAAAACACTGTCTAATGCTGGTGAGGAAGACATAGGGATGTCTGCCCAAAGATTCATATTGGTACAGAATTTGTAAATGATAAAATCCAAAAGCTCCTAAACATTAAATGAATGAACACTTTGCAGTATATCAATAAAGTGAAATAACATAAAAATGAATATGTGCAACCTAAAATCTCACGCAAAGAGATACAAATATAATAGTTCAACAAATACAAGTCCACAAGAAATTACTTGTGTAAACCCGACTAACACTTCTAAATGCACAACATACATGGGAAATTTAAATATAGGGAAATTAATTTAACTCATACTTCTAGAAATTGTGTCATTTTTTTTTACTTTTTATTGATTCTTTGTGAATTTCACATCATTATCCCAGTTCCACTCATCTCCCTGTCCCCTTGCTTCTGCCCTTGCCCTGCAACCTCCTTGTCAACAAACTAAGCAAAATTTAAAGATAAACATGTATTGTGTCCCATGAATCCTACAGTACTCCCTTTAGTCCATATTCTTTACTTGTAACTATTCATTGCAATGAGTCATCAATCTGGCCATGGATTATATTACTTTTCAAGATTTGATTAACTTTAGTGCAATGGTCTGATGGTTTACTCTGTATATACTATGTAATCTAATCTGCTATCCAATTAGTTTTTCATCAAATCTTTCAAACTTTGCTAGTTAAACTGAATTTAGGGATCACATGTGTTCTTGTTATATTTTTAAAAATTGGTATACTTTCCTATTTTGTTTTTCTAGGCAAGATAATCAACATATAAATATCTGATAGCTGTTTTCTAAAGAGGTACTTTCTATAAAAACTGTATAAAACAAAAAGATGACTAAAAGTGTAATCAATATTTAAAATACAGGGATATGCTGGAGGAGGTTGGATAACTTAGCAAGCCCACATATTGATAAAATTCTGGTAATATAAGCTGAGGTCTTTAAAATTGGGCTGGACAATTACATTAATTACAAAATATGGACAAAGATAGGCTGCACTAACTTTTTAACTGTAATTTTAGATATACACATAATCAGGCACATAAGAAAGCTTGCTTCTTTAACAGATCTTAAACAAGAGAAAGTCACCTGACTCTGTAAGTTAAGCTCATTTATTAAAGCAAATTGCTTTCTTCTGTGAGTCAGCCTCAACTGCTTTTGGTCCCTATTTTGCTAACTACATATACTCTGAATAGCACTTAAGTGCCTTGCAAGGAGAAGATGATTCCATGCAAGTGCCACCATCTAAGTTCATTATTCACTTATGTCTAGATAACCTTTTTTGTTTCTGAAGTTATATTTAAATATTGTGGAGGGTATATAGCATCTGTATTCTCCTTAGAACTATCTTTTCACCCATATAATATTTTTTTAAGAGTAAAGCCTGATAAATTACAGTTAAATGTCTTTAAAGACAATTTAATTCACCTTCTGTATGTCATCAGAGAACTTGTAGATACACAGGGGTAAGAGAAAATGATCATATTCATTGGTCTACCAAAAAAAATGCCCGGAAGTTTTACTTTAACAGTTACCAAACTCTTTTTAACAGGGGAAAAAAAGAATTATGGAACAACAGGAGTCCTTTTCATCTCCAGATCCTTCTCATGAGAAATCTCAAGAGGGATTTCAGAACTGCTGCTCCTGCATTCATCTGAAGAGGAGGGAGAGGACAAACAATTGAAGGTGATTTTAGTAAGATTCAGGCAGCAACCCTGAAATTTAATGCTGAAAGCAGAAGGGCTACAATGTCACAGAACTCGAAAAGAAATGTGAATCTAGCTATGTTTTAATTAATCCTTCAGCTTAAACTTTTTAAAGTTTGAATAAAATCTTTTACTGTTGTGTCCATCAGAAATCATGCTGTATTGTTTGGCTGCATTCTATTTTTGAAAGATTCTATTTCCAAAATTCTACTCATCATATACTTTGTCAAATGACAAGGGTACATCTTGTGAATCATGCTAAAAATAATTTTTTTTCATTGAATTTATGTGTTTTCATATTGATTACCAAAGGTTAAAATTAGGAAATCAAGGGAAAGCCATGCCAGAATGGAACATACCATGAAAGAATTTTAAAACAAAACAAAATAACAAAAACAAAACCTAGTAATTTACCCAGAGATTTACTGAGCTAGAATTATTTCTCTTGCATTGTATTTCATCTATACAATTATATGCTACCATTTTTTAGTTCATTGACAAAGATGTGTTAGCACTCTACAAACTAACTTTCTTTCTCTTGTTCTTTCATTCTATCTGCCTGTTTCACATTCTGGCTTCAGTTTCCCCGCTCTCAATTCAATCCACCTGTTTCTGTTAAGGGCAGGTCTCCTATGGATATCAACAAAACATTGCATATCAAGCTGCAGTTAAACTAAACACTTCACCATATATTAAGGCTGGACTAGGAGACTCAGTATGAGGAGTAGTCCCAAAAAGCCAGTAAAAGACTCACAGGTAGCCCTGCCCCTTCTCTTAGGAGTCACACAAAAGGACCAAGATACACAACTGTAACATATATACGGAGTGTCTAGGTCAGTCCCATGCAGGCTCCCTAGTGGTTGGTTCAGTCTCTGTGAGCCCCTATGAGTCTAAGGTAGCTGGTTCTATGTGTTTTCCTGTGAAATCCTTGACACCTCTGGATCCTACATTCCTTTATCCCCGTCTTCTTCAGAATAACCTGAACTCCATGTTTGGCTATTTGTCTTCATCTGGTAATATCAGTTGCTGAAAGAAACCTCTCTGATGACAATTGAGCTAGATACTAATCTGTAACAGAAAACAATTAGACATCATTATATTAGTACAATCAATTTTGACTCATTTCATTATCCCTCCAAAGTTCTATAACTTATAGCAATCAGTTCCCTCTCTTTTACAGCTGGGCATTAGCAATCACGTTTCTATGTTTTGTTTGTCTAGATCGACTCATACTGGATAATTCATTTGAAAGAAATCACATAGTATGCAGTTTTGTAAGACTGATTTTTCATTAAGAATATTCTCAAGATTGAGACTTTATCAATGTTCTTAGGCCTTAAGCATGACTGTGTTAACACTTCATTTTTCACTACCATATATACTTATCTATATGAGTAACAGTTGAAGCAAATGCACAAGCCTTTCCACTTTGGGTTTTGACTAAAAAGGCTGTTAAAAATATTTTACCTCAATTTATATGTGGATTTAGGTTTTCTTGGCATTGTAATAGAGGAGTTTTATTTTGTCTTTCAAAAGCCCTCCAAGATATTATCCAAAGTATATTCACCATTTTATTTTCAGACCAGCATTTGAAAAGATTTGTTACCTATGCTTTATTTTTACTATTCTATTTTTTTTCTTTTAAATCACAGCCATTCCACATTTTCATTGGTTTGTCATCCTTCTATTGGTTTATATTTCTGAGTATGATTATATTGAATTACCTATTTTTATATATTTGTTTCTCTAAGGAGCAAGAGTGACTAGTTGCTGTTCCCATGTTTTTCTACTCCATAGAAAATATTCATTTTCTAAGATATAGATCCTCAACAGATTTGTGAAAAATTTATTGTGCTTTAATTTAAATAAACTCTTGAGTCTCAAATGCACAAATCAATACCTCAACAATAAGGGACATAAAAAGAACACTATACAGTTTGTCTTGTTTCTTTGTGCAAGTGTTCTGTGAGCATATGTGTCTTTGTGTCGTGAGTGTATGTAAAGAGCACTCATCATGAAATCTTCTTTCATAAAATGTGCAAATTCTACTGTTAACTATAGTCATTTTAGGTATAGCAGATCTCTGAGACATATTCATCTTTAAGAACAAAGTTTTTGCTCCAGTGTGGGTCTCTGTCTCTATCTCCATCCATCACCAGATGAAGGTTCTATGGTGATATGCAAGATATTCGTCAGTATTGCTATAGGATAGGGTCTGGAGCACTGGACTGGGATCCCAAGGTCCCAATGAGGAGTGGAAGGAGGGAGGAGATGAGCAAGAAAGTCAGGACCACGAGGGGTGCACCCACCCACTGAGACAGTGGGGCTGATCTATTGGGAGCTCACCAAGGCCAGCTGGACTATGACTGAAAAAGCATGGGATAAAACCGGACTCTCTGAACATGGCGAACAATGAGGGCTGATGAGAAGCCAAGGACAATGGCATGGAGTTTTGATCCTACTTCATGTTCTGGCTTTGTGGGAGCCTAGCCAGTATGGATGTTTACCTTCCTAGACATGGACGAAGGGGGTAGGACCTTGGACTTTCCACAGGGCAGGGTATCCTGACTGCTCTTTGGACTGGAGAGGGAGGGGGAGAAGAGTGGGGGGAGGGAGAGAAGGGTGGGAGGAGGGGGAGGGAAATGGGAGGCTGGGAGGAGGGGGAAACTTCTTTTTCCTTTTCTTAATAAAAAAATAAACAAAAAAAATAAACAAAAAAAAGGAACAAAGTTTTTATTGACCAAAACAACCCCTATTATCTTGGCTCAAACCCTCAGTAGTCTGAATCCATGAAACTGATAGCTTTAGATAACTCATAAAGATGATATCTCTTGTGATTGCTCTTCTGTCACTGATTTGTTTTGGTAAGGATAATTCCTTCAATTTTCTCTGTGTTATTACAAATAATGATATTCCTCTATATCTATGTGTGTTTTTGTAATTTTCTTCATATCCTCTACATTCAATGGACTTTAAGATCACTTCCATATTTCAAAAATTGTGAATAATTCTGCAATAGAGAAAAAGGTGTACATTTCCATTTGAGATCCCTGTTTTAATTACTATGAATAAACACAAACTAGAGTTAGTGAACCACAAAGAAGTTCTTTTTATAATTCTTGCTTATTATCTTTCTGGTTTCCATATTGACTTTACCATTGTGCATTCCCACTAGCAATATGAAAGAGTTCTAATCCCTCCTCGTTATTACCAACAGTTGCTAACTTTTGTGGTTTTGAGGGCATATCTATTATGTGGGATGTATCATTTAACAGAAGTTCTTATTTATCTTGATAATCACTATCTATATATCTTGGCACTCTTTCATCTACATATATTTATCCTATAAGTAAAAACTGTAGGACATACGAAGGAGATTCTGCAAGACTTTAGAGAGGGTAAAAATAATGGTTTGCAATGATAATACTTACCCAACCATAAATAATATTAATATATTTATATCTTTTCCTAGAAATGCTTAAACCCAAATTATTTTAAAAATATTCAATCTTATTTTCATTTAGCAAATTTTATTTCTTACATAAAAGATTAATGAAACAATTTTAATCACATGGGAATAATACCTTGCCTGATGCTGAAGTTTTACAAACTATATGAATCCTAATATGAAGTTCCACCCAAAATCAAGGATGAAACAAGGACTTGGTAGAGTTCATGAGCAGCTAAAGAATTATACAGATTGATTTTTAGAAAACACATTCTGGTTTTACATGAAAGATAAATTTTTTTCCTTAATGAGAAAGTTGTTCCCCAGCTTAATTCACCATCCATATTAGCGGTATAAGTTATACAACAAAGTCAAAGTGAAGCATCTCTGAGTAGAGTTTGTACAGAAGATAATGAAGCAGCTTGAGTACCCGATAAGAGGTTGTGTTGCTATGGGATACAGCTGGAGAACACTCAATAACCCATTGTCTACTGACAGTGGTTAACATTCTCATGCTAACACCACACTGGAAAGTCAAACAGCACTGTGGCCTGAAAGCAAGCAGGTATTTGAATGACGCAAAGTATTGTACTTATGGTGAGAATGAACAATGTGATCCAAATCTTGCAACAAGTGCTAAATTAACAACTGAATTTCTGTAAAGCTGAAGACTAGTTTATGAAAATACTCTAATGGTCACATGATTAGCAATATTTCAGAAGAAATAGATCAGAATTCCTAACCTATGTATGTTTTCCCCATGATTGAGTAACAAGGGATAAGTCAAATCTAGAAAGGATTCCTTGTCTTCTTGTGACTATCTTTGATTGTCTATTTCCATCCCATTCCCAGATTCATATACTGATATTCTACCATTCCTACAATGTCAATGTCTGACCAATTAGGAGGAGGACTTATTAGATCATTAGAACAGAGGCTTAAAAAAATGGTTTTTTGCCTTCCAAAGAATAAAAAAAGTAGCCAAGTAAACTTACTTCATTTTCAGTTGTTGAGGACATACAAGGATCAATTGATAAACCAGGAAACAGGTCACCAACAAACAACGAAGATCTTCAAATGATGGTTGCAGATTCTACTGAGAGTCTAAACAGACCTTTAGGGACTTGGAGTATCTACTAGTGCTGACTAATTTGATGAGATTTAGACTTACCCAGGAGACACAGTTAAGGTTGTGTGTTTGTGAGGGTCTTTCCAGAGGTAGGAAAACTCTTCAAATACAACTGATACTGTCTCAGTGGTTGTGGTCCCAGGCTGAATTAAATGGATACAGTAGATTAGCAGCATCCATCTCTCTCTTCTTCCTCATTACAGAAACCTAGTGATGATAAGTCTATTCACTATTCCCTGCTGCCATGACTTCCCCACCATAATGAAATATATCCTCTTTAAATCTTGAACCAAATGAGCCCTTACTTCCTTAGTTTGCCTCTTTAATTTTAATGTTACTGAAATGAGACAAGTGACTTTCCTTCTTTGTCCTAGCTTGACACTAACATGCTTTCTTGATTTAGAGTGTTGTACACTTGTAAAAATTAGTTGCTTTCAGATTATTTTTATCTTTCCTGGAAATGGTTTTTAAACTAAGCTCAAGACAATACAAAACAAAAATGGATGGCAACAGTAGTAAAGTTCCACTTCAAGCTGATGAATATAACAATTGTATAAGTTGGTGGATGCACACACACACACACACACACACACACACACACACACACAGATTTTGGTAACCTGGGTGTTTATGTTGTGTGTTTGTGTGTGGGCTCGCTCTCTCTCTCTCTCTCTCTCTCTCTCTCTCTCTATCTATCTCTATCTCTGCATGTGTGTTAAAGCTGCAAATTAAGAGTTTAGTGATGCTAGCAGGTAAGTTAAGTACTGCGTTATCAGCAAAGGGTAGAGAGACATGGAAACAACTGATTATGTCAGATCTGAAAGACAAGTCACCCAATCATTTCTTACTCCAAGTCCTACCCATGCTGTTTTTTTGTTTGCCTTCATTGAAAGAATATTTATTCCAATAAACAACATTTCCAAAATTCTGCAGGCACAAGAATATCATATAAATGTTTTCTTCTGCTGTTCCTTCTCAGTGGCACTTATGTTACATCATCTCCCTGACTTAATTTGGGTATATAGCAGTAAAGGAATTATTTCCATCCTGAGAGTTTATTTTATCATGTCATGCCAATTTACTAACAGAATTTTTTTAACAATCTTATTTTACAATCCAGTTCCAGTTTCCTCTCTCTCTGGTCCTCCCACTCCTCACATCTGTTCCCCACTCCACTCCCTGTCCATTTCTCAGAGAGGAAGAGCCTCTAATATTGAGTTGACAAAGTCTGCCACATCACTTGAGGCAGGACTAAAGCTCTCCTACAAACATTTAGGCTGAGCAAGGTATTTCCTCCATACGGAATGGGCTCCAAAGAGCCAGATCATACATTAGCAATAAATGCTCGTTCCACTGTTAATGGCTCCACAAACTCCCTGTGCTACACAACTGTCAGTCACATTCAGAGGGCCTGCTTTGGTATTATGCTGGTTGCTCAGTATTCAATCTGGGGTCAATGAGCTCCGACTAGCTAGAGTCAGCTGTTTCTGTGTGTATCCTCATTATGGTCTTAGCCCCTTTGCTCATAATATTGCTCCTCCCTCTTTATGACTGGACTTTAACAGTTAAACCCAATGTAGTCTGATCTTATTATTACAAAAGCACAAATCAATCTTTCTATGATGTAAGTGAAATACACAATATCTACATGGACTAAAATGTTATTGAGGAAAATTATATGTAATTTTTCCTCAAGAGTAAGTTATATTTCTAAGCACCCTATTTTAAGATATAATTACCAATTAGCCTACAAGAACATAATAATAGTATAACATATGGAAATTGCTTCCAAATTATAGGGGATAGAAAGTGGTTGCTTATTATATAGGGTGCTTGGTAAAATTTATTCTTACCAAAATTATTCGAATTAGAGCTTTCATAGTAAAAAAATCACAGACATATATTGACTCATTAAAAAGGTTGCAGAAAAATAATCAACTTATGAACACATGGATTAATTGACTTAATTTTTGTGGCCGTTAATCCTCACTTAGATATGGACTGGAATAAGAAGTACATAGTACATTAATAAGGCATGTTTTCACTATTTTTATGAGATGGCATCCAGAGAATATTCATGTAGTAAGAAGACCCATCTTAATACTCACAAATAAGTGTAGCTACTGCAAGTCATGAAAGAATCTCTTCAGAGTAAAGGAAACTATCACAGAAAAGCATGACTGAGTGAACCCTATATAAAGATCAATGGGTCATGAGGACCCAAGCCCTGGAGAGAAGTAGATCCTGAATTGTAAAAGGAATCATGTTTATTAAGCCAAGAAAAATAAAGAAACAAGTAAGTAGTGTTTCTCAATGGCATCTAGATCAGTTCATACACCTGTGTTCCTATCCTGAACTCCTGTATTGATTTCTCTGGATGATAAATTCAACATCTAAAATAAAACCTTTTTGCTTAAGTTGGTTTTGATCATGGGTTTTATCACTGTGATAGAAATCATAACCCAGATTTTCATGTGTTCTCAGTGTGGAGGTGTTAACCATACAGGATAATTCCATTTGAAATCTTCCCTTTTACATTCTAAATTTGCTTATTAATTAGCACCTTTTCATAAGCATTTTCTACATATTCTTATTTTCATTAATGAATGCATTATCTTATTTTCTCCAGAAGTAAAATTCTTTAGTAAATATTAAACATCCAACTTAGGTAGACTTTTTTTCATTTGTAGATTTCAGTAATGAATGTAGAATATGTTCATCCCAAAAGCAGTATACTCATACTAAAGGAAGAATAACCAAATTTTTATGTTACAGATTGTGTTAAACTTCTGATGGGTGGCAAACTATGACTTAATAACTTTTAGATTTCATTTTACAGTTTCATAAAATTTGGGGGTATTTTGCTTGTCATTTTCTTTCCAGTATGAAAATAACCAAGAATCTCTTTTTATGTTACAAAATGTCATTGAATATTTGTGTCCTTTTATGTACTAAAAATTATGCTGCCTCTTCTTTAGTAATTTTCTTAGTGTGATTTATTATTTGTAGGTGCCTGAGAGAGATAACCATTCCTCATATTTTACTTTAACTCTGTACTGACTAAGAGCCCTGGAAATACTTGGTGTTAATAGAAACAAATCTGTCCCCATTTACCTTCTTTAGAATGAAAGAATTTTGAGGAATTGTGGATTAAGACCCCCCTCCCCAAATAGCAATGACTTTAGACATGAAGCATAGGTGAAGTTTACAAAATAACATTCAGAAGTGAAATTAACTACTTTGAAAAAGTGGAAATAAAAGCCACTGAAACAGGTTTAGAAAGGAATAAAAGTAACAATAAATGAACTTTACACTTGAATGCTTCATAAGAGTATAATAAAATAATTGCATGAAACAAAATAGTTTAATAAAGCAATTAAATAAAATTACATATGTACTAACAAAGGAGATTCAATGCTGAGTGTTCTGAGAACAAAAAACTCTAAGTCTAGAAAGAGAATCAATTATGTAGAACTTACCTAATAAAGAATATTCGAAGAGTGTATGGCCTGATTCAACCAATAATCTTTGCATTGAACATTTGATTTTAATTAAAAATATAAATTAAACAGGCCATATTACTTAGCACTCACGCTGAAAACAATCACCCATAGATGGTGCTGCTGTGATGGTATTTGATTAAGCTTCATGTAAATCTGATCCTAGATGCTCCTTCTTTTAATTTCCAATAAAGCTTCATCTCACAGTCTACTTAGCAACTGTTCAACAGTGAACTGGCTAGGAAATGTCACTAGGGATAAAATATTTTCAGGATTTGAGAAGCATTTTCTGTCACCATCATTTAAATATATGAGAAATAGGTCATAGAGCATCACCATAAAAAACAGTCTGTTCAAGGTGGTACTTATCTGATAAATGAAGATACAAGTGCTTGACTCCAATGGAAGTAATGAATTTTGCATCAAGCTCTTCATCAAGGTTGAATTACATAATGTCTCAGTTTATGCTGTATCTATGTGACATTTCTTGTCAAGAATTATTTCTCTTTGTCAAGCTAAATATTTGATTTGTGAGACACATTATGAATTTCAGTGACAGTGTAAAAAGAATGTTTACAATCACAATTAAACATGACTGATATGAATACTAAGTGTATAACTACCAGATTAAAAAAAAAAGACTGTGAATTTTGGCAGGTAGTATTTATTTATAGCCAAATGCCGAAACCTTTAGAAATATTTTGGTTGTATTTTGAAACATTTAATTATCTATCTATCTAAAGCTAATTCCATTAATAGCAGACATTTTTATTATAAGTTTGATACATGCAAATTTTTAGAACAGGAATCACTTCTTACAACTAAATGGTAACAACAAACCTTTGATTTGACATTTTTATAACAGACTGAAAATGTGTTCCTTAAGATTTATTCCAGACATTTGAAATGTAATTGTCAAATAAATATGAATATACCCAAATTTAATTGTCTCTTCTTTCTCATTTTTTTTCTGTGCCGCCTTTCTCTTTAAAATATACTCCATTAACCCTGACATAAAACATCAAGGATTATTATATATTTACTATTTGAAAAAAGGTATGTTTGAAAGAAAGTTTAAATCAAACCCACATTTTGCTCATTACATTAATTATTAAATGCTATGTGCTTGTGTCCCTCCAAATTCATGCTTCACTCTGTGGATTTTTGAGACAGGGTTTTACAAAAGTATTTCAGTTAAAACAGTTTGAGCCTCAATCAAAGAAAATTTACAATCAGAAAGGGGGAAAATCTGAGTCAAATATTAGACAGCAAGGTTTCTGCAAAGAGACAGATAAAACATAGAAGCCAAGTTGAAATGAAAAGACATAACCCTTACACTATGGGTAAAATCATGAGCAAGTAATTCAACCAGCTTCCAGAAGATTCTAATCCTTTTACCTAGCTCTTTGAATTACAGTGTTCAAACTCTAAAAGATCAGTTCTTCTGTAGCCTAAATTGCTGTTTGTGATGCTCTGATTTGTCTTAGCCATGAAGAATACTACCCAATTTTTATCATCTGTTCTTTATGTTAAACCTTAGAAGTAATATTTTACAGTTGAGGTAAACTTATATCTCAAAACCAAATTCTCATCCATTTACATATAACAGAAAATATTTCATTTCCTCATTTTTCTAGTTTCTGTATGCTAGAGAATAAGAATTTGGTCTTTGAAGTACTATATTCATACCGACCTAGTATATGAGTTTATCTTTATTTAGACAAATACCATTTCTAAATAGGTTGAGGAATTTTTACAAAAGAGTGTTTTATATGTTTTGAAGACTATATCAAACACGATGTCATCATCCCCTAGTGAGAAAAATTCATTGTGATATATGAATAATTTTGTTGATGAGAAAATAAAAAGTATGACAAATAATTAAAGTATGTAAATTACAATTTTTTTCTGCCAAAGGCATAAGCTCCTAAATCTTTTTTCCTTTTGTATTTGAAAAAAGTATGTCAATTTAAACATAACTGAATAGCTTGCTCACATTTCTGTAGGACATATATTTATAAACCATCATGACAAACCAGGAGGCAATAAGTTTGTTTTCAACAAGATGATGAAAAAGTAGCTACTGATTTATACAAATGATACCTGGACTTATTTTTTGTTTTGTTTTGTTTTGTTTTTCAAGACAGGGTTTCTCTGTGGCTTTGGAGCTCGTCCTGGAACCAGCTCTTTTAGACCAGGCTGGCCTTGAACTCAGAGAGATCTGCCTGCCTCTGCCTACTGTTCTGAGATTAAAGGTGTGTGCCGCCACATCCCTGTGATACCTGGACTTATTATGGACGGTTCTAAGCTATTTTATTATTATTTTGTTTTTTTTCTTTATTAAAAATGATTCCTCTCTTATCCAATACATCCCAGACATAGTTCCACTCCTTCCAGTACCCCCCTCTCCTCCAGGTCAACTCCCCCTTGTTTCTTTTTCAGAAAAGAGCAAATCTCCAAGAGATGATTGCTGGACAGGACAAGACAAGATCCAATAAGACAAGATGAAAAACCTGATATCAAGGCAACCCTATAGGAGAAAAAGAGTCTGAAGAGTGGGCAGAAGGGGAGAGATCCACCAGCTTCCAGCTTTAGAGGACTCACAAGTGTTCTGGGATTAAAGGCATGCACCACAGTCAAGAGTGCTGAAATTAATGGCCTGTACCACCACACTTGGCTATAAACATTTCTTTAATTTCATTTTACAAGTTGGAAGTTTATCAGGGTGGAGTCTTGCACTGAGATGACCACTGCCTTTATTCCATTGAATATCAGAATTTTCTCTAGTCTGCTTATGTTTTTACAGGATGTAACTCCATTCCACTTTCTGATATTTGTTTGCTCCTCAAATTGTATATTTTGTAACTTTCCTTTTTCAGTCTGCTCCTTTCCATTGTAGATTTGCATAAATATCACCATTAATAACCACATGATACAATCCAAAACTAGGTTGTTTGAAATCTTCTTTGCAAATACAACTAATGAAAAAATTCATAAATTTAGTCTCAGGCACTTTTTTTTTTGACAAGAGAGAGAGAGAGTAGCCACACTCTTCAACAAAATATCACAAGAATACTCTTTATGCCACATATCAACATTCTCCTTTGACACTTTGTGAGGCAGGCCTCCACACTCTCAGCACCACTGTCTTCCACACTCCTACTGGTATAGCCCATTAAGCCAGGCTTAATACATTTGACTGCCTTCCTAACCCAAAGGCCACACTCTTACAAACAAAAGCATGGACTGATCTATTACAACATTACTACACTCATGTTACCTAATTCTGTCTTAGTTAAGATTTCTTTTACTGTGAAGAAATACCGCAAAACTGACAGATCTAAGAAAAACATTTAATTACAGATGGCTTACTGTTTCAGACATTTAGCGTATTACCTTCACAAGAGAAAGTATGGCAATGTGTAGTCAGACATATTACTAGAAAAGGAGCTGAAAGTTCTACATCTAAATTCTCAGTCAACAGTAAGAGATTAATACACAGTGCCCAGATTTGTAATTCTGAGAACTCAAAGCCTACACTCAATGGCACACCTTACTTCAGCAATGCCACTACTTCAAAGAGGCCACATCTCAGTAGTGGGAGTCCCTAGGAAAATGTGTGGCAATTTTCATTCAATCTGTCACACCAAGTTAAAAGCCATAACATATAACCAGAAAACCTGGTATAGACCTATGCTTTTTTAGCATTTTAGACTGTATGAATCCATGTGAACCTTGTTTAGTGAATAAGTGGGCAATGTTCCCTTTTTACTACTAGAGACTTACTTCCCTCTCTTCTGCAGGTTTCCCCTAGCTCCAAGGTGAGGGACCCAGTGGAGATCTCCAATTTAGACTCTCTCTCTCCAAATAATGTGGGAATCTGTACCCACTCTTATCTGTTGCTAGAGAAATGCTCTCTGATAACAATTGCACAAAGCAGTTATCTATGCATATAGCTGAATATATCATTAGAAATAATTTCATTGATTTTTTTTTCTTTGCCAGATATGTTTGGTTCTTGCTGAGTTTTCTGGGATATCCTATCTCTTGTTTCTAACCATCTGGGCAGTCCATGACAAGGGTTCCCTCGTATAAGATGTGCCTCAATTTAAACCAAACATTGGTTTAAATGTTTATTTAATTTAATTTAATTTAAATGATTATTTCCACATGCTCTATGCCACCATTGCCCCCAGAATATTTTGTAGGAAACAAGTATTGTATGTGGAGGGTTTTGAAGATGGGCTGGTCCAGGTTACTATTTTGGTGGCCTATAGAATATCTTCCCATGTCAAAGAGACTAGAATATATGCATGAAGCCTCTGTAAGGCACTAGTTCAACCTCTCTACATTGATGAGCTCAGTCGTCATCTTAGCAATGGGCCCCCACTGTCAGTTTTTAGAATGCAATATTCAACCCTATCATCTGCATGTATTTTTTTTAGGGATCTCCTTGAGACTTCTATAACCAAATGTAACCAAGTCCCACTACTTTAAGCCTCACCATTCTCCAAAATATGGCCAGTTCAGACTCAGTACCCTCAATTACTAGGAGTCCTCCCTAGGGCCACCTTTATGAATACCAAGATGTTTCAACTATACGAGGTTGGCATACCGTTCCCCAAATACCTCCCTCAGTTCTATCTGTTTCTCCCTGTACTTTCTTCTGCCATCTTCTCTTTCCACACGATCCCTCCTAGTCCAGTCCCCCCTTGCCCACAGTCCACCTGCAGAATCTATCCTTATTCAACGAATCATTCTTCTAGTACCATAAAATATTCATAATAAGAGCAGGTGTATTTAGAAGATGAGAGGACAAAATATATGTAACTGCGTGTAAAGCTATGGATTTAATGTAGCAACTGTTAAAAATGGAAGTAGTTAAGTATCTGAGAATAAGATAATGGAGTAATATAGAGAAATTGAAGCTATGACCACTTCTCTTTTCATTTGTAACAAAAAAAATTCCAAGGAAAATAATAGTTGTCCAAACCTGAATAAGTCATAGGTTCTCTAGGACACATAAGATTAAGTCTGTAGTAAATTATTCACTATCAAACTTTTAGAAGAAATTTATTTGCTATTTAGAAGAACTGAATGTAAGGTAAAAACAGTCTCTGCCTACTGAGTGCTGGGATTAAGGGCATGCGCCACCACTGCCCGGCCTAAAACTTTGAATTCTTAATGAAAATTTAATGTATTACAAAACCCATTAAAATATATTTTTTAAAGGTGGGTGAATGAAAAAGTGGTTTTTATTTAAGGCAAAAGTTCAAATTACTTTATAAAACTCTATTCAAAGCGTGCATGTCTAAATTACTTGCTTTTTATTTAATTTTAAAATATATTTAAAAGGATATATTTAATATTGTAATTAATAATATTTAGCATAATATATTCAAGTATCTTCTTTTAACATTGTAGTATAATTTAAAACACTCCCATATTTATAATGCCAATTATACTTAGGACTTGCATATTAGTAAGAAATGTGTGAAATCTGAGACACTGGGCATTACTGTATAAATGATAAACAGAAAGTCTATACCTTGAAGTCTGAGCATTGAATACATGGGAGAAAGAAGAAACATAGCACAAAGAAATCTAAATTAAACAAGAAATCGAAATGTCTGAAGCAAGACCTGTAATGATATTGCCAATGGCATATGCAGGGCAAGGTTGTATCTGTAATAGGATGCCAATATTTCTGGAAACTCTCTAAACAAAACAGAAAGGAACAACAAAGATGCCATTCTAATTTAAAATTTAAATCATGTCAATAACAGCTTAAGCAATTTCTAAGCACCTATTAAAATGCAGCTTCACAACCTTCTCCTTAGACTCCAGTGCCATCTTCTTTCTTCACTCCTGAAACATTGTTAGCAGATCTAGTATATCAATTACTTTCCCATGTGCAATGCCATTACATTTGTAATTTTTATGCTATTGCATTTTAATTGTATTTTTCAGTTGGATAAATGAAAAACAAATAGTATTATCTCTAGAAAATGTATCTGAAGTGTTCATTGCTATTTCTGCCTTGCTATGTCACTCTGAATACCATCTTTCTTTAATATTCAAGTTGATGTTTTAATCAATTAGGTTTAAAATCATGGGCAGAAGATATCAGAAGTACTTCTAAACTGTGATATGTACCTCCATATTTGAATCTACCAGAGACACATGTATGTGTTTTCACACTGTACTGGTTGTCTCTGATGCTTCTCTTGATACAGAAGTTCCCAATATTTTTGGACAGTTCTACAGAAGATGGTTCTTTTTGGGAGTCTGGACATTGTTTTTTATTTGAGCAATGATATTGAATTTAGGGAATGAAATAAATACAGGCAAATCAGACTATATTACACAGGAAAGACTAGCTTATTTCATGGAGTATATGGCATGTAGTTATAAAAAGTCTTTGCAATATCTCAGTGGTAGAGTAACTATCTATTATGTGTGAGGCTACGGGTTTGAATGAGTACAGTAAATATATATTGTGTTTATATATTTAGGAATTTAAACACATTCATATATATGTAACAACAATTAATGAAAAAGAGACCATAAATTTGTAAGAGATAAAAGACAGATACTTTGGAGCATTTGGAAGGAGGGAAGGGACAGAGAAAATGTGAATGAATTATTATCTCAACACATAAAATAATTTAAAAGTAGAGTCAATGATAAAATTTAAAATTTAGATATGGGAACATAAAGTCAAAGCTTTCTATTTGGCATATGAAACTGACTTGCACAAATTTTGACTTGACACAAAATCACAAAACAAATGAGAAGCTGAGTATAATATTCATGAACTTTAAGAAGTCACTGAGGGTAAGAAAGTGGGCTAGAAATATTGATGTACTAAGCTAAGAAAAGATGAAAATGCAAAGGTTGCTAGAGGAAATGCCAAATATTGACTCTCAAGGAATTGCCTTTTTTTTTAAGTTAATTATAGTTATATCATTTTCCCCTCTCCTCTCGCTGCCTCATTCACATTCTACCACCATCCCTCAAACTCATGATCTTTTAATATATGTATATATGTATATGTATGTATATATATATATACTCACACATGTATGCTGTTTATATATATAAACACATATATACTGAGTCTATTAATGTTGCTTATATGTATATATTTCTAGGGATGACATTTGGACTTGGATAATCAGCTAGGGGACTATATTTTTGTGAAAATGAATGCTCCACTTATCAATAAATAAGTGCCTATAACTCTTCATCTAGGCTTGGATCCCTGTGAGATTTCCTGTCAACTCTGTGATTCTAATTGGTATATTAACTTTTAGTTTTTGATTAGGCAGTCTTATTTTTAAGAATTCATAGGTGTAGCTTTCCTTTACACCTATAACACACAAACTTGCTGCAACTTTCTGTTCCTCTGGTTCATATCATCTTTCATTTATTCTTCAAAGATGATCCCTGAGTTTAGGTTTTTTTTTTTTTGTAGAATGTATTTAATGGGGTGAGAACCCTCTCTTAGGACTATAGGATCCATAAAGTCGAAAGAAAGCATCAAAATTCATAATAAATTGTTTCCAAAGCCACAAAGATGGTTTTCTGTGGCTGTGGAAAACAGACAATGTAATATAAAACATAGGAGGCAGGACATGGAAATTGAAAGATAGTATACCGTTAATGAATTCTTATATAAATATTAGAATATAATCTCATTTTATTATAAAGTGTCAGTGGATACAAGTCATCTTTTTAGGGTTTATTAAATTAGTTTTTAAATTTAGAGACTTTCCAAAGAGAAAGTGTGTAAAATTATACACGTGTTACACATTTTCATGTGGTTTTAATTTCAAATCTTTCTAATATCAGTCCTATAGATTTTCCCTCAGTGACACAGAAGGCATATACAGGATATTTAGTGTATGATTTTATATACATGCACACACACATATATGTTATATAATATATAATTTAATATATGTCATATCTATGATTATTAATGTTTTCATTCTTTCTCTGGAGGTTTTAGGTTACTCTTACATTTTTATGAAATACTTCCAAATATAGTAATCTCTGAAAATGTGACATTGCCTAATTGTTTCTGGTGATAAAAAGCATGTTTTTACAAGTACAATTTGTACATAACTAAAGTATGATAAACAACACATTGGTAAAATTCTGATGGCTTCACAAGCAGTACCTTAAACACAGGAGAACTGGCCATTCTTCCAAATCCCAGGAAATTCTAAGTCTTTTGTACTCTTGAAAAATAAACAATAAGAAATCAGAAAATTTAACCATGTACAGAAAACAACATACAGTTCTAGTAATGAGCCAAAAAAAAAAAAAAACAAATTTATGTAAGACCCAGAAAAAAAAAATGGGACATAGATTCTTAAGAGGCTAAATGAACCCGAACAAAACAAAGAAAAAGCAAGAAGAAAATGATGCTTGTATATGAGTGTGTCAACATTGAGATAGAAATTACAGGAAAGATAGGAAATTCCAGACATTTGACCAACCAGTTTGAGTTTTCAGAAGAAATAGTAAATTTTAAGTGTTAACTTAATCATTTCAGTGGATCTAAACTTAAATGATAAAGTACAAATATGGCAAGAAAAATTATACTCTCAATGTGTAACATTTACGTGGTCTCAGGTGCATTATGTGAATACAAAGATAAAAAAGAGAGATAGAGGGCAGGGGTCAAAGGGAAGAGAGAAGGTGGAATCTGCAAGCCAGAAAGGAGGAGAAATACAGAAGGGGGAAAGAAATACATAGTGATATAAAGACACACTGGTCTCAGTTGTCTGAAGGTAAATAAAGAAATGGATATAAACTTTAAGAGCTAAAAGAACTCCAGCTGGCACGCATCCATAATACATTGTTGTCACATAGTACATACAGAACTGGATGCGTACATTAGTGTAGTCATGAAAATATGTCTGTAAATTATTACCAAATTACAAATTCAGAACATTGAACCATTCTTATTAGAACAATGAAAGTGGTACGATCGAAGTAAGGAGAGGTAAGCAATTCTCAGGAGGATTCTGACCAAATGTGCTCAGTACAACAACATGTTTTTTTTTTTTTATTGCGAAAAGAAGAAAAAAAAACATAAACAAAAAACAAGTTTCCACCTCCTCCCAGCCTCCCATTTCACTTCCCCTCCTCCCACCCTTCTCCCCCTCCTCCCACCCTTCTCCCCCTCCTCCCACCCTTCTCCCCCTCCTCCCACCCTTCTCCCCCTTCCCCGACTCCTCTCCCCCTCCCTCTCCAGTCCACAGAGCAGTCCAGGTTCCCTGCCCTGTGTTAAGTCCTAGGTCCTCCCCCCTCCGTCCATGTCTAGGAAGGTGAACATCCAAACTGGCTAGGCTCCCACAAAGCCAGCACATTAAGCAGAATCAAAACCCCCTGCCATTGTCCTTGGTGTCTCATCAGCCCTCATTGTTCGCCATGTTCAGAGAGTCCGGTTTTATCCCAAGCTTTTTCGGTCACAGACCAGCTGGCCTTGGTGAGCTCCCCGTAGATCTGCTCCACTGTCTCAGTGGGTGGATGCACTCCTAGTGGTCCCAAATTCTTTGCTCATGTTCTCCCTCCTTCTGCTCCTCCTTGGGACCTTGGGAGCTCAGTCCAGTGCTCCTGTGTGGGTCTCTGTCTCTATCTCTATCCATCACCAGATGAAGATTCTATGATGATATGCAAGATATTCGTCAGTATTGCTCTAGGATAGGGTCATTTCAGGTTCCCAATCCTCAGCTGCCCAAGGAACTAACTGGGAACCTCATCTTGGGCACTAGGGAGCCCCTCTAGGGTCAAGTCTCTTGCCCACCCTAAAGTGGCTCCCTTAACTAAGAATTGTGGTTCCGTGCTCCCCTATCCACCTTACCTTTATCCCAATTCTCCTGTTTCCCAGGTCCCCCCTCCTTCCCTTCTACCTTTTCTCTCCCCATCTCCCCTTACCCCCATCCCACCCCACCCCCAAGATCCCATTTTCTCCCCAGAAATTTGGTCTAATTCCCTTAGCCAAGAGGACAACTATATGTTTTTCCTTGGGTTCACCTTCTTACTTAGCTTCTTTAGGTTCACCTATTGTAGACTCCGTGGTCCTTATTTATGGCTAGAAACCAATTATGAGTGAGTACATCCCATATTCATCTTTTTGGGTCTGGGACACCTCACTCAGGATAGTGTTTTCTATTTCCATCCATCTGCATGCAAAATTCGAGAAGTCATTGTTTTTTACCGCAGCGTAGTACTCTAGCGTGTATATATTCCATACTTTCTTCATCCATTCTTCCATTGAAGGGCATCTAGGTTGTTTACAGGTTCTAGCTATTACAAATAATACTGCTATGAACATAGTTGAACAAATGCTTTTGTCATTTGATAGAGCATCTCTTGGGTATATTCCCAAGAGTGGTATTGCTGGGTCCAGGGGTAAGTTGATCCCGAATTTCCTGAGA
The DNA here is from genome assembly GCF_018167655.1 of Microtus oregoni. Taxonomy (NCBI): domain Eukaryota; kingdom Metazoa; phylum Chordata; class Mammalia; order Rodentia; family Cricetidae; genus Microtus; species Microtus oregoni. The sequence goes on along the minus strand of NW_024543080.1, from coordinate 36,576,377 downwards.
AACCGAAACACTGACTTCCACAGTGGTTGCACAAGATTGCATTCCCACCAGCAATGGATGAGGGTACCCGTTCCTCCACAGCCTCTCCAGCAAAGGTTATCCTTGGTGTTTTTGACTTTAGCCATTCTGAGAGGTGTAAGATGATATCTCAAATTTGTTTTGATTTGCATTTCCCTGATTGCTAAGGAAGGTGAGCATGACCTTAAGTGTCTTTTGGCCATTTGAAATTCTTCTGTTGAGAATTCTCTGTTCAGTTCAGTGCCCCATTTTTTAATTGGGTTAATTAGCATTTTAAAGTCTAGTTTCTTGAGTTCTCTATATATTTTGGAGATCAGACCTTTGTCTGTTGCGGGGTTGGTGAAGATCTTCTCCCAGTCAGTAGGTTGCCTTTGTGTCTTAGTGACAGTGGCCTTTGCTTTACAGAAGCTTCTCAGTTTAAGTAGGTCCCATGTATTCAATGTTGCCCTTAATGTCTGTGCTTCTGGGGTTATACATAGGAAGCGATCTCCTGTGCCCATCTGTTGTAGTGTATTTCCCACTTTCTCTTCTATCAGTTTCAGTGTGTTCGGGCTGATATTGAGGTCTTTAATCCATTTGGACTTGATTTTGTGCACGGTGAGAGATATGGGTCTATTTTCATTCTTCTACAGGTTGACATCCAATTGTGCCAGCACCATTTGTTGAAGATGCTTTCTTTCTTCCATTGTATACTTTTAGCTCTTTTATCGAAAATGAGGTGTTCATAGGTTTGTGGGATAAAATCCGGGTCTTCTATACGATTCCATTGGTCGACTTCTCTGTTTTTATGCCAGTACCACACTGTTTTCATTACTGTAGCTCTGTAATAGAGTTTGAAGTCAGGGATGGTAATGCCTCCAGAAGATCCTTTATTGTATAGGATTGTTTTGGCTATCCTGGGTTTTTTGTTTTTCCATATAAAGTTGATTATTGTCTTCTCCAGATCTGTGAAGAATTTTGATGGGATCTTGATGGGGATTGCATTGAATCTATAAATTGCCTTTGGTAGAATTGCCATTTTTATCCTCCCAATCCAAGAGCAAGGGAGGTCCATCCATTTTTTGGTATCATCTTCAATTTCTTTCTTCAATGCCTTAAAGTTCTTGTCAAATAGATCTTTCACTTCCTTGGTTAGATTTACCCCAAGATATTTAATGCTGTTTGTGGCTATCGTGAATGGTGAAGCTTCTCTGATTTCCCTCTCTGCTTCCCTATCCTTTGTGTATAAGAGGGCGACTGATTTTTTGGAGTTGATCTTGTATCCTGCCACATTACTAAAGCTGTTTATCAGCTGTATAAGTTCTTTGGTGGAGTTTTGGTGGTCACTTATGTACACTATCATATCATCTGCAAATAACGAAAATTTAACTTCTTCCTTTCCAATTCGAATCCCCTGATCCCATTATGTTGTCCTATTGCTATTGCTAGAACTTCAAGCACTATATTGAAGAGGTATGGCGAGAGTGGACAGCTTTGCGGTGTTCCTGAGTTAAGTGGTATGGCTTTGAGTTTCTCTCCGTTTAATTTGATGTTAGCTGTCGGCTTGCTGTATATAGCTTTTATTATATTTAGGTATGACCCTTGTATCCCTAATCTCTCCAAGACTTTTAACATAAATGGATGTTGAATTTTGTCAAATGCTTTTTCAGCATCTAATGAAATGATCATATGGTTTTTTTCTTTCAGTTTATTTATATGCTGGACTACATTGATAGATTTTCGTATGTTGAACCAGCCCTGCATCTGAGGAATGAAGCCTACTTGATCATAATGGATAATTTTTCGGATGTGTTCTTGGATTCGATTTGCCAGTATTTTGTTGAGGATTTTTGCGTCGATATTCATGAGTGAGATTGGCCTGTAGTTCTCTTTCCTGGTTGAGTCTTTGAGTGGTTTTGGTATCTGAGTAATTGTGGCTTCATAAAAGGAATTAGGTAATGACCCTTCTGTTTCTATATTGTGGAATACATTAAGGAGTATAGGTATTAGGTCTTCTTGGAAGTTCTGGTAGAATTCTGCATTGAAACCATCTGGTCCTGGGCTTTTTTTGGTAGGGATGTTTTTGATAACAGCTTCTAATTCTTCGTGACTTACAGGTCTGTTTAGATTGTTCACCTGGTCCTGGTTTAGTTTTGGTAAATGGTCTTTATCTAAAAAAGCGTCCATTTCTTTTACATTTTCCAGTTTTGTGGCATACAGGCTTTTGTAGTAAGATCTAATGACTCTCTGAATTTCCTCTGTGTCTGTGGTTATGTCCCCCTTTTCATTTCTGATCTTATTAATTTCCGTATTCTCTCTCTGCCGTTTGATTAGTTTGGATAGGGGTTTATCAATCTTGTTGATTTTCTCCAGGAACTAGCTTTTTGTTTCATTGATTCTTTGGATTGTTTTCTGTGTTTATATTTTGTTGATTTCAGCCCTCAATTTGATTATTTCCAGTCTTCTACTCCTCCTAGGTGAGTCTGCTTCTTTTTTTTTCTAGAGCTTTCAGGTGGGCTGTTAAGTCTCCAGTTTGTGCTTTCTCTGTTTTCTTTAGGTGGGCACTTAGTGCTATGAACTTTCCTCTCAGGACTGCTTTCATAGTGTCCCATAAGTTCGAGTATGTTGTTTCTTTATTTTCATTGAATTCAAGGAAGACTTTAATTTCTTTCTTTATTTCTTCCTTAATCCAGGTATGGTTCAGAAGTTGACTGTTCAGTTTCCATGAGTTTGTAGGCTTTCTGGGGGTAGCATTGTTGTTGAATTCTAACTTTAATCCATGGTGATCTGATAAGACACAGGTGGTTACTAATATTTTTTTGTAACTGTGTAAGTTAGCTTTGTTACCAAGTATGTGGTCAATTTTCGAGAAGGTTCCATGAGCTGCACAGAAGAAGGTATATTTTTTTTCCTCTTTGGGTGGAATAATCTATAGATGTCTGTTAAGTCCATTTGCTTCATTACCTCCATTAATTCTCTAATTTCTCTGTTAGGTTTCTGTCTGATTGACTTGTCCATTGGTGAGAGAGGAGTGTTGAGTCTCCTACTATTAGTGTGTGTGGTTTGATGGCTGCCTTGAGTTTAATAATGTTTCTTTTACGTACGTGGGTGCTTTTATATTAGGGGCATAGATATTCAGGATTGAGACTTCTTCCTGATGAATTGTTCCTGTTATGAGTATAAAATATCCCTCTCCATCTCTTCTGATTGATTTAAGTTTGAAGTCAACTTTGTTAGAAATTAGTATGGTCACACCTGCTTGTTTCTTAGGTCCATTTGCTTGATAAGCCTTTTCCCAGCCCTTTACTCTGAGTAGGTGCCTGTCTTTGTGGTTGAGGTGTGTTTCTTGTAGACAGCAGAATGTTGGATCCTGTTTTCTTATCCAATCTCTTAGCCTGTGCCTTTTTATAGGTGAGTTGAGCCCATTGATATTAAGTAATATTAATGACCAGTGGTTGTTAACTCCGGTCACTTTTTTAGTAGTAGGGTTTGTGTGTTTTCCTTCTTTGATTTGCGCTGGTGAAGAGTCTCTAGATGTCTGAGTTATTATGGTCATTGTTGGACTCCTTGGTTAGTGATTTTCCTTCTATTATTTTCTGTAAGGCTGGATTTGTGGCTACGTATTGTTTAAATTTGTTTTTATCCTGGAAAATTTTGTTTTCTCCATTTATAGTGAACGAAAGTTTGGCTGGATATAGTAGTCTGGGCTTGCATCCATGGTCTCTTAAGTTTTGGAGAACATCTATCCAGGACCTTCTGGCTTTCATGGTTTCCATAGAGAAGTCAGGTGTATGTCTGATTGGTTTACCTTTATAAGTAACTTGGCCTTTTTCCTTTGCGGCTCTTAATATTCTTTCTTTATTCTGTATGCTTTGTGTTTTGATTATTATATGGCGAGGGGATGTTTTCTTTTGATCGAGCCTATTTGGTGTTCTGTATGCTTCTTGAACCTTCATAGGTACATCTGTCTTCAGGTTGGGAAAGTTTTCTTCTATAATTTTATTAAGTATATTTTCTGTACCGTTGAGCTGCACTTCTTCTCCTTCTTCTACTCCAATTATTCTTAGGTTTTGTCTTTTTATTGTGTCCCATATTTCCTGAATGTTTTGTGATGAGAGTTTGTTGGACTTGCTGTTTTCTTTGATCAGAGTGTTTATTTTCTCTATGTTATCCTCAGAATCTGAGATTCTTTCTTCTATCTCTTGTATTCTGCTGGTTATACTTGATTCTGTAGTCTCTATTCGTTTACCTAGATTTTCCATGTCCAGCCGGCCCTCTGTTTGTGTTTTCTTCTTTGCCTCCATTTCAGTTTTCAAGTCATGAACTGTTTCCTTTATCTGCTTGATTGTTTTTCCTTGGTTTCCTAGGGTATCATTCACTGATTTACTCAATTCCTCGAACTTTCTATTATACTTCTCATCCATTTCTATAAGGGTGTTTTTTATATGCTGTTTAAGGGTGTCAATCACTTTCATGAAGTCAGTTTTTTCTACTTCTTCTTGATTAAGGTGTTCATGTCCTCCTGTTACGGGGTCACTGGCATCTGGTGGTTTCGTGTTGTTTTTCAGATTGTTGGGAGAATTCCTGCATTGGCGTCTGCCCATCTCTTCCTCCCAATACTCCCATTTGGATCTTCTTTTACAGGATCAGGTCTTCTTGCCCACTGTTGTACCTTCCCAGTGATGTCACTCCCCAGAGATGTTTCTCCACAATGATGTTTCACTCGGTGCCCAGATCGAAACTCTGCGCTGCTTGGTTAGCTCGCGAACAAAGGGCCCACCCTGCTCGCTGTGGGTAGGCTATGGGAACAAAGGAGCTACCGGCCACCCCTTTGTCCTCCCGGTTCGGAATCGGTCCCAGCGCCCTAGCAGGCTGGGCAGGGAGGCGCTATGCCCCAAAGGAAGGAGGGAGGGAGGGAGACAGGGGGTGTGGGGATCTGGATGTAAGCTGAATGGGGTAGGAAGAGAGAGGCGGTTTGGGCAGTATAACCCCTGTATGGGTTTTGAAAGTTCTAGATTACAGTCAAGGAACCTGGTCCCAGTTCAGGTTAAGCTTAAAGCTTACTCAATACCCATAGTATGTTTAAAATTATTTCTTCCTGGGTAGAAATTTCAAGCCCCTTAACATATTCATGCAAGCTACGTTAAATAATCTTGAGAGATTGATTCAGCCTTTTGTGAGGGATTTATAGATTTATTTATACTATTTAAGATATTCAAATTAAGAGTCTAGGAAAAATGGCAATAATGACGAAACTACATTGGAAAAAAAATCTTATTTTCCATATGTTTCTTGTATAAACAATATATCATCTCACAAAATATATGAATAGTTCTAAAAATATCCCCCTTTCTTTCTAAGTGGTGATTCCTAAGATATTTGCTAGATCGTGTGTATCTTCAACAATTTACTGTTTTCATTGTTGGAGGTAGGGAACTTTTTTGAACTTCAGAAAACTGTTTAAATAACTTTTAAACAAATAAGGTTACTAATTTGATTCTCACTACCCCTCTCTTTCTCTCTCTCTAACCAACTCAAGCATTTCTGTGTATGTGTATGTGTATGTGTATTTATCTTTGAGCATGTAGTGGTGCTTGTACAAGTATGTATGTTTTGTGCTACCTACATATCAGAGAGTATGTTCTCAAATACTTACCTCTGTCCGGAGGAAGTTATAAAATTTTTGTAGTTATTCTGTGGTGATATCTTGTTTAACAAATAAAACTTGCCTGAAGATCAGAAGGCAAGGTAGCCACTAGCTAACCAATGAGATATGGAGGTTTGTACAGACATACAGGAAGTGATTTGGCCAGGAAAAAGGAAATGATAAGACAGAAAAAGACAGGCATTCAATCCCTTTTTGACTCGGAAGTAAATAAGGTAACTGTGGCTTTGCTCCTTCATCTCTTAGATCTCTCAGCATTTTCTTCAATATGTGACTCCAGATTTTTATTATTATTAATACCTATTAGAACTCATGCTACATCCTTCCCAGAGAATAAATAATTAGAACAATGCAGAGTATTGTGAATGCACTATTTTATTTAAAATTTGTACCCTAAATTGAGGAGAACATCCATGTCTTTTTTCTACTTTGTTGACTTTAAATGGTTTTAAACCATTCAAAAATCATTTTAAATGTATTAAGTATCTAAGGCACACTATAAGATATAAAGCTCTTGGTCAAACATTTTCTGCTCTCTCTCTTTCATTGCAGTGTCTGATGAGTTTCAAGAATCCTTATTGCTGGTAAAATCAGTGACAAGAAATGGATGAATAATATCCTATTTTAAGCCTTTGGAAGTCAGAGAGTATCTTTGACATCAAAGAAACATTATTTCTTTTCAAAAGTCGGAACTGTGGTGCCTTTACAAGCACTCAAATTCCTGATTCAGAATGATAATATGTTGACCTAGACATGGATTTTTTAAGCGAGGAAGCCATTTTTTTTAATTTAGTTTTAGTGCAGATCCTGTCACACTATAGAGACAGCACCCAAAAGATCACAAGGGTGCACAAGTGTGTCATTGATGAAAATGTCTTTTATCTCTCCAAGATGCTATCCAAAGTAATTGGTAAGCAAACGAAATGATAGCGGTTCATGCAGTGACTTTCCTCTGTGTCATTTGCAGTGCTTACTTCCAAGGCAAACTAGAGGAGCACGAGGAGTGTGAGTCACAAAATCTACTTTGGAAAGAACCTGTATTCAGACTAATCAAAAACTTCTAAAATGAGCCATGCTCATTTTCAGGCGATTTGCCTCTGCACCTGTTCAGACTGTGTTCCAACTGGCCTGTGGTTTAACCGCTCCCTAAGCACTCTTGATTAAGAACACAGCTTCATCAAACAGGGAGGCAATGCACTCACACCTGTATTTGAGTTTAATTTTCTTCTTTAAAGAATGATCTTAAATTAAATTCCACACATAAAAAATATACTCCCTTCTATTCTCCTCTTTCTACATCTGCTTCAGGGTGTATGTATCCTAAGAAATGATACCACAATCCCACAAAATGAGAAAGAATACATTGATGATGACACCAGACCACTTAAATTCTATTTGTCCAAAACCCAAAGAAAATGACTTTACAAAGCTGTGGTTTAGTGAGTATCAGACTTAAGGTTAGGACCATCCATTATCAGACATTCTAATACTTGATGGCAAAAAAATCTGTCTCCCTCACACTCTCTCTCTTCTCTCTTCATAGATCTGGCTATGTAGTCATTTTGTACATTTTTAAGGATGGTTATATTATGAATGAGATACTAAATTTAAGATTTAGAGGGAAAAATATCACCACATATCATAAGAAGGGGATTTTGATTCTAATACTCATGAATTAGAGCCACAAAAGTATAATTCTGTTTACAGAGTCATATAAAATGACAATGCATAAGGGAAGTAAACTAAAACTTTAGTATATGATGCAAATCTCTATGGCTTTAATTAACATTAACTACGTAAGTTTAACGATATTACATAGGCAATTAGGGAATCAATTTTTTCTATTGCTATTTAGATGTTATTAAATATAAACTGGTACCATCTTGTTTCTAGTCCTTTAGTGTGTGGTCATATGTATTTTGAAAAAGGATAATCGATTATATTGCAAGCAAAGATGTTCATATATATATATATATACATATATAACGTTTGTGTTGAAAATCTGTATTTATAAATTTCAGAAGAGAAGCTGATTAGTTTTATTGTTGGTATAAAATAGTATTTTGCAAAAAAATCTCTACTCAATAATTAGGAATGGTCCCATGATGACACACACCACAGTCATCAGTATTTTTGCACTCACACTTATATGGATCTTCATACTGCATACTGCTCACCTAGGATGGGTGGGAGATATAGAAAACTTTGTGTCATATCATGCTCAAGGAACCTCATTGTTTGTCATTTAGTCTGTTGTTTAAGTCTTTGATCTTTTTGACATTTCACAAAAAAACCTAAGTTCACAGTATCCAAATAAAAATAAAAAAATAAAACTATAGCAAGAAAGTCATGATTTCTTTAAAGGTCCATGTGTTTTAGTTCTTCAGGCATTGTATTTTATTGATGAGGAGAAATAAAAATATGTACTTAATTTGTTTCCTTGCTATCTAGAATATATGCATTTGTCTTCATTTTATGCGTGCTTTATATTTTCTATGCTTTATTCTCTAAAATTATTGATGCAATGCTATATCTTTCCTGTGGCAGCGCATTAGCACAAGTAAAAGTTCAATGTTTTTCCTAACATATAAATCTATATATTGTTTTACTCAACATATTTCATAATAATGCATGCTGGCTTAGTATGTTTTCTTTTGCACATATCTCTGAGACAGATAACTCTTGTAACTATGAGTGTGGAATTATCTACTCCGTTCATTGTTAATGACAGAATTGTGCTTTTTCAATTCATTTCATTTAAATTTTTCATCATAATTTTCTTTTCAAATTGAAGTAATAGCAATTTATCTGTTTTAAAGTCACTACACTTTGCTTTTCTTTCAATGTATGTTTCTTACTAACATGTGTTCATCAAAACTACAATTTTTGAACATCTCTAAATATATTTAGAGTAAATTTAAATGTTATTTTAAATATAAGAGTAAAAATAAAACCAATAGCATGAATATTTTACAAAGCTTTCATAATAAATTCAGTCCAAAACATCACACAAATTTACTTATAAACTTACGTGTATAAATTTTCTTGAAGACAGTAGCTTGCTAATCAATGCACATCAATAGGCACTCATATTTGCCAAGATGTTTTTCTTTTATCCCCTTATTTTGTGAAAAATAGATGCTTTTATACAATGTATTCTGATAATGGCTTGCCATCACCTCAGAATCCACATCCTTTCTGTTGCTCATTAGATTTTTTTCCTTAATTAATTAGTGAGAAAATGAGGTTCTGAAAATTTTTACATGGTATACAATTACAAGCATAAAGAGAGTGTATCATGTTCATAATCCTTAATACAACACATTTGAACCCTTCTACTCTGCCCAAAAGCGGTAAACCAAATTATGACATAAGTGTTTCTGATTGAAATAAGTTTTTGAAAGAAAGTAAGGCAAGAGTTACATCAAGAAAGAAGTATGACTATAGATGCTAAAAAATATGTGTGTGTGTGTGTGTGTGTGTGTGTGTGTGTGTGTGTGTGTTGGTGTCTGTGTTTCTGACTATGCTTTTACTTACAGAGAGTGGTAGAGTAATATTGGACATTATAGTGGTCTCCTATCAAATGCAATGTCTATGTCACTCTGTCCTTGACATGGCAAAGAGACAACATTCAGGAGGGAAACTATATTTCTGAAGTAGACGTTATCTATGTTTATAAGTGGAAATAATTTTTAGATTGAAAATCCTTAAGTTAATATTTTTGTTTAGAAGTCACACCTGAGCAGTCAACAGTATTAGCACGGGTATTACAATATATAACCTATTTTATTTTTACATGTAGTTAGCTTCTTACTGATGTCTGCAGACAGCAAAGATTGTTATGAAATACAAAAAAAAGCAGTGCTAGAATCTCTCCAATTTTCGTTTTCTTCTTCTTTTTCTCTCCTTAGTCATTGACTAACATGAACTGTTATAATATAAATTTAGACTCATTTTATTTCTTACTCATAGATATGTGTAATATAGTTCTTACCATGACTTACATTTGTGGCTTTATATTTTATTATCATTTCAAATGTTTATTGTATAGAGTTTTTCAGAAGTGATACACCGTTAAGATGAGATTTTATGATAGTGCTTAATTGTTTCATTAACATGCAATGTATTTATTATTTTATGATATGTAGGTGTTTCATACATTTTTACTGATTAATTAAATGAAAGAAAATTTGTGATTGAATAACTTTTAGGTGGCATATTGTGATAATATGTAAGTATATGATAATAGTAAAAATGGCTTATATGAATCAACCTACATGTATATATAATCAGCTAATAGCAGTGATAAAAATTATGCAGGTTGTGGTAATAAAATAAGAACATGGCAGTCTCAAGTAACCATCTTTTCTCTGTTGTAGCAAATTATATGATAAAATAAAAAGGAAAAATACAAAATAATTCATGTAAAATAAAACATAGTCAAATGTCCAAGAAATAGAGCACACACAAGAGAACACAGCATTTTCATAAAATGGTGACATTTTATGAAATTCTAAGATGGGAATCAACACTTTATATAATAGAAAATACTAGAAAGCTTAGTGTAAGCGGCTAGGAAATTTGATTTATTTTACAGAGAAGAACAATGCTGTGATTTTTCTACTGTCACACACTAATTAGATTTGAGTTGAAGTAAAGGCAGTATATAATTAATAAAACCACCAAATAACCTTCTTAACTGCAATAGGAAAATAAGTTTTTAAGAGATATAGGTAAAATAAAAAGTGATAGCTATGTCAAAATTTTGCTCAAAATCTATTGATACATCCATTGTTGTGTACTTTCAATATCAGAAAAAATATAACTTGATAAACAATTCTACAATCATATATAAATCAAAAATATTCTTATCTGGAATATACAGAGGAATAATCCAAAACAACAAAGAATCACAAAAGAAAACTAGAAAAGTTTTCCTAAAAGTAAACATAATGCTGAATAATTAAGCCTAATTATGGAAAGTATTCATAATTCTATTAAGTAGAGAAAAGCAAGTGAGAACAACAATAAGAAAGAGTTTTGTATATTGGACTTGCAATAACCAAAAGGATGGAAAATGCCAAATGTTAGTGGATCATAAATCTCACTGCTGGTAAGAATTGGAGGTTGGCAGTGATTCTAGATAACTCTGCACAGGTACGTATCCAAGAATTTTTACTCTACAGTAGTCTTTGCCAAGGAAAGCAGATCAAATAATTTGACTCTCCACGCTCTGGATAGTAGATCGATTAAATCTGTCAGATGACACCATGGCATGGTGTAAGAAACCCTAAATTATGAGTTGGATATGCCCACACCATTGCATATTAGGTCATAGACATATATTTCTTTGTGAAAAACAGAGGGAAATGAATCTTAAGAGCTGGAATAGTAGTAGTCATTAAATACTCAATGCAGTATAATTTAAATACTTTAAATATCTTTGTCATTTGTGGTTTGTATCTGTGTTTCTATAAATATTCAACTATGTGTTTTGGGTGAACTCAATCTCAAAATGAGATTTTTCTATTATTCTTGTCAGATCATGCATATTGCTTACTATAACTGTAAGAAAAGTAAACTGGCATACAAGTTAACTTTATATTGTAGCTTATCCTTTGATTATGTAAAGACTTATACTCTGTTCAAAGAACTCTGTGTGTTTTAAGTAGAAAATAGATCAATAATGATGGTGCTTATTTAAAGTTCCTAAGTTCTCTTTTGACTGAAGCGAGAAGGAGCACATTTTATTGGAACTTAATAGTTTATGTGGGTGAATTCATGACAATTTTGGTGGGGAACATATCAGCAGGCAAACAAGCAAGTATAGCTGTGGATCATAGGTGACCGGTTACATCTGATCCACATGCACAAGCTGGAAGGGAGAGAGAGAGAAACTAAGTAGGAATGTTGTGAGCTTTTAAAATCTCACAGACCACTTCTAGATGGACCTCTTCCCACAAGACCACAACAAATCCTAGTAACTCCCCCAAACTTCCACCAACTCAGGATTAAGCATTCAAATATTTGAGCCTACAGCATGGTGCATTATCAATAAACCTCCATAATCACTATACTCAGGGAAGCTGAGGCAGGGAAGCCATGAATTTGTAGAACTCTATGCTCCACAGTAAGATATTGTTTCAAACAAGAATAGAGAATACCTATCTTAATTAGGCTTTTTAATGCTGTGATAGAACACCATGACCAAAAGCAACATGAGGAGAAAAAGATTTCTTTACACTTACAGAAGTTTATACTGGTATTATCTAATAAAAGGAAGTCAAAGCAGCTACTTGTACAAGTCAGGAACACAGAGACACAAGCTTAAGCATAAGACATGGAGGTGTGCCACTTAATGGCTTTCTCTCTGTAGCTTACAAGACTTGTTTTCTTTTACTATCCAAGACCAAAGGATGAGACAACCTGCAGTGACCTAGACCTGCCCACACTTGTCATTAATTAAGAATATGCCTAACAGAATTGCCTATAAGCAATTTTATGCAGGCATTTTTTTTAAAAAAATATGGCTCCTTTTGTATAACTTTCAAAAGTTGACATGGCCACACTAAAATCTAGTAATCTCATATACTGTTTTTATTGAATTCCTAAGTGTGTGGATGATTCTTGAGGCTTCTCCTGGGCTCCCTTCCTTCTGTTCACTTTGTCCAACTGTGATGGCTTTTGTTTTATCTTCCTTTATTTTATTTAGTTATATTTTATTATTATCCCTTAGAAGACTTTTCTAATTAGAGAAAGGAAGGGAGTAGACCCAGTTGGGAAGAGAGATAGGGTATAACCAATCTTTCTCTATACCATCAGCCAGCGCCCAAATAATGACACAGGGATTTCTTTTTAATTATGAAAGGCTTGTTTTGTTGTAGGAAACTGCTTGTTTGTTCCTGGCTGCTCAGCCCCAGGAACTATATTAATTAAATCACTGCTTGCCTATTAGCTCTAGTTTTTATTCTAATTGGCAAGCTCTTACATATTAATTTAACTCATTTCTATTATCTACGTATTGCTATGTGGTTGTGGCTTACCGTCAAGGTTCTGTCCGGTGTCTGTCTCTTGTGGGGTTACATGGCTTCTCCTGTCTCCACCTTCTTTCTCCCAGCATTCAGATTAGATTTCACCTGCCTAGCTCTACTCTGCCCTATCACAGGCCAAGACAATTTCTTTATTCATTAATCAATAGAAGCAGCACATACAGATGGATTTCCCATACCACTCAGTCTATAGCTTAGAATTATTCCTAACTAGCTCTTAAAACTTAAATTAACCCATTTATATTAATCTATAGTCTACGACACAGCATTACCTCTCATCCATCCTGTATCTTTTTTTTCATAATATTTCTGATCTACATGGACATGTCTTCACTGTAAAATAAGAAGACAATGTATGACAGTAGTGAATGCCATTAATCCCAGTACTTGGCAGGCAGAGGCAGGTGAATTGGTGAGTTCAAGCACAGCATGGTCTATAGAATAGGTTTCAAAACAGTCAGGGCTACCTTGTCTCAGAAAATCAAAAGAAAAGAAAAAGAAAATTAGGTAAGAACATATTGTACTACTAATGCAGTATTCTGAACACTACTGTTTTTACTATTTGTCTTCTGTTAAGATCTTTGTCTTCCACATTCCATTAACAGTGAGAATTGGACTTAGGATGTCTGTCTTCTCGGTTCTTTACAGAGTTATAAGAACTTGAGTGACGTTTAATTACATAGAAATAAGTAATTGTTTGATGGAAGACTTTCAAGGGAGTATTAGTTTTTTTTTCTCATATTCACTAAGAAAAACAAGTTAAATGAAGATATATAATTAGCTCATGGTTTCTAAGAGGCGCAGTATAGCATAATAGTGGGTCATGAGGTAAAGAGATGAACACTGGAGTTAAAATGTATCCCTCTTTCCTTTCCTTTCTTACTCAGTTCATAACTGTAGACCTTGTTATTGTGACACTGCTTTTCAGACACTGCTATTGTCTTCTCAAATACTTCTTTTTTCGAGAACAATACCTTATTGATTATTTGGAAATTTGGTGCAATCCATCACAAACTAACTTGCTTCTCACTCCTACTCTTGTGTTTTCCCCAAGAAAGGAAAGAAATATAACAAGTCTAAATTGTGTTCCTAATACACTCTTTGGGACATGGTTAAACTCCCAGATGCCACCCCATTAAAGGAAATTGGATCCTTACCAACCCACACTTCATCCTGCCATAAACCACCAACTGTGTAAAGCTTCACTTCAGTATCTTTTTACAATATTAAAAGCCTCTTTCAGTGGCTTGCCATCTACATAATTTCTTTTGTGGGGGTTGTCAGAGAAGCCTTCAACATCTTCCATTCTCAGTCACGAGTGTGTAGTCATCAATGGCGCTGCCAAAGAAGCTTTGATGTCCCTAACAACCAGCTGAAGAATGAATCATAGCCTTCTGCATGGTTTCTGACATCAGCACAGGCCATGGATCTCTGCATGGTCTCCTGCTGCAGCAAAAAAAAAAAAAAAAAAAAAAAAAAAAAACATGGACGTCAACATTTTAACTCTATCTGTAAAGATTCTTAAAAACCTGTCAAAATTTTGTCTGTTAAGTGATTTCAAATTTGGTCAAATTGATAATGAGAGTTAGTAATCATATTCTCTTCTTTAAGCCCCCTCCTGTTGACGTCCTGAATATAATAGCCACATATTGTAGAAAGTTTTATATATTATGTATTTATAAAATATTGTAATATTTATAAAATATTGTAATATTTATAAAATATTATAAATATATATTTATGAGCATAAATAAAAGAAGATGAAACCTGTCAAGTCAAGAAGGTATGTAAATAATAACTTGAGGCAACTCAACCCCACACCCAACAACCCAACCACTTCTGGACCACCACCCCCCACCAAAAATACACAAAGGACAAGAACAAAGAATTTCGTGCTTAGATTACTATTCATTTACTCTATCAAAGGAATGCTACTCTTACAAAAATAACATTTACAAGGCTTGGACAGACTGAGGGGCCACTGGCAGTGTCACCAGAATTTATTCCCATTGCTTGCACTGGCTTTTTGGGAACCTGTTCTCTTTGGATGGATACCTTTCTTAGCCTAGATATAGTAGGGAAGGCCTTGGACCTTCCCCAAATCAATGTGCCTTACCTTCTTAGAGAAGTGGATGGGGATGGGGAGGTAAGGGATGGGAGAAGGAGAGAGAGTGGGAACTTGGATTGTGTATGTATAATAAAATTTAAAATTTAAGCAATTTTTATAATAAAAATTAAAAAAATAATATTATGCTATTTATTTCAATGTCCCCGAATTCAAGGGAGTGAATATAGGGCAGGTCTTCCCTTTGTACCTGAGCTACCCACTGAAAATTGTTTTCTCACAATGACAAGATTAGTCATTTACCACTGAGCACACGCACACACACACAAGCACACGCACACACACAAACACACAGAATGTCTTATGTAACCTGAAAACAGCACTAATCTATGTACAGAGAAATATGAAATTAGAGAGAAATTGCGTACTATGTCACTTTAGCAAAATAATAGCAGTAGGTTCATTCTTGAGGCTTTGATCTCCTCTACCGAAGATTGTTAGCCAATTTTGCTGTAACAGATACGGCTTTCCTCCTCTGCAGTAGATCCTAAATATAATCAGACACTAATGGATATAAACTTTACATAGTCTTGCAATGTTCTTATTTTGATCCTCTGGATTTCAAACACGGTCTTTTGTTTTTGATTTTTTGAGACAAGATTTCTCAGTTGCTATGAAGCCAGTCCTGGAACTCGCTTCTGTAGACCAGGCTGACCTCGGAATCACAGAGCACCACCTGCCTCAGCCTCCCTAGTGCTAAGATAAAAATCATGCACCAGGCGAGGAGTTGCTGGCCGTCAGGCAGCGTGGGCTCTCACAAGGCAGCTCGTGGCTTCTGGCCGCGCAGGCCCGCTCAAGATGTCGTACATGCTTCCGCATCTGCCCAATGGCTGGCAAGTAGACCAGGCCATCCTGTCGGAGGAGGACCGCGTGGTCGTCATTCGTTTCGAAACGACTGGGACCCCACTTGCATGAAGATGGACGAGGTTCTGTACAGCATCGCCGAAAAGAAATGGAAGATACTAGGAGATCTTTCTCATCTTGTGTGAAGATATCCCAGCTGTTTTAAAGCAAACGGTGTTGGTGTGGCTTGTGCTCCTGGCATCCTCTGTGGTTCTCGAGCCTGACAAGCCTATCTGCTGCCAATATGAACATCCGCCGTGCTCGGCCCAATGATCTGATGAACATGCAGCACAGCAATCTGCTGTGCCTGCCCGAGAACTACCAGATGAAGTACTACTTCTATCATGGCCTGTCTTGGCCCCAGCTCTCCTACATTGCTGAGCATGAGGATGGCAAGATCGTGGGCTATGTCCTGGCCAAGATGGAGGAGGACCCCGATGATGTCCCTTATGGACACATCACCTCACTGGCTGTGAAAAGTTCCCACCGGCGCCTCAGCCTGGCACAGAAGCTGATGGACCAGGCCTCACGGGCCATGATCGAGAACTTCAGCGCCAAGTATGTATCCCTGCATGTGAGGAAGAGCAACAGGGCGGCCCTGCACCTTTATTCCAACACCCTGAACTTACAGGTTAGTGAGGTGGAGCCCAAGTACTATGCAGATGGAGAAGATGCATACGCCATGAAAAGAGATCTCTCCCAGATGGCGGAGGAGCTGAGACGGCAGCTGGTGCTGAAGAAGGGCAGATACGTGGTTCTGGGTTCCAAGGAGAATCAGGGCAGCACATTTCCTGATTCTGAAGAGGTGTGTCAGCAGAACCTGGCCGGAGATGACAGTGGCAGTGACAGCAAAGACAGCGCTGATGTTCAAGACAGCTTGCAAGACTTGGATCCCACCTCCTAGAGCCCGCTCAAGCATTGTAGGTTCTTGCATTTTAGCCACAGTTTTCTTAGAAACCCTGGCTCTGCTCTGCAGTATCTACTCTGGAGTCACCCACAGTGACTTCCACATAGCCTAATCATGAAGGCACTCTAGGACACAGAAGCTGCCGTGCAGGAGCCAAGGAACTTTGAGGACTGCCATGGCAGCACCATCCTTGGCTTCTCCCATGCTGCTGGCTGCTGTATTCGGTCTGCAGTTGTCCTGTACTGATTGTGTGTATGCTGTAGGGTTTTGCCTAGAATGCCAAACAGGAAGTGGTGATAACTCATGAAACTCCCCAGCTTTTAGCGTTTGCCATTATTTGGGTTTTCATTTTTGAGTAAGCAGGACCATCGGTAGTCCTTATGCCCTCTGCCTCTGTCTGGTGGAAGTTACCTACTCTTGCCGTCTATGGAAACTGCCCATGCCCTGCCCTCGCTCTTTGAAGAAGACTGTTCCCTTTTGGTGGGAGGAGACAGGTGTTGGACTTCTGCACAAGCAGAATTTGTAGATCTTAAGTAAAGGACAAGCAGAAATCAAATTGTAATCTCTGACCCCTCCCCAAATAAAAATATTAAAAAGGGGAAAAAATCATGCACCAACATTGGAAAACAGAACAAAATAAAACAAAACAAAAACACTTATAAGAAAGAGGAAAGGGCTATTTTTTTCAATATGTCCCATTATAAAGCTTAAAAAATTATTAAATGCATGAAAGTTAGACTTTATATAGGCTGGAAAATTGTTCCATTTTACCTTTTTCTACTGAAGTGCTATATCCTATTCCATGTTTAGTATGATAATGAGTGTTCTATAAATTGTAAAACAAAGCATAACGATGAAGAGCTGCCTTCATAGACTAGCACAATGGGAAAAAAATTAGAATTCAGTTTCTTTCCTTAGACATATGCTTCTTTGGCTGAAAACATGGCTCAGCATATGCAAGTTTAAGTTCAGCAGTTTGGATTCCTAGAATGCCCTACATGAAAAACAAAGGCAGATGAGCATGGTAGCCTCCGTATAACCATTGCTCTTAGGAAGCCGAGACAGAAGGTTGCTGGAGCTAGACGGCTAGCCAGATTAACACACGTGGAATTATCCCATTTCAGTAATAGATCCTGTGTATAAGCAGGTAGGGTGGAAGGGGGATATAGAGGGATTTCCCACAGCAATCTCCGGCCTCCCCAGATATATAAACACATTTTCTGCACCAGTGCATCTGTATAAATGTGCATTCAATTGTGCATGCATTAATGTACACATATGATAGCTATACACAATAAAAGTGAAGAAATGTGCTTATTTACTATGAACTATATTGAGCATAATGATGATTCCTTCACCTCATACTGCTGCCATCATAGCTTCCCCATGATAATGTACTATACCATTATTCCAGATGCTCAAGGAAGTGTTTCCTTCCTTGAGTTACTTTTGCCAGATAGATTGCCATAGTAAAGAAGAATGTAATGAATACAGATTCCAATTTTTTTTTAAATTAGAGTTGGCAGAGTTCATTTTTCAAAAATGAACAAAAGCTAGTCAAGAGATAGAATCTGTGAAAGCAGAGAGTAATCATATGTTAACTAGCATGGTGCTCAGAGAACAAGCTCAGGTTCATTTAATAAATTGCAACTTTTTAATTGTTTTAGTTACTTTCATGCTTAGTTCATCATTTTGGGGGGAAAAAAGTCCTGCACATATTGTAAAATTTTTGTGCATATGTTACCAGCTCTTCTTTGGCTGTTTCTATCACCACTAATTAACATTTTTAATTAAGACAAAAAACACTGTTAGCATAATACATGAAAAACTGGAGCAGGTGCTCAGGGTAATAATTTGTATAAATAGCTATTGCCCTACACTAGCATCTAAATTATAATCATTAACTAGCTTTTTAGTGCATGAAAGTGAAATTCAGCCTTTTATTTAATTTAAGAAGGTAGGAGAGAAAAGCACGAAAATAAATGCAGACACCACGAAATTCCATACCGTCTTACTAGTT
Organism: Microtus oregoni; assembly: GCF_018167655.1. Taxonomy (NCBI): domain Eukaryota; kingdom Metazoa; phylum Chordata; class Mammalia; order Rodentia; family Cricetidae; genus Microtus; species Microtus oregoni. Next base: position 36,557,771 of record NW_024543080.1, on the reverse strand, counting down.
GCTTCATTAAAAACTTACCTCTCTTTGGAACTCATCCTTCAGCTTCTGATATACCTAGTTTTGGTTCTAACCATGATTAAAATATCAAACATTAAGTCCTTCCTAGAGAGTAGACCTTAAATCCAGTCATGGATGCAATTAGTGACCCCCTTAATTACCCATTGACAGTGCTATTACACCTGGAGGCAAAACTTTCTTTGAAGGAAACCACAGGGGATTAAGTAATTTTTGTTTTTATCGCTATCAGTCTGCATAACACCTTCGAGCATTAAGAAAGCAAACCAACAGGGAGAGAATTTCTTCTTTAGCATAAGATCATGTAAAAAAAAAAGTTGAGGGATAACACATTTGTTAAGATCACTTGCTTTTCTTGCAACTTACTAGGGTAAAGTTTCTATCATTCACAATGGAGCTCACAATCCTTTGTAACTCCATTATCAAGAGGTCTTAAGCACTCTTCTGATCTTCATAGACAACAGATATTCACAGGGCGCATATATGCATGCAGGCAAACACTCATGTTAAAAAAACAACAACATCAAACTACAGAAAATATAATTGTTAAGGAAGAAAGTCTGCATAGGAACAAACCAATTTATAGGAAATGGCTTAAGATCCACCATCGTTAGGTCAGGAACTATTAACTCTAAATGGCTTTTGGGGAAGAGATAGTAAATGACTTTAAAGCTTGGCTACTAGTTGGCCAGGCCTCAGTAGATGACAAGATGACCTCATATCCACATGCATACAGCCAAAATTAACTGAATGACCATGAATTGAAAAGAGAGAGAGAGAGAGAGAGAGAGAGAGAGAGAGAGAGAGAGAGAAGTTTAGGAAGAAAATACAATAACAGAGACTGAAAATAAAAAGTAGGGGGTGGATTTGTTCACGTTATATTGTAAGTAACTTGTAAATTCCATTGAGAAAGAAAAATTACCTCTCTTCCCTTTATGATCTCTGACTAACCTTATGTTTCTTCTCAACTTGATCTTGAGAATAGTTCAAAAATTCTTTTATTATAATGATCTGGGCATATTTCTGTTATTTGTGGAATGAGCTCTTGACAGCACCAGACGTTGCATTCCATTGGAAATACATTCATTGAAGGAAAATAAGTTAATAAATGCTCATTTCTATTTTTATTTCATTATTAAACTAATTGTTGTGTTTTTTATATACCCCAACTGCAGGTTCCCCTCACCATCACTCCTCCCATTTTCTCACATGCCACCTCACCTCTCCCCCAAATCCATTCCTCCTCAATTTTTCTTCAGCAAAAACCAGGTCTCCTAGGAATAACAAAATATGATACAACTAGGCACAAAGGTTTATATACCTTGTGAGGCCACCCACAAGGAAGAAAAGGGTTTCAAAGGCAGAAACATGAGACTCATTTTGAAAAGGAGTTAGCTACATAGTATCTATATCACCAGTATGTTGCTAGCATTAATTATCTCCTTTTAGTTGAGTATTTAGAGATATTGTGACTTTGCTTCAATACATCTTATTAGAATACAAGTATTTGTACAGGAGCTGAAAGAGGACAAGTGTAAAGCCTAGATGCTCCACAATTGGGCACTAACACAGTAAAATCATTTTAAGGTATGAACAATAATACACAGTGGTCTAAGCAGTATTATATCTATCTTATGCCATACTTAAATTATAATGTAGTATGTTTTTTTGCTTATATAAATAAAAATGATCAGTATTTCTAAGATTTGCTCAAAGGTATACTTATTTAACAAACAAAACATTTCCACTGAAAATATATATGTGTTTGTGAAAAAGGAGAGAAAGAGAGCAACAGGAGAGAATAGAACATTTTTAATGGGCAAAAATGTACAAGATTTCTGGATACAAGTATTCACTCATAACCAAAACTCTATTTAAAACTGCTATAAAGAAGGCTGTCAGGGTTCCCTGACCTGTGGGAAGCCCAAGGACTGCCCATCTCTATCCAGGTCTCATAAGGTGAGCATCCAAACTGCCTAGGCTCCCACAAAGCCAGTACGTGCAGTAGGATCAAAAACCCACTGCAATTGTTCTTGAATTCTCAGTATTCCTCATTGTCCACTATGTTCAGCTAGTCCGGATTTATCCCATGCTTTTACAGACCTAGGCCAGCTGGCATTGGTGAGATCCCAATAGAACATCCCGATTGTCTTAGTGTGTGATTGCTCTTCGAGCAGATGAGGGAGGGGGACTTGATCGGGGGAGGGGAAGGGAAATGGGAAGCGGTTGCGGGGACGAGGCAGAAATCCTTAATAAATAAATAAATTTAAATAAAAAAAAACATATATTACCAATAAAAAAAGAAGGCTGTATTTCTTTCGCACGACCCAGCACCCCCAGCACCCCTCCCCAACCCTGCCCTGCTCTATGATAGGACCAGTGCTCAACTACAGTCTTAAGCTCCTAAAATAAGGTGACCCAACCAGAGCGGTGAGTGCCTGCCTACCTGGCAGGCATCAGGGTCCCCTTTAAGGGAGCAGGGCACCTTCAGCTCCAGCACCAGGCTTCCTGCGGGCTCCTGGATACCAACCCCCCCTCCTTGCTCCATTCATCCTGTTGGCCATGGATCATTGGGCTACCAGCAGCCCTGTCTAGTTGCTGAGGAATCCCATCAGGACGGTTGCTGAGGAATCCCATCAGGACGGGAACGGTTCCTGCTTCTACACTGAAGAGATATACCCAGAGAGTCAATCACAGCAAAGACTGGACCAAGAGACCAGGCCTCTCCTGGCTCCATTTGAAGGAAGAGATGGGAAGGCGCCAATACAAGAATTCCTCCAACAACCTGAAAGGCAACATGACACCATCAGAAACCAGGGATCCCGAAATAAGAAGAATTGTACACCCTACTCCTGAAGAAATAGAAGAAATCGACTCAAAAGTGAACTATATGAAAATAATAGAGGACCTTAAACAGGAGGTGAAAAACTGCCATAAACAATTAGAGATTACAAACAAAAAGGTAGAGGAAATGAATAAATCGCTCAAAGACACACAAGAAAACTAAGAGAAACAAGAAAAAACAATCCAACAGGTTAGGGAAGCGGTTCAAGACATGAAGAATGAAATGGAAGCAATGAAGAAAGCACAAACCGAGGGAAGAATGGAGATGGAAAATCTGGGTAAACGAACAGGAATGACAAAGACAAGTACTAACAACAGATTGCAAGAGATAGAAGAGAGAATATCAGAAACTGAAGATACCATAGAAAAAATAAACACACTGATCAAAGAAAACAGCAAAACCAACAAATTCTCATCACAAAACATTCAGGAAATTTGGGACACAATAAAAAGACCAAGCCTAAGAATAATTGGAGTAGAAGAAGGAGAAGAAGTGCAGCTCAACGGTACAGAAAATATACTTAATAAAATTATAGAAGAAAACTTTCCCAACCTGAAGAAAGAGGTACCTATGAAGGTTCAAGAAGCATACAGAACACCAAATAGGCTGGATCAAAAAGAAACATCCCCTCACCATATAATAATCAAAACACAAAATATAAAGAATAAAGAAAGAATATTAAGAGCCGCAAAGGAAAAAGGCCAAGTTACTTATAAAGGTAAACCTATCAGACTTACACCTGACTTCTCTATGGAAACCATGAAAGCCAGAAGGTCCTGGATAGATGTACTGCAAAAACTAAGAGACCATGGATGCAAGCCCAGACTACTATATCCAGCCAAGCTTTCGTTCACTATAAATGGAGAAAACAAAATTTTCCAGGATAAAAACAAATTTAAACAATACATAGCCACAAATCCAGCCTTACAGAAAGTAATAGAAGGAAAATCACTAACCAAGGAGTCCAACAATGCCCACAATAACTCAGTCATCTAGAGACCTTTCACCAGCGCTACTCAAAGAAGGGAAACACACAAACCCTACTACTAAAAAAGTGACCGGAGTTAACAACCACTGGTCATTAATATCACTTAATGTCAATGGGCTCAACTCACCTATAAAAAGGCACAGGCTAAGGGATTGGATACGAAAACAGGATCCAACATTCTGCTGTCTACAAGAAACACACCTCAACCACAAAGACAGACACCTACTCAGAGTAAAGGGCTGGGAAAAGGCTTATCAAGCAAATGGACCTAAGAAACAAGCAGGTGTGGCCATACTAATTTCTAACAAAGTTGACTTCAAACTTAAATCAATCAGAAGAGATGGAGAGGGACATTTTATACTCATAACAGGAACAATTCATCAGGATTAAGTCTCAATCCTGAATATCAATTCCCCTAATATAAAAGCGTCCACGTATGTAAAAGAAACATTATTAAACTCAAGGCAGCCATCAAACCACACACACTAATAGTAGGAGACTCAACACTGCTCTCTCACCAATGGACAGGTCAATCAAACAGAAACCTAACAGAGAAATTAGAGAATTAATGGAGGTAATGAAGCAAATGGACTTAACAGACATCTATAGATTATTCCACCCGAAGAGGAAAGAATATACCTTCTTCTCTGCAGCTCATGGAACGTTCTCGAAAATTGACCATATACTTGGTAACAAAGCTAACTTACACAGTTACAAAAAAATATTAGTAACCACCTGTGTCTTAGCAGATCACCATGGATTAAAGTTAGAATTCAACAACAATGCTACCCCCAGAAAGCCTACAAACTCATGGAAACTGAACAGTCAACTTCTGAACCATACCTGGATTAAGGAAGAAATAAAGAAAGAAATTAAAGTCTTCCTTGAATTCAATGAAAATAAAGAAACAACATACTCGAACTTATGGGACACTATGAAAGCAGTGCTAAGAGGAAAGTTCATCGCACTAAGTGCCCACTTAAAGAAAACAGAGAAAGCACATATTGAAGACTTAACAGCCCACCTGAAAGCTCTAGAAAAAAAAAAGAAGCAGACTCACCTAGGAGGAGTAGAAGACTGGAAATAATCAAACTGAGGGTGGAAATCAACAAAATATAAACACAGAAAACAATCCAAAGAATCAATGAAACAAACAGCTGGTTCCTGGAGAAAATCAACAAGATTGATAAACCCCTATCCAAACTAATCAAACGGCAGAGAGAGAATATGCAAATTAATAAGATCAGAAATGAAAAGGGGGACATAACCACAGACACAGAGGAAATTCAGAGAATCATCAGATCTTATTACAAAAGCCTGTATAACACAAAACTGGAAAATGTAAAAGAAATGGACACTTTTTTAGATAAATACCATTTACCAAAACTAAACCAGGACCAGGTGAACAATCTAAATAGACCTGTTGGTCGCGAAGAATTAGAAGCTGTTATCAAAAACCTCCCTACCAAAATAAGCCCAGGACCAGATGGTTTCAATGCGGAATTCTACCAGAACTTCCAAGAAGAGCTAATACCCATACTCCTTAATGTATTCCACAATATAGAAACAGAAGGGTCATTACCAAATTCCTTTTATGAAGCTACAGTTACTCTGATACCAAAACCACACAAAGACTCAACCAGGAACGAGAATTACAGGCCAATCTCACTCATGAACATCGACGCAAAAATCCTCAACAAAATACTGGCAAACCGAATCCAAGAACACATTAGGAAAATTATCCATTATGATCAAGTAGGCTTCATTCCTGAGATGCAGGGCTGGTTCAACATACGAAAATCTATCAATGTAATCCAGCATATAAATAAACTGAAAGAAAATAACCATATGATCATCTCATTAGATGCTGAAAAAGCATTCGACAAAATTCAACATCCATTTATGTTATAAGTCTTGGAGAGATTAGGGATACAAGGGTCATACCTTAATATAATAAAAGCTATATACAGCAAGCCGACAGCTAACATCAAATTAAACGGAGAGAAACTCAAAGCCATCCCGCTTAACTCAGGAACACGACAAGGATGTCCACTCTCTCCATACCTCTTCAATATAGTACTTGAAGTTCTAGCAATAGCAATAAGACAACATAAACGGATCAAGGGGATTCGAATTGTAAAGGAAGAATTAAACTTTCGTTATTCGCAGATGATATGATAGTGTAATTAAGCGACCCCCAAAACTCCACCAAAGAACTTTTACAGCTGATAAACAGCTTTAGTAATGTGGCAGGATACAAGATCAACTCCAAAAAATCAGCCGCCCTCTTATACACAAAGGATAGGGAAGCAGAGAGGGAAATCAGAGAAGCTTCACCATTCACAATAGCAACAAACAGCATTAAATATCTTGGGGTAAATCTAACCAAGGAAGTGAAAGATCTATTTGACAAGAACTTTAAGGCATTGAAGAAGGAAATTGAAGAGGATACCAAAAAATGGATGGATCTACCTTGCTCTTGGATTGGGAGGATCAACATAGTAAAAATGGCAATTCTACCTAATGCAATTTATAGATTCATTGCAATCCCCATCAAGATCACAGCAAAATTCTTCACAGATCTGGAGAGGACAATAATCAACTTTATATGGAAAAACAAAAAACCCAGGATAGCCAAAACAATCCTATACAATAAAGGATCTTCTGGAGGCATTACCATCCCTGACTTCAAACTCTATTACAGAGCTACAGTAATGAAAACAGTGTGGTACTGGCATAAAATCAGAGAAGTCGACCAATGGAATCGTATAGAAGACCCGGATTTTAACCCAGAAACCTATGAACACCTCATTTTTGATAAAGGAGCTAAAAGTATACAATGGAAGAAAGAAAGCGTCTTAAACAAATGGTGCTGGCATAACTGGATGTCAACCTGTAGAAGAATGAAAATAGACCCATATCTCTCACCGTGCACAAAACTTAAGTCCAAATGGATTAAAGACCTCAATATCAGCCCGAACACACTGAAAAGGATAGAAGAGAAAGTGGGAAATACCCTACAACAGATGGGCACAGGAGATTGCTTCCTATGTATAACCCCAGAAGCACAGACATTAAGAGCAACATTGAATAAATCGGACCTACTAAAACTGAGAAGCTTCTGCAAAGCAAAGGACACTGTCACCAAGACAAAAAGGCAACCTACAGACTGGGAGAAGATCTTCACCAACCCCTCAACAGACAAAGGTCTGATATCCAAAATATATAGAGAACTCAAGAAACTAGACTTTAAAATGCTAATTAACCCAATTAAAAAATGGGGCACTGATCTGAACAGAGAATTCTCAACAGAAGAAGTACAAATGGACAAAAGACACTTGAGGACATGCTCAACTTCCTTAGCAATCAGAGAAATGCAAATCAAAACAACTTTGAGATATCATCTTACACCTGTGAGAATGGCTAAAGTCAAAAACTCCAACAATAACCTTTGCTGGAGAGGCTGTGGAGAAAGGGGTACCCTCATCCATTGCTGGTGGGAATGCAATCTTGTGCAACCACTATGGAAGTCAGTGTTTCGGTTTCTTAGGAAATTCGGGTTCAACCTACCCTTGGACCCAGCAATACCACTCTTGGGAATATACCCAAGAGATGCCCTATCATATGACAAAAGTATTTGTTCAACTATGTTCATAGCAGTATTATTTGTAATAGCCAGAACCTGGAAACAACCTAGATGCCCTTCAATGGAAGAATGGATGAAGAAAGTATGGAATATCTACACATTAGAGTACTACTCAGCGGTAAAAAACAGTGACTTCTCGAATTTTGCATGCAAATGGATGGAAATAGAAAACACTATCCTGAGTGAGGTATCCCAGACCCAAAAAGATGAACATGGGATGTACTCACTCATAATTGGTTTCTAGCCATAAATAAGGGTCACAGAGTCTACAATAGGTGAATCTAACGAAGCTAAGTAAGAAGGGGAACCCAAGGGAAAACATATGGTTATCCTTTTGGGTAAGGGAAGTAGACAAAATTGCCGGGGAGAAAATTGGGATCTTGGGGTGGGGTGGGTTGGGGGTAAGGGGAGATGGGGAGAGAAAAGTTAGAAGGGAAGGAGGTCGGGCCTTGGGAAAGCAGGAGGATTGGGATAAAGGAAGGTTGGACAGGGGAGCACGGAACCACAATTCTTAGTTAAGGGAACCACTTTAGGGTTGGCAAGAGACCTGACCCTAGAGGGGCTCCCAGGTGCCCAAGCTGAGGTCCCCAGTTAGTTCCTTGGGCAGTTGAGAGTAGGGAACCTGAAATGACCCTATCCTTGAGCAATACTGACGAATATCTTGCATATCATCATAGAACCTTCATCTGGTGATGGATGGAGATAGAGACAGAGACCCACACTGGAGCACTGGACTGAGCTCCCTAAGTCCCAATGAGGAGCAGAAGGAGCGAGAACATGAGCAAAGATGTCGGGACCACGAGGGATGCACCCACCCACTGAGACAGTGGAGCTGATCTATTGAGAGCCCACCAAGAGCAGCTGGACTGTGACTAAAAAAGCATGGGATAAAACTGAACTCTCTGAAAATGGCGAACAATGAGGGCTGATGAGACGCAAAGGACAATGGCACTGGGGTTTGATCCTATGTAATGTGATGGCTTTGTGGGAGCCCAGCCAGTTTGGATGTTCACCTTCCTAGATATGGACGGAGGTGGGAGGTCCTAGGTCTTACCACAGGGCAGAAAACCTTGACTACTCTTTGGACTGAAGAGGGAGGGGGAAAGGAGTGGGGGGAGGGGGAGAAGGGTGGGAGGGGGGGGCGTAGGGTGGGAGGAGGGGGAGGGAAATGGGAGGCTGGGAGGAGGTGGAAACTTGTTTTTTTTTTCTCCTTTTCTCAATAAAAAAAGAAAAAAACAAAAAAAATTGCTATAAAATAATAATCCTCTTTTTTGTTCATTTTTATGTGACTGTCTTCAAGCTTATTAAATACTGCATTTGGATGATGAGGTAGAATTATTGAAAACAGTAAAATCACGACAAGCTTTGTAGTTTCTGCGAGAGACTTTGTAGGAGGTGGTTCAGCTTTGCTTCTAACTTCCCTCCCAAAGAGGATTTATCCATCACCAAATATTTCAGAGTTTTGACAAGTCTCTTACCATAAAAGGAAATTTAGTATGAATTCCCCAAGGTGACGTCTATTTTTTTTTACTATAGATTTATTTTTATCAATTAAAATCACACCATATTTTCCAGAAGATATTAACAGGTTCCTGGTTAAAACCTCTAACAATACACCTTTTCTAATCTGTAGTTCCTTCATGATCTCGTAGAAGAGCTTTATTTAATTAATTAAAAAATGCAACCATTAATAAAGACTTACAAATGATAGTTAGCCAATACATACATTACTTATTATTTCTTTACCTTGCTCGCTCATTCAGTTAAATATAATAGAGAGGTACTTTAAAGTCGTTGGAAATCTGTTCATAATTCTCTGATTTGACAAAAACACAGGAATCACATTCCTATAGCTTGCCATAACTTCAACAAAAAATTTACCTTCTTTTAGAACTCTCCTTTTGACATTAAAATCATTCATTACAAAGGTGCATGTTGTGAAGCCATTACATAACACAGTGCATTTGTATGTTTACACATCACATAGCAGGGCCATATCCTCACTAAATCCTGCTCTTAATTACCATTCCCTAGGTTGTATGTAAAATGCTTTACTTGAGTATCAAATTTAAATACTTTTATATACTAGTAAAAAGATGCAATATTGATATTCATTCTATATATGTTCAATATATATATATATATATATATATATATATAAATTCATTAAAAATAAATTACTATGTGTTGTTCACTCTGTGGAAGGATACAGATTCCTTTGCAGATTTTTTATACAAAGAAGAGTCAGAAATGAGTTTAATGGTATAGCTGTTTTTAGTTTTTAGGAAAATTTCTGCATTAATTTCCTCCGTAGTTGAACTAGTTTACATCACCACACTCATGGTTTAATATCATTTTTATCCCCATCCTTGCCAGCATTTTTTCTCATTCTATTTTTTTGATATTGGTGATTAAGAGATCAGTGGAATCTCAAGCAGCCTTTATTAGTATTTATCTGATGACTATAGGCAGTGAAGTGTTTCAAAGAATTGGGATTGATGATTTGTATTTCTTCTTTCAGTAACTATGTTTAGTCCATTTATTGACGAACAATTTGGATATTTGGTGTTGAGTTTATACATTTATTTATTTTAGATATTAACCCTTGGCTGAAGAATGCTGATAAATATTTTCTCCCAACTTGATAATAATTTATTTCAAAAGGACAATTTTGCATTACTATTAATACTGTTCTGTTCATAATAGCAAGGAAATAAAATTAGCCTAGACGTTGCTTAACAGATGCCTTAATAATGAAAATTGGACTTATCTATTCAATGAGATTTTATTCTGCCAAAAATAAAATAAAAAAATAAAAATGCATAAAAAGTAAAATGGATGATCTAAAAATATTACATATAAGAAAAGTGAGTCAGGTATGAAAATTCCATACTGTGCATTCTCTTCACATGTAGGTCTTTGTTAGTGTATCCAAGTGGGAATAAACATTAACAAAGGCAAAGAAATGAGTAAAGGGACCTCAGCTTGAAAGAAAAGAGACTTCAAGTGAAAGATTGGCAGGAATAAGGAAAACAATGTAAGCATAAATACTGCTAGAGAAAGCATGTCGTGGAGAAAGGCAACAGGGAGATGTGAAGAGACAGCAGAGGGAGAGGAAACCACCAAAATCATTATTAAAAAATCACATAAAAAACTTGTCATTTGGAAAGATAATGTACAAATAAAAAATAATAAAAACTATTAGAAAAGCACACATGCATTAGCAGAGAGAACAGTTTTCTAATTAACAATGATTAAACTATCTGGAAAAAATATCATGGTGGCAAAGTCAGTGGGTCAAGCTTCAGAAAACAATGGTCTAACAAAGTGTATTAACTCTACTACTTTAGTATTACTACACTAGTACAATACTACTCTTGAATTAACTAGAGCTACAATAATAAAAACAGCTTGTATTGGCATGAAAACAGAGAGGAGGACCAAGGGAATCAAATCAAAGACCTGAATATCAATCCACACAATTACAAACACTTATTTTTTTTACAATTAAGCTAAAAATATAAAATGAAAAAAAGAAAGCAACTCAGAAAATAGTGTTTGGGTAAATGGATATCAACATGTAGAAGAATTCAAATATGTCCATATTTATCATCATGTACAAAACTCAAGTACCAATGGATCAAAGACATCAGCATAAAACCAACCATGCTGAACTTCATAGAAGAGAAAGTTTGAAGTACACTTGAATGTACTGGCACAGGAGTTGACTCCCTAAATATACCCCTAATAGCACAAACACTGAGAGCAACAATTGATACATGGAATCTCCTGAAAGTAAGAAGGTTCTGTAAAACAAAGGACACAGTCAACAAGAAAAAATGGCAGCCTACAGATTGAGAAAAGATCTTCGATGACCCCACATCCGACAGAGGGCTGATCTCCAAAATATACAAAAAAAGCCAAGAAGCTTGACATCAAAAGAGCAAATAATCCAGAAAAACAAAACAAGGAAAATAAAACAAAACAAAAATAAAAACCCAAAATCCCCAAAGAACAAAACAAAACAAAACAAACAAAATGTAGTAATAGGAGCAGTGGGGCTGCATCCCTCACACCCCGGCTGCCTGGTAGCTTGTGCCCCGAAATAACAACACACAAACTGTATTCATTTAAATACTGCTTGGCCCATTTCTATCTAGCCTCTTCTAGGCTAATTCTCACATATTAATTTAGCCCATTTCTAATCATCTGTGTGTAGCTCCCCAAGGTGCGCTTACCGGGAAGATTCTAGCCTACGTCCATCCTGGGTCGGAGCTTCATCGCATGTCCAGGAGAGGGGAGCATTGCGTCTCTGCTCCAGAGAGCAGAGCTTTTGAGTATAAGCTCGTGTCCTCTTCCTCCCAGCATTCTGTTCTGTTTACTCCTCCTACTTATGTTTTAACCTATGAGAGCCAGCCAAGCAGTTTCTTTATTGCTTAACCAATGAAATCAACAGATTGATATATGACACTCCCACATCAACAAAAATCAAAATGGGAAAATGGGGGGTATACAAATCTGAGCAGAGAACTCTAAGCAGAAGAATCTCAAATGGCTGAAAGAAACTGAAAAAAATGTTCAACATCCTTAGCCATCAGAGAAATACAAATCAAAACCACTTTGAGATTCCATCTTATACCTTCATAGTGTAGAGATAAAAAACACTGATGACAGCTTATCCTGGAGAGGATGTACATTAAAGGAAACACTCTTCCATTGCTTTGGGAGTGCAAACTTGTCTAGTCGCGATGGAAATCAGTATGGAGGCTTCTCAGAAATTTAGGAATCAATCTACCTCAAGACTAGGCAATACCACTTTTGGTCATATACAAAATGGATGCTCAATCATACTACAAGGACTTTGTTCAACTATGTTCATAGTAGCATTATTTGTAGTAGCCAGAAAATGGAAACAACTGAGAAGACCCTCAACTGAAGAATGGATAAAGAAAATGTAGTACATTTATACAATAGAGTACTACACAGCACTAAAAAAATAATGACATCATGAAATGTGCAGGCAAATGGATGGATCTAGAAAAAAAATATTGAATGAGGTAACCCACATGCAGAAAGACAAATGGAAAATGTACTCACTCATAAATGTCTTAAGACATAAAGTAAAGAAAAGCTATAGGCCACAACACTAGAGAACCTATACAATAAAGAAGACCCTAAACTAAGAGAGACATACATGATTCTAAGTAGGAAGTAGAAAAAACATGCTCTCCTTAGTAAATTGGGAACATGGGGGTCATGGTAGAGGGCAAAAGGAAAGGAGGAGAAAAAGAGGGATGCAGAGAAAATCACATAGCTCAATAAAAACTATAAAAAAATAAAATAGTACATACAAAAAAATTAGAAAAAAATATAAACTTATCTCAAAAAGCTACTACTGTTAAGATCTAAAGTAGGTATGTGGAGCAGATAATTGGCGAATTTTATTTAAGATACTAAATTTTAAATTAGCCATATCAGTTTTGGGGAAATTTAACTAAATGCTGTTGAGATTTTCAGTGGCTTTCTTCCCTAGAAAACAAAGCATCTAGTTCATTTATTTTCCATAAAACACTGTAGAAAGTGTGATTATGTTTCTTGCCCCAACTACTAATGCATTATGATCATAGAGTGATTTGATTGATTCAGATGGTTTCCTGAACTTAACATTTTTAGAAGAGTTCACTATCTATTATGATATAACTGCATAGGTATTATAATAGCCATATATAACTCATATTTACATATATATATATATATATATATATATATATATTTATATATATATATATCTCCTTAAACAAAGTTGGTTTGGAGACCAGGATTTTATACTTTCAGTCACATTAATTGAGAACTCCATTTATACATTGTGCACAACTTGTCCTTCACATTCTAGAGAATTCTTTTCTTCACCTGTCTGATAAGATCTATTAGCTAGTGAACAACAATAACTTCTTCTTTCATAATGTTACTTTATATATTTAATCATAATTGTAGCTTAGCTTTGCTAATTCAAGACAAACAACATCTGGACAAAGGCAAATCTCTGTACCTGTGACTGAGTGCACACATGTTCAGAGCTATATCCAATGTGCAATAGGAGCTGATAAAACAGTGCCATTTGTGAACTGGGGTGCAGCTCAGTGCTAGAGCACTTTCTTTTTTTGCAGGAAACTTTGGTTTTAGCCTCAGAACTGGGAAAGGACAGCCTCATCTAAACTGATGTAAAAACATTAAACTCTACTTGAATGAATGAAAAAAAATCTTAACTCTCAAGAAATGAAGTGAAATAGATCCTTGAAAATGTTTGTATTATATGTAAAAATACTTTATATTCAGCATGGAACTCAGGAAAAGATAAATGTTTGTATCCTCTCAAAATGTCAAAAGAGTCAAAATGAATAATAGTGGTGCTTTCAAGAAGAAATTAATCAACCATAAAATATATATTCATACAAATACATCTTTGTTTTCAGTTATTTTCTTCCTTAGGTCTAAAGAGTTAAAATAATTAAACCACAGTTCAAAAGAAAATACTTTGCACTTTTCCTGGAACAAGATCTACATAAATTTTATTTTTGCTAGGAAAATAGTATGCCATGTAAATAAATATTAAAGGCTTGTTATATCCTGGAATATTCTCCTAACTTCTTTCTCAGGTGTTCCATGAGTAACATGCCGTTGCAAATTCGATCACTGTCCCAGAATGCAAAAGAAGATAAGAATCCTTTGACCATCGACCTTCCCAGTAAGACAGGAACTTTTCACTGTTTCAGAAATCGCCTTGTGTATTTGTTTTCATACTTAAAAGCTGTCATCAGATGGTTGTTGACTAGACAGTTGGTTTTGCTTCAAATCATAAATCTGTCACTGTCAGCCCTATCATTTGCTGTCTGACATTCTCCACGACTAATAATGTCTGCAAAGAATAAGAAGTTGGAGGGGAATGCTCCCTGCACACCCCCTCCATAGCACATTTGTCAGCTTCGTGTTTTTAACTCCTGGTAGCTACTGTGGGGAAAATTTCCAATTCATTCTCATTTGAGAGTCCTCATTGTATCTATGTTCCAGAGTGCAGTGTTATCTGATGCTATTTCATGCTGAGATGAAACACTGACTCTATCAGAAGGACTAACTGCTGAGAAGAACAAAAGTATCGCATATATCTAACAGTCCCAAATTTTCACTCTGCTTGTGCTGAGCTAGAGGATTTACTTATATCCCAAAAGGATTCTTTCATAATGTAATGGTTCCTATAAACTTTGGGACATGCAAGGGAAGCAAGAATTCAACCACAAGTTTCGTTAATGACAATTTTTACAAAGTGATCTTATTTCTGTCACTATTCCCCATAAGATCATCATTTTGCATATGCAACAGTGTTGTCCTTGAGGACATTGATCTACCATTTGAAATTTAAGAGTTTAATTTCTAAAGATGAGTAAAACTTTATATTTGTTGAATATATAATCTTGTAAATGTGATAAAAATAGTGTAGGTGGGAAGAAAATTTCAAAACTGTGACCTAATAAAATAATTCAGAGGACTTAGCAACCTATAGCTTTAAATATTTGCTACAGTGTAGTTTTTGACAATGTTTACAATTAGAAATTCAGTTTATTCTTTATTCTTGGTCAGATAACCTTCATTTATGCAGTAGGCACAAATCAAAGTAGAGTTGCATAATTGACTAAAGTGATAAGAATAAGAGACTTATTAAGCAGGTGGCAATGTAGAAAATTAGTGTAGTTGAAACTCCTTAATATCAACCAGAGTGAAGTTAGTGAATTCTCGTAGTTATGGGGTAACAGACAAAGGAGTGGCCATCTCTGCTCTCAGCAGTAGTACTAGAACATCAACCACTCATAAAACCTTTGGCCTAAAATTTGTCCTGCCTGTGAGATATTCCAGGATCTAAAGGAGGCACAGAATTTGTAACAGTGGCCAACCAGTGACCAGTATAACTTGAGGAACACTCTACATGAGAGACCCCATGCCTGACACTGCCGGATGGCCAGGAACCAGATGCAGGATAACCCAGAGAACCAGGATAGAACTAAACCTATTGGTAAAAGCAAAACAAAACAAACATCACTGAAATGATTTTAATGTTATTTTCCTATACTCTTAGATTTCTGTCTAACCCAATTGTTCTCAGAGAAGTCATCCAATAACTGGTGGGAGCAGATTCAGGGCCAAACAATATGCAGAGTTAGGGTAACATATAGAAGAGGGCAGGAAAGATTATAGAAGCCAGAAATATCAGGACAGCAAGAGAACACGATCCAAATCAGCTAAGTAGGGCTCATAGGGTCTCACAGTGACTGAAAGGATAAACAGGAGCCCTGTATGGGTCTAAACTAAGTTCTCTGCATATACTTTATGGGGTTTTTTGTTGTTGTTGTTTTGTTTGTTTTAGCATAGTGCTATTTGTAAACTCCTATGAGTTTAGTAATGGTGTCTCTGACTTGCTTGCCTACACTTGTGTTCCCTTTCATCCTACTGGGTTGCTTCATTCTGCTTTGATATGAGAATTTGTGCCTAGTATTATTGTAACATTTAGCACCATGTTCAGTTGCTATTCCTGGGAGTCTTTCCTGTTCTTTTTAAGAGAAAAGGAGGAGGAGTAGATCTGGGATGGGGGAAGGTGCTAGAAGGAGAAGTGGGAGATGTAAACTGGAGTTGGGATGTCATGTATATGATAATAATAATAATAATAATAATGGAATAAGAGACTGTGTGTTCATCTTTTATTAGCATGTATATATGATTTTAAACATCATCAAGTCTCAGGGAACATTATGGAAGAGGAGGAGAGAAAGTCAAAATGAGAGGATGGAGATGAGTGATGTGTAATGCTGACTTTTTCAAGCACGCCAAGACTGTTAAAGTTGTTGATCTCTAGACCCATGCAATATGCAGGACCATCAGTAGCTGATAGTTTCCAAGGAAGAAAGGAAATCATTCTTCTATTTTTTATTTTTATTTGCTTATTTATTTTTGATACATGACCAAGAGTAAGTAAGGTTTAGTACATGGCCCATATTTGTGCATATATGCACAGCACTAAGTAGATTTAGTTAGATGCGTAAATTTTATAAAAAGAAATATAATTTGTACTAGAATGTGAAGTATTGCAGAGAATGACTGGGAGGTATTTGTGGTAATATTTCATTGTATATATGTATGAAAGTATAAAGAAGAAAGAAATATAAAAATAACCAGAAATATTATGTAAAATAAAAATAAGTCATGACTAGAATACATTGAAAACTCTTTCCATTATAATAGCCTGACTATAAGGATGCTGAAGACTCTAAAATACCTGAGCACATTTTATATGTCCTTTAAAATTATATGAGAAAACTTGATAAGCTTTCATTTAAGTTGAATGTAGTACTATATGCGCTAATTTGAAATACAACAAGCATATCATTATTCCAGGTTGAAGATACATCACAAAATATTGACAAAACTCTAAACATCATTGGAAGACATTGCAACTTGAATTATACAAATAGATACTAATGATGTTGCTGTGAATTTTGTTACCTTTATGAAATCTAGTCTAATTGATAGTAATAATGGACATCAGTGGATGATGTCACTAGTGTGAGTCACTAAAATCTAGATTTGTGGCTGTCATCTAATTCCTTCTTGTTTTCAAATACTGGTATAATTATACTCCATATTTTATTAAACAGTTATTTGTGTGGTATATAAACAATTTATCGATATGTTAATTTATAGTAAATATAAAAGGAATAAAATGCAACAGTACATTTTTTTTGAGTTATATTTATATTAAATGTCCATTTTCCATAATTCATTGCATGAATTCTTCCTGAGTAAGAAATATCATATGAGCTTTATTTATTATGTAAGCAAAATTGAAAAATTGTATTCTTCTATAAAGAATACTTTATTAGTATTTCTGACTTTACAATACATGTTAATTCATGACTATATCTTTATACTTAATTTGTACTTAACTTTTACCAATTTACTAACCATCAATAACAAATATCTCTCACAAATGTGACCACACACACATTAAAAATAATCATTGTATTAAATGTTATCACTTTCTTATTTTAATACACAGTAAATGCCCAATAAAAATAGAAAATGTTATCCAATATAGTTCTAAAATTGACTCATCAAATATTTTAGAAGCATGTAGAATATCTAAAACGATGTTGGTGTCAATGCTTTAAAATCCTTCTACTATGAAACATTTCACCATGATGCAGAGTAGAAATGAGAAGAAATTAAGGTATTTTATTAAGATTTTTATATACAGTGGTATAGTATGCGTGGGTAGCTGAATATTCCAATCTGAAGTTATAGAAAAGTAGAGACTGAGTAGAAATGCCAATTATCAGGAGAATAAGGCATGATTACCTTCTGAAGGGAATCATGATTGCTTTCAATGTATGCTAGCTATTATACCAAATTGTTAAGGTTGTTTGTTCTTAATATCGCTTCATAGCCTTCTCTGAACACACATTTGAAGATTTGGACACAATATACTTTTGTTTGCTAGGTCTGATGGGAAAAACTGTTCAGCCATGAAGATGTCAAATATTTTCAGTAGCGGCTGTAAAATTTGCTATATTTTATTTACTGTCTTATAAAATATCAGCAGATTATACATACCTGGGTTTGTCATTGGACCTTCTGTTCCAATGTTCTACTTGTGATTCCCATTACACTCAAGTTTGTCCTATGGATTCACAGCAAGTTTTGAAATAGGATATTTCTACCATCATGTTTTACTTAGTTTTTCACACTTTGATGATTTTTATTTTTATATGAAGAGTATTTTTCTAAATATATATATATATATATATATATATATATATATATATATATATTCTTTTAATACTGTTTATGTCATCCGTTTTGGGGACATAGTGAACATTCCCAAACCACTTTAATACTGACTTGTTTATTTGTGAAACAAATCCCAATGCATTGTAAATTTTTGTTTCTCTGTTAATTTGTGGACATTTAAAAAATATCCTTTTTATTAAACATAGATTCTTTTCTCATGCATTATAATTTGAACTTAATTTACCTTCCTCCCATTTCCTCTCCACCTCCTCTACCATTTGGCTGATTCCTTTCCGATTTGGTCTCTCATTTAAACAGAAAAATCTTCTATGACATAAAAACCAAACATAACTAAATAAAATTTAACAAGGAATTAGCCATCTCATCAACATTGGACCAGACAAGCTTACTGAAAAATAAAAGAGGTCCAAGAGAATTTACAGGAATCCAAGACCAACTCATTCACACATTCTAGTTCTATGCGAGTACTGAACTGAAAACTGTAGGATTTATATAGAGCACCTGATGGAGATTCCTGTCGGCCCCGTGATTGCTGATTCTATCTCTGTCAGTCTATATGAACTTGGCTCTATTGTTATAGTGGGCCTTGTTCTCCTTGAGTCCTCTGTTTCCTGTGTCCTCCACTTTTTCTGCCACCTCTTCCATGGGATTCCCTGATCTCTGAGGGGGAGGGATTTGATGGAGACATTGTATTTAGCTATGTATTCTTAGGTCTCTTTCTCTCTGCAGTGTCTGTGTGTGGGTTTCTGCATCTGTTCCTGTCTGCTACAGTTAAAAACTTCTCTAATGATATCTGAATAAGGCACCAGTCTAACTTGTAGAACATAATTAGGAGACAACATATTGTTACATTTTTTTTGGCCATTAGTATTTGATTTTACCCCAGGTCTATGGGATATCTCTTCTCTGCTTCTTAGTCATCCAAACTATGTCAGGTATAGATTGGCCTTAAATCAAATCAGACATTGGTTGGACACTCAAACAAAGTTTGTGCCACAATTATCCAAGCATATTTTGCAGGCAAGCCAGATTGTAAATCATAGGTTTTGTGGCTCTGTGGGTGTTGATGTTTCTCATTAGGTAACCTTCAGAATACTAGAACATGGTGAATTAGGATCTATGTAGGTGTCTACTAGACCTATCTCCATGTTCAATGAGTTGTGTTGGTATTGTCTTCAGCAATGGGGCTTTACCACCAGTTTGTGGAGAGGAAACTATTGTCTTGGCAACAGCTTGAATTGTTTGGGGATTACCATGGAACCCTTTTGTCCAATAACTTTTTATGTATGGAACCAGATCCACTTCCTTTGGTGACAAGATATGGCAAGTTTGGGTTTTTTAAAACCACTTCCAGGATATGTCTGCTTACTTATGGTAAGACAGTGATAAGAAAATTTTATTCTTTCCAAATGCCCATGTAGAAAAATTAACACTGAAATGGTTAGAGAAATGTTGATTTCTTGGGCAAAACTCTTATAAAGTACTTTATCACCAAAACAGCAGCAAAGAATAAACAGTTGAAATAATTTCTTTACTAAATTGTACACTTCTTAACTAAATTTAGTATTTTTTTTTTTTTTTTACTAAAGAAAGGTCATTCTAGGCGGGTTTGTAAACTGTTAAAACTAGAATGTTTGTTGTCTTACCAAAGGAAAAAAGTCCCTAAAAGCTGATAATTAAAAAAAAAAAATACTCTTTCTCTATCATTGCATTGAGGTCATCTCATTTCATGTTCTATGCAGATGTATCACCCCTGAAAATCCTAAGTTAAAAACCACTTACCTTTTCCAAACTCCTTTAACTAAACAATTTGATATAGCAAAAAAATAGAAAGAGAAAATCTTTTCTTTCTTGAGCCTATCTAAAATATGCATCAAGACTATTTTCTTAAAATTAATTTTGGTTATCCCTATAAGGGAAACAGATATTGCTATCTTATGATCCTATTATACTTATCTCTATTGATAAGTATATAATTGTACAGCTTTGGAATTCATTTCTAATGGATTTATAAAACCAGGAATTTTTATTTAAAACTTATATATTAAAACATAAAACCTGTGTATACTAATGAAGTAAAAAGTGATTTTTTTAAAAAAAATACTTTTATTGTTCTATGTGTAACCCTGTGTCAATTATTGAATTATTAATGTTTGATGGAGGGAGGACAAGTAGATGAATGTTTTGTATTTGTAAATATACAGCTTGAAACAATATATTAAAGAAACAGTCATTACCATTTTCTATTATGTTTTTAGATTATTACTTTCTGAAAGGAAAATACAGTTTTAAAATAATTCTAGAAATGCAATCAGAAATTCAGTGTGATCTCAAAGAACTATTTACACACACACACACACACACACACACACACACACACACACACACACATATATATATATATAGCAAAAATTCTAACCCTCAGAAAGAGTAAAGCATCCAATAGGGAGTCAACAAAGTCTGATACATCACAAGATGGGTATGTAAAGTGACAAAAGATCATTTTAAAAACAAATTAATTAATTAAAAAGTCATAACCCCAAGGTTCAGTGAATATGGCAGATGGGGGAAGAGAACAGTATAAAAATCATAAGACCAAGATGCCTACTGTAAGACAGAGTCTCTTGAATATGACAGGGGTGATACATCTATAAAATTTAAAAAAAAATAGCAGGTCATTCCAACCTGAAATGTTTCTGCACCCAATAAGCTTATCTGCTGATGCAGTAATACAAATTAGACCAAATCAAACCAAATTAGAAAAAGTCCCGGTTTAATGGAAACCAGTGCTCCCGGATGGCTTTCCATCCCCCAGAGAGGGGCCCAAGAAGGAAGACCTGAAAA
Organism: Microtus oregoni; assembly: GCF_018167655.1. Classification (NCBI taxonomy): domain Eukaryota; kingdom Metazoa; phylum Chordata; class Mammalia; order Rodentia; family Cricetidae; genus Microtus; species Microtus oregoni. The sequence continues at coordinate 36,536,579 of NW_024543080.1, read as the reverse complement.
CCACATATTTGTTCTCTGAGGTGCAGTTTAAATACCCCGCGGGAGTGGTTTTGAGCATCTATGGGGAGGGGTCACCATTTGGTAGGCTTTCTCATGGGTGGAGTTTTGACAGAGGCCACTCCCAGGGGAGGTGGCTTGGGATGGAACTTCCACCAGAACATTCCAAACTCTGGATACATGGATGCCAGGAACTGGAGTGACACTACCATCTTAACAAAAGCCTTCACAATGACCTCACCAGTTGATAGCCAGTGTGCACAGGAACAACTTCGGAAAGCTTCAGCTTTAGAAATGTTTTCTAATTAAAAACAATTAGAACACTGCAATCAATCAATGATTGCTCAGGGAAGGAGAATCAGTTTTATTCAGGGATAATCTTAATAGGTTATCCAATGACAAGTAGTAAGCCTCTAATATATACATATGTGTATATATAGCCCAAGCTAAATAGGCTCAAGATAAGTGTATACACACACATATTAACATTTTAGTACTATTGTTATACACGCATTCACAAATGATGCCACACATGCACATGTATTTGGTAGAGGTTAGAGGAGTGATGAAAGCTGGAAACAATCTAAATAATGTAAGATAATGTTGAATATTCAACCAATAAAAATAAAATTTTGCTTTAATTTCTAATTGAATTAGGAAAAGTTTAAACTAATAACAAAATGAAAATAAAACCAGAACTCTAATCTACACATTTTCCTTGACATTAATTCAAGACATATTCATTAAAATGTTTCTTTTCATTTTCAGAATTATCATCTCATTTTAGCTAAGCATGTCTAGAAACATGACATAGTTTTTCTTACACTAATAAGAAGCCCAAGATTGCTATGCTGAGATTTTGTTTTCTTAAAGCTTCTAATAATAAAACAAAATTGCAGTTTCACAGCTGTGATGGCTGTTCTGTTTCCATCGAAGATTTTATTTTATTTTTTTAAATAAAGCAGGGACTGAGAATCTATCCGTATTTAAATGTTCCCCTTGCATGATGGCTCAATTATTATTGTTGGTACTAATCATCTCAGTCCTTGGCAAGGCTCATTCATCCTGCAGGAAAGCAAACTTTCCCAGAAATCAAAACACCAAATGTTCTGAACAAAATAATTGGAGGATAAGGGTCCCCTTAGAATCTGAAATTTTCACTTGACAGAACCTTGACAAATGTGAGTGGGTGTTTAATCAAAATGATATTTGTCATAGAGCACAGCTCACAATTTGAAGCACAGCAAAGGAAATATTTGATACCTATGGTACAACTGGAGTTTAAATTCAGGTAGACTATTCCAGCCCTTGGTTCCATATTGTTCTTTAATTCGAAACTCAATGGCTTAAAGTTTCCATTACTTGGATTTTCACAGATTTGAAAGCTTGTTTTGCTTCCAAAGGCAATATTAGTAGAATTGTTCATGATGCCCATGACATCAGAATAGAAATAACTGAATTAAAGAGAAATATATGTTTTCTATGTGCTTACCCAATAAAAATTAGACTCCAAAATATATATTTTATTAATTTTATAAAAACACACTTTGGGAAATATTTGGGATAAGAAAGAGAAAAGATTGACAAATAAGAATTTAGGATAAACTGTAATTCCTTGGAAAATGCTCATGATTAAGCATGAAGAACTAAATACTAAATCGCTTGGAGGTTCTCGGAGAAGAGCAAGTGATTCACATACCCTGAACTGATGACTGACCCTCCTCTATTTTAGGAAGGTAGTCTTTACAAACAAACACACAGCTTTGAGGTGGGATGGCAATGTCCATGGAGCACTGATGGAGGATGAACAACTTCCTAACCATCCAGATAAACAAGGTGAACAATAGGATCCCAGATCATGGAGAGAAATGAATGCCAGTTAAGGTAAGGGGCTGGGAGGAAAGGCAGGAAGGGAAATTGCAGTCAGAATGTTATGTATGAGAGAAGAATAAATTTAAAAGAAAATCAAAGATCTGTATTGTGAAAATCAAGTATGTATTCATAGAAAATACCTTGCATATTCACTTTTTGGAAAAACAAAATTATTAACAGTGCTTGAACTCTTACTAATTAGTGGGTACAACTTAAAAGAATTTTTTAAAAATAAACATAATATATTTCATTATTCACTTCTACAACTTCCAGCACATCGAAGAAAGAGTGGTCAATTATTTTAAAAGCCAGGGTAATTGAAAACATAGGATTCTGCTTTAAGATGTTTGCATTTATAACTACTTTCTGAAGTGCTTTCTGTCAGAGGGAAGAAAAAACCACACCCAATAAATTTGTATGTTTACTCATCTCTTAAATAATATCTCCACATAATAATTTATCCTCTGTGCACATGTTAGCTTGTGCCAGCCAGAATCAAAAAGAATGCATACCTCAAATGTCTGAAGAGTATGAAGACTGACAAGCTTTTTCAAAGTTTACATTATGGCTTTGCATAATCATCCTAATCCATTAAAGTTCTGTGTTATCTGTTTTTTAACAATAAAACTAACATCATGATTACAACTATGTGATTTATTTCTGGAATAATTTTTCCATCTAGTAAGTTATTACTTTGTCAGCTTCCACCATGCTAAAAACATGAAGCTGTATTTCTTTTCTAATGTCTTATTCATGTATTAACATTCAGAGGAAATTCACCATGCTCTATAATATGCCTACAATCAACTAGGGTTTGAAATTTATAACTTTATAATTATTGTCTCTAAATAGATATCTGTCTTTTCACAAATACATGTATACCTAAATGTGCATAACAATATGATAAATAAATTGGAAATATTAAGTAAATGCAAAATTTCCTGTTGATGGGATTCCAGATTATTTCCATATTAGTTGGTCTCCAGAATTGATTTGCTATGATTTGTACATTCTATATTTTCAATAGCTGACAGTAGCTAAATGCATTTAAATGTAATAGAACCTTTTTTTTAAATCAAGCCTACTGCTCAGATGACAAGTATTTCAAAACTACACTAAGTATAATGCTTATAATCTGGTGATCATGCATATTATGAGAAATCATACTTGTATAAATCTCAAATACACACTGACTCAATTGAAGAGAGTTCTTTGTGTGGTGAATGGGCAGCCTGAAAATGCCGCAGGAACTGGCCAGGCTTTATGTTCACCAATTCTTATTAAACATTTCTGCCATCTTTAACTTATATTTTTTTAGAAGAATAAATGTGAGACTGAAGTTCTAATTTTATAGCATATTGGATGAATTGTCTTGCTTATAATTTCTAGTTAATAGTTAATACAATGAAAATATTCTTTCTTAATATATTTTACTTGAATATTTTGCAAACAATTGTGGCCAACTAATAATATAACTTATGTGAATTAAAATGAAATCAATTATGCATGATCATTTGTTTAAATTTCCTGGTTTTGATGCCATTTTTCCTTCTCTTTATAATACAAGATCTTTAAAAACAGTAAATATGAGTGATCCATTTGATATAACTGGCCATCTGCTTCCTATGCTGTAATGTTGGTCAGAAAAACAAGCAAAAATATAGTATATGTTTACACAATTGAGTCAAATCCAGCTAAAAATCAGTACTAGACTTAGTCTTTGTTTTAACATGTAACTATATTTAACAACTAGTCAATGGATGTTTAATATACAACTTTTCTATTTGGGTTTCAAGGTTTGGAATATGTGAATAAAAAATTTCAATGGCCTAAACAACTAAGAACAAGAAACTCACATTTTAACAATGTTCTAACTTGACATATGAGAGCTGTTCAGCATAGTTCTTTGTTCAGACTTTCAAAGCTACCATGAATCTATTGATAGTAGACATAATCATTTGGATTCAGAAATAGGAATAATCTTTTACCAAGGTTTCTCAGGTTTTGGACAGCTTTTATCTATCTCAAGATCACTATGAGACTGAAGAGGTTCTTACTGTTATATAATAGCTACTCGATACTAGAGACCCCTTAAGATTCTTTACACAGGACTTTGTGCCAATATAAATCCTTATTGCATGTCCAGGAGGTATTTCTCTTAAGACCCTTAAAACCATGCTATTTATGACATAAATAAAGAATGTAGGCTTATGAGCTACCCAAGCAGCACGGAGATCCCATCTAGGCACCAGGAGAGCCATCATTGGGGTGAGTGAGTTTCTGACCCACGGCAGCAGCCCAGGACAGGGAACTCACCTCTCCTACACTTCCTGGTCTTCCTGCAGGGGCTATACTGCCAGATACCTCCTCTCTCTTCCTATCCCACCCAGCTTGCATCCAGAACCCTCCCCTCTTCTGCCTCCCTCCACTCATTGGCCACATAACATCTCCCAGCTCAGCCCGTTCTTTGCTCTGGGACTGAATCCAAATCAGGAGGGCAACCGGGAGGGCAGTAGTTCCTTCGTCTCAATAGACTGCCTGCAGCAAGCAAGGTAGGCCCTTTGTTTATGAGCTACCCAAGCAGCACGGAGATCCGATATAGGCACCAGGAGAGCCATCAATGGGGAGTGACATCACTGGGAAGGTACAACAGTGGGCAAGGAGACCTGATCCTGTAAAAGAAGATCCATAGGGGAGCATTTGGAGGAAGAGATGGGCAGGCACCAATGCAAGAATTCACCAAACAATCTGAAAAACAACATGAAACCACCAGATGCCAATGACTTCACAACAGGAGGACATGAACACCTTAATCAAGAAGAAGAAGAAAAAATTGACTTTATGAAAGTGATAGAGGCCCTTAAACAGCATTTAAAAAATGCCCCTATAGAAATGGATGAGAAGTATAACAGAAAGTTTGAAGAATTGAGTAAATCAGTGAATGATACCCTAGGAAACCAAGGAAAAACAATCAAACAGATAATGGAAACAGTTCAAGACTTGAAAACTGAAATGGAGGCAAAGAAGAAAACACAAACAGAGGGTCAGCTGGACATGGAAAATCTAGTTAAACCAATGGAGACTACAGAAACAAGCATAAACAACCGAATACAAGAGATAGAAGAAAGAGTCTCAGATTCAGAAGATATCATAGAGAAAATAAACGCACTGATCAAAGAAAACAGCAGAGCCAACAAACTCTCATCACAAAACATTCAAGAAATCTGGGACACAAGAAAAAGACCAAACCTAAGAATAATAGGAGTAGAAGAAGGAGAAGAAGTGCAGCTCAACAGTCCAGAAAATATATTTAATAAAATTATAGAAGAAAACTTTCCCAACCTAAAGAAAGATATACCTATGAAGGTTCAAGAAGCATACAGAACACTGAATAGACTGGATCAAAAAGAAACATCCCCTCGCCATAAAATAATCAAAACATAAAGCATACTGAATAAAGAAAGAATATTAAGAGCTGCAAAGGAAACAGGCCAAGGTACTTATAGAGGTAAACCTATCAGACTTACACCTGACTTCTCTATGGAAACATGAGAGCCAGAAGGTCCTGGATAGATGTACTTCAGAAACTAAGAGACCATAGATGCAAGCCCAGACTACTATACCCAGCCAAGCTTTCGTTCACTATAAATGGAGAAAACAAAATTTTCCAGGATAAAAACAAATTTAAACAATACATAGCCACAAATCCAGCCTTACAGAAAGTAATAGAAGGAAAATCACTAACCAAGGAGTCCAACAATGACCACAATAACTCAGTCATCTAGAGACCCTTCACCAACACAACCCAAAGAAGGGAAACAAACAAAATCTACTACCAAAAAAGTGACCGGAGTTAACAACCACTGGTCATTAATATTACTTAATGTCAATGGACTCAACTCACCTATAAAAAGGCACAGGCTAAGGGATTGGATACGAAAACAGGATCCAACGTTCTGCTGTCTACAAGAAACACACCTCAATCACAAAGACAGGCACCTACTCAGAGTAAAGGGCTGGGAAAAGGCTTATCAAGCAAATGGACCTAAGAAACAAGCAGGTGTGGCCATACTAATTTCTAACAAAGTTGACTTCAAACTTAAATCAATCAGAAGAGATGGAGAGGGACATTTTATACTCCTAACAGGAACAATTCATCAGGATGAAGTCTCAATCCTGAATATCTATGCCCCGAATATAAAAGCGCCCACGTACGTAAAAGAAACATTACTAAAACTCAAGGCAGCCATCAAACCACACACACTAATAGTAGGAGACTTCAACACTCCTCTCTCACCAATGGACAGGTCAATCAAACAGGAACCTAACAGAGAAATTAGAGAATTAATGGAGGTAATGAATCAAATGGATTTAACAGACATCTATAGAAAATTCCACAAAAACAGGAAAACATATACCTTCTTTTCTGTAGTGCATGGAGTCTTCTAAAAATTGACCACATACTCGGTAACAAAGCTAACTTACACAGTTACAAAAAAATATTCGTAACAACCTGTGTCTTATTGGAACACAATGGATTAAAGTTAGAATTCAACAACAATGAAACCCCGAGAAAGCCTATAAACACATGGAAGCTGAACAGTCAACTGCTTAACCACACCTGGAACAAGGAAGAAATAAAGAAAGAAATTAAAGTCTTCCTTGAATTTAATGAAAATAAAGAAACAACATATTCAAACTTATGGGACACTATGAAAGCAGTCCTAAGAGGAAAGTTCATAGCACTAAGTGCCCACTTAAAGAAAACAGAGAAAGCACCCATTGGAGACTTAACAGCCTACCTGAAAGCTCTAGAAAAATAAAGAATCAGACTCACCTAGGAGGAGTAGAAGACTGGAAATAATCAAACTGAGGGTGGAAATCAACAAAATATAAACACAGAAAACAATACAAAGAAACAATGAAACAAAACGCTGGTTCCTGGAGAAAATCAACAAGATTGATAAAGCCCTATCCAAACTAATCAAACGGCAGAGAGAGAATATGCAAATTAATAAGATCAGAAATGAAAAGGGGGACATAATCACAGACACAGAGGAAATTCAGGGAATCATTAGATCTTACTACAAAAGCATGTATGCCACAAAACTGGAAAATGTAAAAGAAATGGACACTGTTTTAGATAAATACCATATACCAAAGTTAAACCAGGGCCAGGTGAACAATCTAAATAGACCTGTTAGTCGCAAAGAATTAGAAGAGGTTATCAAAAACCTCCCTATCAAAAAAAGCACAGGGCCAGATGGTTTCAATTCGAAATTCTACCAGAACTTCTAAGAAGACCTAATACCTATACTCCTTAATGTATTCCACAATATAGAAACAGAAGAGTCATTGCCAAATTCCTTTCATGAAGCTACAGTCACTCTGATACCAAAACCACACAAAGACTCAACCAAGAAAGAGAATTACATCCAAACTGGCTGGACTCCCACAAAGCCATCACATTACGTAGGATCAAACCCCCGTGCCATTGTCCTTTGCGTCTCATCAGCCCTCATTGTTCACCATGTTCAGAGAGTCCAGTTTTATCCCATGCTTTTTCAGTCACAGTCCAGCTGGTCTTGGTGAGCTCTCAATAGATCAGCTCCACTGTCTCAGTGGGTGGGTGCATCCCTCATGGTCCCGACTTCTTTGCTCATGTTCTCCCTCCTTCTGCTCCTCATTGGGACTTTGGGAGCTCAGTCCAGTGCTCCAGTGTGGGTCTCTGTCTCTATCTCCATCAATCACCAGATGAAGGTTCTATGGACAGAGGTGGGAGGTCCTAGGTCTTACCACAGGGCAGAAAACCCTGTCTGCTCTTTGGACTAGAGAGGGAGGGGGAAAGAAGTGGGGAGAGGGGGAGAAGGGTGGGAGGAGGGGGAGTAGGGTGGGAAGAGGGGGAGGGAAATGGGAGGCTGGGAGGAGGTGGAAACTTGTTTTTTTTTCTCATTTTCTCAATAAAAAAAGAAAAAAAAAGAAAGAGAATTACAGGCGAATTTAACTCATGAAAATAGATGCAAAACTCCTCAATAAAATACTGGCAAACTGAATCCAAGAACACAAGTAGGCTTCATCCCAGAGATGCAGGGCTGGTTCAACATACGAAAATCTATCAATGTAATCCAGCATATAAATAAGTTGAAAGAAAAAAAAACCATATGATCATTTCAGAAGATGCTGAAAAAGCATTTGACAAAATTCAACATCCCTTTATGATAAAAGTCTTGGAGAGATTAGGGATACAAGAGACACACCTAAATATAATAAAAGCCGTTTACAGCAAGCCGACAGCTAACATCAAATTAAACGAAGCGAAACTCAAAGCCATCCCACTAAAATCAGGAACACAACAAGGATGTCCACTCTCTCCATACCTCTTCAATATAGTGCTTGAAGTTCTAGCAATATCAATAAGACAACATAATGGGATCAAGGGGATTCAAATTGGAAAGGAAGAGGTGAAACTTTCGTTATTTGCAGATGATGTGATAGTGTACATAAGCAACCCCAAAAAACTCTACCAAAGAACTCCTACAGCTTATAAACACCTTTAGTAATGTGGCCGGATACAAAATCTACTCCAAAAAATCAGTTGCCCTCCTATACACAAAGGATAGGGAAGCAGAGAGGGAAATCAGAGAAGCTTCACCTTTCACGATAGCCACAGACAGCATAAAATATCTTGGGGTAACTCTAACCAAGGAAGTGAAAGATGTATTTGACAAGAACTTTAAGACATTGAAGAAAGAAATTGAAGAGGATACCAGAAAATGGAAGGATCTCCCTTGCTCTTGGATTGGGAGGATCAACTTAGTAAAAATGGCAATTCTACCAAATGCAATTAATAGATTCAATGCAATCCCCATCAAGGTCCCATCAAAATTCTTCACAGATATTGAGAGGATAATAATCAACTTTATATGGAAAAACAAAAAACCCAGAATGGCCAAAACAATCTTATACAATAAAGGAACTTCTGGAGGCGTTAACATCCCTGACTTCAAACTCTATTACAGAGCTATAGTAATGAAAACAGCGTGGCACTGGCATAAAAACAGAGAAGTTGACCAATGGAATCGTAGAAGACCCGGATTTTAACCCACAAACCTATGAACACCTCATTTTCGATAAAGGAGCTAAAAGTATACAATGGAAGAAAGAAAGCATCTTCAACAAATGGTGCTGGCACAATTGGATGTCAACCTGTAGAACAATGAAAATAGACCCATATCTATCACCATGCACAAAACTCAAGTCCAAATGGATCAAAGACCTCAATATTTATCTGAAGACACTAAACCTGGTAGAAGAGAAAATGGGAAATACCCTACAACAGATGGGCACAGGAGATCGCTTCCTATGTATAACCCTAGGAGCACAGACATTAAGGGCACCATTGAATAAATAGGACCTATTGAAACTGAGAAGCTTCTGTAAAGCAAAGGACACTGTCACTAAGACAAAAAGGCAACCCATTGACAGGGAGAAGATCTTCACCAACCCCGCAACAGACAAGGTCTGATCTCCAAAATATATAGAGAACTCAAGAAACTAGACTTTAAAATGCTAATTAACCCAATAAAAAATGGGGCACTGAACTGAACAGAGAATTCTCAACAGAAGAAGTTCAAATGGCCAAAAGACACTTAAGGTCGTGCTCAACTTCCTTAGCAATCAGGGAAATGCAAATCAAAACAACTTTGAGATTTCATCTTACACCTCTCAGAGTGGCTAAAGTCAAAAACACCAAGGATAACCTTTGCTGGAGAGGCTGTGGAGGAACGGGTACCCTCATCCATTGCTGGTGGGAATGCAATCTTGTGCAACCACTGTGGAAGTCAGTGTTTCGGTTTCTCAGGAAATTCGGGATCAAGCTGCCCCAGGACCCAGCAATGCCACTCTTGGGAATATACCCAAGAGATGCCCTGTCATATTACAATAGCATTTGTTCAACTATGTTCATAGCAGCATTATTTTTTAATAGCCAGAACCTGGAAACAACCTAGATGTCCGTCAATGGAAGAATGGATGAAGAAAGTGTGGAATATATACCCATTAGAGTACTACTCAGTGGTAAAAAACAATGATTTCTCGAATTTTGCATGCAAATGGATGGAAATAGAAAACACTATCCTGAGTGTGGTGTCCCAGACCCAAAAAGATGAGCATGGGATGTACTCACTCATAATTGTTTTCTAGCCATAAACAAGGGTCACGGAGTCTACAATTGGTGATCCTAATGAAGCTAAATAAGAAGGTGAACCCAAAGAAAAACATATTGTTATCTTCCTGGATATGGGAAGTAGACAAAATTTCCGAGCAAAAATTGGGATCTTGGGGGTGGGGTGGGATAGGGGTAAGGGGAGATGGGGAGAGAAATGTGAGAAGGGGAGGATGGGGGGAACTTGGGGAATTGGGATGGTTGGGATAAAGGAAGGATGGATATGGGAGCAGGGAAGCATATATCTTGATTAAGGGATCCAGCTTAGTGTGGGCAAGAGACCTGAACCTAGAGGGGCTCCCAGTTGCCCAGCGGGATGTCCCCAGTTAGTGCCTTGGGCACCTGAGGATAAGGAACGTGAAATGGCCCTATCCTATAACCACACTGATGAATATCTTGCATATCACCATAGAACCTTCATAGGGTGATGGATGGGAATAGAGACAGAGACCCATATTGGAGCACCAGAATAAGCTCCAAAGGTCCCAATGAGGAGCAGAAGGAGGGAGAACATGAGCAAGGAAGTCAGAACCGTGAGGGGTGCACCCACCCACTGAGACAGTGGAGCTGATCTATTGGGAGCTCACCAAGGCCAGCTGGACTGGAACTGAAAAAGCATGGGTTAAAACTGGACTCTCTGAAAAATGAGGACTGATGAGAAGCCAAAGACAAGGGCACTGGGGTTTGATCCTACTTCATGTTCTGGCTTTGTGGGAGCCTAGCCAGTTTGGATGCTCACCTTCCTAGACCTAGATGGAGGGGGGAGGACCTTGGACTTTCGACCTGACTGCTCTTTGGTCTGGAGAGGGAGGGGGATAGGAGTGGGAGGAAGGGGAGGGAGATGGGAGGATGGTAGGAGGCGGAAATTTTTTTTCCAAGAAACAAACAAACAAACAAATAAATAAAAGAATGTAAACATTTTCTTAACATAGAAGTAAAATTCTAAAACATCAGTTTTCCTGAACATATGTGTATCCACATATGTTTGTGTCTATATATACACACACAAACACATATATTGTAATGTTTGTTATATAAAATAAATAAGACAATGTTGTCTAATTAACATTGTGACATTTTAAGTATTTCAAAGCAATATATGCATATGTAGTGACATATACGCATAAATAACTCTCCCTTTACTGTAGTTTTACCTCAGTGTAACGGAGGTGAATTTATCTGTGATACACACTACTCTCATTTTACAATAGTTATTATATAGCTTTGTAAGTTTTCTAATTTGTCATGATTCTATTTAATTAGCCAAGAAAAGGACATAATTGCTAGATGTTTTTTCAACCAAACTCTAGGGTGATATTTTGTTATTGTTTCTTCTTAGGTTAAGCTTTTAAAATAAAATCACTTATGCAATCTCATTCAATAAACAATATTTATCACATATTTATATATTACTTTAAATTGTATGAGCTAGTTAATGATAATCCTGCGCTACTAGGCCAATAGTTTATAATTAATATAAGCCTCTGTCTGTTTTACTGGGTCTGAACAGCTACAGGACTGTGTGGGACAAAAAGTTCTGTTTATATAATTTTAAATATTTCCTGCTACCCAAATAGTCTCCTGGGTACCTGTCTGTCATATGCTTCACTTTCTCTATAGAACAGTGTAATTCATCACTGCTCTGCCAATAAATTCTCTTCAATCTCTCCTAAACTATTAGATCTAATGAGGTGTTATGCAATATCTCATGGAAATGTAGAGGATATTAATTTAATGTTACAAGAAATGATCATTTGAGGTATAGCACATCAGTTTTCTTATTTTCCACTGAGATTTTGTCAATTAAAGCTAAAAGAATTTTGGAAAATAAGCTGTTTTAAATGCCTTCTATGATATAAATGAGGCTTAAGAGCAGTACATAGTATATCTTGAACTAGCAAGGTAATCACTTAAAGACTAAAATTCAATTTCTAGCATTAAAAACTTGTCTGTGATACTTAGAATTAAACCTTTATGGATACCATCCCAGTCAGGTTGTATAAGTTATAGATTTGATGTTAAAATGGACATAAATTTCTGTCATCTTGTTACAGTCATTTTAGGTCAATTGTCAATTTCAATTCCATGTACTTTAGCCTTATGATTTTTTTCTAGATTATATATTAGATTTAAATACTTTATTCATTCTCAAATCATATTTTAATAGTTATTCTGAATGGGAAATCAGTAGTCAATCCCTTTGCCTACTATTCACTTTTATTGTTTAACTTCTCCTATGTATAAGTCTGTGCATTACTGCATGTGGATACATGAGGGTGCATGCAAATACATGCGGAGCTCAGAACTGGATCATCTGAGGTGGATTGGAACAGAATGAGTGGCCTGATTTGGTTGTAGATAATGTAACTCAAGTCCTCTGGAAAAACATGAAATGTTCTTAATTACTGAACCATCTGTCCAACCTTTCTGTGCTTTTTTTATTTTTTAGTCAATCATTTTTCACCTCTTCATACTCACACAAAATCAATATTATGTGTTGTTTTATTCCTCTGTTATAAACCAGCTTCCTTGCAGTGTAAGGATATGTTATGTTAAATCTTGTTTTCTGCTTGTTTTGATGTGTAATCTACTAAAATACTTGTCTCCTCCCACCCAACATTGCCTTTGGCATTTTTCTTTTTCTTTCCCTTTTTTCCCTTCTCAATGTTTTAGTTGGGGTTTCTTTAGCAACAATTAAACACCTTGACTGAAAGAAAGTTGGGGCGAAAAGGGCTTACTCTGTTTACACTTCCAAACCACTGTTTATCAATAAAGGACATCAGGATAGAAACTCAAACAGGTCAGGTACCTGGAGGCAGGGCTCATACAGAGGCCATGGAGAGGAGTTGTTTACTGGCTTCCATCACATGGCTTTCTCCACCAGCTTTCTTAGAGAACTCAGGACCATCTTTCTGGGGATGGCACCACTACAATGAGTTGGTCCCTCTGCCATCAATCAGTAAATAAGAACGTTCCTTATAGCTGAATCGCATGGAGATTACTTCTCAGGGGAGCTTGCCTTCTTACAGAAATCTCTAGTCTGCATGGCAGGTTGGTATAGCTTAGTCAGCACCCCCAACAAGTTCAGCTTGTGTTACCCAGCTAGTCTTGACAGTTTGTCATTAACCTAAAAGTGATCACATTATTAAAAAAAATGTTTCTCCATCTCTCACAGATTAAAAGTGACAATAGTTCCCCAGTAAGTAGTGAGATTTCATGGCAATCTTCCCCATACATGCTGGGAAGTTTCCTGGCTGGAGTTTACATAGACCTGTGGATACAGAAACATTCACCGAGAGTTTACAAATACATCAATGCAATTATGTGTACAAACCACTTCCTTAGTGTTACTTACTGCCTCTGCTCCTTACAATACGTCTGCCCTGTTTTTAGAAAAATTCTAAGATCCCTGAGTCTTATAGTAAAAACATTAATGTGAATATCCCATTTCTGAGTAAGGACTCCAAACTCTTCTATTCTCAGCGGGTTGACCAGTTTGGAGGCTCTGTGTTAATATATCAGGGTTTATACTGTAGAAGAAGATTTTCTGATGAAGGTTGAGAGTTGCTCTGATCTATGGGAACACCAATAAATCATTAAGAATTATTTTAATATGTATAGTTATTAGGGTATTACAATGATACAGGGCTTTCCCTGGGAACTGTGCCTTATTTAGTTATCAATTATTGACTACTTTGACATTGCTGTGTGTGGGTTCCAAGTCATAGAGTGGGCCTTAGATTCACTGAAAAAGTCTTCAGGCAGTTCAATAACATTTATGGCTATATTTTACCAGTGGGACTCTTATCAATCCATTCTTTGTAGCTTGTGCAGTTCATACTTAGATGAGATTGAGAATAACGTTTCTCTTCGAGAAATATGCACAACTTCCAACAGCATGGTGGCAATAGATATGAGACTTGTAGGTGAGTTCCAGCTTGATTTCTCCATATTATGTCACTGAAGTAAGAAATAATTTCAATTATAGAGTCTTATTGTCAGGACCTGAAGTCTAGACAAGATTATTGACAATTGCCTATAATGCTTGAGGTTCTATAGGATCAACTGCTAAAAAGTAAGTGTTCAGTTACCAATCCTGGGGTTTTTATTTCAATCATGGGATATCTAGTTTGGCATTATATTCCCCTAGAGAAAAGTAACTATGTTAAAACTCTTATCATGAGTTTTTATATTTTATGGATTATAAAATATAATAACCTATACAAGTAGATTTCAATATGACTTCTTCAAAAGGTCTGTGATGTTAGTTACTCCTCCACATAAACCATCCTACACCATGCCCTTCCACTTTTTGAAAATGATTTTAATTCACATTTTCCTTGGATCTGACTTACATTATTATCATTATATTTCAATACTTTGATGTGATCAAATGGATTTAAAAACTGAAAAAATATATACTTTATACTTTCAATGTTAAAAATTCTTTAATCATATCCTTAAACTAAAATAATAAATTGTCCTAGAGTTAATAATTAGGTAATAACCATTAATAAATTTTAAAATTTGTTTATAGTAGAGGACTATTGAAAAACTACAAATTCAGTAAATTATTTTTGAGATATGTGGTTGAATTTTCACTTATTATAAGATGAATAAAAATTCTGCACATGGTTGAAATCTTTGTAAAAAAGTTCTGTTCCTTATAAAACTTTACATCTTTATCTTTGAAATATCACATCAGTTTGAAAGTGGGACATAAAAGAATATTTCTAGGGTAGAACATGGAAATAAAAAAAGCTACTAGAAGAGGTATATTATCACACTGATTTAGATAACAGGAAATATATTTTATAAGGACTGTTAACTAGAAAGTTTTAGGTAATATTTAATATTTTGTTAGATTTCTCTCTATAGTCTACATGTTAGTGTTCATTTACTCTTGAGTTTGTTTCTCAGTTGTCTGAAACACATATTTTGTTTTCAGTCCCTAAGAACTTATTTAAATGAATTTAGATAAATTTTGGAGGAAATCTTTTCTATTCAACTTAATAATGATTTTCAGACATTTCCCTGCCATTGTGTCTCATAGTGTTCATTAGTTGGAGCAGAATAAGCCAAATGACACGAATAACCTAAAATTAGTGATTTTCAACATCTTTCTATTATAGTAGTTATATGATTAGCTGATGTTTCTGAGGGTATGTCAAAAGGTATTATTTTACAAGATATTTAATTTTCCTGTTTGAAATATTTCCTAATTAATTCACCAAAGATTTTATTGATAACTTTCTATTGTTAAGTTATTGTCTTAAGCTAATGCTAGAAAGACAAATGAGAAAATGCTAATGGGTGCATGAGCCAGATATTCAAATGAGAGACTCGAATTTTTAAAAATGACCTACAGTTTGTACTAAAATGGCTGTTACTATGGTTACTTTCAGAGAACTCTTCAAGATTAAAAAGAAAAGCATAAAACAAAGCTTAACAATTTGCCATTTCCACCACTGTTAAATATGCTAATTATTTGTCTTTTTTATGTTTAAGGAAAGAAGCATAAAATATAAAGTGTATTTTAACCTCCTTGAAAGAGAAAATCAGGGGATAAGACATATTAAGATGCATTGTTAACAGACAAACAAAAGTATATGCCAGAAATATATTTCATATCTAGTTACTTCCACATCAGGTCATCCAAAAATTGTGATCTTATGGTACTACTCTCAGCCTATCTGATTTATCTTTATAAGAAAATATAACACAAATTAGTAAAAGAAGCAATTCGTTCAGTGTTCTCTTGTTCCGGTAACAAAAGGTATTTAATTTCTTAAAATATAAAATATTATTCTCATTTTGTGTGAGTTTGTATTTGTGTTTGTGTGTCTGTGTATGTGTGCATATGTGTGTGAGAAAGAGAAGGAGTATGTGTGTGTGTGTGTATGTATGTGCATGCATTTCTCTGTGTGTGGTATGTGTCTACGCAGAGGTTTTATCTCTACTTAGGATCTCATAGAAGTGGCCAGTTATGTCCATTTCTGTTAAATTAACTGAGAAAATATTTGTATTCAAGAAAAATCAAGATGTTGCCTGAATTCTCTTGTGATGGAGGTGTAGAATCAAGATGTTTCTTGTGTTTCTAGGTATTGATTAACAAGAATCAGTTCCTAGATGTTTCTCCACAGATTTTGCTCTGTATTAGCAACATCTATCCTTTTGGAAATAAATACTATCTTTTTTCCAATATCTACAATATTCCCTTCTAAGTATAGATAAAGAATATAGTGAAGGCCTAAATGAATTAGAATAAGATTATCCTCAGATAATCTCCCTATTTTAAGGTCAATGATATCTTATAATGAAAACCAATCATTAATGAAACTTTAACATACAATATGTATATGTCACAATATTTGGGTTTCTGGAACATAAGATATTTTGCTTAGCATGTTATTAATGAGTTTTATGAACCTGCTCATTGTATTAAACTAGATGGCTTATCATATCAATGGTTGGTTTTAGTCGTGTATGCTAGTATAAAGAACTAGGCATAAGGAGAGGGTTGTCTGCTTTATGGCAGCCTCCAACAGAACATATTCAAGTAGCTCTTTTCAACTTTCTATTTCTAGAGGATGTTAGCCTGATATGTGTGTTAAAGACCAGTTTCAGAATTCTCATCAATAAAATAGGTCTGCAAATATTCTCAGGCTTCATGCTCTAAATCCATACACTGTTCCTTTTCTCCCACTGTGGTCAGTGACACTCAGGAGCCATTTCCAGATTAAAGATGTGAGAAAATAGACTTCACATTTTAAGAGATAAAACCAATCTTTTTTCATTGTCTTTCCCAGCATGTGACTTCTAGTGGATAATATGCATTTGACTGAAGGAAAATTAATTCAGTGAAGATAACTTCAAAAATATGTAATTAATCAACATTCATATTATTTTCCATAACATCTAGAATATTTTCATTGAAAGATAAAAATGAGTATAATTTAGAAAAAGTATATAAACTACACAATACAAAAACCAGAGTGTTTTACAGAGCTTGTTATGTAATGAAGAGGAATGGAAGACAGAGGAGGGAACATTTTATCTTTAACTGAATTCTTCCCTTGTGTTTCAACATTACCTGACCCCAAATCTTGGACTATTAATTAGTAGAATAAAAATATTTGACTTGAAGTTCACATTTCATAATTTGAGAGTTTCATGCACAAGGAATATAAAATAATACATATAATTTCACTGTAACAACTCTTTTTGATATTGCAGTTTACTTCCTGTTTGGGAATAATATTTTCAGTTGTGTGACTTTTGTTTATGCTGCATTTGCTTAACTCTGTTATTCTGTGATTCTTTGCCTGTCTAAAACACCTGATGGTTCTAATAAATAGCTGATAATAATAATAAGAGCTGAATGACCAATAGCAAGGCAGGAACTAGGACAGGCAGGGCTGGCAGGCAAAGAGTAAAAATAGATGGAGGAACAAGGAAGAAGAGAGCAGTGAGAGAACAAGGAGAAGAGAACTTCAGAGACCAGCCACACAGCCACCCAACCTGACACAGAGTAAGAAGGAAAGTAAGATATACAGAAGTAAGAAAAGGAAAGATCCCAGGTGCAAAAGGTAGATGTATTAAGTTAAGAAGAGCTGGTTAGAAGCAAGGCAGGCTAAGGTCAGTCATTTGTAACTAAGAAGAAACCTCTGGATAATTCCTTTGGGATCTGGATGTCAAGACCCCTAATAAAACCAAAAGAGTAAAATGTCAAACAACAACTTCTATTTATCAATCAAGTTTGAAGAATCTACAAAATGTAAAATATCTTATCACATGTAAATGACTGGCTATTCTACAATTGTCTTTTCATTTTAGGTACACTCTCATGTAAAGATAACAGAAAAAATAAACCAAGTGAGATGGACCCAGTTATTAGGAAGATATGTGTTGTCTCCTAGACAATGAAGAACAATAAAATGGATATTCCATAAGAATGAGAATATCCCATAAGAAAGATATTAGCTAATTTATAATTATATTTTGAGAAAATTATAGCTGACTTCTGTGATTTAAAGAATTTCTAAGGATGCAGCCTCCATCCGTTGGTTAGAATACTAGAATAAACAAAAGCATATTAAAATTTAGAATTAGAAAGATTAGCTTTTAAAATACAGTGGTATTATAGATCCAATATTTAATTATACTCCTGTTAGTGATTCCTCTAAATCCCCTAATCTACACATCACCCTATTAATCTTTCCTTACTTTACTTATATTGCTTTAGAAAGAAAGAGGGGGCCAAAATATTCTTTCAAATATGTGTATGCCTATGAAATCTGTTTAATTCTCAGTGCTTAATTAACATGCATTCGATCATAATGCAGGAAATTAAGGAATCAGAGAATTCTAAGTGGAAAAACCTTCTTAACAATCTTTCTAATGTCACTAAGTTCACACAAAAGACTATACAACATGTCTTCTGAAATAATAAAAATAAAACAAAGACACAAAAACAAATAGTAAAAGCAACAAAAACCACTAGTAAAAGAATATATTTAGTAAATGAGACAGATGAGCTCTAAATTTTATTTTCTTCATTCACATTGAATGTAATGTGGAGGACTCTAGAGAGCATTTCATGATATTTATAATACAGCAAAAGACAGAGATCTCTTTTCCTGAGGTATTACTTATTTGAAAAAGGAACAATGTAAATTAAATTATATGATTAGTGATAAGAATGAAACAATATAGTAAAGCTAGTATAGAATAACATACACACCATACATTGTATATATTACCAGATACCATTTGTATGTCATTCAAAATTCCCTAAGATATTGATTTCCTTAAAAAGAATCTGCACCAGGTCTTCTGCTTATATGTTATGGCTGTGAGCTTGGTGTTTTGTATGACATGACAGTGGGAGTCAGTGTGTCTCTGACTCTTTTACCTGTTCTTAGGAATCTTTTTCTCCTCTTAAATAGCCTTGTCCAGCCTAGATATGAGTGCCTTTGCCTTCTCTTATTCTACCTTCTTTTGTCCTGTCTGGTTTTTGTCTCTTAGAGGCCTACTTGTTTCTGAAGGGTGTAGTGATATGCAAGTGAAGCTTTTTTATGGGGGGTGGGGTCCTGGCTTTAAGTAAAATATATAGTAAAGTCTTTGTTTCTGACTTTGAGAGAAATATTTCAACAAAGTCTTTATTATGCTTGTGTTAATTAGTAGAAGTTGTTAAATGGTTTTGATTCTCTTTAAACCTTGAAGAAATATTTCTCTTAAGAATGTGCACTTGGTGCTACATGAGAGCTTGTAGCTGTACAGACCTTGGTCTAATACACTCCTGGAAGAACTGGAGTTTACATTTGATTATGCCTTGCAATAATCAAAAGGGACTGAGTGTGATTTGTATAGGTTGTCTGCTCTTATAATTAGAAGAACAAGATGACTGTGGTAATTGGAACCTTTCCCAGCCCCAATTAACCTTATAATGTTCAAATGAAGTAACTGGAGTGAGCTAGTTGGGGTCAGTGTTTTCCAAAATGTTTGTACCCCTCTACTCCTTTAGAAAATAAATACTTAGCATCTTGGTGAACTTCTCTTTGCTGCTGCTGTATCTAGGACTAACATTAAAGAATAGAAGCAAAACAGAGGGCAAAATGATATGGGGCATAGGGAATCTTGGAGAAGCTGAGAGAGTTGGAGGGAGGGAAAGTACTTTCCAGGATGGATTGTATCAGAAAAGAATCTATTTCCAATAAAAATTAAATTCACTTATATAGACCAAAAAATAAAAAAAAATAACAGTAAAAAGAAAGAGAGGAAAGAAGAAAGAAGGGAAGAAAAGAAAGAAACAAAAAAGAAAAAGTTAAAAAACTTTCTGCTACAAGAACCTAAAGTTGAGATCCTTTCATTTCTGTGTAGCTGGTTAAATCCACCCATAAGTGTTAGAAACACTATGGAAGGATGGCCCAGGAAACTGTTTATCTATTATGTAAAGAAGACTTATTAAATGCTGAAGTCTCATTTCACATTCAATTGTATGATTCTGACGATTGTTATATGAGATCCAGAATTCTTGAGTAATTTTCTTAGAATTTATCCATTCAAGACTAGTTATTGAGTGTAAAATTACCTTGATTTTTTCAAATTCCATATCATATTTTTAGGATCACCTTCTAATAAACACTTATAGAAAAATCCTATTTTAGGTTATCTACATAAATGAAACTATGAGAATATATTGCTGTATGAGGAACCATAGTCTGTTGGTGTGGGAAGTCCTTCAGTCTATGTGTTGCTTTTACTGGTTAATGAATAAAGATATTTTTGGCCACTGGATTATCAGAGAAAGCGAGGTGGGAAATCTGAACAAAGATGTAGAGAGAGAGTAGCCAGAGTCAAGTGAAGCCAGGTAGCTACAACAGGAGACAAACACCTCCACCATAATCCACTGAACCTTTGCCAGACTAGCATGCCAATGTAGTCAGAAGCTGCTTGTTCATTTCTGGCCACTCAGACCTGAAATAATCACACATAAACTGTATTTTTTAAAACACTGCTTGCTTAATAGCTTGTGCATATATCTAGCTAGCTATTATATCCTAAATTAACGCATCTCCATTAATTTGAACATCACTATAGCATCGTGACCTACTGGCAAAGTTTCAGTGGTTTAATGGACAAAGACCCTAAGAAATGTCACCATGAACACCACTAAAAAATGCCTTCACCCAACAAAAAGCAAGAAAATGTTTGGAGATAACTATGCCCAAATTCCATAAATGAATGTTTATAAATGTTTGTTTACATTTAAAGGGGGATATGCTATAGATATTTGCATTGGTATGGATCTTAGTTTATTGATATAAATTTTAGCTCAATTTTGTTATATGTATATTACTACTCTTGATTAAGGTATTGCATTTGTGCAGCTCTTTTTATGGATTAATAGATAACCATCTATCATAGTCAAATTGTAGTTGTGTTTGTTAGGTTAGTTACATTTGCTAGATGTACAGAGATATATTTTAGATGGATAGGTGTTCTTCAAATCTTTCAAAGACTAACAGAAGATGACATTTAAATTTTCCTAAGAACTTAGGCCTTTTCATGACAATAAGACACATCTGCTCCTGGCAGCATCAATCTCCTTCAAGAGGATAATGGGTATCAGAGAGGCTCCATATGGAGTTTCCTAGCCATTTGTACAAGAAATTGCTGTTGCCTGGCCCTCTTAGTGTTATGCTGCATATACTGGATATGCAGACTTACAGAAAAATGATTGCTGAACTTGCCTAAATGTGAGATTATCCTTTGGGGTTCCTGTTTTGTGAAAGAGTCTGCTAGACATTCTAGACAACACAGACCAAAGTGACTGACTGCCAATGTATTTTGAACTGTCTTTGAAATGTCCTGCTTCATGGAAAAGTCTGCTGGATACTATGGGCCTGTATCTGACTTTGGGTGTCTCAGTGTTGCAGAAGAATTTTGGGAGACTGTCCAGGGAGCAAGATTTCTCTGTCAATTCTAGAGTTTTGGAAGTTGCTTAAAATGCACTTCATATCTAATCAGGTAATATTTTATCCATATGGAGTCTTTGATGGAGTTGAAGAATAGATAGTTATTGTTTTCCTTAGTTATGACACAAGATAGAGAAGATATAAATATAAGTCTTGCTTGATACCTGTTTTGTTATATGTAATTTTACCATGTGAAAATTAAAGCCTTATTTTTTATTTGAACAGAAAAGGGAAAAATGTGTGGGAAATCCTTCTGTATATGTGTAGCTTTTGTTGGTTAATGAATAAAGTTGCTTTTGGCCAATGGCTTAACAGTGTAAAGCCAGGTGGGAAATCAGAAGTGAAATAGAGTAGGAAGAGTGAAAGAGAAGGAATATAGCTACCACAAAAGACAGCTGCCTCCCCCAGATCCCACTGAAATTTGTCAACAGGCCACAGTGTTGTAGTATTGTACAAATTAATGAAGATGGGTTAATTTAGGATATAATAGCTAGCTAGATATATGCACAAACTATTAAGCAAGCAGTGTTTTAAATAATATAGCGTTGTGTGATTATTTCAGCTTCTAGCAACTGGGTATAAATGAGCAGCCTCTGACTGCAGACTAAGTTGGAGTCCAAGAAAAATCAGTGATATATTTTAACTGACTGTTACAGAATGAGAGCACCCATGCATCCTGTAGCTTTGGTATGTCAAAAAACTTCAAGGACTCATTTCTATAGGAAGATAAATTTAGTACCCACATTCAAAAAGTGAGCATACTTGTTATTTTCCTTCATTTCTATTCAAACTGTTGATGAATTTTGTTGATGGCTAAATATTTATGGATGTCCATAGGCCTTAGCAAGGCAGAATGCATAGTTTTTTTATTTAGATGCTAGTTTAATTGAGATAAACTCTAACGGATAATCTTCCTAATAATAGTCTTTCGGCACTGTAGGCATACTTTAAACGAGTCAATTTGAGAAAATAACTAGCATATATACCCATTATGAGGTATTATAATATAACCCAGAGTTTAAGGACAAATACTAAACCAAGTTTAGACTCTGAGTTAAGAAAACATGCATGTATATAATTGTAGACATTTTATGAGAAATAATAAGTATGGTGTAGACCTGAAATCAGAAAATAATATGTATGGGGTAGACCAGAAATTAGGAAAATATAAGTTTTGGATGACATTGACAATGATGATATATCATTCATATAGATATTACTACCTTGGTATAGTGTACTTAGTAAAGAAAAAAAAAGGGTTGAGAGGAGTCAATGGAAGGGACAACAGGGTTTGATGATTCTTAGAGATTAGTTGTTAGAGAAGTTCAAAATATATGTTTCTAGCTTTTTTTTTTGCTTGAATGACAGAAAAACAAAGACTCCTTCTAACAAAATTTGAAAAATTACATGAGAAATGTATTGTTCAAAGGGATGATGTATAATTTTAGAGATGATTTTGTAACATAATTAGTTTCTTTACTCCCAAATCCTTACCACAACTTACTTTATAATCACATATTAGTAATCTGAAATGGTCATGCACATGCTGTCAGTATTCCCAGCATTTCCATGGATGGTAATAAGCCATTAACATCTCTAAGGTGGAAGCAAACTCTGTGGCTACATAATTCATATTCAAGTTGCATTTGTCTATAAAGGACCTTTGTTGTTACTTTGTTTTGCAATCAGTGTAAATCACAATGATCATTCTTTGTGTTTTATGAATCATTTTTCCCTATTTCTATAGCGTATCAGGAAGTGGCAACGAATCGTAAGTCACTGCACTAAGTACTTAGTAAAATTCTACATTGTGCTCATAAAAGAACAATAGATAAAAACAGACGATATAAGAAAACAACAAAAAGAAAAAACTACTTATTAAAATGTATTATTGTGGATACATATATCAAAGAATCAGTGTATGATTTGAGTATATATCTGTATTTTATTGTATATATATATATACACACATGTATATATATATATAAACATGCACAAATCAATATGAACAAATTGCATATATTAATACTTTCTTGTTTGTGCATGTGTTTGGAGCTAGGAAGTTGATGTCAGATATCTTTCTTACTTGAATGTTACATTATTTTTGTGACAGAGTGCCTCTGCACCTGGAGCTTAAAGAGTCAGATAGGTTAGTTGATAAGGAAGCTGAAGACATCCACCTGTCTTTACTTGGCCACCTTATGATTACTGCCATAAACCATGGCACTGCATTTTTATGTGAATACTATATAATGGAAGCCTTGTGCTTGAGTGTTCAGCACTTGATTGCCTGAGACATCCTGGTGACTTTCTTAAGATATTTTTCATTATAAATCTAAAGTAAGTTTTATTGATACAGAAGATGTAAATTGTAATTGCTGAGCAAAGGAGATCAAAATTTGTTGAGAAATTCAACTTGATACTAAGGACAAACATAAGAAGGCAGCAAATTAAAGACTAAGAGGACTATTTCTGAATGGGAATAAATGGCAGTTGAGAGAAAGGCACGAAAAAAAGAATTAATATAAATTGTTTAAGTAAATGATGTCTGAAAGGGTAGTAATAGAGAAATTCCGAAGGTAACCTCATAATGACAATGGCAAAGAGTTATTCCTTATACGTCATAATACACTTGCTCACTTCAAGGAGCAAGAGTTGATGCTAGTGGTGCCATGAACTAGAATAATAAGGTAATGCATGAGCTGGACACAGATGTTGATGATTGAGGAAGCCTACTCCACTAGCCAAAACTTCGACTTGGTGATGCTCCTGGGAGATCAGGTTTTCTTCCATACCAATAAAAAGCTGAACATGGTTGCAGAAGTCATAAAGACAAAGACTGATGAGCATGACAATTGTTCTTGTGACAGAGACAAGTGTACACTACTTGCCTTAGTTTGTTATTTCATATGTCAAGACTCTGAGTAAATGTCATGAAACTCATCCTTTCATTTTATTATTTACACTGTAAAAATACTTTTTGTAAATAATTCTCTTTTTATTTGTCATGACTTCTCTTCCCTCATAGCATAAGTGAACTCTTTTAGGGAACAGTCTCTGTTAGCATCTTTAGTTACTTTTATGTACTTTATTTTATTACTTTATAGTTCTACTGGTTTAATTTGTCTTCCTCTTAGTATTCTGAATTACACAAGATAGATCTCTGTGCTTTTAAGCATTTCATTGAGTCAAGCCAGTTTAAATAACCTTATATAAATATTTGCTATTTTTGGAAGTTCCCCATAGGTATATAATGAAATATGACCATATGTACCATTACAGCCTACATCTGATTGCTTCATATCCACTCTAGAACAACCCCTCTTTCATTTTTTTTTATTTTTTGATTTATGATATATTATTTTTATTATTGTGAATATATCATGGATATAAACAGAAAATTTAGATTAAATTCACCCTCAGTTTTCCCTGATATAACCTCCAACATCATTGCCTCCAAACTTTGTGTATTATTTTTCTGATAGCGTATAGACTACACTGATATGCTGTTTATATATGCATGAGTGAAGGCACATTCAATGAAACTTTGTCAACTTGTTGGGAATAACACTTAGAAAAAACTGACTTTCTCCTCAAAACCATTAAGTATTCATAAGGTCTTACTTTTGGGTGGGAACTCATGCATCTTTTCCCAGTTCATGCTAGATTTTAATCAAGTCCTATAGTGACAACCACTTCTGTTAAAATATCATAGATATAGAAGATTTGGAGATGTTGTTTTGGTGCTTTGTTTTGTTTTATGTCCAGAAGACACTGTTTCTATCTGATCCTTAGCTACTTCAGGCTTTTACATTCTTTTCTCTTGGCTTCAAACAGGGTTTCTAAGCCATTGGTGGAAGAGTTTGACATAGGTGTTACATTTCTGCCTGACCACTCCACAAATTTTATTTTGCTATTTCCTAGATAAGTTTTTTGATTTCTTAAGCCTTAATTCAGTCTCACATACCTATAATATTACTTTTTTATTAATATAATGTTATCCACTGAATATCCTAAATTACATAAGAAAATTTTTTATTACATGTAACATGATACAACAACACATAAGTATGTTTTCTTCAGGACTCAAGTAGAAATTCTGAAAGGGGTTTTAAGTGTAGTAATTTTTTACATTCATTTCACTTGTTACAAAATATGATTTATTTTGTCTCAAGAACAAGGTATTGAACACTGTCTAACTCAATCAGCTGTCTCTGATGACTGCTTTCTGCCTGCATAACAAAATTCAGATATTTCACCTGCCACCTTAAATATTTCTTTAAGAAATGTTTCTTGATAGCAAAATTAGGATTTAAAAAAACACATTATTCACCCTCAAAGCTATAGGCAGTGCTTTTAGACTATAATTTTATTGATCAGGAATTATGGTTCTAGATGTATAGAATTGATTCTAAATTGTTTGATAGAGTTGGATAAATAAGTGATACAGTTCTAAAACATTTCTGCCAAGATTTTGACACTCCTATTAAAGTTTGGATCAATATTCTCTTAGCATGTAGTTGGGCTATTCAGTATCTCAATTTTATCCAGGCAATGAATCACTAATAGCATTATAAGACATTACAGTTAACACTATCAAAGTGATTTTTTTCATGTATTTTTGATAAAAAAAAATGGATCACTTTAATCCTAGTGTCGACACAGTTCATGTGGTGATGTTGTATCACATGGAAAAGGAACTTTCTTAGACGCACATAGGAACACTTACCATTTGCCATTAAATGACCTGCCGGAATGGAAGACTTAATGTCCAGAAATTTACCTTTTTAACAACAATAAAATGCAAAAGAATCTTATAACATGTTGGGGATTTGAAGAGAGTCTTTCTCATCCTGACTGTATATAAGAAGGGCTTGGCAGAAGAACTGTAAGGAAACATGAACTTGGGAGTATGATTTTCCTTCAAGAGGTGATAGCAGTTCTTATCAACAAACAGAAAGTTAGGTTGAGGATCCAACAGAATGAGCTCAGGAGCATATTCCTCATGCCTTTATTTGAGAACAAATGGCTAAGAAGGTGAATTTGAGACAGTATAGGGATACTTGTAACCAGATTTTGACAATCAAAATGACAAGATTGAATATCTCCTCTGGAACTAAGTGTATTATAACATCTTATAAACACAGTGTTATGTTTTTGGTTATCATTCCCCAAATCACCATATTAACAGTGTATCCTAAGGCAAAATAGGCAAGAAAAACCTCAGTGCACTCAGAAAAGCCACACTTCTGTATCCTTTAGATAAATGTTTTGGTCATGGCTTCAGACAATAACGAGTACCATTAATCAAATATGTGAATAAAGACATCTACTGAGGAATACAGAGTGGCACTGAGTCACCATTTCTGCCCAGCAACACATCATGACATTTTGAATACAAATCAAGGCATTTGACTGTTCTCTGTGTGAATGTGGGAGACAGGGAGACAAATGGTCTAATTCATCTAATATACAAAGAAGAGAAATATTTCATCTCTCAAACTTGTGAGTTATTTCCTACTAGCTTCACCTTCCTTGACTTAGATTCATCCTTTTATAAAATTTGTGGATATATTCCTTTTCTATTTTATGTTATTTCCTTTCTTGAAGAACAAGGTTTACACTGTTTACAGCATATGTGCACATACACATGCTGTTTTTCTTTTGGGGGACATCCTGGTTATGTTCTCGTTTCCCATATATGTTGAATCATGAGTCAGATATTTGAAAGATAAAGACATAAGCTTAGATTTTGCATAAAAAATGCTCAAGTCATTAATTGTATAATTTTCAATATTTCCAAACAACAAAACCTTCCACTTGTCCTATTAAAAGGCCCAAACCGCCACTTTATTATTTACTAAGTACTTCTTGTAAAGTTTTTGCGGCCTGGTAAGCCTCTCTGCCAACATTAGAGAAGGGAGAGCTGGGAGTCTGTGGGCTCATGCTCAGCAGGAGGTAGGACTGGAGAGGCATCCAGTTTATTGCCATCCTAGAGACCTCAGGCATCTGCTTCTTCAAGGAGACGAGAAGTCAGGTGGCAAGTGAAAGTCATGGGGTACATTATTGGTTAAACATTCTGTTGCGAGAACAAAACAAGTTACCAAGGCAAACTCACACTCGAGACCAAAACACTCTGCAGGGAAACCACCCCCAAGGATGGAATCCCAAATTATCTCTATTAAGGTAACTGTAACTTAGTTGTATTCTTAGACTTTTGTTTGAGGTAGGAACAGATCTACTTCTCTATTCCTGTAGTACAAGGTCTGACAATAAACCACACCTTTTGACAATATTCGTGAGAGCAGAACTCTCAGATCATCTAGGTGGGGCATTGTTTGAGGTAGAAGCAAACTAACCTTGTAAGTTCCAACTCTTTGTCCTTTGGTTAACATGAAAATAGGCTCACAATTTTGGGCCTCCACAGTCTTGGCCCAGATGGAAAGAGTGATTCACAAAATATGTTTGAAAATGGGTGGGGATAAAATAGACTCTGGAGACTCTTAGTTTTTCAGAACTGGCTTTTGATACAGCAGCAGAACATTTTTTAGGAACCTGCAGTTATCTCTATGACAACTGGAACAGATTTACATCTTGGTGTCATAGCAAATGGCTATGGCTTTAGGTTAAAAGGAGTGGGCATTTTAGAAGATAATTAAAGTGACTAGGGAGCTCTGGATCTTTGAAACATCTGAAACCTGTTAATCCTGGACCGTGAAGCCTGTGAAAAAGGCACACCTGTCTGTATTCTAACTTAACAAATAGAGTAATGAGTTACCAATACCCTAAGTCATTAAAACTTAGACAGACCTAAGAGGGATAACTGTGCAGAACTGAGACAGCATTTTTAGCTATGCAGACAATCCCAAGTCTCTCCATGGTAGTCTTTGGTGAACACCAGTCTAAGAAGCAGTACTTGCCATTAGTTGCTGAGTCCAGGAGGCCCAAAGTTTTTTCTGTGGGGGAGGATTTATTCTATTGGTCCTGGCAGGATGAGACAATTGATCCTCCATTGAAGCATCCAGGAGTATGATGAGGTAAAGACCGCTTTTTGCTGTGTGGGTGGCTTTACCATACCCAAAGGCAAAACTCCAGGTGGAAGGTCTTCTGTAACTATGTTATCTTCTTGGAGGAGCTATAGGATGCTGCAGGAGCTTGCCTGTCTCTGTGTCTCTGTGTTAGATCTGTCTTGTTAAAATTCATAATTTTAGATCTATAACGGCACTTTTGGAATTAGAGTACCAATACCTGTTAGGGATATTTAAATTAGACATAAAAGTTAAACTTAGAGAAATAGCTTACCCAATTAGTTACAGTTTACCAATAATATTAGAAGCAAGGAGATTAGAAAGAATATTTTAGTAAGTCAAAGAATTTTGAACTCAGAATGTCTCTTTGGTAGGTCCAGTGCATATGGGTACTCTTACCCAAAACAGTGCAAGAGAGAAGAGAAACATAAGGACACAACATCTATACAGTTTTAGAGTACAAGGGCAGGGGAAATAGATGCATTGTAGAGAGAATCCCAGCATGAGACAAACGGCAAACAGCTAGAAAAGTAGGGTAGGGGTGGGGAAGGGGAGCGGGAGCAGGAAAACAGCTTCCAGAAACAAGCATATGGGGGCTTGTTTGTTTTACGTTAGGCATCAACGGATGTTCAGTATCAGATAGCCCCAATTCAGAGGATTTTTTGTTTTTTGTAAAAAGCAGAAAAAGGGCATTTGAGGATCTGGCTTTGAATTCAGGCACCCATATCCCAAGCCTATGCTGAGACTTGTGAATTTAAAACAGTGAAAGTACATATACAAACCAGTTATTAAGTATATTGTAACTATAATTATAACTTAATAACTGGTTTGTATATGTACTTTTACTATATTAAGACCATAGCAAACATAAAGATGTAATCCCAAAACTACAGTACATTGGGTGACTGTTTCATAAATAAATACATTTAAATGCATACTTAAATCTTGTTAGCTTATCAAATAGGTAACTCTTTCTGTAATGGTTTAATAATTCAATAATAACAGTGAAGCACTACATTCTGCTTGAAAACTGTGATAAAATATCTGAGACGAAAAGCTTAAGAACACCTAATATTATGTATTTTTGCTCTGCCTACTTCTACTTATCACTTGATCTTCTATGTGCTGCATTCTAACACACAAAATGTCTCATTTAATTGTGAAAATGGTATGTGTGTATACATTTGTCTATCTTCTTCATGTATAGAAGATTATAAGAATTTTTGGAAGGAAATAATAGTAAAACCATAAAATACTGGAATTGCATAAAAATTGGAAATTTGAATGATCATAATGAAAAGTATATCTTATAAATAAAAAGTTTACGTTCTAAAGTTCAGGGATTGAGGCATATTTTATTTTTTCATGAGATGATATCAAAAATGGTACTATATCTAGTTGAATTAATTTTGTGATAATAAAACACTCTAACATATTGAAGAGATCATAGCCCATTGGCATCAATAAATTACAAACTAAAATGAGGTCTCCATTGGGAAGATTTAGAATTCGAATGCTAAATTCTAACTTATAATATGGAAAAGTCAAATGATACATTAATTAAATTAATATCTACCAATCAACTAAGAAGAAGGAGCCAAAGAGAATTTATGGATATTAATGTCAAAATTATACTTGAAGTGTAGCATGAACTATGCAACTTTGTTGAATATTTTAAATTAAATTATCTAGTTAGCTTAGAGAAAAATTACATGAAAAAATAAGAAATCAAAGCATAGCCTTAGTTCTTCAATTCAGTTTTATTTATACATAATATAATTTATCTTAAATATTATTCTCAATATCAAGTTTAGATTTACATAAATCCAAATAATATAAATGAATAATTTACATTATAGTTGGGTGAGTCATATAGACACTGAAATTTATCCTAATTTTTATAATAAGTGAAAATTTTACATTTTAGATTACAATAACATAATACAATGATATTTCAGATACAAAGCACATATTTTTGCTGACTACAACAATGTGATCCACAACTTATACAGCAAGATACCTTATTAGCACCTTTGTTTCATTAGTGTAAATTAATTTCAATAATATAATATTCAATTTACTATAAATAGCTTCAGAAGTAAGACATTCTTCTATTTCAATCACCACTTAGGAAAAGGGCTCTGAGAGAAATGATTCTCCCATAAGTTGTCCTAAACAGTCCCCAAATGACAGACAATTGAAATGTGACTGGCAATATTTAACAAGTATCTGATTGTGTGACCAAAAACTTGAGAATAGCTAGCCTAGAGTCCTACCATAAAACTAAATAATATTTGTCAAAGAAATGTAGCAGTTAAATTACTTTTAGTGATAATCTGTTATACTTATAAATTAGTGTCTTGTTAGGTAATCCTTGGAGAAGTTTCCTCCTATAACAGATGGGAAAAATACAAAAACTCAGAGCTAGACAATATTCAGAGAATGAAAGACTTTGAAACACTCCACTCTAAATGGGAGACCTTCATCAAATCCCTCTCCTCTGGGCTCAGTGAACTTGCAAAAAAAGAGACAAGAGAGTGTTAGAGATTGAGGAAATGGAAGAAGAGAAGATCCTCTCAACCAACATAAACCAAACCATAGGAACTCACATGGACTGAAGCAGCAAATACAGGGCACACCAGGTCTGTACCAGGTCCTCTATACTTTTATTACAGCTTCCAGTTTACTGTTTTTATGGAATTCCTGGGTATAAGAATGAGTGATTGTCTGATTCTTGTGCCATCTTTTAGATTATTTTCTTTCAGTTGGTTTGTCTTGTCCAACTTTGATGTGATAGGTTTTGTTTTTTCTTATTGTATTTCTATTTTGTCATATTAAAAATGAATAAAAATCTAGCCATTAAGAAAATTCATAATTAGTGTACTGGCATTTATTGCTGTTGGGAGCAGGAAAATCAGTTTTCTCCCACTGAGTAGCATTTTTTTATATTAGGGCAGACCTCATCCTCAAGAGAATTTGACCAACATATCATGGGATGCACTGTCTTATAGTGTGATTTTATTTGGTTGTATTTTGATGTTTTATTTCTTTTTGTGTGTGGCTTTATTTTATTTTCTTTTTTGGGGAGGATTTTGAAAGTGCATTAGGTTTTCATTTGGTTGTATTTTGTTGTTTTAGAAAACTTAAAATTGGGTGGGTAGGTGAAGGAGAGTAGCTGGCATTTTTGCCTTCCCTTTCCTCCCCTAAAGTCCTGACATTTGTCTTTAATTGCTACCTTCCAAATTCATGCTCTCTCAATATTTTATTAAATATTATATATATATATACACATGTATATATAATTAAAATGAATTCATAACATCAGGATTATATACACTAATGTTTTAATCATATATACTGTTCAAAGTATTTTACCTTTTAAAAGTGTTGATAATCATTCAAAAATAGTTTTTGTAACACCAAACAAAATTTATGATTACTTTTGTGTAGACATCATAACTGATTCTTCTCAGCTCATCATAGAATATTTCTGAAAGTACACAAATAATATTTCTATTAATTGTTGTTTTATATAATTTATGTAATTATATACAAGGCTTTTTAAATATAGTATTTAACTAAGATTAACAAGGCTAAATAAAACAGTATTTAGATTTATATTTAAATAGTTTTAATTTATTTTAAAACATTTTAATGAAATCGATTGTCTCACAGAAATAAACTAGACATTTCAGAATTAAGATATCATCTTGTCATAATGCCAGTAATGAGTAGACAGAGATAGGCAGATCCCTGAAATTGAAGCTATCCTGGTCTACAAAGTTCTAGGACAGCCAGGGTTACAGAGACTAAGTTTGTCTCAAAACAACTACAACAACAAAAAGAATATTCAAAAGTAATAAATAAAACCAAAAATGATGCTGTTGCCTTTAGGAAATCATTAACTCTCAGTAACTTAAAATTTTTCTCCTAAAACAATGGAAAAACTTGTATTTGTTGATTTTTAATTTAACCATTTTTTTCTGTGTTCAGAAGTTTGTATTCAACACAGTAGTTTTATTTAATAGTAGCTTTATAATTTTTCAGTATTCTACTGACCATATAAATTATTTCAAATTTAGTATTTGCCACACTTTATGTATGGAAGATTGTCAATATATAGTCCACATTTATTTTGTGTTTACAATATATATGTCTTAAAATTGTTAAAAAATATGTAAGAAATTTATAAGTATAAAAGGGAAAGGTAAGGCATATGACTGCTAGCATGTCTTTTGTGTATATGTTATGACTGTTATCTTGGTGTATTGTGGGATACTTAACAGAGGCAGCAGCTGACTCTATTTTACTGCTTTTATACTCTTTTCCTCTCTTTGGTTGCCTTGTCCAACATCAATATGAGGGCTCTTACCTTTCATCATTATCATCATCATCATCATTATTACAAATTTTCACCTTCTTCCCTCCTCTCATTTCCCTCTCCCTCTGCACATACCCCCTACCCCTCCCTCTCCAGTACAAAGAGCAGTCAGGGTTCCCTGTCCTGTGGGAAGTCCAAGGTCCTGCCCCCTCCATCCAGGTCTAGGAAGGTGAGGATCCACACAGACTAGGTTCCCACAAAGCCAGTACATGCAGTACGATCAAAACCCAGTGCCATTGTCCTTGGTTTCTCAGTCAGCCCTCCTTGTCAGCGACACTCAGAGAGATCGGTTTGATCACGTGCTCCATCACTCCCAGTCCAGCTAGCCTTGGTGAGTTCCCATTAGATCAGCCCCACTGTCAAAGAAGGTGGGCGCATCCCTCGACTTCCTTGCTCATGTTCTCTCTCCTGCTCCTCATATGGACCTTGGGAGCTCAGTCCAGTGCTCCAATGTGGGTCTCTGTCTCTATCTCCATCCATCGCCAGATGAAGGTTCTATGGTGATATGCAAGATATTCATCAGTGTGGCTATAGTATATGGCCAGTTCAGGCGCCCTCTCCTCAGCTGCTCAAGGAACAAGCTGGGGACATCTCCTTGGACACCTGGGAACCCCTCTAGAGTCCAGTCTCTTAGCAATCCTCAAATGGCTCCCTTAGTTAAGATATATACTTCCCTGCTCCCATATTCGCTCGTTCTACCTTCCAACTGTCCCATTCCCCCAAGTTCTGCCCATCCTCCCCTTCTCATTTCTCTCTCCCCATATCCTCTTACACCCATCCCAACCCCACCCCCAAGCCCTCAATTTTTGCCTGGAAATCTCGTATACTTCCAATATCCAGGAGGATAACTACATGTTTTTTTTTGGGGGGGGGGTCACTTTCCTATTTAGCATCTCTAGGATCATGAATTATGGGCTCAATTTCCTTTATTTATGGCTAGAATCCACTCATGAATGAGTACATACCATATTCATCTTTTTGGGTCTGGGTTACCTTACTCAGGATAGTGTTCTCTATTTCTATTCATTTGCATTACCTTTTTTATTTGTATCCTGATTTGTCCTGTTTAGTTCCTGTCTCTCGGAGGCATGCTCGTTTCTGAAGGGAAACACAGAGGTGTGGTTCTTGAAGAAATATGAAGTGAGAGGACTGTGTAGAGAGGAGAAACTGGGAATGAATTGCACTTTAATGAGCAAACACTCTTTTCTCAAATTAAAGATGGAAAAAGAAGAGATGAGGAAAGGAGGAGAAAAGAAAGGAGAAGAGAAGAGAAATGAAAAGGAAAGAAGTCTATAAGTATTCACCTTTTTACGTGGAAAAACCCTTAAAACCCTATGTTTTACATAGTACTTTGTTCATGAATACAACCAGGCACATCAGATCAAATTAAGAATGACTGCTCCCAAAGATTCCTGAAAGCATACTTCACTGCTACTATAAATTCCTAGAAACTACAGAAGAATGTGGGGCATTCTTCTTCTTATGCTTGTGATTCATTAATGTTGAACTATGTTAAGTGATAATGAAACTATCCATGCACATTATTGGAAAAATGTAGCCCTGGAGAGTTAAACAAATGTAATGCAAGGAATATTGTTTCCCAAGTGGGAATGGATGACCTATTCAGTACATTAATTTTGTATTGTCTTTTTTTCCCATAATTGCTTAAGAAAACCTATAAAAATGGTCATTAATATTTTAAGAACTGTTGGAAAGACGATTACTCTGCATATATAAAGGCAACAACTAAAGACTTTATGTACAAGGATAATTTGATACTGGCTTATTTATAGTATACACTTTCTTTGAATTTGACATGTGATCACAAATGCTTATAAACCATTTCTAAGCAGACTTTGATTCCATAATTTACTTATGAGACTATATTAATGTCTTAATAAATTCTTATACCTTATTTCATATTGTCCAAATACTATTTGGTGACTTCCCTAAATCTTTAGCTCTGCCATGAAAGATAATAGAATCATATTAATTCAAATATATTCTATGTCAGCAAACATAGATAAATTATATACATAAAGAGAAAAGAATGGCATTATGATTTTGTATATGTAGTTGTCTGTGGTGGGCACGCATATGTGCTTAAAGGCATAATAGATTTACATAAATGTGTTGGGGTATAGGTGTACATATACACATATGTCTTCGCACACTGTAGGTTGACATTTAGTTTAGGTGTGTTCTTCCATCAATCTCTTTCTGTATGTTGAGAAAGAGTCACTCTATGAAACAAAGCTTGAATGATTTGCTAGTCAGTCTTGTCAGTTTGATCTGGTATTCTCTTTGTCTGACTACTGACCACTGAGTGTATTTGTAGGTCACCACAGCCACCCAGTTTTTACATTGTCCGCGTGCTTACCAGTCAAGTACTTTGAACTCTGATTTATCTACTTAGCCCTGTTATTTCAAAGCTTCTGTAAAGCAATAGCTTCAACAATAATCAGCTTGTAACTGGATACAGTTTGAGGAAATGAGTTTACTGTTGGATGCTGATGTGGCTATTCCTACCTTAACATTCACAATCCTTTGTAGGACTTTATAAGTCTTCATGTAATATCTTTATCCACCTGAAAGCATGGGATCCAGTTTCCTTACTGGTAGATAAGCTGATAGATAAATCTTTAATGTTTGGAGTTCATTTGTAAAACCTTGACAAGGAGTGTTTCAAATAAACTATAGATTAAACAATCTTATGAAAAAATAGAAACTTTGCATACCTAATTTACAAACGAGGAAACTGTAGCCCTTGAAACATTGAATGGAATTCTAGTAGAACTGAAACATAAAGTTGTCCTCATAACATTTCTAGGTTTTAAATGTCTAGGGTTCATTGGAGAGGAGAAGAAAGTTAGTAGTGGCAAAAGCAAATTTTACTTAAAATAAATTTCTTATTGAACTTTGGGAAAATATATATTTATTTTGCAGTTGGAGGTAAAATATTGCCAGAAAGTTAATTGAAATATTGAGGAATAAATGATATAATGTCTGATGCATTACTATATGATAAATATAATCTAAAATACTGTCAGAAATATTCGCTACTAATATTTTTCAGTTGTGTTCTTTTACAAATATGATGTACTTTGCTAAAATTTCAGTTCACTGTGAGGAGAAGTGATATGTCTTCACCAGTCTTGATGAGTTACCGTGAAATAGAGAAAGGAAAAAGCATAAGATGGTAACCATAACCAGTAAATGAACAAGTGGATTGGAGAGATGTTCTGTGGGAGTCAATGTCACCCAACGTCTTTCTTGCTCTCTCCCACCATTACTTCGTGATCCTCTAATCACTGAACACATTCTGAAAATAACTCAAATTTATTGTCAGCCTATGTCTCTCAATTTTTAAATAATTTTTCTAATGTGCGACAAATTCAATAAAATTTAATCCTTCAATGGAATCTCTATTTTTATGTCAAAATATATATACATGCTCTTAAGAAAAATTACTTTTCGTGATCTGTAAACATTTAATTATTATTTAATTTTACATCTTATGCTTATTGCAATGTGTTCTTTACATTCATGGATAGTATAATTAGATGTTACAAAGGAAAAAATCTCAGTAAATGACAATATTGTAAATCCCTGAAAGCAATTATTAATGCAGGAGAAATAGGACTATGAAAACAATAAGCAAAAATAAGAATTTCCTAAAGAAATTCAATAGAACTAATAGCATTGTATCAGACAAAGTCTTATGAAGAATAATTTCTTCTTCCCCTTTAGGGTATGTTAACTATTAAAAATTAAACTATAAATAGATGTTTATTAAGAAGATATTTGATATGCTAGTCATGCTCTGTCTGTAGTTAATTTTCATTTCCTTTAATTACTTTCAGCCCACAAACAAAGAAAATTAACCAAGAGATTTAACACAGAGAATGAAGAATTTGGAACTAGTTAGGTCACATTTAACAGACTTTTTTTTTTTCAGGCGTTTTTCCTAATGTGAACAAACACTTCACTGTTTCCTTATTAATAGAGTGGGGGCATACTATACTGCATTAAGTTATTTAACCTACCGACTTGTGAGTAGCAATTGATCACAGATTTTTTCCATACTTGCTCTCTAATGTGTTGATCATCGCATGTTTATAGTAATACTATGATTCACATCATCAATGACTATTGAACAGCTCCGGATGTGGACCAGTGGGAAACACCCTCATCATGAGTAAATCTTTGAAAACTGCTGTCAAATATGACATCACTGTTATCTACATTTCCCAATGAATCTAAGAGATTAGAAAAATTATGTAATAATAAGAACATTGGTATTATAAAGAGGGTGTGGAATAGATATCTAAAGCATAAAAGTCTGATTTGTATCTCTTCCTCTAAATACCTTAAACATAAACTTAATTATGTAAATAAACACATACACATGTTCTCATATATATTAACTTTTTTTTCTAAAAGGAATAGTTTGAGTGTGTTTGAGAATACGCACATATATTTAGTGTAGATATATAGACTATATGTGTGTGTAATTATTTATGAAATGTCAGCCTTCAAAAGTTTTCAAATCCATATTTATCTAAAGAATAAAGTAAAAAAAAAACATAAGGCAACAGTGCAAAGCTGAGGTTCAATACACACCTCTTTTTGGCAAGATGATAGATTTACATTGCATTTAAAGAGATCCCAGAGAGGATGGCATCATATTAGTAATGTGTGCCCCTGCATACCTGTATTTCATTGCCATAACATAAAATATCTTTATCTTAAAATTGATGGCAAAATAAGCATCCTTGAGGACAAAAATAAATAAACTCTAAACAACTAAAAAAAAAAAGAAATCATTTGACACCATATGAAAACTTACTTTAAAGATTACATGAATGAGATACTGAGACACAACTAAATTTAAACGCATAATGAGTTTCAGAGATACAATTATCAGTGACTTAAGATTTGTAAGTATAAGCCGGGCAGTGGTGGCGCACGCCTTTAATCCCAGCACTCGGGAGGCAGAGGCAGGCGGATCTCTGTGAGTTCGAGACCAGCCTGGTCTACAAGAGCTAGTTCCAGGACAGGCTCCAAAACCACAGAGAAACCCTGTCTCGAAAAACCAAAAAAAAAAAAAAAAAAAAAAAAAAAAAAAAAAAAAAAGATTTGTAAGTATAGGAAGTACTTTTACAATGGGTTTTCACACGTGATTATTCTATACTTTCATGACTTTACATAGAACCCTTTCTATGATTATAGAAGCATGGTGAATATTTTTAGTTACCTATATTGAAAATATGTTTTCCTTTGGAATATTAAATCTCATCATTTCTACAACAGCTTAATAGGATTAGTCTTAAGTTAATGCATCAATGGAACTGTTGAGGTGATCACAAATGTCAGAGGGATAAAACTACAAAATCATACGTGAGCAAAAAATGTTCTACTAATAAGTGGATGATTATAGAAGACTTTCAAATCAATGACGAAGATAATACTCTAGAACATTCTGGGAGACAAGGAAAATTATTTTTTGTTATTTTAATATAAATAAAGCAGAAACTTTGATTTTAAATATGGATCCTAAAATAACATTCTCAAGATGCTAGCAAGAGTTCATTAAGTTTGTCACTTGTCCACAGACCATAGTGGATATTTTCTTTTTAGGTTCTGTAGAACTAAGAAGAGACAAGGAGTTATCTGAAGAGTTCAGAAGCCAGCTCTACCTTTATCACCATCACAGATTGAGACTGTGAAACATTGAAAGTACATGAGTGTAGCCACCACCGATGAAGAAGAAAATACGCAGGATCAGTTCTTTGGAATATAAACAGTCCTTCAGATATAATTCTAATTTTATTTAAAAGCTTTTAAAAATGCTTCAATCAGCAGATAATTCAGCAAACAATAGGACAATGTTTAGTAAAGAATCTCAGCAAATATATAAATTATTATTAATGGAATCATGAAGATAATGAAAGATGTGCAGTCTTTTTCTCTTTGGGGCATTATATACTAAGTAAAGGTCAGTTGCCAGACTAACACAAAGATGTGCTTCTACTCCCCTCACTTACCTTTATCTTTTATAGCTTCAGAGATGTTTTAGAACATTGATTATCTGCAATTCCTGTGTTACTCCATGACGAGCAACAGCCAATAGTCATCAGCAGACAGACTCAATTACATAACAGTATAATATGAGTCATTGTAAATGTTAGGAATGCTCCTCTTTTTGCCATTGTTAAATTGTTTGTCAAAAAAATAGATTCCAATGTCTATGAATTGCTGTGATGCATAAACTTTTAATAAAATATTTTAATACTGTAAACACTCTTGAGTCCAACTTCTTAATTGTTTTTAATTAGGTAAGTCCCAGAACAGTTATTTTTTCATTGTTCTTTTGTCTTCTAATACAAAGAAAGTATCACTTTGTGCCTTTTTACAATGCTAAATTAATTATTCTGCCTTCATGAAAAATAGTTATACTCATTTTATCTTAGGTAATTAAATCTATGAAGTGAAATGCAGATGCTATTGTTTGTGGTAGTTTTTAACACACACAAAATAGCATATTCCATTAAAAATACACACATTTTCATCTTCAGGAATAAATTTAAAAATTACCATTATTCTGTACTTATTTTTTTTTTAATTTCACTGATGAAACAATAACCTGGAACAGTAACATGGGATTCATGAGGAAATAAAAGCATAACTTCCTAGAGTAAGCCATTTTATAAAGATACACTCAAAAAATAACTATGTCAGAACAGAATATCAAAAATTATATTAAAAAACACATTAAATGTGCCAGTGTCTGTGAATCCCATATGGTACTAACAAACATTTTTTAAATGCAAATGAAATTGAGATGAATATTTTGATTTTACTTATTAATTACTTACTGTGGTTTCATATTGACTACTAGGCATTTTTATTTCTAAAAGGTGTCTGAGAAGATATAGAAAAATGAATTGCAATAAAAGTAAAGTCATATTAAGCTGTCTTTGAAACTAAATGGGAGCACTTTCTTGTAATCAAAACTGGGTCAGTTTGATTGACTTAGCTCCACAAATGCATGGGTTTAAGATTTCTACCAGTAACATTTATAGACAGAGTGGTAAAAAAAAAAAAAATAACTGCATGCAAAATTAAAAGCGACAAGTGCACTGAAAATTATACCACACTTGGCAATAAGTAGGCTTATATATGTATAAAT
The DNA here is from genome assembly GCF_018167655.1 of Microtus oregoni. Taxonomy (NCBI): domain Eukaryota; kingdom Metazoa; phylum Chordata; class Mammalia; order Rodentia; family Cricetidae; genus Microtus; species Microtus oregoni. The sequence goes on along the minus strand of NW_024543080.1, from coordinate 36,496,405 downwards.
ATTAATCTAGTTTAAACATCAAATGCCTAAATTTTCATGAATATATATATATTAAAATATATACTGTATGACAAATAGACAACACTGTGATAATCATAAAATTCATAAACAGAAAATGATGGAGGAAGGTCATTGGCCAATAAAGTAACTGCTTGGCCCTGTGGGTGGAGTAAACAGAACAAAATGCTGGGAGGAAGAGGAAGTGAGGTCAGAGACTTGACAGCTCTCCTCTAGGGAGCAGATGCCTGAGAGAGATGCCATGCCCCGCTCCCAGCATGAAGCTCCGACCCAGGATGGACTAGGCTAGAATCTTCCCGGTAAGACCGGTTCTCACAGATTATTAGAGATGGGTTGATTGGGATGTGAGAATTAGCCTGTAAGTGCTAGAGCTAAAGGGCCAAGCAGTGCTTAAAAAGAATACAGTGTCCTTGTAATTATTTCGGGGCATAAGCTAGCCGGGCAGGTGGCTGGGGTGTTGGGGACGCAGCCCCGCCGCTGCTCTTATTACTACAAGAAAAAAATGAAAACAGTTAAATAATGAACAAAGCACACTGGATTGGTATTGTTAATAGTAACTTATAACATTTTTATAGCCAATATTTACCATCAACACCAAAAGTAAATATTCCTCCTAGATAATATTTAAGTAGATGAATAAATAAAAAATATGTTAAATAAACAGAAAAAAATGAGCTGTACGGTGTGGGATACACCTTTAATCCCAGCCCTTTGGAGGCAAAGGAAGGCTGATCTCTGATAGTTAGAGGCCATCCTGGTCTACGAGAGCTAGTTCCAGGACAGACTCCCAAGCTACAGAGAAACCCTGTCTCGAAAATCAAAACATACAAAATAAAATAGGAAAAAGGTATGAAAACAGTGATCCATGGTTTATTTTTTAGTATTTCAAGAATTTAACAGAATTTCATAAAGAAAATACTTTTGATTTGAAACTGTCACTGAGGGAGTTTAAAAAAAGACAGTGATAAAATCGTCAAAGCTTTCAAACCCATAAGGTAGCACCATTATTGCCTATGCTTAAACAGGCTACTCAATGTAAATATTAAAAATGACTTAGACCAGGAGTTTTTTCAGAATATCATTAAAGAAGTTTTAAATGGGACATTAGTGAGTATATGTGAACTAGAGACACAAGGATAATTTTCTCCTATAAATAATTGTATCATATGAAAAGTTAAAAATCATAGTTGTCTAAGGATTTTGAAACATGCTGCTCATAAGAAAACACTTACTTTTATGTTCAGAGTATTGAGGACAATGCAAGGGGAATACTGATTTCAGCATTGAAACGTTAGGGCAAACTCAGTTTCAAGAAGTGCCATTTATTGATTGTTGCTCTCAGTGTCAGTGATATTGGTGTCTTATTTAGGAAGTGGTCTCTTGTGCCAAGTTGTTTGACACTACTTCCCACGTTCTCTTCTCTGAGGTTAAATGTTACTGGATTCGTGTTGAGATCCTTAATCCATTTGGACCTGAATTTTCTGCATGGCTATAGATATGGATCTATTTGCAGTCTTCTACATGTTGACATTCAGTTAAGCCAGCACCATTTGTTGAAGATGCTTGCCTTTTACCATTTTATCATTTTGGCTTTTTTGCCAAAAATCAAGTGTTAATAGGTGTGTGGATTGATGTCAGGGTCTTCAGGATTTGAGAGGTGGGTGGAGAGCTGTGGATGAAATGTAAAATGAAATAAAAAAGTAAAAAGAAAAGTTCAGTCAAATTCATTTTCTTGTAACGCCAAACTATATATTTTGGGTATTGGTTAACAATCTGTATTAAAGAAGAAATTGAAGAGCTTGATTCTTGCTATAAATTAAAATGAGAAAAAAAGATGATACTAAATTCATTCTCCAGAGGAATAGTGTGTTGGTTTTCAAGAAAAGATTCTATTTTTATATACTGTCAGAAAATATGGTACCTGTTAAAATAAAACCACGTTTTTATATTTTGTAATGGTATTCTGATTGTAGTTAAGGTTCTTATCTTTATTTCTATGTTACCTTCTAAGCACTATATGCTTGTCATTTGGTTGAGAGACTTACTGCTTTGGAAGATTATACAAACTTATTTAACACTAAATATAGTGTTAGGTATCTCTGTTGGATTCATAGCAACTTAAGTGAAATATTTGACTAACAGATGAAGTGACTTGATCTTTAAAGGTTGACTATGCACCTGTCCTCTTGACCTAAAATTAGCTCAAAAGTTGCAAGCAATCATTTTGAAAAACAAATTGATACAGAGGAAACTACACATTTAAAGGAAAAGTAGGACTTATTACTGGATATTCCTTCTACTTCAAAAATTAGTGATTATAATATTACACAAAGAAGTCTCAATAAATACAAGAAAATCAACCAATGCCCGACATCCAATCTGACCACCACAGATTAATGGCAAGAGAAAAAACAAAAAGTTTACAAAATCATGAAATCGAAAAGCTCACTACTGAGTTCACTGTGGTTCAAGGAAGATATTTAAAAAGACATTTAAAACATTTAATGAAAATACAGCCCACCCAAACATATATACTTTCCAACCACATTTTCCTCTCCCTTTATTCCTCCAAACTCCCCACAGCAATCCTTCACCCAAGCTGTACTCCTTTTCCGTGTCTTGTTCAGAAAGAGCAGCCTCCAAGAGCTGACAGCCAAATAGGGCAATACAAGATGCAATATGACAAGGTAAAAGCCCTTGTATTGAGGCTGGACAAGGCAACCCAATAAGAGGAAAAGATTCCCAAGAACAGGCAAAAAAAAAAAGTCAGAGATACACCTGATCCTATTCTTAGGAGCCCCACAAAAACACCAAGCTAACAGCTGTTATATATATACAGAGGACCCGGTGCAGACTCATGCAAGCATAGTTCTTGTCACTCCCATCTTTATGAGCCCATGGGAACCCTGCTTACTTAATTTGGTGGGCCGTGGTCTGGTGTATACCAAACCCTCTGACTTCAGTCTTTCCTCCCTGTCTTCAACAGGGTTCCCTTATCTCAAAAGTGAGGGACTGGATGAAGACTCAAATTTAGACTGACTTCTCTGAATAATGCCTGGCTGTGGGTCTCTGGTATCACTTCCATCTTCTGTCAAAGGAAGCCTCTCAGATGACAACAGAAAGAATCATTTTATTGCTGTTGTTGTTTCCTGGATATCTTTGGTTCTGCCCCATATCTATATGCTATGCAGTATCCTTTTCCTGGATGTCCAGATAGTGTAGGTGATGTGTTCATCTCTCACGAAATAGGCCTAAAGTTAAGAGACAAGTTCATAAATAGCAGTAAGCTTCTCCATTTAAAAAAATGGAGATTTTTCGTATTAGTAAATTGACATCACACATGTTAGCATTATAGCTAGAAGAAATGAAATATCATGCCAAAAAAAAGATGATTAGAAGTACTCAAGCTCAGGATGAAGTCAATAAAATATAAGCAGGAGAAAATAATAGAAAGAATCAATGAAACAAGAAGTTGGTTCATTGAGAAAACAGAAATATCAACAAACCCTTGGTCAAATTAAATGATAGACAGGTAGAGATCCTCCAAATCAACAAAATTTGAGAAGAAAAGCAAGACATCAATAGACACCAAGGAAATACAGAGAACCATAAGGACTGTTTAAAAGCTTACCCTCCAACAAATTGGAAAAGCTAAAAGAAGTAGATATTTTAGTCAATATATACCATTTGCCAGAGTTAAATAAAATTAGACAGGAAATTGAAACAGAACTACAATCTCATTACTTCTCAAATTATTCCACAATATGAAACAAGAAGGGATGATGCCTAATTTATTTTATTAAACAAAAGATATCCTTACACTTGTGTATAGAATCACACAAAGACTCTACAAAGCAAGAGGATTACAGACCAGTTTCCCTTATTGGTCTGTAATTGTGTAATTACAAAATTGCACAATAAAATATTTGTAAAATAAATCCAGGAACACATCAAAAACATCATCAAGCATGCTCAAACAACCTTTATCTCAGAAACGCAAGATTCATTCAACATAAATCAATACGTGTAACATATTACATAAGAAGACATAAATGAAAACCACATGATCATTTCATTTGATGCACAAAATGTGTTTGATGAAAGCCAACACCTTTCTTGCTAAAAGTCCTAGAAAGATTGGGAAAGGAAGAGACATACGTCATCATAAAGGAATATGGGCTATAGGAAGCCCATAGCCAATATCAACTTAAATGGGAAGAAATTTAAAGCGTTTTCATTAAAACCAGGAACAAAATACGGATGCTCAATCATGCCACAAGGACATGTGCTCAACTATGTTCATAGCAGCATTGTTTATCATAGCCAGAACCTGGAAACAACTTAAATGTTCCTCGACCAAAAAATGGATAAGGAAAATGTGGTATATTTACACAATGGAGTAGTACACAACAGAAAAAAAATAACAACATCTTGAAGTTTGCAGGCAAATGGATGGAGCTAGAAAATATTATTTTTTGTGAGGTAACCCAGACCCAGAAAGACATTTATCACATATACTCACTCATAAGTAGTTTTTAAACATAAAGCAAAGAAAATCAGCCTACAAAGTACAATTGCAGAAATCCTAGACAACAATGAGGACCCTAAGAAAGATATATATGGGTAGTAGATAACAACAAGACCTCCTGAGTTAATTGGGACATGGGAACCTTGGGAGAAGGTTGAAAGGGAAGGGAGAGGCAAGGAGGGGAGCAGAGAAAAATGTGGAGCTCAATAAAAATAAAAAAAAGTATGAAGCCGTATGTACATTGCAAAGAATCTCAATTTAAACACGCAATTGGGACTTTGTTAATTATTATCTGAATACTATTTCTCTAAAATTGTGCTGGGCTTATGTACAGATAAAATAAAATTATCTGAGCAGTACTCTAGATATCCTGGTTGAGCGACAAATACAGTAAGATGGGCTGGATTGAGTTTTCTTCTTATCTCCCTTTCATTGTTCTTCCTGCCTCTTGTTAAGTCTGTGGGATAACCATGACAGAAACTCAAATGGCTGAGATGCACTTAAATAAATATTTAATATCCTTAGTTGTCAGGAAAATGCAAATCAAAACTACTTTGGGATTTCATTTTACACCCATCTGAATGGCCAAGATCAATAAAACAAATGACAGCTCATGCTGAGGAAGATGTGGAGTAAGAGGAAAACTCATCCATTACTGGTGAAAGTGCAAACCTGCATATCTACCATGGAAATCAGTGTGGCAGTTCATCATGAAACTGAAAATTGATGTACCAGAAGATAAACTTATACCACTCTTTTGCTTATACCCAAATATTGCTTTATCCTGCCACAGAGACCCTTTGTCATCCATGTTCATTGCTGTTTTTTTTTTCTTTTTTTTTAATAATAGCCAGAAACAACCTAGATATCTGTCAAGGGAAGAATGGATAAAGAAAATGTGGTGTATTTACACAGTGGAAAAAAAAACTGAATCAGTAAAAAAGTGACATCTTAAAATTTGCAGCTAAAAGAACAAAGCTAGAAAAAAATCCTGAGGGTGTTAACCCAGACAGAGAAAAACAAATATGGTATGTATTCACTTATATGTTAAATCAATGATAAGAAGCTACATCCATATAACTACAAAGATTATGAATAGAGTAAAACACTAGGAGGTAAAATAGCTCTCCTAAGGTAGTTAAAATAAAGAGTTAACAATGGACAGAAGAGAATGAATGGAAAGAGAGGATCAAAGTGGTTAGAGGAAGAAAGTGAGGGACAAAAAAGGGTATGTGAGGAGGGAAAGTAAAACAGTCATTCAAGGGCTCATATGGATGCCTAATGTAATAGGATATATATATATATATATATATATATATATATATATATATATAGATGTATACATATAAAAGGGATCTCAATAAATAAAACAGCTAAATGAAGTGGAATATAAAGCTCCAACTAGAACTATACTGTCACCAAATAAAGCTTTCTGAACCAGGAATGGGCTACATCTAATTAAGATTCTGGGGAAATAAATTCCATGGGAACCACCAAACAACCCAGGCTGTTGTCAAGGCTATCAGTTGCTCTGTATACACTGATGCCAAGGGCCTATGCTGAAGAAAACACTTGAACAACTCATAATATGTGGAGCAGTAGCGCTAAGCTCTACCTTCAACCTCTATGGACTAGTGCTCACAATTCTGAAAAATTTTCTGTACTGTTGTGCCCAAGTTGAGACCCCCAGAGAGACCTCCACCAGAATCCAGTCGAGTCCAGAATGAAAAATCAAGGTTTATTTCTGCCTGAAAAATTCAAACCAGCTAGCTGGGAGCTAAAGCTTCCACCCACGAAGCAGTTCAGTGGGGAGAACTCCCGTTTCTCATTTGGGGTTGACATATATAGGCAAAAACTGCAAGCCAGGTTTATTCAGGGTGAAGGTGGTTGGCTTTACTGAGTACAGGGTATGGACTACTTCTGCATACCCTCTCCCTCCTTTAAGTGTCTACTTCTGCTTCTGTATATGCCCCCATCCTCACCTGAGCAGTTACTCCTGCTTCTGTCTAGAACACAAAGCTGGGTGTCGAGACGTGGCTAGTTGCTAGGAACATTTTGTGATTCATACTTTTGCAGAGTTTCCAATTTTCAACTAGCTCTTGATATTGCAAGGTTACTTGAATCCAGTGCCTCAACCAGCTCATGATGAAACAAGGTTTCTTAAAATTTTCCATGTCCTTACAGTACGCTACCAACAGAGAAAGGCCAACAGCCTAGGTACAAACCCTTCTACAAAGTGACCAGTAAGTGACTACTAAGTGGCAAAAAATACTGTGGAGAAAACCAATTATTATTTGACTTAAGTCTCATTCCCTGATATAGAACCATTCTCTGACATTGCTTAGGGGACCAAGAACTTGAAATGAGACAGGCAAGGGATTTAGAGGAAAATCAAATTCTAGTGTTCTGCTAAAGGAATATAGCAATAAAATAACTCTTATTGACACTCTGCTACACTCATAGATCAATGCCTTCCTTACCCAACCATAAGGGAACAAATATAGAAAGAAAATGTGCACAGATTGAGAGACCTTGGAAGACGCAGTCCTAAAAGGAATGTCTCCATCAAACTCTACTTTTCATGTATCATGGAACTCTGCTGACATAGACATGGAAAGAGCATTAGAACCAGAGGAGATGGTGCACACCAAGGAACACCTTCTAAACACATCAGTAACTATGCATATAGAGCTCATAAAGCCTGAGGTAGATTGCACAGGGCCTGCATGCATCTCCAGCAGATGGGGTCCAAGAGTTGGAAAAAGAAGTAGATACATGCCCCACCCTTAAGTCCAGAGGCTGTGTCCAATTGATTACTACATGAAAATGAAAAAGTAGCTTTCTCCAACTTCTCACAGGGCACACAAGGCCGTGTGTGTGTGTGTGTGTGTGTGTGTATGTTGAGACAGGGTTTCTCTGTGTAGCTACAAGCCAATCTTAATGAAGACCCTACACTCAACAGTAGATGGTCAACACAAACTCAATACCATCTTTCAAGGTTTTTTCTCTTATAATGTGCCCTGGCTTATTTAATTATTTTCATTGCTACTTTTTGTCATAAGATTTTTTGTGTACATACTATGGCTACTAATTTTTTGTTTCTATGTAATCACTGTGTGTGTCTCTCTCTTTCCTGTGCTTATTTATTTTCTGTTTTCTTTCTATTTATTTTGTCTTATTTTGATTTGTTTGTTTTGTTTTACCTTATTTTATTTTTATTCCTTAGATTCCTGTTTTCTACATAAATATAGAAGGAGTATGTATCTGGAAAGAAGTTGAATGGGAGGAATTGAGAGAAAGAAAATTTTAATCAGATATGTTATATGAACATTATTATTTTCATAAATGAATCAAATATCTATTTACTCAATTACTTTATTACTGAAATCTCTTCCAAAGAGTTCTGCTAACAGAACGTGAAATTGTGGAAAAGAATAATGTTCTGTTTTCTTTATTTAAAAAATAAGTTGAAGTATTATGTTCTGTAAGCTTAAGCATTTGATCCTCCAATTAACTTACAGGTGATAGTCTTTTTTTTTCGAGGCAGGGTTTCTCTGTAGCTTTGGAGCCTGTCCTGGCACTAGCTCCTGTAGACCAGGCTGGCCTAGAACTCACAGAGATCCTCCTGTCTCTGCCTCCCGAGTGCTGGGATTAAAGGCGTGCGCCACCACCGCCCGGCTAGGTGATAGTCTTTAAATGAGGAGAGGTAACTGTTAAAATATTTGATAACAACCATCCTTCAAATTTCCTATTTTAGCTCTCTTGTTAGGAGGACAGATTTTCTTCTGTTTTAATAGGACAGAGTCATATTTATTATAAAGAAAGATTACTGAACTTTGATTATAACATTCTAATTCTTGTTCTTGGGCTCAGAACCTAGAAGAGCTCCCCAGCTTTTCCTTATGTCAAGTCTTCTCCATGTAACATAGGCATGACTGAAATTAACAACATGTTATAAGGTATTCCTGGTAAAAATTGGGCTAAATTCCAGGTACGTAATTATTAAACATAATATCCATCATTTAAAGTGCTTCTTATCAACAGCTGCCATCATCCTCTTCTGATTCACAGATTATATATGAGAATTCTTAGCAGAATACATTTGTGTGTGTGTATGTTTACTTGTGAATGTGCATGTGTGAGTGTGTATGGGTACGAGTATATGTGGGTGTTTTAAGTCAATAGTTATCTTTAACCTTCAGTTTCATCTTGTTAATCTCAAACCATTAGCATTGCCTTAGATAAATCTATAATAGTTCTAAAAGTGATGTGAAGGAACCCACACAACTGAATAAATGTTATTTGAATAGAATACAATATTTCTGGAGGTATCCAGATGTTATTCAACAAGAGCCTTCTTATTCAGAAAGATGTCTGCATGAATACTGAAATGGTTTTTTTGGTTTGTTTGTTTTTTTGGATGTACTTGCTGTGTCAATAGAAACTACAGTAGTTTAGTTTCTCTTCTGTCAATTTCTGATGCTTTGTAGTACTTAATGAGCATTGTAAATAGATATATTGAAATAATTTTCATGTCCAAGCATTGTTATGGGTCCTGAAATTCTGGACTTAAGGATACAGATACACTCATATTTTTGGCCTTATATTGAGAAAAATAGCTTTATGCCATAGAAAGAAAAATTAAGCATACAATTTACTTTGACATTTCCCTCATACATATTCATTGCGCATGATTCTGTGCTCTATAAGGATATTAAAATAAAACCATATGTTGTATGTAGAGTTATTTTATCTGTCCCTTTCTTTCAGCTGTTCTGTCCCTTGTGGGTAAGTCCCCATTGTTATCCTGGAAAAATTTTCATATACATACATATCATATATGTAAATAAATGACTTCTTATGTTGAAGTAAAATCTTATTTTAGTTAATGTTAAATTATGGTTAAAAGTAATCTATAGAGAAAGGGAGACACTATTAATAGGCTCTCATGTTAGGAGAGGTGACTAAGAAAATTCTGAATACAAGAAAATTAAAAAAAAAACTTCTGTTTAATGTGAAGAAACAAACAAAATTAATATCATAAAGGGAAATAGATAGCAATCATGATTGAGCCTTTCGATGTTAAGTTTTGTATTCTTGATGAATATTATTTACAAGGGCAGACAACTTCTAATGTAAAATTTCTTGAGTAGTAGTTTTTCTTAGAGTTGCAGCTATTGACTTAAATAATATGCATATATATCGTCACTATGACAACTGTTAAGTAAACATAATTAATAATCAGAATAAAATGAGCTTCAGTGACTCAAAATATAACCGTGATTCAAATATCCCTACCTTAAGAACCAATCTACTTCTGTTTGTCTGTAGTTCTTGCATAGAAAATATTACATTGATTTGTTTGAGGCCATAATTCTAGTTTTCTGATGAGTTGAAAAGTGTAATTATGAAATCAGGTCAAGAAAAAGGCTTTCTTCATTTTTTCAACCATAAATATATATTTTATATTATGTGATATATTTATATCATGTATTACATTATATCATATTATATTTATGACTACACACACATATATAATAATGACTATATATTTACTTCAATTGTTTCTACCAAATATATTATGTTATATATACTATATTTGTATCATATATTATATTGTCATTGATTTAAATCACATACATTCATGACATCATATAACATATCATATTTTACATATATAACATCACACAGTATATATTATACAATATCATATATATATAAAATGTCATAAACATATTACTGACAGCATCAATACCTTTTGTTTGCAACTTCTTTATGCTTCTTACATGAAAATCCACAAGGGTATTTTTCTACCAAAGTTTGTGTTTCTAAACAATTCGATGATTTAGATTAATTAATTCAGCCTTGAGACTCAAGAGTCCATTTTATGAACAAAAGTTCCATAAGCTGTTTTAACACACAGTATGCATCCAACAATCACCATGGTTCACTTTTAAATGATCTGAGGTTAATCGTTTCAAAGAAATTCCATATTTGGGAACATTATATCATACTGCATTAGTTGGGGTTTCAGTTAACATTCTTTTCTTTTAGGAACAATGCATTTGCCAATAAATAAACTTCAGTACATTTTAGAATTCACTAACAACCCTGACGTAGGTAATGTATAACTTTCTGTGCACTTGTTACTAGATAGTGCTAAATGAACAATATCAATATTACAAATTACAGTCTTTTTATGTCTTGGTAAGGATATGGGAAGGTGTCAAGGAATAAAAAAAGTCATGCTGAACATTTGAAAAAATATCAACTGTAATTGCTAGATTTTAAATGTGTTTGGCTTTTTTTTTTTTTGTTTCCCACAATTTCTCAACTATTTACTCACCTTAATTAAAGAAAAAACAAAAGCCTGTATGACATGAGTTAGAGTTTTATGGAACACTCTGCCACTTTTGATTATATTTGAGCTTTTAAATCAACGTTACTGAAAAACTCACTTAATGTAAAAACACCATGTGCCTGAAAAGTTGGCAAAAGAAAAAATTCTCAGAATTGTGAAACCTTGAGGATACTGTCACAGAGTCTGTCTTGGAAACCAGACAAACAATGGTGATATTATAAAGAAGGTCACTTGGTGTGATTTTGGATTAAAACTTATCCTTGAGTATACAATTCTACCATGTATAGTGCAAGCAATTTATTGCTTTTTTTTCAGTATTGGAAAAGAAAAAGTTCATGCTTTCGTTGATTGACCTTTACAAAGAAACATGTAGTCTTATGAGTAATCAGAAAGCAATGCTTTTGTTACCTTCATAAGCAGAATTCACTCTTAGGTCTACTGAGTAGATTTTCATTACATTTATTGTAATCTTAATGTTTAAGCAAATTTGGTGATATGTTCTATTATCATAATAGATAGGAAATGTTTTTGATGCAGTAATTTTTTTATTGAGAAAAAAAAAACATAAACAAAAAAACAAGTTTCCACCTCCTCCCAGCCTCCCATTTCCCTCCCCCTCCTCCCACCCTTCTCCCGCTCCTCCCACCCTTCTCCCCCTCCCCCCACTCCTCTCCCCCTCCCTCTCCAGTCCACAGAACAGTCCGGGTTCCCTGCCCTGTGGTAAGTCCTAGGTCCTCCCCCCTCTGTCCATATCTAGGAAGGTGAACATCCAAACTGGCTAGGCTCCCACAAAGCCAGCACATTAAGTAGGATCAAAACCCCGTGCCATTGTCCTTGGCGTCTCATCAGCCCTCATTGTTCGCCATGTTCAGAGAGTCCGGTTTTATCCCATGCTTTTTCGGTCACAGTCCAGCTGGCCTTGGTGAGCTCCCAGTAGATCCGCTCCACTGTCTCAGTGGGTGGGTGCAGTAATTTTTAAACTTCAAGTACAGCAGAAAGTAGATGTTTTATTTAAGCCATGATATTTTCCTCATTTAAAAAATATCATTGAATATAAAATTACTCTTCACAATTATTATTTTTAAATGTAACCCCTCACATGATAATTAATAGCTAAATCGTGCAATGCAATATACATTTTAAAGATAGAGTAATAAGTTTATGTGATAAAGAATCACTGTAATAGCCATGTTTTATAGTGGAATGTTTTCATAATTATATCACATTATTTTCTAGAGGTCCTTTATTATTTCTTCCCTCTTTTACCTTAATGTATAAAAAAATTTGTGTATTTTGTTATATTACATATTTAAAAGGATGCTAATTTTGTAACATCAATATTTGCTGACATTCAACTTACCTTTAAATTTCCAAAAAGTAAGGTATGTTAATTTGTATAAACACATGCTAGGCAAACTCACACTATCATTCTTGTTAGGGACCGAAAGCCCCAACAAAGAAAACTATTTTCCCTATCTGGACTAGTACAGAGGCACAAGAAATAACCAGACACAGCTTACACCATCATCATGGAAGGGCATCTCAGGCTTCTCTCCATCCTAAAGATCTACCTGAGCTTATTCTACAAAACATCTCTTATCCCCCAGGCATAACCCAAGGTGGATACCTCATTACTATTCTCTTTCTGGGATGCAGGGTTAGGGAAACACCTGCAACTTAGTCATCAACTTTGGCAAACACCTTTCCCCAGGTGATCTACATTTTTAACAAAGGGGAAAGGAGCAGTACATCCTGGCTATTGATAGAGCAGTCACAGCCTGTCTGCAGAGCTATGTGACCACCTCAGGTGGGGCCCATGGCTTCAGAGCCTGGCTGCCACACCATATAGAAATATGGGCCTACATATTCTGATGGGTTTTGCTGGGTAGGAACCTTGAAATGACTCTAAAAGGGCAACAAAACAACAAATGATCACCAGAATATAACTCCCATTACCACCCGATGCATGCTTGCTAGAAAAAAATGACATGAAAAACATCTGACTTACCAATATATTTTTCCACTTTTGGTATTCGAAGGATATGATCGTTGAGGAATCAGTTAATGCAAATTTAAACACACACACACACACACACACACACACAAACACACATATATTATGAGATAGCTGAAAAATTAAAGGATAATTATTTTTTCTCTTTTTATACAAATCATTTTGTTATTTGTGTTGTATATATCGTCCTATGTGAATATGTGTGTATGTGCATGTGTATAACCAGAGGCCAGAGTTCAATATCAGATATCCTCTCTATTAATGTTCTTACTTATTTTGAAGTACATCTTCAACAAACCTGGAGTTTACTCTGTCAGCTAAACAGGCCACTCAGCAAGCTACAGTGCTCTGTCCATTTCTGCAGTCCTCAGTGCTGACATTGCAGACAGGCCAAAGACCCAGCTTCTATAAATATGGGAGAGTTATAAACTTGGGTCCACATGGAATCCTGTACAGTAAAAAGTAAATTGTTAACAATGAAATTTTAAATTGGAAGCAGTCCAGTAATACTTATGATGATAGAATTAATCTACTTTCCCAATGAGGAAAATTTGTTCTAGAAACAAAACTCTTATGTGAAGATGTAAACTCAATTAGTCTCATGAAAAATCTCTTTTAATTGGACTCACTGCCTACTCATCTTATGTCAATAAACTTGTTTAAATTTGATCCATGATCTATATCTAAATTCATTAGACTTCCTCTGTGTATATTTTTTCTGTAATGAGCCAAGTTCTAATAACTTGCATAGAGTTGTCTACGAACTAATAAGTCCTACTTTTCAAGGATTTGTTTTCGAATATATTAAGAAAAAAGCAAGCCAATTTGTGTTTTCTCTTGATTTATTTGGATTGAATGAAATATTAGTTCAGACTTTTATAAGTATTTCTGAAGAAAAATGTATACATTTATGTTATAGATACATCATTTCTTGAGGATTAAATATTACTGCCTCTTTTCAACTAAACATGAAAAAGAATGGGATCAATATGTAATAGAAAAGAGAACATATGTATTACAATGTAAATGCAAATATATTGATTATTCTCCTATTTGTCAAAAAGATATTAAATTGATTATTCTCCTATTTGTCAAAAAGATATTAAATTGTCTATTTATGTTCAGTGCCAGCTGACAAATATGATATATCATTGTACTAAATAATTTTGAACAATAGAACTTCAAATTCTCCATAATAATTCCTTTCTTCCTTTTATGTACAGTGTGAGTTTGTTGGTCAGATAGCAAGCAATGGTCTCTAAAATTACTTGGCACTGTTAATATTATGTTTTTATGATGTTGTTTGTTCATTTGTTCTGAGACACACTCTTTCAGTAAAATGAAACACGAAATAAACCAACATAGCTGGCCAATGAGTTCCAAGGTTTCACCTGTCTCTGCCTGCTCAGTGATGGGACTACAAGTGTGTGCCATTAAATCCAATGTTTTTCTCATTGTTCATGTAGTCAATCTTAGTTCTTTGTATTTGCAAAGCATGTGCTTCACTAACTTAGCTATCTCTCCAATACCTGGTTTTTCATTTTTCTTAAGAGAGCTAAGCGATGTACTATTCATAGATGGTTATTGCGAATTACCATCTTGAATAGTTTTGTGCATCACAACATGAAAATTTGCTTATTTACTGGCACTTTTCTAACAAAATGGACATAATTTTAGCAGTAAAATGATTGACTAGCATATGATTACAGTTCAAGATTCCCACTAATGCCAGAAACTGGCTATTGGCAAATTTGTTGGAAGGAGATTGTAAGTATATTATTGGGAAAAGCATTGAATGATTGTAAGAAATTCCAAATAAAAGTCATTATTAAAGCCACTACACTGGCCTCCAGATCCATTTGGTTGCTGGTGATGAAGAACCACCCTACAGACACTTGAGAGAAAATGTTTCCAGAATTTTCAGCTTAAGAAGTTCTATAACAGATTTCAAGTTACACAGGAGCATTTTGAAGATGACTGCTCATAATTTTATGATCCATTCTTTGGGTGCTGTTGACCTTATACCAGAGATGGTCCAAATGGTTGCTGCAAAAGTATCCAAGTCACATGTCCCAGCAGTTCTACAGGTCAGATGGAACTCTTCAGTATTTCTGATGCAGTAGGTTTGGACTCACAAAGGAACAATTGAGATGACTGGCATTTGTGGAACTTCTATTTTTGGTAATATTGGTGGATGAAAATTATGTTCCTGCTTTTGTCACTTATTCTAGCTTCTAACAGTTGTGCATCACAGTGAGTCATCTAATAAGCTTCTCAGCAGGTCTGATGATTGAGGTTGTCTTAGTTAGAACTAAGACATGACTGTGTCCTGCATTTGTATCTAGTAGCCTACACTGGTTCCCCAGTAGATTCTAACTTTCTCAGACCTAAGTAAAACTCGACATTTCTCTTATATTTTTTTCTGTTATTATAAGCCTTGAAAGTCATAAAGTAAATCAGTATAAGGAGTAAGAGAAATAAACTGTTAATGGTAATAGTATGAATGCCTCTTGGCAATTATGAACAGATAAAGACTGGGAAATGTTGATATTTTTGACAGATGTTTTCTCCTGTGCCCAGGCAAAGTACAATTATTTTTTAATGGTATAATGCTTACCTCGTGTGTATATGTATACCATGTACATGCCTGGTGCCTTCTGAGGTTTGTAGAAGGCTATGATTCACTGAAAATGCAGTTCCAGATAGTTGGCAACAATCATGTGAATGCTGATAACTGAATCTTAGTGAGCTGCAAGAGAAGTGAGTATTCTCAATCTCCCAGTCATCTCTTTATTCCCCATCAAAGTATATTTTGCCCCAAAGAATTACGTTGTTCTTTTTTTGCAGTTACCTTTTTGCCTCCACAATTAATGGCCTTTTGTAATTGTTAAAAGATTTACATTTTTTCTCAATGTAATATAATGATAATTATAAAAACCATTACAGCCACAGAAATAACCTAGTTTTTGAATGTTTATATCCTTTGCGTTAAACTTTTAGCTATCTAATTTATATTTGTAGACATGACTATTACAATATGCAATTATGAAAGAGTGTTACACAAAATGATTATTCCAAAAATTTCTGATGACTTTTTTCTAACTGTAAAATAAGCAAAGGAGAACTGACAAATAAAAGGAAACATACAGTCTTTCTCTGATAGTCTCTGGTGACATCTCATCTATCCTATTCATCACAGTAAGCTGAAGAAATTCCAGTCAGTCTGCTCATTGCAAGGAAATACATCTTGTTCTCTGCTTTTATACTTACTACATGCTTCCATGCCCTAAAAGTTTTCTTCCTCTGTTTCTCGCCATGAGACAAGACCTTCCGGCATTCTGTAAATTATGCCATATGAATTAAGATTAGATGGTTCCATGTTTACATAGGCCAAATCAGATAGATTCTTATTTTTGTGAACTAGCATTTATTAAAGCAGAACCAAACTTAGCTTTTTTATCATCTATTGATTTTTTATGGTTGATACAGTTAATTGCACACTAGAGTAATTGAAGTATAAATATAGAATATACAAAACTGAGATATGTCAGGCCCATTAAAGATATACAGGTTCATCCTTCATCCTATCGTCTATCTGTCTATCATCTGTTATCTATCTGTCTGCCTTAGTTAGGACTTTCATTGCTGTGAAGAGACACCATGATCACAGCAACTCTTATAGAGAAAAAAGTTTATGGGGTGAATTACAGTTTCAGAGGTTTAGTCTACTGTCATTATGGTGGGCTATGTTTGCATACAGGTATACGTGTTGTCGGAGAAGGAACTGAGAGTTCTATATTTAGGTCTGCAGGCAAAAGGAAATGAATTGTCAAACTGCACATGACTTGAGCATAGGAGACTTCAAAACCCAGCCCACAGTGACACAATTTCCCTAGCAAGGCCTTACCTGTTCCAATATGGCCATCCCTTCTGAAAGCACCACCCCCTTTGGATGACATTTTATTTCAAACAACCATGATGGAGGAAGGTCATTGGCTAATAAAGGCACTGCCCTGGCCCATTTTATTGGTTAGAGGATAGGTGGGAGGAGAAAACAGGACAGAACACTGGGAGGAAGAGGAAGTGAGCTCAGAGACTCCACAGCTCTGCTCTCTCGGGAGCAGACGCCTCAGCAGAGACGCCATGCCCCGCTCCCGGCATGAAGCTCCGACCCAGGATGGACTAGGCTAGAATCTTCCCGGTAAGACCGGTTCTCACAGATTATTAGAGATGGGTTGATCGGGATGTGAGAATTATCCTGTAAGTGCTAGAGCTAAAGGGCCAAGCAGTGCTTAAAAGAATACAGTGTCTGTGTAATTATTTTGGGGCATAAGCTAGCCATGTGGGCGGCCTGGTGTGGGGGACGCAGCCCTGCCGCCCCATATTACTACACAACCACAACTCCAAAAGAATGAACTCTAAAATTATATGTAACACTTTTTTATATAAACAATAAGCAGGCTGATAAAAAATTAAGGGGAAAAAACACCCTTGACAATAGCAGCAAATAATATAAAATATCTTGGTTTAACTAACCAAGCAAATAAAATACCTGTATGATAACAGTTTCAAATATTTGAAGAAAGAAATTTGGAAAGCTATCAGAAGATGTTAAGATCTCCCATGCTTATGGATATGTAGGATTAAGATAGTAAAAAATGGTCAACCTGACAGAAAAGAAAATGAGAAATAGTCTTGAACACATTGGCACAGGTTTCAACATCCCAAAACCAATAGCATATGAATACCAATAGCACAGACACAAAGATTAAAAATTAATAAATGGGACATTTTGGAACTCAGCCATTTTTGTAAGAAAAAAGACACTGTCAATAAGACAAAACAGCAACCTACAAAATGAGAAAAGATCTTCACCATCCAAACATCTGACAGAGGACTGATTTCCAAAATATATTAAAAAATCCCCAAAAGTACACATCAAATTCCCTAAGAATCCATTTGAGAATGGGGTACAGAATAGGTCTAAACAGAAAATTTTCAGTAGAAGAATACCAAATGGCTGAAAAATACTTGAAGAAATGCTCAACATCCTCAGCCATCAAGGAAATGCAAGTCAAATTGACTTTTAGATTCCACCTTCTACCTATGAGAATGGCTAAGAACAGAACCACACGTGAGAAAACATGCTGAAGAGGATGTGGAGTGACAGAGACAATCTTCCATTGCTGGAGGACAATTATGCTGGTTATTTATTTATAATAACCAGACCTGGAAAACTCTTTATATCCCTCGATTGAAGAATAGGTAAAGAAAATGTAGGACATTTACACAAGGGAGTGTTAGTCAGCTGTTATAAACTACAAAATCATTAAATTTAAAGGAAATTTGATGGAACTAGAAAAAAAAAATATCCTGAGTTAGGGAACCCAGACCCAGAAAGACAAGCATGGTATGTGTTCATGTATAAATGGATATTTTCTGCAAGTAAAAAACAAAATTAGAAACAAAGAGAACAATACAATGAATTACTAAAACAAAGGATAAAATAAACAGTATAGATAAACCTTTATCCAGATTAAGTAAAATGCAGAGAGAGAATATTCAAATTAACAAAATCAGAAATCAAATCATGCTACAATCCACAGTCCCAGAGAGGTTAGTTAACAAGGAGGGCACAAGGGGGAGACTCAGATCTCCCTTGGAAGGGGGAATAGAAGAGGTTAGGTGTAACCTTGCGAGTCGGGCAAGGGCCTGGAGATTGAAAAGAAGACACAGAGAGACCAGGGTCATTCGAAAGGAGATGAGCCTAATGCCACTTTATTCAGCATTGGGGGAGTCCTTATCTACCTGACTGCAGCACAAGGATCTCTGCCCAGGCAGGTGGGAAATTACCATATTAACAATGGAGTAAATGCCCTGCAGCTAACCACCAGGTGGGGCAGGCATAGCACAGAAACACACAGGAAGCTTAGTTAGCTGATCATAAACTGTCCCCATAAATGCACCACAGGAATAAGGGAGACCAGGGCCCTACAGTTAGGTAGCTGAACTGGGGGCATGGAACGAATGTGAACATGAGTCATCACATGGGGGTTGTGTGAGAGGAGGAGTACCGAAAGAGCTGAGTGGAGAAGGGGTTTCTCCTCTTAGCAGTAGAAACTTTAGCTAAAATAATTGTAAAATATAAAAGTTTAGGTTTAATTTATGGCAAAGTTTGAAATACTTTTCATATTATAGTATCCATTTATATTTTGAATATAAAATGTATGATTATTTCATTCATATGTGTTTAGATGCTAGATTTTATTTCCCTCCACCAAGTATAAAAATTTTATATATTAGAATAAAAATAAATATTTGTGTCATGACATCTTAAAAATATTTTTATAATGGCTTCAATTTAAAAGTTTTCTATCACATAGCAATTCTGTAATTGTTGGAGACATGTAGTTACATGAAATTTAAGTCGTCCAAGCATAGACATAATACATGTGTCAAATTACCTTGATAAAATTGTGTTTTTGCCCCACAATTGATAATGGTTAGTATTGAATATTGCATTCATTAGTCATTTACTGAAATTATATTTTACTCTATTTTGCATTTATGATAAAAATGAGTGAACTTGATGAATACTTAGTCTTTATTCATACAATCTTATATACTCATTTACTAAAATTATGAGTGGAACCAAATGTTTTTGTTCAAAACTCGTTAGAAATTTTCCAAAACAGCAACTTCTCAAATGCTAACACTCCCTGTTCTTTATCCGAGGTGTAAATATCACACCAATGCCTTTGTCAGTCTTATTTCAGTAAGTATTAGAAACTGTTGACTTGAGAAAAGTAGATACCAGTTTTCATTTGAAAACCACCCAACCTGACACAAGAGATATCATTGCAAACAACTAGAGGAACAAATCAAAGAAAGGCCTTTGAAGTCTAGATTTTTCTTCACATATAAGATATTATAGTCATTAATTCACGCCTTTGGTCAACAAGTATCTTAAATAAAAATTTCTTCATGATTATTGGATAGTCTTCAATACAAAGGTGATCAATATTTGGTCTTCCTTCTAAAAAAGCTTTAAGATTTGAACAGACAGAGAGAGATCCATCTAGGAAGCATTCTGTGTTTTTCTTTGCAAGATATTTTGCAGTGTCTCCACAGACTTGTTCAGTCTACACGAGCAAATATTTGAAATTTAGTATATTTAATGATTTTTCTTTATACACATATATGAAGAATAACTCAATACATTTTAAAAGTTCGCAGTGGTGTCATTACTCCCAAAAATGTTCTAAAAGACAGCTTCTAACTTTTTAAATTAAAACCTGCATTGCATATTTAGAGTCAGGCTCTGACAATATATAGCCCTGATTGTATATGAACACATAGTTACCAGTCTACCTTCACCTCACTGTTGCTATAATTGAGGTGTGAGTATTCAGTACTTGGCAGAATCTTTTTTTTAATGGGGTTGTTGACACAAACTCCTACAATAAGTAGCCCAGGCTGGCCTCAGTTAAGGGTGTTTTGTTTGGCTCGATCTCTGACTCTGCAATTATAAACTACATATTCATCTTTCACTGGAGAATTTCTGCATGAATATTGTGGTTCTTTAGCTTGTAGTTTTGGATAGACTCTGAAGAGTGGGAATGGGTGTAACTCTGAATGCTTTGCCCACTAATGGACCTATTTCCTTCTAATGGGTTGCTCTGTCCAGGCTTGATAAGATGGTATATGGCAAGTTTTATTGCATTATGTTATGCCAAATTTAAAATAAATATTTCTTGGAGGATCACTCTTTTCTGAAGGAAAACAAAGTAGAAGTGGGTCTGAGGATGGGGAAACGGGGGTCACTGAGATGAGTTGAGGTGTGGAGAGGATGGGGAAAAGTGATGGAGGAAGAAGAAAGAAGAGATTGTGTTTGGAATGTATTGTATGAGTGTAGGCCTAGAGGAATTTGGGTTTATGGTTCTATTATATTTGGAAAAAAATTAGTCATTACTATAATTTTTTTTTTGCTTTCATACCATTTCTTCTTCTTGGTCTGTAATTACACAGTTGTTTTGCCACATTATATTACTCTACAATGACACTTATTCTTGGCTCACTAATTCTATTTCTTTTTATTCTATACTTTCTTTTCAGTAAATTTTGTTTCTGTGGTCAAATTTTATGATCTTCCCTAGACAGCACCTAACTGATCCAGTACACTTTATATCAGAGTCTATGCTTCTATATCTGGACAAGTCATAGCGGTACATTTAATATTTTATTTCTTTTTTCATCATGAAAAAAACACATTGATTATGTGTTTTTTCTTTCTAAAATAATTTGATCAAAGCCTTAAAATGAAGCAATTGTCAAAGAATATTGAGCATTGATGGTTTCCCCTCATAGTCCATGATTATTTGAGATATTGTTAGCCTTTCATGTTCTTAATTAAATATTAAATATTGTTATTTTTGAATTCTGCAATCATCTGAATTACTGTATTAGCAATATAATATATTTATTGAATATCATTGACCAACTTGACATCATATTTTATTAGGTTATAAAATACTTTAAGTAATATATATATTAAAATCAGATAAAAGAAGATCCACTTTCACCATATTCCCATTAAAAATCTTTTACTGACAACCTATAAACTATATAAATCTTATTAATTTCATTTGAATTACATATCTTGAGGGCAAAGCTTTTTTGTCATTATTTTTGACATTCTATTTAAGATTTCTTCATTTTGGGTTGTGAGCCTAGCATTTATTAAAAAAAAAAAAGATTTCTTCATTGTTTTTTCAGTTCTTTCTTTTAACATTTTAATAATTGCAGAAGATCATACCTAAGCATGAATTTATTAAGCCAACTGATACGCACAGCATCTACGTCTAATCTTGGCATTTCTATTCCTTTCTTCCAAAAGTATCAACAACAGTATTCCGTTACAAAGATTTTCATGGATCATTCTGTAGGAAAAGCAGTGTGGGTTTCGTTGTGTGAATACACCATGCCATTGTCTTATTTCCCTGTATATCTTTACATTATGAATGTCATGTCAATTGATATAATGTATCTACTATTAATCTATGCATACATTGCTTATGCAACAGTTTCTCTATTTTCACTTGCCTATTTTTCACTAAAAAGCTTGAATAGACATTTCCCGATAACTAAGACTGCAATTTCTGCTCATCTGTATCATTTCCCAGGTGTATTCGTATCATATTATATAGTTCATTGATAATTTTTATTTGCAATAATAACAAAACTTTTCTAAACTTGTTATGAACATGGTTTTCCAGGCAGAGTTTCTCACTGAATCCAAAACTTTTTTTTCCCATCTATTGAAAAATGCAGGGTCTTTTTTTTCCTTTAATATGTGCATTAACACACTTAGTATTACATGGGATTTTGTGTATCAAGTTTTTCAACTCATTATCAATTTCTATGAATATTAAATCACGTTTATGGCTATCTATCCTTTGGAATAAAATAAACATAGTTCTTATTACTGTTCTGCATTTACAATTCATATGTAACCAAACAATTAAACATTTACTGGGACTTCACTTCCATTTATTCTTGGGAAATACCAGAAAAAAAAAAAAGGTTATTTCTTGTACGTTGAAGGATTACAAAACTTTCTTTATATTTTGTTCCAAATTATCTATTAATTATATTTAAATAAAAGCAACCAGCTAAATAATGTTGGGCACAGTGTAATCACATCTTAAAAGTTCAATATTTCTGAGGGAGTAATGTAGAATGCACAGGGTATGTTTGTCATCTATATTTCCTATGTTAATGCCAGTGTTCCTGTTAAGACATTTTATTAACACTTTCAACACAATTTCAGAGGAGATCCATATACTTTTTGACAAACTAGTATTTTAACCTCATTTAGTTTATTCATAAGATATTCTATAGAACATGTGGTTGTAAGAATTTGAAGAAACATTTTAAGAAACATTTGAACTATTGCTTTCATATTAATAGCGATCTGATACAATCAGAAAAGGAACTGATTGAATTGTATGTTATCCAACTTATGAATATCTGACTAAAGAACAACATTACAATCATAAACTTCTTTTGAACCTACAAGAGAAAAATAACATACTTCCTGGAAAAGGAGATACCATGATTATGAAGATAATTTTCTTTGTATTAGGTTTCTTCTTTGCACTCCAAATATGCTGACCCTTGTGATTTTTCATAACACAAGAAAATTAACTGCATAATTTGTGGTAGTGGAGACCTCCTTTGCACTCTCCTCTAAAAATAACAAAGAAGAAAAGAAAGACTTAAAAATCACAGATTTTAAACATAAAAGCTTTTTGGTCATTGGAGCATGAATTAAATACTGTTGAACTCCAAAAACATGAAAATTTTTATCAGAAATCATCAGGGAATAAAAACAATTCCATGGATTATTTACATCAAATATATGCTAGAATTTTGGAGAGATGGCTTAGAGATTAAGAGAACTTGTTTTACAAGAGGACCTGGGTTCAATTCCAGTACCTATGTTGGGCATCTTACAATAGCACATAACCTTAGCTTTGGAGGACTCTGTGTTCTCCTCTGACCTCTGAAGACACTACAGATCCATGGTACACATTCATGATGAAAACACAAATGCACATAAAACAGCAATAAACACACACACTTAGATGCATAAAGAGGGGGACAGAGAGACAAAGAAAAAGACAGAGGAGGGAAAAGGAGGAGATAGGGAGGTAAGAAGAAGATACAGATATGAGACATGGATGATAGATAGACGGACAGATACATAGATCATAGACAGCAGAACAATTACAAAAGAGATAAATGGAAATACTGCAAAACACATACACACACACATACATGTGCTGTTAAAGGGATATTGAACACAAAGAAGGTATTTCAGAGTTCAATGGTATGTACAGAACTTTAACAATGAAATATGAGATACAGCTTCACATTTCTGAGATTTATAATTCACATTAACAAGTAAAGGGAATAATTGTATACATTTTGCTGATTTTTTTGTTCCTGATGTTATATAGATAGCATCAGAAATATTGGGAAAAATGAACAGTGTTAGGCTCTTCAAAAGGATGCAGAATTGTGAGACAAACCCTTGATTGTTCAAATGAAGTGGAGATGATTCATTTCTTTCTGGTTTCTATTGAGTGGAGTATTGATAATTATTGGGAGGACCTTTAGAAAATTAAGATACCCTTGAAGTAATTTTATTTTCCTAAAAAAAAGCTGAGTTAAAAATGTCAATGGAGATGGTAGAAACATATAAACAAACACAAGCATTTTCATTAGAATAAGATAACATGCAAGGAATTTTAATAATAGAAATTGAAATTAAATATCAATAAAAATAATGATTAAGTAAATATATTGAGGAATAACAGGTGCACAGTTTTATGTGTATTTGAATATCTGTTAATCAGAATGTCTAAAGTAGCTGAAAAAAGACCACTGGCACTCAGTGATTCCTGCAACTTTCTGCTTTTTAGAGCATTGAAGTTTTTGGTGATCTATGCTCTTCAAGCTCTTTGAAAATTGTATAAACACCCAACTCCTTCCATAAAATGAAAACCTATCTAAAATGCTCTTACTTAATCTAGCTTCAATTTTCTTTTTTTTTTTTTAAAAAAAAAAAACTGACTTGTTTGTCAAAGAATTGTAATTTAGGAATGACAGAGACACAGAATCTTATGGAACCAATGGAATACATATATTAATATTTTAACCCTAAGGACAAAGAACATCAGTATTGTTTTAAATTAAGATTCTTGTTATGTATTTTTTAGCACCCTGAAGATTACATTATTTCCACCTAATAAATTTCTGTCTTTCTTTAGTTTAATTGGTGAAAGTTTTCCTGTAATATATTGCTTGTTTGTTATTTATTGTATTATCAAGTAGTAAACTTAAGTATCTCAAACAACAGAAACTAAATTTTTCAGCCTGGGCATATAATTGCAACATTAAGGTGTCGGGGGTAGTCATTCCTAATTAGGGTTAGTGGGTTTTGGGTTCTCGTCCACGCCTGTGTCCTTAGCTTCAAAATAACTTACTTCTCCCATGTCTTCACATCATATTTTCCCTGTTGCTTTCTGCAAAAATTATATTTTTTTCTTATATGATCACTAGTGTTTGGAGCAGAGTCATTGGTTACAATTATACTATAATCTTTTATGTTACCTCCATCCTTCGAATAAAACTATATCCTGAAAAGAAGAAAAATCCTAAGCTACCAGGACTGGTTGTGAGAAGAAAGGAGGAAAATGTGAAAGAGGCACAAAATATGAGATAATAATAAAAATAATTTGACCAAAATCTAAAATTGTAATAAGCTTTACCCTGGAATCCCAAATTAGTTTGTTTTAATAACAGAAAATTGCATTTCTATTGATAATTATACTTTTCTTTGGTTTTGCTTTGTATTATTTATGTATATAATAACAGCATTTCAGAATTTCCAAGGTCAA
Source organism: Microtus oregoni (assembly GCF_018167655.1). NCBI lineage: Eukaryota > Metazoa > Chordata > Mammalia > Rodentia > Cricetidae > Microtus > Microtus oregoni. The sequence continues at coordinate 36,471,020 of NW_024543080.1, read as the reverse complement.
CTGTTTTTTCGATATGTTAAAGTTATCAAGATGGGAAATATGAATCATACTTGATTGGTGATATGGGAATATTGAATTGGTATGAAATTAATTTTTCAGCCTCATTATTAAAATGTCATTGTTTTCACTGTTTTTTCTATTTTGTGAGATAACACCCTCAGAAAAACAACTTAAAGGAGAAAGAACCCAATTCAACTTCAGTACTGAGTTGTAGTTCATATGGTAGAGAAGTCAAAGACAGAGATGTTCAAAGAATCTGGGCACACCACATCCATACTATAGAAAGAGAAAGGCACAAATATGCGATAGTATTCTGCTCCCCTTTTTCATATTCTATGCAATTATTAGTTATACTTTTTAATTAACATAATCAAATATTACACTCCACAGGCAAGCCAAAATACAAGCCTCCAATGTAATTCTAGATTCTATCAAGTTGTCGCTAATCCTAACAATCATAATAGTGCTACAGAAAATGTTTTGTTTGGTGATAAATGGAGTGTGAAATATTAGGCACGTTTTGACTCTGAAGAACTTGATACATCTAAAAGAAATGGGTAAAATCTCAGTAAATTGTACAAAGGGATCACAGGCAGAATGAGAACATGCAACTGTAATGTCTTAAGAAACAAAGTAAATATTGTATCCAAAACAATTTATTCTTTTACATTCCAATAAAGGAAAGTAGTAAAAAAAAAGGCTTTGATTAGAAAAATAAAATAAAATACAATGAAAATGAGTAAAAATATAAAACCATAAAACCCTGCAGCTGTCTAATGGGTGTCTTGACTGAAGAAAAGCAGATACATCGTAAGGCTGTTCATCATTCCATAATTTGTTTTACCAATAATGAATTATGTCATGCTTAGTTTTCCCACAATATGTACTTGAATCAATATAAAGGATGTTGTATAATACGCCTTATTGACGAACTCAGTGAGAGATTTGCCATAGGAAAATTAGTAGTTGAACTACTTGATATATCATGTTTGTGTCCTACATTAGATTAGGTAACATGAGAAAAACAAAGGATATGCCACCTCTGTCATTTATATCTTTTTTATATTGCCTTTCAAAGACAGTAAACTTATATAAATAAATAAAATGGGTGGTAAAAAACCTTAATGACATGCTACTTGATAGGATTTATATAAGAAGTCATTCAGGTTAATGTATGTTCGTGGTTTTAGAAGCTACACTCTAAGGTGAGATGATGAAATAAGTTTTGTCTCTGGAGTATAGAGCATGATGACAGAAGTATGGTTAGGAACAAGTGTGCTTATTTCTAATTTGGAACCATATGAAAGGGTCTCTGCTGCAGAATTCATCTTTAATTGATGAGCTTCTGGAATCTATCATATTTACATCAAAGCAGATAAGTTCAACATGCTCTCAATCTATGTGATACTGATACTTACAGTTTATATTACTGAATAAAATATACTTTCCAAAAAATGAAGAAAAAGATACACCTGACAATATTGTGATTTCACTTTTAGAATAGCTTACAAAATCTAAAATAAGTAAGACTTCCCATGACAATTACAATAAACAATAAACATAACACTTGAGATCCAAAACAAATCTTCTAATCTTTTTTATATATTTATATTCGTTTTAGTGATTTTGATATTATCATTGTTTATGGCAAGTGAAATATAATGTGTATTATATAAATGTGGAAATGAGTCCAGGCAATATGGATGGCCTTTGCAAGGGAAGAAACTATTCAATAAATACTTGTGAAATCTCTGGAGTGAGGGGATGAAATTCTTTGCTGACTATAATACATGTATTTTCTTATTATTCTAATATAAAAGTCATAATAATCACTTCTGTGTCAGAAGGAAATACTCTCATTTTGGATGATGGCAAAAGAAATATCTTTACCTTCTCTCCTTGTCTGTCCTTTACCCAACTTGATATTTTGGATCCCTCATTTCCTCCTCCCCACTCCTCTAAGAGATACTTTGAAAGAGTTAGCTTTTGTGGCATCAGGGAGAAACCAGGCAGTAGGGAAACTCCAAGGAAACCACAAGTGCATCTTAAGCAATAATAGAGAGGACACCTAAACTGCCTTTCCCCTGTAATAAATTGAAGATTATCTTAATTGTAATCATAGAACCTTCATCCAAAAAATGATGGAAGAAGATGCAGAGATCCACAGCTAAGCACTGGGCCTAACTCCTGGAGTTCAGTCACAGAGAGGAAGGAGCGACACTAAGAGCAAAGGAGTCAAGAGCATGTTGGGTGGGGGGATACACACAGAAATAGCTGACTCAAAATAATGCCAGATCACTGACCCCAGGCTGACAGCTGAGGAAACAGCATAAGACCAAACTATGTCCTCTGACTAAGGATGTCATTTGTTTGGTTTGTGAAAACCATAGCAGTATTTGTGGAACCAGTATTTGTCCCTACAGCCTGTACTGCCTCTTTGGAGCCCATTTCCTAAGGAAAAATAGCTTGTTCAGCTTAAATATAAGGGGAGGGCCAGGATGAAGGTCTTGTATCTAGTGAGAGACTTTGTTGAATCCCCATGGGAAGCCTCACCCTCTCTGAGAAGAGGATGGGGGTGGGGTGAGTAGAAGGTAAAAGGCATGGGAGGACAGGAGGGAGAGGGAACAGGGATTGGTCTGTAAAATAAGATTGTTTTAAAAATATAAAGAGAAAGAAATACTTTTACTTTTATATGTTTTTCTAGGCTGTCAGCTACTTTGTCAGTTCAAAGAGTTAATGTAAGCTTTGTTACCTGTCTGCCACAAAAAGGGCCAAAGTGATGGAATAGAAGAGAAATAAAAATCTCATTGCAAGATAATTATGGAATCGTGTACAAACCTTTAAAGGTTAATGAGCTCTCTAGAGAAGATGAATGACAGGTCTTGAAACTGTTGTCTGCCTATAATCCATTTTCCACATAATCTTAGTTATGAAGATTTGACATATTACAGGTAATATGGGGTGAATGTTAACTGTGAAAATGGTAATTTAAGTAATGTGAGATCCACTGATATTAAAAGGAACAGCATCTGGTCAAGAGATAAAAGAAGAGAACATAAAATTTAGTGGCTACAGAAACGAAAGCACACCTCAGTGATCAAAACAGAAGGTGAATAAGAGAAAAGCGATGTGCGATTCTTTCATGTAGGCATGAGGTAGCAGGGGACTAATTTCTTGTTCTTCTTTCATCTTCATTTTCAAGATTATAATTAAACAGAACTTTTTCTTTATAGTTAAAAAGTGTAATGATAGCAAAGATTTGAAAATGTTTAACAGAGTAGATTTGAAACACTCGATGGCTTTCATTGGAAGCATAGAAATATAACAAGAAGTTTTTATTTTTTAATTTTCCCTTTTTTACATCATATATACTTCAAGGTCAGGCTCTCTACAAGAAGACAAAAATATTAGCATGAATACTTGATAGGTACAGCTCATTCACTTCTTTGGCAATATGTTAAAGTAAAAAATAACTGGCAATTGAAATTTATGGATTTACTTATTAAGTTTTGATATAGATCAGACTGTCATCCAATAGTAGTTCTATTTGATTTGTGAACAGAAAATAAAATTGCAATAAAAAATATTTGGGTGAATATTGAATATTTAATAAGAAATGAAGAGATTTGCATTTGGACTACCAGACATTGTTGTCTCAACAGAATTGAACTGTCTGCAAAACACTCAGCCATCATTATGATTAACGTGCTCTCATCTCATCTTTTCCCCTGATCTCACCAGTCTTGTTACTACCAAGTAGCAACGTCAAGTTCTTTATCCTTTTTTTCAATGTTCCAGAAACAACTTCAAATTCACTGTTCTTTTTAAAATGGAATTTTTATTTAGTTTTTTAACTTTTTTATTCGTTTTCCACACCAACCCCAATTCTCCTTGCCTCTCCTCCTCCTTCTCCTTCCCTATCTCCCCCATCTTATCCCCATCTACTCTTCAGAAAGGGTAAGGCCTACCAATTCCTTTTTGCTCAAATCACCTTTGTTTTAGGTTAAATGATGGAGGAAGGTCATTGGCTAATAAAGAAACTCCCTTGGCCCATTTTGATAGGCAATCTCTTAGGTGGGTGGAGTAGGCAGAACAGAATGCTGGGGAAAAGAAGCTGAGTCAGTGAGCCGCCATGATTCTCCCACTCCAGACAGACGCAGGTTAAGATCTTCCCTGGTAAGCCACCTGGTGGGCTACACAGATTATTAGAAATGAGTTAGATCAATATGTAAGAGCTAGCCAATAAGAGGCTGGAACTAATGGGCCAAGCAGTGTTTAAAAGAATACAGTTTCCATGTAATTATTTTGGGTAAAGCTAGCCGGGTGGCGGGAAGTAGCCCGCCACTCCTCACAACAGATGCAGCCCGCCACTGCTCCTATTACATCAGAGTGGCGCCTAGATGTAATGGACTAAATCCACTTAAAAACCTGAGAAGGCTTAAAAATAAGGGAGAGAGAGTTTACCACAGATTTTTCCTGTTTGTTGGTGGCATGCTGTAGAGAAATTTCTTGATTCGGCAACAGCAGCAGAAAATACACTGTGTCATTTTAAGGCACGGCTTCCTGGTGCTGTGCTGCCAGCATGAACTCTGGCTTTAAAGCATTTCAATGGCTTTTATGGGACTGAATGTTTGTGTTCCCACTTGGGATCAGAAGGAGAGTGCTCTGAGATTGTGCTGATGGCTCAGCGCTCCCTGCCTGCACCTGGGCAGACAGCCGAATCTCTCTTTCTTTTCTTAAAATATTTTATTTTTTACAACAACACAGGAGTGGCCTAATTTTTCAGAACAAAAAGCAAAATAGGTTTGAGGTTAAAGCTGAGTGTTAAAGGGTTATTTTGGTGTGTGAGAGACCCAGGTTCAATGCCAGGGAAAACATATTTAAGTGAAAATTTAGTTATGCTTTATTAAGAATTTGCTTGTGTATGTTTTTGCATCCAGTTAGACCCACCAAAATTATGGAAAATACTCCTCTTATTCACCTGATCTTTGTTTGTTTTCATATCAGTAAAATTTAGTGAAATATCTTTAAAGTCACATTCATACTAGCATTTGGTCTAATAATTGGCCTAGATGAATACAGGTAATTAACCACCTCAGTTGTCTACTTTATAAGTATAAGTTTATTAACTAGAGGAATTTTAAGAATTTCCACCAACAGTGATTCATGTGATATTCCCTGATAGTATGTGGATGCGTAACTGAGATAGGAAGTCACAGATGAGACAATACTCCATGTCTATGAGTTATATTCACCCGGCTAGCTTAGAGCCAAAATAATCACACAGAAACTATATTAATTAAAACACTATTTGGCTCATTAGCTCTAACTTCTTATTGGCTAACACATATTTTAATTTAACCCATTTCTAGTAATCTGTACATCTCCATGAGGTCGTGGCCTACCAGCATAATTTCAGCACATCTATCTCTGGTGGCTCCATGGTGTCTCCCTATCTCTGCCCTTCTTTCTCCCAGCATTAAGTTTCATCTTCTCTGACTACCTAACTTCTGCCGTGCTATAGGTCAAAAGCAGTTTCTGATGTAATAAGTCAGTTTCTTTATTTATTAATGGTAATCACAGCATACGGAGGGAAATCCCATATCATAACCCCCTTTAAATTCCTCTCTTCAAGTTTTCCCATAGACCCTTACTTTTTTAACGATGTCTCCTCTGTCATTAGTTGCTGTTACATGCATTAATTTATAAACATTAATATTCGTAAATATAACCTTCTCACTCTGTATGATATTCCTAGTATAGGTTTTTAGGTTTCACCTTGTGGTACAAGATTGTTTTAGCACAGAACAGGAATGGACATATGAGGAGAATTCTGAGTGTCAAAACAAGACAGTTTTATGGACTCAGTTTCTTCACAAAAAGGAATTGTTCTTGGAATGGTTTCATGTGCCTTCCAAGCAGAAAGGATAGGAATGAGTTTACTTCAGCCTAGTCTTTACAATTGTCTATTGCTCATTGTTTATATGCCTCTATGGTAAAACATGTTTGGGCATGTGAAGTTTGTCCTTCAGATTGTATACAGTTTGAGTTCATGAGAACTTCACTCCTGTGACCTTTCTTAACCCTCAGAATACAAATTATTTGAGGCTATTAATAAAATTGGCTATTGCATGAGACTTTAGTTGTCCTTATTTACCACTTCCTTTTCCCCATGTCCCACTTCCTCTAGAATGTTGACATACTATAACAGATTTTACAGTCTGGGTGTAATCTTGTAAATCCAGAGAATAAAATTTATAGATATCTTTAAATTCACAGCAATAATTACCTTAGTATGTCTTTAATAATTATGCTCTCTTCATACATACTTTCTTAGTCTCTAGCCAGGAGATCTGCAGTATTCCTTCTTTATCTAAAATTAAAACAAAAGTGGTAACACTGAACACAAAATTAAAGTCATTTTTGCATTATCTTTTAGGTATTTCCTTTAAAAATGTGAAAATGACTTTTAGGGTTGGTACAATATAACACATAACTTATACAAATTTAGTTATTTTGAGGGCAGGTTTTATTTCAAATTTACTATACCAATTCAATCTTAAAGTTAGAATTAAGAAAACAAAAGAAACTAACACTCATTTAAAAGTTGTTAGATAGCAAGCAACCTGCAGATAAATAGATATTTCAGGCATTCCTGTAAATAGCCTGCTAAAGTGATCTGTTTGCCTAAGCATACATATGTATGTTTTTGAGTGTGATTTCCAAAGAGAGTTTCCCTAATTTTCATCAGCTCGTCAAAGGAATCCATACATAAAAAGACTTATAAATTTTCATATTGTATTTATATATGCAAACAAATTATGTTTTTAATAATTTAATAACACCCAAGGCCACCCAAATATTATGCATTTCTTTTCATTTCATCCCTGTGTGTATACGGCTGTCATAAATTTTCTTCCATCTGACCTAATTTCCTTAAAGTTTTACTACCAATGCACTGAGTAAAGCTCAGTCTTACGTATCACATTTTGTTTCTTGAGGCAGGGTTATTTTCTTTGGAAGAATAATACATCAAACATACAGAATATAGAACTGTGTCAGAGAAGCAAAAGGGAAATGTAAGATGTAAGTTGTGTTCTGCTATTGCTTTTACAAGCCAGCAGCAAAGGGAAAAAGGTATAAAAATCTATGGTTTGAGTAGAAGGGGTATCGGAGGCAAGTTCTTAAGCAAGACAAAACCCGCAATTTTAGTTAGCCTCTAAAGTTGTGTTTCTCTGTTAAAATAAATACATCAGGCTTTGTCTCCTCATGTTTATTTTTCTTGAGAAGAGAGGAAATTTTACTAAATATTGATTGCTCACATCATTTGTTTGAGGCAAAGGTAAGGGAGACTACTTCTCAATTGTTTCCATGACTGCCATCAGCATTTTATTTATTTAGAATAAAATGTGATATACTGGAGGGTTTTGTTTTTTCAATGACTCTATTATCTCCAGTTGTCAAATTTCCTGTTAAAAATTTGTAATGTCTTTTGGCAACCATAATTTACGAGATTTTAAAATTGTTCCTAATCATCTAATCCTAAAATTGCTTGCTGTTTGACAGAGCTTATGGCTGTGTTCATAAATGTGCCTGCATATCAACTATACTTCAGTATAAGCAGAAAAGAAAAAAAAAGTATTTCTTCTTTAATGAGCATATCTTCTGTTTTAACTTTGTATATGCTAACCAGATGTTTACCAAAAATAAAGAGAAAATATAACTTCTTATAACCTTGATAAAATTTTCCAGGGAAAAATCAAACAAGCTCAGTGACTTGACATCATGCAAATTTATTATTTTGACATTTCAGAATAAGAAGTTTCAAATGACTCTCAAATAGCTCAATCCAAGACCATGGTGTTGATATATAACAGCAATTGCCCTTTCAATCTTCAGCATTAGAAATGGCTGGAAACCCCTTACTTTTGATATGACCATTTTCTCTATTTCTATTTTATTGTCAAAATTTTTATTACTTTACAAATATTTCCAAATAATCTAGTATAATCTAGCTGCTAACTAGGAGCCATAGTTTAACTTATTCTATTTATTCCCCTTCTGTCATATAAGACCTGCAGAAATTCCAGAAACAAGGATAAACCCATATTTAGGGATTGCTCTTTCTTCATAGGAAAATACTATGCGTTTTATGTTGTGCCAAATATTCTCAGAAACTTTGGGAGATCAGAGAAAGTCAGAAATGGAGTTATATTTACTCCAAAGTGTATCAATTAGCTTGATAAAGAAGTGTCACAAGAACCTTTGCTTAAATATTTACATGTCCAAACAGGAAGATTTTTTTCAGTAGCTAAGAAAATTCTTAAGTACAGGATTATGGTTATTTTTATTATTGTTTTCAGCATATACCCTCTCATATACAAGTTCCCTAAGCACTGAATATACCAGGTACTAACTTCATTTCATTCCTATATCAAGATTATTTCAATTTGACTTCAGTTATGATTTAATTCTACTAAAGAAACTAGAAATTGAGAAAAATCATTTTATTCCATGAATAATCTGTTTCTTGAAAAATTCTGAAGAATTGCTATTTTTCTGATATGCTAAACCCATTTTCCTCATTACTTAAATTTTTATAACATGTGAGTTCACAGAAAGTAAAACATGTTTGTTTGCTTGTTCATTTTGGTGAGATATAGAATGAATTTCTTGGAACTTTATTATATAGAGAGCATTGAATCTACAATAAGCAAACTTAGCGTTTCTTTGAAATGCATCGTTATTCTGGAAGAACACAAAGAAACAGAACATTTAAATTGATTCACAGTCAAACATTTTGTAGGAGGTGATATTGATTTGATTCTTAGAAAAAATATTCTCATTTATTTATGTCAAAATGTGGGTGGGGAAACTGGCAGCAATAGGTAATAAAAATATCATAAAAGTATAAAAACTAGGGCACTGTCTATGGATGTTTTACATTTCTGAAAATGAAACTTTTAGTAGCATCACTATATATGGAGTCAAATACAGGATATAACACATAATGGAATCCTTCCTTTCTATTAAGGTTCTTAGGTATTATATAAAGTAAATATATTTAGGGTTTATATCTAGCACATAGAAGATATATAACTTCAAAGAATTTGTTCTATTTACTATTTACATAAATTGAACTACATAACACATACTTAATCCTCAAATTGTCTTCCAGTTTCTCCAGCATTAAGGATATCTATTACACAAAATAATTAATAAATAATAAATTAATTCATGGGGAGGAAGATGAATATTCTATTGTTCAAACCAGGACAACTCTTTAGAAAGTTATTTAGTGATATAAATATAAATTGGTCAAATTTTCCTTTTTATTAATCTCAAGTGAAATTCAAAAGTCATGATTAAAATTCATTATTTGTATGACAACAGATATATTCTAATAACTAATCTAGAAAGAATGAAGGAACAAAGCAAATACATTAAGAAGAAACTCTGTTTTCAACACTTTAAAGCAACATGTTTTAAATACCAACTCATTGTTATAATTAGTTCATAAATCTATACACTATTTAATAATTTTCCTACCTCATAAGAGGTAGTTGATGGCTCTCTTCTTGAGAGATTTAGTTAAGAGTTGCATACTGAAAGGGAAAAACAATAACCTTGTAATTATGAAACCAGGTAGACACCAACTTAACCAAGATTATTATCAAGAATCATAAATTAGGTTGATTATTATTCTATTCTTACCTCTGCCATCTCATGTCACAAAATCGGTAGGCCTACTATAACCTTGAGAAGATATTACAGCAGCCTAAACCAAAGAGAACAAAGGAAATATTTGACCATGACTAATCTTACAATACTGAGCTACTGTCACAGTAAAAAGGACAATAATTAGCTATGTCTCCATATGTTCTGTGGTTATCTAAAATGGAGTATATTGCAGAATGGGAACATTGGGGAAAATGTAAATATGAGCAAAATATTAACAAAAATACTGTTAGATATTAATTTATTAATGTGTGCAACCTCCTTGTATAAAACATTGCTATTTGGGATGTATACATTGATATAAAAGTAAAAATTATATATAACAGATTCAGTGACTGTTACAATAGTATTTGTATTTCTAAAATAAAAAATGTTATTAGAAATTATTTGTAAGGTTGATGTAAATTACTAAAGAAAGCTTGTAATTTTTATCTCTACCTACCTGCAACAAATATTTAAATTCTGGCTATAATTTATATCATGGACAATAAGACAAAGTAACTAGCTGGATGTTCTAGTCAATATTCATTCTTTCATTTATGTGCTTTAAATTACGCTGTGGTAGTCATACATCTCTATAGACTGTGAGCAACAGACACAATCTTTTATGGGTAGCAACCTTTGATAAAAGCCCTAAGATTTTCACTTCCTTCAGACCATTCATTGTATTCTATATAAATTTTGATTATAATATTCCAAAATTTCATGCTTTGCCATTTTCCTCAGTCCCCTTTCATGTTTCCTCTTCTTCTCATTATTTTTACTCCCATTATTTACTTGTACAGCAGTATAGGTGCACCACAAAAGGTTATGGGGCAGTCTACGGAATTTCAGAGAGAGAGAAAGAGAGAGAGAGAGAGAGAGAGAGAGAGAGAGAGAGAGAGAGGACTTGGGCATTGAAAACCTTCGATTTGTTGTCAGTAAAATTTAACTGCTCTGTAGCTATGATTATAAAATTAGTCCAAATTGGGAAGTACAGAGTAAGAAACAGTGTCCTAAATATCAGTCCCTTAAGACTGTTACTGCTTATGGATTCTGGTTACAAAATTTGCTGGACTCTGGAAGGTCTTGGATATTCAAACAGGGCACTTACCTTCATTCAACTTTCCTTTTTCCCAAACAGGAGAACTCATAATGTAGTTACTCATTTTTCCTTGTCTAATATATATAAATTCCAACTTCCTTCTTCTGAACCCTTGGCCTGACACAAATTTAAAGGATAAGTTTTGTAGGCTAAATTTGCATAAGTAGAATATTAGTGTGCTCTACAGTCATTTTTCTCACTTTTTCTAAGATCATACATATCTCTATAATTATAATAATTAAGAATATAAGTTTTTATCATCACTGTGTTTATATGAGATAAATTTTCATTAATGTAGATTGGAAAAAGTATTGTTGGAATAATTTATGGTGCTAAGACGTAGAAATGGTTCGTTACATTTCAGTTCTATCAATAGATCTGTCTAATTCCTGCCTAGCTGGCTATATACTATACATCCCTTGAAACAGTTAAAAAAATTTTAGGTCAACTTTGCTAAATTAGTTTTACAATAATTTTTTCAATTCAAATATTGAGGTTGATAAATTAAAAGAAACTCATCTTAAACTCTCAAGAAAATTGCTAGTTGTGCTAAAATAAACTGTCGTGTCATTTTGGAATTAGATATTTAATTAAACTTTTCATTTATCTTCTATGAAAGGGAAGAAACCAGCAAGTTTTATCTTCAAGAAACTTGCATTTCTAATGAAATTATTGAACTTAAAGGACAAAGAAATCCATGTCTAGTATATTTAGTTTTTACAGTTCTTTTACTATTCAGTAACTATCCAAATGAAAGAGGAAATTTTCAATGTTTACATGATTTCACCTTTTAAATAAGAATTCCAAAATTGTCATTGAATTTCTTTTGGATATTAATCAGTGTATATCCTTGTTAGAAATTCTTTTAACACACCTGTCTGTGAAAATCATTGAAAATAGTTTAATAGCATGAAGTAATTGTTATCATTTTAATGATTTTCAATGAATTAAATATCTAATAGAAAAAATTCTATAGCGCAGCAAGTGACACACTCTTACTGGAAAGCTAATACAGTCAGTAAAAATGTGAGTTCACCAGAAAGACGGGATAGGCCTTATGAGACTAATACCCATTCACATTTTCTTTATTTTTTGTAGAATGTTTCATACCAAGTGGTCTCATGAACAAGAGCCACTGTCTCTCTTTTCTCATATACAGTGAGAATAAAGACACTTGTTAAAGCCATGCAATGAGTTGTAGTTAAGGTTTCTTTGTATAGCAATGGAGGATATAAGGAGGTTGAATGTCTTATGTCTGGCACAGAGCGGGATTAGTGTGTGATCTGGCAAATCTGGATCATTTCTATCACTTGAATATCAACCCTTACACTAATTGTACTCAGGTTATTTGAACTCTCTTCCTCAGTTAAAAATAAATACTCATTACAAAAGCCAGCTATAACCATTGTACTATACAGTCAGACAAAAAGGTATTAATTTTTCATAAACAGAAAAACTTTACGTTTTATGCCTAAAAGAGACATGTGTCTGTTTTTATAAAATAATGAAAGGTTGTTTTAGGAAAATATTTGATCTATTGTAGAAAATAGAAAAAATGTAAAAGACAACATTTAATCATTTATGGTGAGCAAATACAAATAAGTATAATTTGTTTACTGCAATTATTTTATTTACAATTTAGTAACATTTTCAAAAATGTACTTTTGCCCTGTCACTGAGTGACTACTCTTTATTTGTTCCACTAGTATATGTGATAATCTTGCTAATACCATTTACTATATGAGAAAGTCCCTACTTCTAAGTTAATATGAAGACTCACATTTATTTATATGAGGTTAATCTAGTCTCTGAAAACTAAACAAATGCTAGAGCTCCCTCTTTAATGACTTTAACTTAACATTGTTTTTTGTATGAATTATCTACATGTCAACATTTACAGAAATATACAGTTCTTCTACTACTGGAAAACTTATTACATACACTATTAAGATAATAAATCTAGAAATTAACCTTTAGCTGAAGTTAAACACAATTATTTTAAATAAAGTTTTTGTATTGTACCTCCAAGTGAATTAAGTTCCCAGAAGACATTATAATTTTCTCTTATTTGAACATCTCAGTTCAACATTGCTCCAAGTTAAGTCTTAGACCACCCTTTATTTTGTATTATGATAGTAAAAGCATAGTCCAATTATATGCTGTAAAGAGTTGAAATGGTTCTTTTTAACCAGACACATCATTTTTTAAAGTGTTAAGAAATTATTTTTTTTAAATAATTTCAGTTGTCACAGCCTCTACCCACTCACATGATTCTCACTCTGAAATTCCTTTTTGTTCAAGCATATACCACTTGTGCAAAATAAAAACAAACTCAAAATTAACTACTGGACAAACAGACATGGGTTTCATTAGATGGGATAGCATGACTGTTGTTATCTCTCTTGTTTCCTGTTTAGAAGCATATAGACATGGGGACTTCCCAAAGTTACCTGATCTGTTTTTGCCTCAGTATCACATTTAGTTTAGGTTAAAAATACTCTCTCTATCTCTCTAATGGAAAATATATTATGAAGACATTTATGATTTAACATAATCAGTCTCTTATCTAGTCCCAGCAGCAAGGGACATTGTTCTTATCAGTTGTATAATAAATTAACTTTACAACTATACCCTCAGTAACTCATTTCAGAATATTTATCCTCTCTTGTAGATGAAGGTAGTTTATCTAACAGAACAGTCTTAAATAGTAGCAAAAAAATTGCCCACAAAGAAAATTTAGTGTGTATAATTGAATGAAATATCATGCCCTTTCATGCTTCCTATGATGTCATAGTACTGGGCAGTGGGGTTCTTAGGAGAAGATAGGTTACAAAAGAAGAGTATTCATAATTGTGATGAATGCCACTTTTTTGCTTATAGAAGGCCACATTCAAAAGACAAGTACTGCTTTCTGCCTTATAAACATACGGCAGAATATATGGACATCTATAAGCTCTATAAGCAAAGAAGTGGCCTTGAACTGATAGATTACAAGTCTGCCAGCATCATGATTTTGGGCATCTCAATATGAACTCCAAAATGAAACAAAATTAAATTATAATCTTTGTAAGCCATCCAATCTGTGGATCTTTTATACAGCAGTTTGAATCAACTGAGAATAAGTGTTTCTAACAAAAGGGTAAAGTAATGAAAACTCAACATGTTGAAGAGTTCCAACTAAACTATGCATATCATTTCAACTGTACTTATTTCTACTAATGCTTGAATCCTTTGTTTAAGTCTGCTGAACTGATGCACTAATCCTACCTTAACTAGCAGCACCTAAAAGACATACACATATAGCTCAGCTGATCCTTTTCTTAGGAATTCAACAATACAGAAATCATGATGTCATCCCAAGAGTTCATTAAATTTCCTACCCATGACATTATACCATGCTCGAAAACAATCATTAAAATGTGTCAGTGTTTCGGTTTCTCAGGAAATTCGGGATCAACCTATCCCTGGACCCAGCAATACCACTCTTGGGAATATACCCAAGAGATGCTCTATCAAATGACAAAAGCATTTGTTCAACTATGTTCATTGCAGTATTATTTGTAATAGCCAGAACCTGGAAACAACCTAGATGCCCTTCAATGGAAGAATGGATGAAGAAAGAATGGAATATATACACGCTAGAGTACTATGCAGCGATAAAAAACAATGACTTCTCGAATTTTGCATGCAAATGGATGGAAATAGAAAACACTATCCTGAGTGAGGTGTCCCAGACCCAAAAAGATGAATATGGGATGTACTCGCTCATAATTGGTTTCTAGCCATAAATAAGGACCACGGAGTCTACAATAGGTGAACCTAAAGAAGCTAAGTAAGAAGGTGATCCCAAGGAAAAACATATAGTTATCCTCTTGGCTAAGGGAAGTAGACCAAATTTCCGGGGAGAAAATGGGATCTTGGGGGTGGGGTGGGATGGGGGTAATGGGAGATGGGGAGAGAAAAGGTAGAAGGGAAGGAGGGGGGACCTGGGGAAACAGGAGAATTGGGATAAAGGAAAGGTGGATAGGGGAGCACGGAACCACAATTCTTAGTTAAGGGAGCCACTTTAGGGTGGGCAAGAGACTTGACCCTAGAGGGGCTCCCTAGTGCCCAAGATGAGGTTCCCAGTTAGTTCCTTGGGCAGCTGAGGATTGGGAACCTGAAATGACCATATCCTAGAGCAATACTGACGAATATCTTGCATATCATCATAGAATCTTCATCTGGTGATGGATAGAGATAGAGACAGAGACCCACACAGGAGCACTGAACTGAGCTCCCAAGGTCCCAAGGAGGAGCAGAAGGAGGGAGAACATGAGCAAAGAATTCGGGACCACAAGGCGTGCACCCACCCACTGAGACAGTGGAGCTGATCTACGGGGAGCTCACCAAGGCCAGCTGGACTGTGACCGAAAAAGCATGGGATAAAACCGGACTCTCTGAACATGGCGAACAATGAGGGCTGATGAGACACCAAGGACAATGGCAGGGGGTTTTGATCCTACTTAATGTGCTGGCTTTGTGGGAGCCTAGCCAGTTTGGATGTTCACCTTCCTAGATATGGACAGAGCGGGGAGGACCTAGGACTTAACACAGGGCAGGGAACCGGGACTGCTCTGTGGACTGGAGAGGGAGGGGGAGAGGAGTGGGGGGAGGGAGAGAAGGGTGGGAGGAGGGGGAGAAGGGTGGGAGGAGGGGGAGAAGGATGGGAGGAGGGGAAGGGAAATGGGAGGCTGGGAGGAGGTGGAAACTTGTTTTTTGTTTATGTTTTTTTTTTCTTCTTTTCGCAATAAAAAAAAAATGTGTTTCCTTTTGTGTTGAGGTCTGACTAAACAATTTAGATCTTAGAGACCCCACAATCGTGATCTGTATATGCATATAACAAGCCTGTAAGACTGGATCTCTGTTTGTTTTCTCTATTATTGCATTCTGCATTCAAAAGACTACCTTGTTTATGCCAGGCCCAGCAAACATAATTTAAATTTTGAAATAATTAGAGAAATATTTATTTATTTATTTATTTATTTATTTATTTATTTATTTATACTTAAAAATTTCCACCTCCTCCCATTTCCCTCTCCTTCCCTCCATTCCCCTCTCCAGTCCAATTTTGCAAGCAAATGGAAAGAGCTAGAAAACACCAGTTTGAGTGAGGTAACCCAGATACAGAAAGACAATTATTACATGTACTCACTCATAATTGGTTTTTAAACATAAAACAATGAAAACCAGACCATAAATCATAATTCCAGAGAACCTAGACAACAATGAGGACCCTAAGAGAGACATACATAGATCTAATCTACATGGGAAGTAGAAAAAGACAAGATCTTCTGAGTAAATTGGGAGCACAGGGACCTTGCAAGAGTGTAAAAGGGGAGGGAAGAGGCAAAGAGGGGAGCTGAGAAAAATGTAGAGCTCAATAAAAATCAATTAAAAAGTTTTAAAAAGAAAATACATATACTCATATACATAATCAAATAATAACCTTCTACACAAATTTGAAAATGTATGATGGGATCATGTTGACATCAGAGTTAGACATATGTGCTTCAACAGCAGTGTTGATGGTTATAACTGTGTATAGATTCAAGGATGTCCCAAATGTAACAACTGAATTTGAGATACTTTTCTCCAAAAGATAAGATATTGAATATCAGGGAAAATAGGGCCTACATCATTATTTTCCTGACTGATGATGTACTATACATAGAAAGAGGAGATTTTTTTTATGAGTCCTAAAAAAGGCAACAAATAGAGCTGAAAACAACCAAAAGTTTTTCTAGACCGTTCAGTGTTAGATAAACATTATACACATTCGTGTACATATAGTTAGACACATATTCTATCAAAGCATGAACTGATGTCTAATCTTTATAGGAGTAGTGAAGACTTTCTTTGAGTTAGTTTCAAGTTACAACAACTTACTCATTTAACAGAGGCAGGAGCCATTGTGATCTTCCACTATTCTAGAATGAGAACTTGTGAGTTTGCCTGTACAAACTAGTTAAGAGAGAAAGATGCAAAAACCTAGCTAGAAACAGTTTTACTCAGCAAGATAAGAATTAAATCCAGAAATAAACATTTATTTTAATAAAAAAAAATATTTATAAAATAAACATTTTATTTTCAATGATCAATATTGTACATACACATGAAATACTAAAATAGTATTGTTCCAGTTATCCTAGAGAAAATATAGTCAAATATATTATCTTTGATTGTTTATCAGAATCTTCAAAGCATGAAAAGAATAAAAGGAGGTAATTTTAGTAACTGGACTTACTATATTAATTATTAGGTATGAAATTACTGTCAACCCTATGATAGCAAGAATCAAATAGAATCAAATATAAATTCTACACTGGAAAAATCAAAACCTATGTTTAACAGTATCCAAAAGCTTATAAAGAGATTTTGAGATGTCAAAAATAAAATCAATACACAAGATTAGATGTATAGGTGTTATTTAATGGGTAGAATAAAGATACCATTGAAGAAAAATGAAAATCCTCTGAAATAGAACTGTGACCGCGTATTCTTTGACAGTGGTAAAAAGCAAACCACCATGAGATAATTGAGAAACTCAAAAGGAAACTGGTTAGTTTGTCAACTAATTTAAAAAAGCAAAAGATTAAAAATAAAATGAAAATCCTGTAAGAAGCAAAAGTAAACAAGAACTTGAAAGCATACATTAAGATACACATTAAAGTAGTTATAAATCAGAACAGTTGTAAATAAACACATATTTAAAGAAATCACATTCAACTTGCTGAAATGTAAAGTAAATTCTAAAGAAGTCAAAACAGCCTGGGCCTCAGTATACATTAAAAAAAGGGGGGGGGGAGGGAGGTGGGGGGGAGATGGAAATTTTTAATAAAAAAAAATAAAAGCCAGGTAGGGGTGGCACACACCTTTAATCTCAGTAATCAGGTAGGTATCTGAGTATAAGGTTTGCCTGGTCTACAAATTGAGTTCCAATATAGTTAAGACCACACAGAGAAATACTGTCTCAAACAAACAAACAAACAAATCAACCAAAAAACAACAAAATCAACTGAACTTTCAACTGATAAGTGGTTTCTCATCTGAAAGTCTGGAAACCAGAAGAAAGTAAAATGACAAACTAACAGGACTTCACTAGGAAAGCACTTTCTGGTTTGCTTGGAAAGGATTGAAAAAATACAGTTGTGTAAGCTTTAAATTCCAAAAATCTACTTCCATTATTATCTATAAACTGTAATAGAGTAGAGTGTATTGTTCCATTTAGTGAAATGGCATCGATGGATGATATTAAATTTTATAGCTAATACAAAAGCTCTTTCTACCTCAAACTCCATTTCTTGTATTTTAGAGTTCTATTGATATGAATATATACTCAACTCTATCATAAAAGGGTCATTTAGAATGCTTGACCTGACCTAAAATTTTCTGTGTACTCTATGTGTTCATTACTTATTCTTTTTCCCTTTATGTCTGACAATGACGGATTAGTTTCCTTCTTGGATAGCTTTACCTTTTCTGTAATGTCAAACACTTGAGATGATTCAAAAGACGTCCCTTATAGATTATTTTATGTCACTAAACAAGATGCAATTTAATTTCTTCTATGTTTGAAAATGGCTTGAGAGTATATTAAAATGTATTTAATTGTGTTAGGTGCCATTATTTGTTCATCCATCCATGTATTAATAGAAACTTTGTATCAGTTTTCATGACTATGAATAAAGTTGCTCAGAATATTCATGTGCAGATTTTTTGTAGATACATTTTTAGTTATGTGGATATGTGCTTAAATACACAAATGTTGTATAATATGGTAAAAAGTTTTAATATTAAAAAATGCAAATATTTTCTAACTTCCATGTGGCTCTACATATGTATTGTCCCATTTGGTTAAGTTCCTAAATCTTACTATCTTTTTCCTTGGCCCTGTTTTGAAATTTAATCATTTTAAGAAGTTTGTAGTGGCATTTTCTTGTGGTTCTAGGCTGTTAAGTTCATCATGGCATCACGTTATGCAAGCGATGACATTGCAGGGATGTGATAGCATGCTCTATTACAGTTAATTAGTGACATTTCCCCAGAACAGTCAAACCTTGTAATAATTTAAACATAACTCAACAGGGTTGGCTAAAGAAAAATAACATGGTACCAAACATTCTTGAATTTCCATTGACCTTCCACCTAGAATGCCTGTGAGACCTTAGTGGTGAGATAATAACAGGATAATGGTGTTCCTACTGTGAGTTATTCAACTGCTTGCTTTCTACTTTTGTAATCTTCTACTTTTGTGGGACTGTGATGAAATGGTCTTTTATGAGCTACTTAATTAACCAATTAATTGTAAACTTCTACTTTTGTGGGACTGTGATGAAATGGTCTTTTATGAGCTACTTAATTAACCAATTAATGTATTTATTTATTTTGGGATTTTAGAGTATAGAAAGGCAAAGCACCCAGGATAGCCAAAATAATCCTGTACAATAAAGGGACTTTTGGAGGCATCACAATCTCTGACTCCAAACTCTACTACAGATCTCCAGTACTGAAACAACCTGACATTGGCATAAAAACAGATAGGAGGACCAATGGTACTGAATCGATGATCCGGATGTAAATTTACACACCTAAGAACATCTGATTTTTGACAAAGAAGCCAAAGATATAAAATGGAAAAAGGCATATTTAGCAAATGGTACTGGCATAACTGGATATCAACAAGTAAAAGTATGAAAATAGAACCATATCTATCACCAGACACAAAACTCAAGTCGAAATGGTCAAAGACAACATAAAGCCAGCCACACTGAACCTCATAGAAGAGAAAGTAGGGAGTACACTTGAATGCATTGGCACAGCAGACTACTTCCTAAATAAAACCCTAGTAGCTCAGGCTCTGCGAGAAACAATTAATAAATGGTACTTCCTGAAATTGAAAAGCTTCTGTAAAGCAAAGGACATTGTCAACAAGACAAACAACAGCCTACAGAATGGGAAAAGATCTTTTCCAACCCCATATCAGACAAAGGTCTGATCTTCAAAATATACAAAGGACTCAGGAAATTGGTTATCAAAAAAAAAAAAAAAATCCGATAAAAAATAGAGTACAGACCTAAACAGAAGTCAATAATTTGTTTTTAAACAATCTGTCAACAATCCTTTCTAACACACTTTGCCAGCATGCTATTGAGAAATAAAGGAGGAAATTAGGGAGATAGGATTTCAAGAGGAACATCTGTGAATGAAGTCTTTCCTGCACATCTCCATTGTCGCTTTTCTGCTTCTTTTTTTTTTCTCTTTCTTTAGCAATATGGTTCATCGTTCTGAACAACACTCTATTTCACTGATTAGCTAAGTTGTTCAATGGAAATTTTGACCAGGAGTGGCTATAAGCAAATAAACTTTTAAAAATGAAATTAACTGCCAAACAACTATAATTAGGAACAGGTTTTTATTTTTTATTTATATTTATTTATTTATTCATTTATTTATTAGGTATACAATATTCTTTCTATGTGTATTCCTGCAGGCCAGAAGAGGGCACCAGACCTCATTACAGATGGTTTTGAGCCACCATGTGGTTGCCGGGAATTGAACTCAGGACCTTTGGAAGAGCAGGCAATGCTCTTAACCACTGAGCCATCTCTCCAGCCCCCTTTATTTTTTATTTTTATTCAGTTTAGTGTTTTGACCTTTTATTAACATGACTTAGATTAGCATGATTGTTTAGTATTGTGAAAATTAATCTATTTTTACGTAAGTGATCATACACATTGGTTATTTTGCACTGTGAATTATTTGTCTACCACAATTTTGTGCATGTCTATTATTATTAAGGTATTTTTCTCTTATCTCTACAAACAATACATTTTTGACCTTATTAATGCCTATAAGACTTGATTTTATATGTTCAGTAAATAACATCAGTTAATCTCCTATCTAAAATATCTTAATCTAAATCTTATAACTTAAATAATGTCATTTACTATATCCACAAATGATTTGGAGTTCTTCCCTGATGTTTTTACTTAAAATAAACAAAAGAATTTGTAGCTATTGATCTGTAGCCTCCCCATCTTTGATCTACCATTTTATTACTGATAACCTCTCAGCAATTATTTTCCTTCATTTTAATGTACTTTTACATACAGAAGAGATTTATGTTCTATAGACTCTTTCTTTACTTTTCATTATTTTGGTTGATTCTCAGAGATCCTTGATACATCTCCAACAGTAATTTCTATGGTCTTACCTTACATTCAATCAAAATAAAAAAAGATACCTAGTATTTTTTAAAATATCATGAGAGAGAAATCGACTAAAGAACAAACTACATTAAATTTAATATGTTACATTATTAGGGTTCAAGAGTAAAACAATCATTCACTTTAAGAAAATATAAATGACTTGTTTTCTGACTACAAAAAGACATAAACGACATTGTTTTTAATTTGTGATCTTAAAGATTGGAAACATTTACTTGTATGTATTTCTTTTTATTTTACTTCTAACCAATAACTAAAGGATATGCAGATGTCACTGGTTTCTCTTTCATACAAATTTTACAAAAATATCATTCTTAGAAACATGATATAGATGAGATTTTAAAAATAAATAAGCAAAAATAATCATTTTTTTGGTGAATTATTACCTGTAATAAGGACATCTAAATGCAAATTATCATAGTTAGACTTCCACAAATCAAAAGTTATATATTTAAACTGTATAGCTTTAGCAATTGTAGCTTAATAATTCTCATAGTAAATATTCTGAAACCTTAGCAGCGGTTGGCATGCATAATATCATGCACATGTAAATAAGATGATTGATAGAAGAAATTTTAAATAGTAACTAAGGGTTAAGAGTATCTTAGTTATTAAATAAATGGGATGGAATTCAATTCTGAATTTTCTAGACCCATTTTATTGACTTCTAAAACTTCATAAAATTTGTAGTTATTCAAGATATGACATGAGTTTTCAATGAATCTCCATATCTTACATGCATCACTTCACTAACATTAATTATAAACTCTGAAGGAATTGGTTTTTAATACTGTTTGAAGGTGAAAGGTGGGGAATATATGCACAAAGTCCAGATGGCTGAGAATGAAGATTGAAATGCAACTCAAGTGGTTTAATGCTGACAAAAACACCATCCACTCTCTTTCACTTCTTGACACTACTGGAAAAACAAAGACCATGTTAAACATTTTGTATAAACTTCATGAACATTTTGATCAATATGTAGCTGTTATTTTCATTCCTTAGATATTCTTTTATGCATTATTTCTCTGAAAGGGCATGAAGCTCCTTTGTTTTGTTGTTAGGCAAAGCAAGGGATAAGTTATAGGAAGCTTCAGGTGTTAGTTTATGGGAG
The DNA here is from genome assembly GCF_018167655.1 of Microtus oregoni. Lineage (NCBI taxonomy): Eukaryota > Metazoa > Chordata > Mammalia > Rodentia > Cricetidae > Microtus > Microtus oregoni. The sequence goes on along the minus strand of NW_024543080.1, from coordinate 36,448,816 downwards.
TGTAGCAAACTTAAACTCTACCTAGAGGCACGGAGGCACTGTGTATCCCAAACTTCACTGGAAGTAAATCTCAAGAGGTTCTGTATTTGTTTATCAATGTTTGTAATACGATATCAAAAATGATAAGGGATGATGGGATAATGTAGAAAACTACTGACAAACATAAAACTGTTTCAGGCTTACTTTGTTACAGTAATTTATGTACAATTATAAAGTAAATTTATTCATAATACTTTTGATATGTATAGTGTTTCATTCTTTTTTCTATAAAAATAATTAAGGAGAATATATGCATTTATTTTAATTGTTTCTGTAGTTTTTCCTCTAGATTTCAGATTTCTTAAGTTATGTTAAAATTTGGTATTCTCTAAGGTAATGTTTCTTATATGTCAGCGTGATGATTCTATAATAGATTTTTCACATTAAACAAATAAGGAAGATGATAACTGTGAAACTTGAAAAATAAATCAATAAACATCATGTTTTATTTTAAACCATTAAAATAATATCCAGAAATATTGGAGATAATATGCATAGGAGAGGTTTTTAAAATTTGAATGATAGTATTCAATAATTTGCTGTATGGCATCATAAGTTTTGTTAAAATTGCTTTTCTCTGTTTTCATTTTTTTTCTTTTTCTTTTTTAATTTTCTCAAATTGGGAATCAACTTACCTTAGGATCCAGCAATATCAGTCTTGGGGATATATTCAAAAGATGCTCAATCATACTACAAAAGAATTTGTTCAGCTATGTTCATAGCAGCATTATTTGTAATAGCCAAAACTAGAAACAACCTAGATGCCCCTCAATCAAAGAAGGACTAAAGAAAATGTGGCACATTTACACATTAGAGTACTACTCAGTGGTAAAAAAACAATGACATTTTGAATTTTTCATGCAAACGGATTGAATGTTCTGGAACTCACTTTATTGATTGTGTTGATCTAGAACTCACAGAATATTGCCTACTTCTGTTTCTAGAATGCTAGGATAAAGAAATACATCACAACAATGAAATTTTCAAAATTCTTAATATCATAATTCAACCTTAATCTTTTTGTTAATAAAGTCTAAAACATTTTGTTTAATAGTAGATATAGATAGATGGATAGATAAATAGATAGATAGATAGATAGATAGATAGATAGATAGATGATAGATAAATAGATAGATGATAGATAGATAGAGAGAGACATATTTTTAGCATCATTGAGATTGTAATACTAAAGAAAAACACTTCTAAAATAAGAGGAACATGCTTAGAATTTCAATTTATGGCGATTCTTTCGAAAATGCTGTTCCAATGATCCAATAAATGTAACGTCATTCTCTGGATACAAGTTACTATATTTTGTACACTGTGTCTTTTTATTTCTGTGTTTCATGTCATCTCAAAGGTTACAGGATTTAAGAGTATATTATGTGTAAAAGTAAGACGGGTATTCTGCCTACATGTTTTTATTCTGAGGCAGAGTGTTGAAAAATGGACGTAAATTCTGTCTCTGAGTGTTCCATAAGCTACTATTGTCCTGACATTGCCAAGTGTTTACCGGGAAAGTCCTCCACATCCATCACCAGGGCCAGCCTTTGTCTAATTCTAATTCTACTGACATTGAAATCAGAAGCACTCTGTGAGTCATTTATCACACTTATTAAAATGTTCCCCTGAGAATTCTCAAAGCAATTCACTGTTATTACAGAGTGCTGCCCAAGAGGCCTCATATGCAGCAATCTTCATGCTTTATTGAAATAATAGTTTAGTTTTAATCAATGATTCTCTACAGAAAAACCTTGATTTCAATTATGAAATAGCATTTGATTTCTTAAATTTGGCATTTTTGTACAAGATTATATAGATGTCTTAGTTTAATATTTTTCTTATGTGCCCTAAATATTCTCTCCAAAGGTTTCATCAAGGATATGTCAATTAGACTAATTAGAATGTGTAAGTAATATCTTCGTAAATTATCCTTTTGAAACAGGATTTTTTGCTCAATATTTAACAAAGAACTTTGAAATAACAAATATATTTCATGTGAATAAAAAGTAAGTTCAGTTATCTTCATGAGTAATGCAACATTTCTTTAATGAATAGTTTACTTATCAGTACCTGAATGTAATTTGTGATTTTATATAATGAGTTATCTTCCAGATCAATGTCTTCCAAATGTTTTTAGAAACCTTGAACTTTATGAATCTACCTTCTCTGACTTCTCCCCATCTTTCTCCCTCCTTTCCCTCTCCATCTCACTTTTTCTATCAAGGTATTACATTTGATGCTTTGTTTCTCATTGTGGAATAAAGCAACAATGTATCTATTTGGCATCAGAACAAAGGTTTTCACATTCATAAATCAATATCATGTAGGAATATATTCTATAAATTGACCATTTCATTTCCTTTTGAAAGATGGGAGAAATTTGTGTATATCCCACCCCTATTATATCTTCTTTTTGTGTATCATAATTATTGAAATTAAGTCTAAATTTTTTATCTAAAGTTACCAGAAAATGAGACAACAGTTAAAGTAATACATATAAAAGATATTCTTTAAACTTATATGTAAGTAGAATCTTGATGCTAACTTTTTTTTTATTTCTCAAACTTGACAGGACCCTTTCTATAGCTGCTTATTTTTTTCCGTGTTCTTTTTTATTATTAAAATTATTTTTAAAATTATTTTTTTTTATTTTACACTCCTATCCCAGTTACCACTCTCTCCCCTCCTTCTGCTCCACATACTTTACCCCACCCCATTTACCTATCCACTCCTCAGAGAGAGTAAGACTTCCCAACACATATTTACTTTTAGACAGGAAAATTAGATTGGGACATTCTATCTATCTATCTATCTATCTATCTATCTATCTATCTATCTATCTAGGTTGGGTGGACTGTATAGCTCATTAGCTTCACAGTGACCAAGTATCCTGAACTAAAAAAGTTGACATTTGAAAGTTAACTCACTTTATTTGTTATGTCATCATATTATTATGAAAATTATTCAAAAATTTGGGTAATACATTTTTGGTTGTTAGGCTGGCTTTTAACATCTGAGCCATCTCTCCAGCCAGCTCTTACTTGTTGAGATGAATGGTTGGAGGGTAGGCTGGGGAGCTGGCTGGGAGGGCTGGAGGAGGAGACCTGTGAATGGAATGGAAAATAAAATTTTAAAAATATATTAAACATAAAAATAGGGTATTATTTGCCTTTATAAATATATGCAAGAGAATTATTCTACAAATAGTTTTCTAATTCTAGAGAACAGAGTGCAAAATCGAATCTTACTATCTAAACACAAAGTGACTAGGGCCTCTGAAGGCGTAAATCACAAACAATGCCACACCAGTTTGGAATTATGATTAATAGGGTGGTATTTATTTAAAGGGGAAAAAGCTTGCAGATCACTGTCCCAGGCAACAGCCCTCTATGCATCCAGGAAGGGAGTCTAGTCACCGGAGGAGCAGGAAGTGAAGAGAGAGAGGAGAGGGAAGTGGCCGCTTTTTTAAAGGGAGAGAGACCACGCCCCAATGGGCTGGTATCTCAGCAGCTATAGGCTGGAGGAGCAGGAGGATCTCCTGCAACAGGCCTCTACTACTAAAACACCATTTAACTCAAATTTTACACAGAAAATAGTCAACGATGTGGAACTATTAGGTTTTGTCTCAATGGATTTCCTCTGAAGCCATCCTTTCAAGCCAATATTACTTATGAGAAGAGCCGCTCTTTGCACTGAGATTGCTTTTATTTTAAAAAATAAGTACATATAAATAGATTCAAAGTTTTTTCATAAAAAAAAATCTCTATATAATCCCCACCTCTTCAGAAAACCATTCTTGTGCTTTGAAATAGATTGGCCCGTTTTGGCTTATGTTTGAATACAGGTTCCCTATCCCATGCAAATGGTTGAAAATAATTAGTATTTGTGACCTTACCTATGGAAGTCTTTCACTCTCAAATCCTATAACCATTCAGATGACATGAGCACAGAAATAAAAGGATACAATGTACAAAATGTAGTAACTTATATACAGAGAATGATGTTACATTTATCGGATCATTGGCACAGCATTTTCGAAAGACTTCTCCATGAATTGAAATTCTAGGCATTTTCCTCTTATTTGAGAACTGTTTTTCTTTAGGATTGCACTCTCAATGATGCTAAAAATCTCTCTCTCTCTCTCTCTCTCTCTCTATATATATATATATATATATATATATATATATATATATTCTGCAAGGTATTTTTCAGACCTTATTAACACAAAGATTAAGACTGAATTATGATATTAAGAATTAAGAAAATTAGGTTGTTGGGATGCATTTCTTTATCCTAGCATTCTAGAAACAGAGGTAGGCAATATTCTGTGGGTTCTAGATCAACATAATCAATAAAGTGAGTTCCAGGACAGCCAGGAGAAATCCTATTTTGAGAAAACTAAAAAGAAAAAGAAAAAAAAAGAAAACAGAGAGAAACAATTTTGACAAAATTTATGATACCATTCAGCAAATTACTGAATACTATCATTCAATGTTTAAAAACCTCTCCTATGCATATTATCTCCAAAATTTTTGGACATTATTCTAATGGTTCAAAATAAAACAAGATGTTTATTGATTATACTTTGTTAAATCCATCAGGTAAAGGTGTATTTTATATCCAGTTGGATAAACTCAAAGACCCTTGAGGCCATTTGTGGCAATGACTTTAAATTTAAGCTCCATAAATATTTGAAAGAAAATAATGATGTAAGTAAGAAAACCTTATTGTAGTGGCATTTCAATTGTATTTAAATAAATACAACTTGCGTAAGGATCAACAAAGTAAAATCACCACACAGGTCATCCTTACAGCCAGGCAGTGGTAACACACATCCTTTAATCCAGTAGCCACACCAGTTGCCATAGAATCTGGGAGGTGCAGACCTTTAATCTCAGTTTGCATGCATTTAACTCTAGCCCTATTGAGGATTATAAAATGGGAGCAGACACCTATCAAAAGCAATCTCATTCTGACATTCCTGAAGTCAGGCTCACCATTTCGGCATGAGGTCTAAGTAAAAGCCAGTGACTGACTGCTTTGCTTTTCAGATCTTTAGATTGAACTCTATGTTCTCTCTCTGAGTTTTTATTAATTGTGTTTCACCTTAAAATAGAAGAGAGAATGAAATTTTGAACAAGTGAAACTAGTCATATAGTTGGATTACTTTTTCCATCTTTGGCCAACTTAATACCTGTAAATGTTCTGTCTTCTGTTTTAGGATAAACAATACTTTGGAATTGAAACACACACACTCACACACAGAGAGACACAAATACATTGATTATAATTGTGAATTTGAATGCTTTTTGTTTGTTTCTAAATTTTCTTTTCCAAGAGAATGTGTGTATTAAAAAACAATTTAAGACAAGTTTTTATGAAGGTAGTAGAGAGGTTTCCATAGTTTTTCAAAAATGGTTTTTAGACATAAACAAAGAAAACCAGCCTACAAATGACAAACCCAGAGAACTTAGACAATAATGAGGACACTAAGAGAGAGAAACATGGATCTAATCTACATGTGAAGTAGAAAAAGACAAGATCTCCTGAGTAAATTGGGAGCATGGGGAACTTGGGGGAGGGTTGAAGGGGAGGGGAGGGGAGAGGCAAGGAGGGGAGCAGAGAAAAATGTAGAGCTTAATAACAAACAATAAAAAATAAAATAAAAAAGTTTTTTAGCATTAATAATAAATCTGTGTGACAGTCAGGGTTATTGGGCTATTCATCAATTACGACTACATACAAGGTTTATCTTTCAAATATACTTGGTTTGTTCACGCAACATTCCTTACAAATTGCATGCTATTATAAATATCAGGGTAATCAAACATCCCACGAAGTAGGAAAGTTGGGCAAAAAAGCTCACTATCAGGATTGTCATATAATTGTTTTGGGGTACAGTTTTTTGGACATTTTCACCAAAATATTTTTACGTTTTGTTATAGTCAGAACATGCTATGTTCCCAGTGTTTGTAAATATTTTCAAAATATTTATACACATTTTCGGAAGCAAATTCTTATTCTGCAATATGACATCTGTTCAACCGTTTCCAGGTTAGACGAAAATGGTTTCACTTATGTTCCTAACACTTGCTATATTCCCTCTGCTACCCCTAGTTCTTAAAACAATAAATAGAAGAGAAATGAAGTATCCAAGTCGAAATTGGAGATTTATTCATCTTGGTGTTTTACTGCCGTAAAAATTCCATAGATAAACAGAAAAACATACATATAAATATGCATATATGCATATATGATTCATATATCCATATAAATGTTCAAACTGGTACATAAATATAAAGACATTTGAATTACCCTATAACAGAGCAACAATGTTTTGAGTAAATCATTGGTTAGTAAATAAAATTTACGATATCAAAAATGGATTACTTCTTTTTGAGTTGCTAACCAATGACCTCTTATAAACCACAAGCACAAGCCTGTTGCTAATGTTGCTTATTAACCTCCAGAATTCAGTAGTAAGAAACTTTTGCTAAAAATGTCAAGTTCTTGAGTCAAAGAACATGCTAAATCAAGATGGGAATTTTCTAGATTCTTCATCACTATCAGGTGATGGAAGATAATATTCCTAGAAACAAAATGAAGTAAAAAAGTATTTATCAGTCATAGATATAAACATTGTGAGCTACAATAACTCCTGGCCTGGGGAGACATCTCTACTGGTTCAGTAATGGTGTGAACATCATGGGAATAATCAGCAACATTAAACAGAATTTCATTCTCACTCTACAAAAAAGAAAAAAAAAAACATATGTTGCTTCATGATCCTATGTCTAGATAGAACATAGGGCCTGAAGAAGAACATAGCCTACAGTTCTGATAAGTAGAAACAGTATAGATAATCTCCTAATGTCTTGACTTCATGTACATGGATTTATTTATCCCTCAACACTCATAAAACTTTTTATTTTTATTTTTTGCAACAGTTGGTAATTAACAGCGACCTTTTGATTTTTTAAAGATTGTGGCTATGTCATCATCATTTAAATATAACAGTAAATTTATTTAGCATCTTTTTGTTTTGATTTAAAAACAAAAAAATCAAACTAATTGCATAATGATTTAATAATCCACCAAAAACAGGTTAAATTTGGGGTTTTAAGTCAGTGAAACCTATAAAAACAAAAACTTTATCTTTAAGATCAGATGGGAGAAAGTTACAAACAACTTTCAAGGGTTAATGGAAGACTTCTAACAGCATTCAGAATTTAACATGTTTATATACTTGTAAGTGGGTATCTACTTCCAGAAATGTCTAGCATAGAAAACTTAAATATAAAATGGCATATTATAAAGGATACTTTTATGTTTTTTTCAGTCCTTGTTTTACGGTTTGTATATGATTTTCGAGAAAACAAGCATCCCCGTGCTCTTTTACAGCGAGCATCAATTGCCCTCACTCTGAAGGCATATGCCTTGCCTTCTAACACTTAATTGAACATTCTCATTTTCTTTTCATGTTTTTAGGAAAGTATATAATCTTTTAATCCTGAGAGAATTTCAATCCTTTATTATGAAAGGCTTACTAGGTCAGGCAAGCAAATCATACCCTTTTCCAGCCATGTTATAAATATTGTACAGATCATTTAGTTGCTATGATTGTCCTACATCTTTTCTCAATAAAATTTCCTCATTAGAATAAATTACCAAATTTATATTTGTGCTATCTTTTAAATGTCCCAACAAAGGAGCAAATTTAATTTTATGTCTTGTCAAGTTATCAACATCCATGGGCTTTAACCTTTCTTCCGTCTCAAAATATTTGCAAAAAATTGAAAAAAAAATGAAACCTTAAGTATAAATTTAAATTTAATAGGTAAAATTTGCTGTTACTGTGATATCAACCATCACTTAACACTCTGTAGAAGGCTTGTCCTTGCTCCTAACTATACTAATCAACAGTAATTAAGACTAATCTAAAGTGTCAGAGAAAATTAACCTGTTATCAAAATACCTTTCTCATAAGGTATTTAAAGTGTGATATCCAAATAATTTAGTATATGGAGAATCATGCAGGTACAGCCACGTCATATTCATTGTGGTGATAGGCCACTAATTATTCAGTAGCCATTACTTTCAACTTTTGTAGTAGACAAAATATGCTTAGATTCATGTATAATTGCTTCTCTCAGTTCAGCCTTGTCAGATAAAAAATCCTTCTCTTGTACCTAATAGGATACCTGATTAATATATGAAATATGTGTGTGCTTTTTTATAAGTTTTGAATTTTAAACTTCAGTTTATTTTATACTATTGTGGAACAGTAGCAAAGAAGTATATTTCTTTAACATGTGTAGGCTTTTTAGACTTTCCTCCTTTAAACATTTTATTTTTTTTTTATTAAGAATATTTTCTGTGAGGTTGGAGACATAACTAGTAGATAAAATAACCAGCTGCTTTTCTGGAAGGCCTCTAATTAAGTTCACAACTTCCAGTTAAGACGGCTCACAAATGCCTATAACTCCTTTCCAGATGATCTGACAACCTTCTTAGCCTGCCCAGTACCTGCATACTGGTGGCAGACACACACACACGCACAAACACGCACACACACACATGCACACACACACGCACACACACACACACATACACACACACACCACACCATACTTAAATAAAAGTAAAAGTATGTTTAAAGAAATTTCCATGCATGTATATTACAAATTTTATACTTATTCATTGCCTGGAATTCTATGTATTGTCTCCTGTCCACACAGGCTGAACCCTAAAGGATTCTTTCTTGAATTGTGAATGTATGATCATAAGACTCCAGAAACCATGAAAAATTATAATGTTAAGGAAACTCACAAAAGTTATGAGGGTCTTAATTACCTTCATCAAATTTTTAAAAGTATTGAAGAATTCCTGGTGAGAGAGGGACTCTTTAGTGGGTCCTGCCCACAAGGTATGCAGAGAAATCCAACAAAGGAGCTTTTCTGTCAGCACACCTGTTCCGTGAGATTTTCAGTGATGTATCTACTTCATAGTCATCCATACTCTTGTCAGTAACTCATCCCCTATATTGTTGTAATTCACTCTAAAAGTTCACCTGTTCAGTCAGACACACTTGGAAGGAATTGTTTTAAAGTATTTCATTAATACCCTACATGAGACAAACACGTATCTTATTCATGTCTCTCAAGAATATGTCATTCAAACAAAGATAAGCCTGGTTTGATTTTACTTTTATTTTGAACCTTGTACTGTGTTTAACCTACCCAATGTCAACACTTATAGCAAAAAATAAAACATAGATTTTGTTATTTTTTTTTTACATGTAGTTTCCCATCCCTCCTCTCTTCACAGTCCCTTTGCACTTTCTCCCTTCTCTCCAAACCCTTCAACGTCTCCTCCTATGTTTCTGTTCAGAAAAGAGTAGGCTGCCCATAATTATCAGCCAGCCTTGGAATACCAAGTTGTGGTGAGGCTAGGTATTTTTTCCTACTATGGTTAGATGAAGACATCTGGTAAAATGAAAGGGTCCCCAAAGCAAGCAACAGTCAGAGATAGCCCCTGTTCCTATTGTTAGGGGTTCCATAATAAGACAAAACTACATAACTGTAACATATATGCAGAGGGCCTAGATCAGTCCCATGCAGGCTCTCTGGTTGTCATTTTAGTATCTGTCACCCCTTATGAGTCCAGGTTAGTTGATTTGTAGGTTTTCTTGTGGTACCTATATCCATCTGTCTCCAACAATCCTTCCTCCCCCACTTCCACAGGATTTTCCAAAGAAATGCATAACCAGGCTTCAATACCCAGACCCAGAAAAGCTAAGTAATCTGTGAAGGGAAAATAGAAAAGACATAGACCTTGGATAGGGGAGGGATCTGGATGGAGGTATAGGGATAGAACAGGAGTGAGCAGTTGGGAGTAGATTGAACGAGAGAAAACTAGAATCTGAGGCATCTCCGGGATGAGCTAGAAACCTAGTACATTGGAATCTCCTGGGAATCTATGAAGATAATATGATTATCATTAAGACTTCTAGCAATGGGGGAGGTAGAGCCTGAACAGATCATCTCCTGTAATCAGGCAAGACTTCCAGGAGAAGGGTTGCGACACTAACCCAGTCACCAAGCTTTTCAACCCAAAATTTGTCCTGCTTATAGCATGTGCTGTGGTAAAGAAGGCCCAGAAATTATGGAAGTGACCAACCAATGACAGGCACAGATTGAAGCCTGTACCAAGAAAGATAGCTCACACCTGAAAGTCAGAACCCAGAGGCAGAATGATAGTCGGAAAGCTAGGATAGAATCAAGCATTACTGGCAAGTAATAATAATAATAATAATAATAATAATAATAATAATAATAATAATACAGTGAAGTGATTTTCTAACTATTATCTTCAGTTCACAGGTTGGTGCCTAGACCAACTGTCATCACAGAGACTCTGATCCAGCAACTGATGAAAACAAATTCATAAACCCAGAGCCAAACATTAGACACAACATAGTTTTCAAGTGTAATAAAAATCATTATTGTGATTTTACTCCCTGTGGCCTGCATAGTGGAGGATGAATGTTGCTATGTCCATCTTACTACCAGGTAGTGAGCCCTGTCACTGATCCAGGAAATCCAGCTCACTTGCCTTTGAAATAACAAAGCCCTTACCTTACCTCATTGTTCACTTGATTTCATTTGAATGAAAGTCATGTTTCCCTGCCCTTTTGAATACTAGAATTCAACTGTATAGAAGTAATTGGAAAGTAAGATTCTTTTTTTTAAACAACATAGTAAAAATTTGAAATTTGTGAAAGTCTAAAAATAAGGTTAACCTAATTATCTTATATCAAAGGGCTAAGTGAAGTTTACAAAAATGTTTCAGAGAAGAAATGAAGAATACACAAAGGGAAATGCAAAGCCTGAGAAGGAGAGGGGCACAGGAGTCATACATAATGGAAGATAATGAAAGCAAACAAGGGGCTCAATAAGTAATCAGAGCTTGGATGCTCTTTCTTATGTAAAATCCATTCAGAGAACTGTGGTTTAGACAATGCTTTGCTAGTTTTTTTTTTTTTTTTTTTTTAAGTTTTCAAGCTTAAAGGACTTTTTAAAAATTAATTTAAGGACTTCTTGGGTACAAATAAAATCAATATTTATGACATGCTGATATGATAGCAATTACAGGTCTATCATATGCTAAGATAGAAGATGAGTTCTCAGTGTCATGGAATGAGACACTCCTGGTGAAGAAATCAAGTAGGAAATCATTAGCCAAGAGATGATGCAGGTAAGAAGGCTGGGGTTAATTCTGCGGTGTTGTCACCCCTCTTTGTATATTGTAAAGGTTATTTTTGTTTTTAGTATTCCTATTTCAAAATTAAGAACAATACAATTTTAATCAGAAACAGGAAGTAACAAGACAGTGCACAGTTGTAAAAAAAAAAAGTAACAATAGATGTGGGAGGCCAAAAAGGTAAGACGTACCTAAGGAAGTTGGATGGATCATTTGCACCTCTGAAGACAAAGATTCTGGCTTAGTGTTGATGCAGCGAAACTTTTAAAAACAAACTGTGTTCCTAGCGTTTCTTACACTCGTGGACACACTGCTCACCTCTCTGGCTTAATATCATTCAACCAAAGAAAAATTTTACCACATGCCTTCAGAAGTATGCAGATCCTCTGTTTACAGTGTCAGAGTCATATCACGAACACATAAATTTTAGATAATATTTTCATGCAGCAAATGTTTCAGTAAGAGAAAAGACTAATTAACTTGTCAAATCTCTTTTTTCCAGACAGCATAAATGCAATAGATTCTAGCTTAATGAAATATTCCACTCCCCCTCATGCCAAATTTGTATTTGACTGTTTCTCCAGCTGTCCTAGTCTGAGTTCAGAATTAGTGAGCAAACTTCAACACTGGGGAAAAAAAAAAAGACTAAATAACCTTACTAATCATTAAAAATGTTTTACGTTTTTACTTTTGAAAACAGACTCTTTTCTCATACAATATATCCTGAACAGAGTTTCTCCTCCCTCCGCTCCTCTCTCCTCTCACCCGAATTTACCTTTCCCTGAGATCCATATCAGAAAAGAACAGATCTTCAAGAGACAACAGTCAAAGATTACAAAAGAAGATACAATAAGACAAAGAAAAGGTTCTCCTATCTGGGCAGAACAAGGTAACTAAAATAGAAGAAAACAAGAGTCCTATGAGCAGGCAAAAGATTCAGAGACACATTGTTAGGACTCCTACAATACATGTATACATGTCTAAATATAATGACCATTATTAATAAGATACTAATTTATTAACCTGACAACATATTATGATATGTCAAATTTATTTAAATATTTGAATATTTTTAAAAATTTAAAATGCTTCTTTAGCTTATTATTTCTGAAGAAAAGTTGTTTCAAGATTGCTAAGGTTAATTTGCATCTGCCTTTTAATATTAAGACACCATGAATATTTATAATTCACATATCTTTTTTAAAAAATGCATATGGATTACAATCAATATATTTACATATGAATACACACCTTATTACATATGAATACATAAATATTTTGAATTATTTTTAAGTGATCATTTTATTCTATTATTCATGTTCATCAGAAATCATGTGAGAATTCTTACTGCAATAATCTATTTGAAGAGAGAAAGATAAAATTGTTAAGCAAAATAAACACAAAAATTGTGAACTCTACATGGAATTCTATACTTGATTGTGTTTTTTTTTGCCATTCTATATCCTTATAGTAGGTATATTTAATTTTACTTTTGTAGCCATTAAATTAAATATCTTTTAGTTTTATAATTCTTAATGTGTATTTAACAAATAGGAAAAATGAATATCATTTTGCTACTGTTAACTTGTTTAAACATATTTATAAATATTTATGCACTTGGTCTGCTAAGAGCAACTCTCAGCAATAAAGCTGTTCATGTTTTTTATTAGAAATATTTGTAATTTTTTCTTGTTACTTTTCTCCAAATCCATGAATAATAATTAACAGTGACTTCAATAAAGCAAACATCCAAATACTGCATTTTTTTTTCAGAAAATGTTTGAGTTCTTTCTAGATTTTGAGGAAACTTCTGTCTGCCCAAGTCTTTTTCAGGGACTTCCTACAACATATCTGCCAAAGCTACAAGAATCAGCTTTAGTCCTGTGTTCCTAGACTCACTCTTGGGCCAAGTCAACAGTGCTCCTGAGTACTGGAACAGGCAAAGTGCTCCAAAGAACTAGCTTCTGAGACTGCAGTGTTCAATTCATGCCTATTCATAAACTTGAGGGGAAATATGTGCTACACTGTGGAGAGCCATATCCAAGGTGGCATTTTTCTTCAACTTTTACACGGTCAGAAAGGGTGATCACTAATTGAGTAAACTACCTTGAGTTCTTAAAGTAGTTTGTGGAATGAGGGCAATTGCATTTGAGACATATCAAAGCAAGAAATAATAGAATATTACCATTGTGTTGCCCTCAAACTACCTTGAGTTATTCAATAAACATGATGATGGGGCATTCAATAGTGACATATGATATTCAAGTCCTTTTTTGCTCATTTTGCTAATTATTAGAAAAACACAGATGTTGTCATATGAATGCTGTACAAATTAAACACTGAGTAAGTTGTTACTTCTTTTGAAAGTAACTGCTCAAAATTTACATAAAATTATGACATACCCTTCAATAATTGAAAATTAAAATATGTGACAATATGTACTGGAAATGATCTTACAAGAAAGTAAGCATATAGACCCAGGAAGCTTACAGTTTTGTAATCAATACAGCTATTTTTGTACACAATTATATGTTTTAAAAAATGGAGGAAGCCTGTGGTAAAGTCCGACTTTGAGTAAAAAGTAAAACCTGTAATCTGAGTGTCACACATAGATAAACAAGGTTACATACATTAAATATCAACATAATAGCTGACAAATAGGTTAAGCTTAAAAAATAACAGCAACAAATCACTAGGAGATAACTTGGGCTTTTAAAAAAGACCTTTCACTTTAAGAAAAAAATCATTTTATTTTCCACTCAGAAAGCAATTTCCTATTTTAAAACTCCATGTCTAACTTTGACATTAAACTAATATGTATTGATTCATATCTCTCTGGTTGTACTAGAGAATATTGATTCATATGTTAAAAAAATATGGGCACCTTTATCACAGCATTCCTGAAATTAATATTTTAACATTTTCAAGAAGTAGCAATCTATTCTATCAGTATATTAATATTCTGACCTCAAATATCACGTTTGTAGTAAAAGGATATGCAGAGATGCTCTCTTCTGTGTTATAGAATTTTGTCAGTATTGAACTGCATCTCTTCCTATCCAACAGTTTGTCCTTTCAGCTTTTGCTGTGAATATTAAGCACTATGCATGAAATTGATAAATATTTCACATCCAGACTTTGGAAAGTAAAACTGGTTTTCATTTTGGACAAAGCTACAAGTACAGCTCAGCCTTTTTTCTCAGGATGGTATGACAAGGTTTCATGTTTCTAACATCCCCTAACTTGAACTTACAACATACATGTTATAAAAGAACACGACACAAACCTTTCTACCTCCAAAATGTGATTTAATAGACAGTATTATATATTCACAATTACAAAGACCTGTTTGCTGTATGAAACTCAGGGTTATAACCCCTCCCAGAATTTTGATGGCATTGATTTCACATAGTAGAATGAGGTAAGAATGCAATCTTTCTAGGATTAACTCATTTCTTACAGCTGTGAGGTGTAGAAAGAAGGTATTACTATGGTGAAATAATTTTGAAGTCTAAGAATGTATAAGTATAAATCCAAAGAAAGAACTATATGTTCAGGATGTGAAAATAAAAACTAATAAAAATACTGAGATTTTTTTTTTTAATATGTCACTTTTCCTTTTCAGCTCCACCACAAATAATTGATGGTTAATTGTCCTATTGAAATAATATTCTCAGGTTAATTTTATAACAGTCACATTCTTCCACGCACCACACCCCAGTGTCTGCACTCTGTGCGCTATTACCCAGTTAGCGAGCTTCGGGCAAGGGAGCTGGAGGTTAAAATACACAAACACACACGGACAGAGAGACAGCGACACGGGTCATCCTTGAATTCCCCAAGAATGCCCTCTTTATTGTGTTCAGGGGCAGATTATATAGAGATAGCCACGCCCCAGCCAAACCCACCAGAAACCACTCTCTTGCCATCAGGAACTCCTGAAGGTCTCGTGCTCAGAGCAGCTGTAGGCACTCAGATCAGGGGATTACAAGAAATTCAGGATCTGGGGTCTCACTGCTCCCAACAGCATTCCTTACACATACTGTTCCTGGCTTAAATGCCTTTTTCAACATAGTCTATTCACTGGTCACATCTTCCTAGTACCCATATTATCGAAATTTTCATAAAAACTCTAAGTTCTAAGTTCTTAAAGTATGATACCTACTTATATGATACTAATTTTTAATTATGATTTTTTTCTCGTTATTCTTTGAGTATAGTACAATGATTCAATAGTTGTATATAACATGCAGCAACAAAATTATAGTGTCTGATATTTTCCAAGACATAAATATTTCTCATTTCTTTATGTTCGGAAGCTTCAGATTTTTCTAGTTGTTTATAAGATCTTAAAGAAATTATCATGAAACTTAGTGGAACTATTATAATGTATAGGTCCTCATTCATAGGTAGGAGGTAAAAGATTTGGTGAACATACAAGTAGATAAGAAGGGAACAGTCGCCACAGGGCCTAAAATGAATAGAGTGGGTGATTTATAGAGGTGACAGCTGTAGGTACTCATATGTGGTTAGATAGAAATAACAAGCAGTAGTGATCTAAACCACAATGGGTGCTTAGAATAGTAATTAAATTTAAGAGAACACCACCCTAATAGTCATGATACTGCTAAAACATTCTTGACAGATTTATTTAATTAATATGAAAGAAACAATGTTGGTACATGCCTATTTAAGGGGAAAATTAAATGTTTGAATTCTGAAACAAATAATGCCATTAGAAATTTAAACGAGTTATTAAAAACACTAAATACAAAAGAGTCACTCATGTTAATGGTAATATAAATTGGTATATTTGTGACAAATAATTTTATATGAGCTTTTATAATGTTATAACATTCATTCCATAAATTGTACTCAGAATTAATTATTTCACAGAAGTAATGTTGTATCTATTTATATTAGTTCTTGTAGGGATGAGTCCCACCCCTTAGGGGGCGTGTTTGCCTCGGGGTAATGTTTGCCTATAAATTTGAATGGCTGGGAGCATGCTTGCCAAATTTATAGGCAAACATTAGCCCGAGGCGAACACGCCCCCTAAGGGGCAGGACTTATCCCTACAAGTTCTTATAAAATTGTTTAGTGTACCGTAGTTTAAAATGGAAAAACTCTGAAGAACCTATTTGCCTATGTACTGAAAATATGTGCGTAAATTTTAATGTACTATTATCATGTGATGGTATGCTTTCATTAAATTGGTTAGAAAAAAAATAACAGCTTTGACCATAGAAAGTGGGCGATATTAATTGAAAAGGCAGATAATAAGGTAGCTCACCAAAATAGCACCACTTAATTCCTATTTATTGTTGACCTTGTCTATAATATATCAGCAAGCTTTCAAAGCTCAGAATTCACACAAAACAAGGAGTTATTTCTTACTTGATTAAATGCCCTGAAAGTGGAGGGAGATTTTCAGTGCCAAGCTTCATCCACCACCCAAGTTTTTTCTGAGTACATAGTATCAGGCTAGGTTCCTAGTGACCATGGTGAATGGAAAAGAACTAAAACTTGACCATGATCCAATAGTTCCACCAATGTACAATAAGTTAGGGACTATCATCTATTGTGTATCTAAAAGAAAGGTAGAGAAACTGGTGAGCTTTACTGGCTGAGAATGGATACACATTAACATTATTTAGAAGCTGTATTTGAATGAGCAGAGAAAGAAAGCACAGGTATTTCACAAAAGGCCCTGTAAAATGTTAAGATCTGAAAGTAAAATTATGACTTCTATGTAGAAATTATTTTATCATCAACAGTCATATTTTTGAACATATCAGCTGCATATTCTGAGGTGAGAAATAAGTTTAAAATGGATACTAAACTCTGTAAATTAGTATAGATTAATTTTAATCTCTTCGTGTGTATTTGTAGTTTGAAAGTCTGAAATAAGTAGTTTCATTCAGTGACAATTAAAGTACAATAATTTCATGGAAACACACACACAAAAATTTAATTTAACAATATTATACCATTTGATATTTATGTTATAAAATGATGACATAATATCAAATATGATCAAAATGAATATATCAAATTTTTATTTACTATGTCAGTGCCAGTGTGAATCCCAATTGTCGCGCACGCCCCTCCTCCCCCCATCCTGTGCTATATGAGCTAGAATCCAATTCATGAGCTTCTGGCAATGGGCTGGAGGGTGAGGAAACACACACACAGAGACAGACAGACACACGGGCCCCTAATCTCTGGTACAAAGCCCTTCTTTAATAGCACCATGGAGGCTTAAATACTCAGCAGTCAATGGCCAACAGGTGAAAATCCCATCCTCTGATCCTCTAGGCAAGGCACAGCTTTTAGTAAATTCAATTAAAAGGCTCTTGACAAGGAAGAGCTGCTGATGGTCAGGACTCCAATTGGTCCTGACACCCAATAAGCGTGTTACATGTTTTGTTTTGTTTTGTTTTGTTTTTTGTTTTTTTGTCAAAATGTTAAAATAATAGTGTTTAGAAACTTACAGGTCATACAGTTAGTAAGTACTACAGTGGTATTATTTTGTACAAAATTTTAAAAGTAAATAAAAACACTTGCCTTTTGCATCAAATTTGACTCAGCCTCACCTAGTTAAATCAAATTAAGTACAATTGATGGGCAGACAACTAGTTAAAACAGTCATGTTAAGCTGCATAGTGTATACTGATTTACATTTCCTTTTCCTGGTATTGACCCTAGTGTATTGTACATGGTACCCAAGCACCTTAATACTGAGCTGCAATACCTGTTCACAGAGACAGGACTTAGTTAAGTTGTGCAGGCTTGCATTAAACTTGGATCCTGTTACCCCACTCCCAGAATATCTGCAATTGCAAGCATACATAACAGAGAACAACTCCTAATTCCACATTTTATGTATAATAAATAATTGAGTGAATAGAATAACATTATTAAATATTTTTCTACTAATCATTGTTATATATCATTTTAAGTAAGTTTGTTTAAAAAATCTCTTATCAATGATCTATGAAGATTGACTTAATTACGACTATTAATTCTGTAAATTATTTTTCAAGATTTGAGGACTCACTATATAATATATATGAAATTACCAAGAAAACAATGCAAAGCATACATTTTGTTCTGGTCTCATGAGAAAAGTTCTTGATAAGCCATCAAGGCCGATCTCAAGTGCATCTATATTTTTGGCCTCCTAAGCACTAACACTGAACTGGAGAACAACAGATTTGAGTACTTTCTAATCTTTTTGCTATCTTTCCCGTTTTGATTTGTTCCTTAAGATAAGGTCTCATACATGTAAGCTGATTTTGAACACATTATATGAGCAAGGGTTAACTGGAACTCTTGATCTTTTTGTTTATATCTCCTAAATTCCAGGATTTATACACAAGTCAGCAGGTTTGCTTATAGAATGTTTGTTACTTATTTGCTTATTTTGGTGTTAATAGGGATTGAACCTAATTAATTCTAGGCAACAGCATTAATACTGAACTACATTCCCTAACTCATTATCTCCCATATATGAAATGTAGGCAAATATATTACCAATACTCATTTATTTGTTTGGTCAACAGTAGATGGTGGAAAGTTTTTAGAAATTCAAGCCTGTTGCTAAAACTCGGGAGGGGGGTTGAATATTTAAGGTTAATTTATTCCTAGTGTTCTTAAGACTTTTATTTTTAAAAAATTTTATGAGAATACAAAAGATGTTTCTAAGACAAGTATTCGTGCATTTTAATTGAGAAAGGGTGACTGCCTATTTCCTAATGCCATATTACAGAGTCAGGAACTGTTATGGCTTAATGAAAACTGTCCATGAGAGTCTCAGACATCTGAAGACTTAGGTCCCTGTTAGTGACTCTTTTGTGGTAATTAGTGGGTTTTGATTTGCTGCTGTCACTGAGTCTGGCATTTGAAAACTGAAGGCCTTACCCTCTACCCAGTTTTGTCTCGCTGCTTCATATGTACACTTCTAGGTGTGATTTCAGTTGGATGTTCTAGCCGCCATGCTAGACCACTCACATGCCTTTCGGCAAGATGGTGATGGACTCTTATCCCTCTGGAACCATAAGCCCAAATATACCTTTTGTTCTATGTGCTGTCTTGAACATATGTCTCACAGCATAGAATGTAAGATATACAGTTACTATAGCAACATAAAAATTTACATTTTACTTATTATGATTTTGTTAAGAGTTTATTGAAATATTGTAAGAACATTTTTTGCATTTATTTTATATAATTAGAATATAATTTTAATACAGATTTTAATTTTTCTGTATTAATGCAGAGTGGAGTAACAAACAGATCATTTTCTGCTCTTTTGTTCTATTGTTGTTTTTGTTCTTTTTTCAAGACATGTTTTCTTTGTGTATCCTTGGATGTCCTGGAACTCGCTTTGTAGTTGATGCTGTAACAAAATAAAAGCATTCATGTGAAAACTAGACATCACTGTCTAGCACATTTGAACACTCAGAAAACACATTTCAATAAATTACTTTTGCTTTTATTTTAGCCATATTCAGTGAAAATATGTCCCATATGATTTTCAATTTCTCTTCAGTCTTCATTCATATGAATGTATTCAATGAAACATATTTTTTTTTCATGTAGCAGCATAAGTTCTATTCTTTTATGGGAAATTATCTTTGCTGTAGCTTCATTAAAAAGAATGTTTCTACACTTATTATATGGACAAGAATCCTAAAATATAATGAAGGCATGCTGAATACCTCAATGTACAACATGAAGATTAGGGTTACTGATAATACAAACAGGTGGGACAAATTTTTTGTTTTTTTGACTATTGCATTAATGTCATAGGACATGAACTGTCTGGATTTAATGGACAACCAAGGCTACCTATTACTGACAACAAAATTCGTGAAAAGCACATTTTCTGAAACACCACAAATAGACAGGGAATATTGATCAAATCATTCAGATCCCAAGTATTAGAAGGTATGACCTAGGAATGTGTTCATTAAAGTCAGACAGAAAGGATACCATTTCCTGATCATAGTTCCTTCAAATTCCCTTATAGCTCACCACCTGGGCCTTAGATTCACGGAAGATTAACCTTTTTGGTTTCAGATATTCCCAATGCATGTTGACTCATGAGTGGAAAATTCACTCTTTCTGTTGCTGAGTTCTTGTCAATCATGTAGAAGTGATGTTCAATTATGCCATCAATCTTCTTCAACTTGACCTTTATTTTAGGAGATTGACTTGTTCCTTGAAGTCCTTCCCTGCATGGAAAACACTTAAGGTGAACTCATTACTGTAGTTCCTTGATATAAACATTCAAAGATGTCACAAACACATTAGTACATTATCACCATGCATACTGTAAAATGCCCAATGTTGTATTAATGACTTCATTGTAACTAATTTGAAATTAGCATGACCAGTGTAATACTACAAAGGTTCTCAGGTTTAGTATAATATCAGAACTACCCAGAAAGCTTGTAAATATTGAGATCACTAGGCCTGATGGTCACCAAGGTTCAGAGATATTACAAGAATAAGGCATTGTTCAAAATATAGTTCTGAACATTAATAGTTTTAACTTATCTATAAAAAATATAGACTAGCATATTGGATTCTAGAATAGGAGACAACTATTGTCAATAATGAAACCCCACCGTCAACAAATGAAACTACGTTTGAATAAAAGGATTCTAAAAGGAATTCAAAAAAATATGAAACTAAGTAACAATCAGCCGTAACTACTTTGATATTTTACAATATAGCCTTTAATCCCAAACTAATCAGAATAAATAAAGGAGGTCGGTTTGGACTTATCAGAATCAAGTCAAGGGTATACAAACTCTCCACTCCTATTCAATATAGTGCTTTAAGTTTCAACAAAAGCAGAAACACAATATAAGAAAAATGTCAAAATGAAACAAATTAGAAAAGAATACAATGTATTGTTTTTATACAGACAATAACAAATATACACAAGATACTCTGAATACTCTACTAAAACTTTTGGAACTGATAAATAATTTCAGCAAAATGGCTGGAATCAAAATTAACACACAAACCTCAGTAACCTTTAAGAAACAATCTCAATCACAATAACCATCCAAAATAAACAAACAATCAAAAATGCACACACACACACAAAGTAAAGAAAACTACCTAAACACAGTCAAACAAAAAACCTGGAACAAACCTAACCAAGGATATAAAAAGTCTCTAGCAGAAATTTAATTCCTTAAGGAAATAAATCGAGAAAACCACAAAGAATTAGAAATACTGTCAATAATCATGGATTGGCAGATTGATACTAAGAAAATGGCCACTCTACTAAAAATCAATAGTTCCAATACAATCTCAATATACCAGGGCCCTTTTCACAAATATGGATAAAACACTCCAAATTTTCACTGGATTTACAGAGTTTCAATGGTAGTCAAAACAATTCTTAAAAATAAGGAGGTATCA
The DNA here is from genome assembly GCF_018167655.1 of Microtus oregoni. Classification (NCBI taxonomy): domain Eukaryota; kingdom Metazoa; phylum Chordata; class Mammalia; order Rodentia; family Cricetidae; genus Microtus; species Microtus oregoni. The sequence goes on along the minus strand of NW_024543080.1, from coordinate 36,427,069 downwards.
CAATACCTAACTGTAAATTATACTATATAGTAAACAGCAATGTACATGCAGGAAAATACACATAAAAATGAGCGGACTTGAATGGAAGATCCAGACAAAATTATCATAGCTGCACCTATGATAGCTAATTGACACACATGCACAAAATATCGTAACAAATATTACCAAGGAAACCTGGATTTCAACATGAGAAAAAAAATCTCACTGCTGCCAATTATGTCAATGCCAAATAAAGAAGGAACATTAACTTAAGACTAGATAACTTGAAATTATTAGGAGAAAAAGTAAGGATCACACTTCAAATTATAGGCACAGGTAAGGACTTTAGAGTCCAGGGTATCAGGGGATAAGACAAACAGTTGGCAATGGGATCTTGTAGTACTTAAATAGTGTCTATAGAGAAAAGAAATGATCAAGTCAATTTACAGCCAATTACACTTGGGAGAAAACATTTACCACCTAGACATCAGACAGAGGTAAGTGTTTAGAACTGGCAAAGAATCCAGAAAATTAAATATCAAGTAAATGAAAAACCCAATTAAAAAGGAACTACAGAAGTGAAGAAAAGGTTCTTAAGAGGATAAATACAAGTGGTCATTAAACACTTTAAAGTGTCCAATCACCTTAACCATCATGAAAATACAGATTAAAACTAAATTACAAACTCCATCTTGTGCCAGGCTGAATAGCTTAAGCAGTAATACAAATGACAACCAATGCTGGCCTGGATGTAGGAAGTGAGTAACATTGGGCACTAGTGGTTGGGGTTTAAACTAGTGAATCCACTCTGAAAGTCAAATGTTTTAAAAAAAAACAAGCAAGCAAACAAACAAACAAACAAACAACAACAAACTAATAGCTCTACACTGTGACCTGGATATACCACTCTCGGTCATATACCCAGAGGACTTTATATCTCGCTACAAAGACAATTATACATTCACATGTATAAAAGGCTCTTCCTTTTCACAGTGGATTGGGGAAGAGAGTCGTGAGAATATTATATACATGTATGAAATTTTCAATGAACTACCTCATTGCAAAAGTAATAGCAGGGATTGTTTTTAATAAATTCAGGACTATGTGAAGACTTGGCAGCCCTGAAATTGCAGTGCAAAGAAATTATTAGAAGCATTGTGTGTGAGAACTGATATTTTTCTTCTAGTTACAAGTGATTTTCATCTATGAAGTGGCTAAAATTAATAACCAGTCCCTCTGTTGTAATTTCCGACATTAATCATAAGTTAACTAGCATATGCATATAACGCTTTAGACACTGCTCTCACAAGCTGAATGAGTCTGTGGTCATAATTAATTTGAATTAAATTGCTGGCATCACCAAAAGACCAGCATAGAGCTTAACAAAAGAAGCATCACTTGAACAATGAATATTATAAATTTGTACATGCAAAATATGTTCTTTGGGGGAAATCTATTTTGATTTTCCACTTTATTTGGGAAGCTATTCATTAAATATGCTGGTCATGATTCTTAATAGATGTGTTTAAAATAATTCCTCAAGTGCTAATAATATATAGCAAACAAGATGCACCATGATTTTTTGTATCCTTGCTTTACGCTATTAAAATCATTGTGGAACATTTAGACCAAGAATACATATTCTTAAGGAAGTGAGTCTTTCTTGCTAATGCTTTTATTGAGCTATATATTTTTCTTCACTACCATCTCTTCCTTTCCCCCACCCTTCTACACTCTCCCATTATCCCCATGCTCTCAATTTACTCAGGAGATTTCTGATATCCACAGCAGCTTTACCAGTATGTACTCCCACCAGCAATGGAGTAGTGTTCCCTTTACCCCACATTCTCAAAGAGTGATTTTTTTTTAGGATGGAAGAAATGGTTGAATGATTAAAAGCAAGAGTTTGATCCCCAGCACCCCTGGCAAAGCTCATAATAATTTATAACTCCAGTTCCAGGGAGCCTGATATCTTACTCTGGCCTCCCTAGGCACCAGGCATGGAACTGTTTCACAGAAATATATTCAGGAAAACATATATATATATATATATATATATATATATATATATATATATATAGTTAGTTAGTTAGTTAGTTATAGTTATATAGTTATAGTTATATAGTTATATATATATATAAGAAAACTCAAAACACATATTTCCTGTGAGGTTAAAAATAGAAAATTTTGTTTATAAATATCTTAAGCTAGAAATAGCTTCTCTCCCTATTTGGTTGAGTTGTTTGCTTTACTTGTTAGGAAAGGCAAAGGTTCTAAAGCATCGTGCTTTATCATGAGGTATCAGCAGTAGACATCCCAAGGGTAGATAAAAGGAAAATTACATAATAAATTTAAAATAATATCTAGGCAAGTTTCCTATTTATTTTTTCTAAATTTTTGGACACACAATTTCAGTATTGCTAGGTTTTTAAATTCAGGTTTATAATAGTAAAGAATTTTATATCATGGTTTTCAAGTTATTCAAATAATTCTTAATTAACCACTGCCCTCTGAATGAAGCAGAAAATGACAAGTTTCAGGCTTTGTGGTTTATATGATATAACCTGAGCATATTTTGCATTTTTTCTTAAACTTATGATAATTTGAAAAATGTGTGGTTAGCAATATTCTCTTTATTGATATATTTTTATAGGCTTGCTTAGAACAACGTTAACATTGGGAGGATTATGGATGATGCTGAAACCTGATTAAGAATTCCCTAAAGGGAATTTTTTACTAAGGCTGTTTGACTGATTAAAACTTCATTAACTCTGGAAAGTTTGGCATGTGGCAGTTTCAAAATCTAATTATAATTTAACTTTTACTATCTCCAGGCCTGTAAAGGACCAGTCATTTCCCACACCTGCACTAGATCAAATATCCTGATAAACAGCTAGATACCTTTGGAACGTATTAACTTAAGAAACTCTATTCTCTGTCAATCAAAGAGCTAAGAATACTATCAGATAATATCTGAGACTGATAGCTAAGATACCTCTGCCTGACTGCATCTCATCTATCTCTTTGATATTTCTACGATAGTATTTTAAAATCCTCTTTTCTAGATGCTTATGAAATATAAAATGGAAAAGACAAAATTACATAGCCCCTCAAGTTTCTTATGAATTGTGATTTTATAAATTTTATTTAAGATTATTAACAATAAAATGTAAAAGCATTTAATAATAATGGATTCATCTTATCAAGTTATTATGAAAGTTAGTCAGTGTTAACTCAATATTTGTATTTAACTTAATCTAAGAAAGCAACAAAAACTTAGGATCTACAGAAGAAATACGAATCAAAGCTAGCCGGGTGGTGGTGACGCACGCCTTTAATCCCACTCGGGAGGCAGAGGCAGGTGGATCTCTGTGTGTTCGAGGCCAGCCTGGTCTACAAGGACAGAAACCAAAAAGCTATGGAGAAACCGTGTCTTGAAAAATCCAAAAAAAAAAAAAAAAAAAAAAAAAGAATCAAAGCTAGGCCTTTATTGCATATTTCTTGACAAATATCAATCCATAAAATAAGAAATGCCTTTAAAGCACAAGTTCTGTCATATCTCTTTTTTCCTCAATTGATACTATCTTCACCATTTTTCCCATTTCTCTCTTTGTATGACCTGTATCCTTTTATATCCTTTCTATCATTCCAAATCTCTCAACACAATAAAATACTCAAAAAAAAAAAAATCCTGGAGTCATGAAATGACTGATCTATGACTATATTTGCTATGTTACTATACAACTTCACGAAACTGCTTCTGCATTAGAACATGAAATTGTGCTAACCCAAACCAATGTGGTAACCCAAATCCATGTTTCAGAGACATGGTCCCTCATATTTGGCTTCCACATAAACTATCTGTTATTTCTTTTGCAGCAAAGCCTATGCCTTTGTGTGACAGAAGTTTGGACTGCTCAAGAGACACACATGAATGTTGTAGTATATACAAAAAGGCCATGGACTTTATATTTGTTTTTTTTTTTTTTTTTTTTTTTTTAGACATGGTTTCACTGTACAATCCTGGCTGTCCTGGAACTCATTCCATAGATCAGGATGCCTTCAGACTCGCAAAGATCCACTGCCTCTGCCTCCTATGTGCTGTGCTTAAAGGCATGTGTCACAACTGCCTGAATAGATTTCATGTGGAAGCGTGATATAAAATAGTGCTTAGAGCATTGAGTACTGTGTTGGCCCAGGTCAAGGTTTCAGATAGTAAAACTATTATTAACTGAAATCTAAGTCATTCCTGGGATACTGTGGCAAGTCATATGGCTGCCTTTTGCCTATGTCCTAAGAACTTGATTAAGTCTAAATTTAAAGGCAATGGAGCAATTCATTTGCCAGAGGAAATTTCGAGACAACAAAATATAGAATATGTGGTTCAGTCATTATTCCTCATGCTCCTGCATGCCTACGGTGAAAAAGCACAAGTGATGTGGAGAGACTAGAACACGTACAGTTTGGGGAAGAGGAAGGAGCTACATGTTTCATCTTGCAATCAATGTATACAATCAAGGAGAGACTGCAAATGTTAAAGATATTAGTACCATTAAAAACAGGGTTGCACTATAGAGAAACAAAAGAACAGTTGTACTCAGAGTAGGACTCCAGTCAACTACACATCCAAATTTTTAAAGGAAAAGGTCTATGGGTTTTCTAAACCTAGAAAAAAAAAACTGAAAACAAAAGGTTTTGCTCTTAAGGTGCATGGGAAGAGGGATACATCTCAAGCGACAACAGAATTAGGCAGCATAATCTATGGGGTGCTGGCTACAGAGGCTTGAGGTATCTAAAAATGAAAGCATCAGGGATTCTTTCTCTGAAGTGTCAGAGACCTACTCATGTCATGTGTGAAGGTCCAAAGAGTGTAAAAGGTCTTGAAAGAAATTACCTAGAGTTTTGAATGTGGATCTGAAAGTTGGATACTTTTGAAAGCTGGGTATTGTGGCTCAGCTTTTTCCTCTGGATTGTTGGCTGCCTTGGTTCACAAGAATGGATAGAGCAGAAGCAGCTGGGAACAGAGTTCAGATGACTGTAGATACAGCTTATTTCACAGGAAAAAATATGTATATAGTACTGGGGAACCTTGGGATAATCCCTAATTTGTATATAGTGGCACACTCCTATCAAAAGGTTTTGTTTGAGGCAGTTGGATCCTATAGCAGCGTCTTGCTTAGAGACAGCTTTCAGATACAGTCCTTCATGCAGAGAGATATACTCCAGTCTTCCTGGCTGGTTATAGGTTACAATCTACTATTGCCTGGAAGCCTTATCCAAGAAGTGATGCCCTGCTAGAGAAAGTACAGCACTTGGAGGCATGGCATGAGGTAAGATTAGGGGAGCCCTTCCTACCAATTACTTTAATTTTCGTCTTCCTTTAATGAAGCAAGCTTGGTCTACAGAATGAGGTACGGGACATCCAGGGCTGTTAATCAAAGAAACCCTGTCTTGAAAAAAAAAATTGGTAGAGCAAAGTTTATTTACTATTGGCACCTAAAAATCTTAGATCTTAAAATCAATGATTTTCCAGATCCTGGACTGGAATGTCAGCAACTGTGGAAACAAAATAAATCTTTGATATTCATAACTCAAATTCCCCTGGAGCATTGATATTATGACTGAATGCTAATAAATGCCAGTTGTAATACAGATTTTGCAAAGAATTAAGTTTCAATCCCAAATAAAGTCAATAAATTCCTCATTTTGAAACTTGCAATTAGGATACATAATGGTGAGGCAATATAAATTTCATATGAATAACTGCACTATTTTTGTGATGTGAATCAAGGGAGCAAAAATGGTTTCCTAATAAAAAGGCATCCATAATATGCCTAATTATAACTGTCAGTAAGAACAAATTTGAAGGTTTCAAATAGAATAAACTGACTCAATTGTACTATGTTTACCCTGTTTGAGTGTTCCAACTGATACTCTACAGAATTTACATTTAAGAGTACTATGACTTTGGGGGTTGTTGGTGCTGAGGATTCAAACGAGAGTGTTTTTTCGGGTAAGCAAGTGTTCTGCCACTGAATTTACATCCTCAGTCCTGAAACATGAAAGTTTGGCTATAAAACACTTGTACTATGTATGAAAAATTATATATATATATATATGATGTATACATACATATGTGTGTATAGAATAATTTATTTATAGATATAAATACACTTATGTCTGTGTATCTGAAGGAAAATTGCATTCTTGCCTGTATCTGAATGTCCATCTTTACACTTGTATTAAGTTTTTATATGCTGCCTTCCAGACAGGTGAGATGTCATGATTCCTTCACCTTTGTGTCTCTGTCAATGAGTCTTTCACCATGTCTTCCCTCCCCTGTGCCTTGATTTATTTGATCCTCTCATAGAGGATTTTTACATTTAAAAAAAAAGATGTCCAGAAGCTTTCAAAACACCCTTTTGATAAGTTGCAGAATCATTTTTAAAGAGTTGAATAAAGTAGTGTTGTATAGGTTTCTATTCCGATCTCCAGTGGCTGCCCTCCAGCAACGACTTCTCTCACTTTCATGCCAGAAAATTCTGTGATTCACAAGAGCACAGTAAAATATCTTTTCATTCAAACATTTTAAAAGAAAACCATTTGATGTAAAATACAGCATGTTTAAGAACTAACAAAGTTGAACACTAGTTAATCCCCATAGCTACTGTGAAAGGCCTGTGTGTGCTGTCAAACTGATAACATCACTAGATCGACAGGAGAAGGTGGGGGGAGGGAGAGAGAATAAATTAACATCGTTTCTATTCATCTGTTTTTATATAAAATTCTATTTAATTATAGTAATTCCTTTATCATGCTGCCTTCTGTACTAGCTAGCTTTTGTAATTAGTACAAAATCATAAAAATCATTCAAAGGTTGGCATATCTCAATATTTGTCAGGTCTGTTTATGTTGAGCGCCACTCCAAATAACTTGAATACTATGAGTTAGAGAAATGCTTCCATGATATATTTTTTATTGTTCTGAATTCACTGTAAGTGTTGCTGGGTTTCATTTTACAGTTTAAAAAAGAATAAATTTATGTAAAATATGATTGTTCAAACTTAACAAAATTCTTTGTTGATGTTAGAAAAAATACCACTAGGCTGACAGTCATCAGCAATTTAAACATTTGTTAAAGAAATAATTTTATTTGGACCTAAATGGATGTATAATTAATGAATACTAAAATTTTTAGCTTGAACAGTATCAAATATCTAAAACAGAAAAAAATATTACAAGATTGCATAGTAGATTTATTTCACAATGAATGAAGGAGATACTTATTCTTCCAGTTCTATTTCTGAACCCTCTGTGTCAATATACTAACAGACATGTTTCAGCTGTCAAGCCTTATTTACCTTCTCACCAATCAGTGATTACTGAAATTGATTTCCCATGGCCTATCTTAGATTTTGAATTAATCTTTAAAGATGCATTAGAATCATAGTTTAAGGTCCATTTAAATGCCATTTTCCTAATGTATATTCTTATCTCATGTTTCTACATAAAACTTACAATATTGCTTTTACCATTAAAAGGGAAAAATCCACTATAAGGTTTCTCAGTTGATGTAAGGTTTCTATTTCAAGTGTCTTACAATATTTAATTGTGAAACTTTTCTACACTTTTCCTTCTTTACCTAAGATCTTTCCATTCCCAGAAGTCCTGTCTAAACTCTTCTAGCCTAGCTATTGGCCATGCAACTCTTTATTAAACCAATCACAGTGACGCATCTTCACACAGTGTAAAAGGATATTCCTCAACAGGACTCAGTTTATACAATTATATAAGAGATATTACAACATTACAATTTCCAATTTGTATTCCAGGTATCTCAGACCCATGACTATGAAATGACCATGAATGCATTCTCAATGGTAGAGACACTGTTTGTAATTTTCATCTTCTGTTTATCCAGTGTTTTGTCACATGCCTGTTTGCCTCTCTCTCAGCTCAAAGATGTCCACACTGTTAGCTTTTTCTCTAGCGGCAACCACTGCCAACTGAGTACGTCATGTCAGAGCCCTTTCAGCTATTACTTCAGCCCAATCATCCACAATGGCCCTGAACAAAATGGCTTTCATCTTCCCCTTAGATTACCAAACTTTATAGAACTCGTTTCCTTACCCTAGGCGCTGACCTTCATTTTCTTAGAGAATTTAACATGAAGCTTATAAATTTAATTTATTTTCTGCCTTTTTGATGTGTAAATTTAGAAGAAGCTCCTTTTGATTTTACTTCCTAAGGAGGTCTGTCTTAAAAACCTGGTGGTCATTTCTCCAAAATCTGTACTCAGATGAGTTCATAACCCTACCTTTCCAAGGGGGGAAGGTAGAAATCCAACATTTGTAGTTATTTCTTTATCTTCCTAAATTATGTCCTCTTACAGACCCAGAAACCATTACTTTGTCTTTTCTGAATGGCAACATCATTTAAGGTCACTTTCTCCTGTCTCCCAGAATCAAAAACTCTCATTGACCTCAGTTAGCAGAATTGAGTGCAAAAGTGTTGGTCTCATTCTTCCATTGCCATATTCTTCAGTCATATTTCCATTAATTAGTATCTGAAAAATGTACAGAGCAGTTGTCTTCTCTTTGTGGATGCTATCTCTGTGAGGCTGGAGAGTAAAACAAGGACTTCAAATTTTGCTGAAGAAATAGACTAGTTGGCAAAGAGGAAGATAGAAAATCTCTGCATCCAATGCAGACATGCTAAATTATATTGAGTTGTTCTATTATTCACTATAAAACTACAAGTGACATATTTACTTGGGAATTTTGGATGCTTTTTGTGATATGAAATGCATGAAGTTGTAAGTAAAATACATGCAGCAGTTAATGCACATCTGAGAAATCCTAGGTATTGGAAATTGGACAAAAGTGTATATACTGTGGAATAAACTAACTTTGCACTTCAGAACCATTTTTAGATGTGCTTTCACCATTTTCCAGATACCTTCAATAATTGGAAATATATATATTTATATCACTGTTTGTCTTTTGCTACTATGTTTACATCCAGTTCCCTGTTATGAGACACCTGACATAATACCCTTCAGGATATACTCACAGAAAATAAATATCTATACTAATGTGAACAGATATCTTGCACATTGTATTCATATTCTCCTTGGATCAAAGCCTCTGGGCAAAAATATGCTAGCTGGTCACTCTCTACTCTCCATACCACGTAGTTGGAGAGTTTGAAGTAGCTTTGCTTGCACCACACTGTGCACCTACTCTAGCAGCCCATTTCAGCAGATGTGGGAGACAGTTTTTGGTCTAAAATCTTGCAGTTCTCTAAAAGGATATGTTCTTCAATTTCTGACATGCACTTGTGTCATTGTAGAAACTGAAATAAAATCAAAAGTTCTTTAAAAGAATAGATATGATGTAGTTTGTATTTTTCTCTTTCCGTTTTCTTTAAGATTTCTTTTTCCTGCATACACCTTTGAAGCTTCCTTCTGTCCTCGGAATATATGCATTATCAGAATAACCAAGTTATTTGAAACCCAACTTAACCAAAATTTTCCCTTGTAACTATTTCTACAATGTGAGAGAAATGACTTCTAAAGCAATGCTGACTATTTTTAATAAGTATGCATCAGATTTCCCATGTCTCCTCCTTCTCTTTAGAAACTTACGTTCTATGTTTTAAGGTCAAATATGGAGATATAAATATATTCTTTGTTGGGGTTAATATGATCTTTGGTCTTTTCACATGAGGACAGGAATGTGTTCTAGCATTAACTATTTGTTTGTTTGTTTGTTTTGTTTTTTGAGACAGATTTCTGTGCAACAGCTCTGATTGTCTGAAACTCACTTTGTAGACCAGGTCTCACAGAGATTCTCCTGTCTTTAGGTCTCAAGTGGTGGGATTGAAGGCACGTGCCACCATCACATGGCTAACATTACGTTCTTTTTTTATTTTTTATCGATTTTTATTGAGTTCTACATTTTTCTCCTCCCCCTTCAATTCCCAAGGTCACCATGCTCCCAATTTACTCAGGAGATCATGTCTTTTTCAACTTCTCATGTAGATGAGACCTATGTAAGTCTCTCCTAGTCTCCTCATTGTTGTCTAAATTCTCTGGGATTTTGGTTTGTAGGCTAGTTTTCTTTGCTTTATGTTGAAAAACCACGTATGAGTGAGTACATGTGATAATTGTCTTCTATGTCTGGATATCTCATTCAAAATAATGTTTTCTACCTCCCTCCATTTTCCTGCAAAATACAAATGTTGCTATATTTTTTCTGCTGTGTAGTAAGTACTCCATTGTGTAAATGTACCACATTTTCCTTACCCATTCTTCGGTTGAGGAGCATTTAGGTTGTTTCCAGCTTCTGGCAATGACAAACCAAGGTGCTATGAATGTAGTTGAGCATATGTCCTTGTGGCACGATTGAACATCCTTTGGATATATACCCAAAAGTGGTATTACTGGGTCTTCAGGAAGTTTGTTTCTTAATTTTCTGAGATATCAGCACACTGACGTTCAAAGGGGTTGTACCAGCTTGCATTCCCACCAGCAATGCAGTAGTGTTCCCTTTTCCCTACAGCCTCTCCTAAACACAATTAAGGCAATATACAGCAAGCCAACAGCCAAAATTGAACTAAATGGAGAGAAACTCCTAGCGATTCTACTGAAATCAGGGACAAGACAAGTTTGTCCACTCTCTCCATAGTTACTCAATATAGTTCTTGAGGTCCTAGCTAGAGCAAAATACATCAAAAAGAGATCAAGGGGATAGAAATTGGAAAAGAAGTCAAACTCTCACTGTTTGCTGATGGTATGGCAATATATATAATTGACCCCCAAATTTTTACCAAGGAACTTCTACAACTCATAAACACTTTTAGTATATAGTAGGATACAAGATTAACTAAAAAAAAAATCAGTAGCCCTCCTGTACACAGATTTTAAAAGGGCTAGGGAACAAATCAGAGAATAAACTGTTGCAGGAGCTCCTTTTGCTCCTTTAGCCAATAGCCGCTGAAAGACCACGCCCCTTAAACAAAATGGGGAGGTGTTGCAGGAGCTCCTTCCACTCCTTCAGCCAATAGCCGCTGAGATGCCAGCCCACTGGGGTGTGGTCTCTCAGCGGCTATTGGCTGAAGGAGCAGAAGGAGCTCCAGCAACAATCAACAACCTTCACAATAGTCACAAATAGCACAAAATATCTCAGAGTAACTCTAACCAAAAAAGTGGAAGACTTGTATGATAAGAACTTTTAATCTTTGAAAAATGAAATTGAAGAAAACACCAGAAAGTACTCAGTTTATATCAGTGTGTTACTATTATCAAAATTTCAAGTGAAAGTAACATTATAAGAAAGAATAAACTTCTGTGTGTGATTTATTTGGGTGCTGGATGGTAAGCCCCTCAAAAAGCCAGAAGAGTATAATATTATACAACACAATAGATCCACACCATTTTGGGCTAAACAACTCCTTTCAGTTTAATGCAGAGCAGAGGATATGCTCCAGCAGGAAAGAAGCTTATGAATCTGGAATTAGGATCCTCAGTGCAGGAAAGAGGAAGTCATTCTTCTCTGTGATAAAAGAAAGAAAAATGAAGTTGGCAAGAGCTATAGAGAGTATGATAGAAACATTTAAAACAACAGAGATAAATAATTTGACAACTCCTATCCAAATATTTATATAACAATACAAAACGACAGCCTACAAAATGGGAAAAGATTTTCACTAACCAAACATCAGACAGAGGGATGATCTCCAAATATATAAGGAACTCAAAAAATTGATCATCAAAAGAACAAATAATCCAATAAAAACGGAGTACAGCCCTAAACAGAGAACTCTTAACAGAGGAATCTAAATTGGCTGAAAGACACTCAAGGAAAGGTTCAACTTCCTTAGTCATCTAAGAAATGCAAATCAAAACAACTCTGAGATTCCATTTTACACCTGTAAGAATGGCTAAGATCAAAAATACTGATGACAACCTACACTTGGAAGAAGTTGTAAGGCAAAGGGAACACCCCTACATTGCTGGTGTGAGTGCAATGTCGTACAACCCCTTTGGATGTCAGTGTGGTGATTTCTCAGAAAATTAGGAAACAACCTTCCTCAAGACCCAGTAACACCACTTTTGGGTATATATCCAAAGGGTGCTGAATCATGCCACAAAGACATTTGTTCAACTATGTTCACAGAATCATTGTTTGTCATAGCCAGAATCTGGAAACAACCTAAATGACCTTTGACCAAAGAATGGATAAAGAAAATGTAGTACATTTATACAATGGAGTACTACAGCAGAAAAAAAAAATGACATCATGAATTTTTCAGGCAAATGGATGGAGTTAGAAAATATCATTTTGAGTGAGATAACCCAGACTCAAAAGATAATTATCGCATGTACTGACCCATATGTGGTTTTTTTTTAACAATTTTTTATTGAGAAAAGGAAAAAAAAACAAATTTCCTCCTCCTCCCAGCCTCCCATTTCCCTCCCCCTCCTCCCACCCTTCTCCCCCTCCTCCCACCCTTCTCCCCCACCCCCACTCCTCTCCCCCTCCCTCTCCAGCCCAAACAGCAGTCAGGGTTCCCTGCCCTGTGGTAAGTCCTAGGTCCTCCCCCCTCTGTCCATTTCTAGGAAGGTGAACATCCAAACTGGCTAGGCTCCCACAAAGCCAGCACATTACATAGGTTCAAAACACCGTGCCATTGTCCTTGGGTTCTCATCAGCCCTCATTGTTCGCCATGCTCAGAGAGTTCAGTTTTATCCCATGCTTTTTCAGTCACAGTCCAGCTGGCCTTGGTGAGCTCCCAATAGATCAGCTCCACTGTCTCAGTGGGTGGGTGCATCCCTCGTGGTCCCGACTTCTTTGCTCATGTTCTCCCTCCTTCTGCTCCTCAGTGGAACCTTGGGAGCTCAGTCCAGCGCTCCAGTGTGGGTCTCCATCTCTGTCTCCATCCATCACCAGATGAAGGTTCTATGATGATATGCAAGATATTCGTCTGTATTGCTCAAGGATAGGGTCATTTCAGGTTCCCTATCCTCAGCTGCCCAAGGAACTAACTGGGGACCTCGGCTTGGGCATCTGGGAGCCACTCTAGGTTCAAGTCTCTTGCCAAACCTAAGGTGGCTCCCTTAACTAAGAATTGTGCTTCCGTGCTCCCCTATCCAACCTTCCTTTATCCCAATCATCCTTTTTCCCCAAGTTCCCCCCATTCTCCCCTTCTCCCTTTTCTCTCCCCATCTCCCCTTACCCCCATCCCAACCCACCCCCAAGATCTCAATTTTCTCCCCGGCAATTTTGTCTACTTCCCATAGCCAAGAGGACAACTATATGCTTTTCCTTTGGTTCACCTTCTTACTTAGCTTCTTTGGGATCACCAATTGTAGACTCCGTGACCCTTATTTATGGCTAGAAACCAATTATGAGTGAGTACATCCCATATTCATCTTTTTGGGTCTGGGTTACCTCACTCAGGATAGTGTTTTCAATTTCCATCCATTTGCATGCAAAATTTGAGAAGTCATTGTTTTTTACCGCAGCATAGTACTCTAATGTGTAGATATTCCACACTTTCTTCATCCATTCTTCCATTGAAGGGCATCTAGGTTGTTTCCAGGTTCTGGCTATTACAAATAATACTGCTATGAACATAGTTGAACAAATGCTCTTTTCATATGATAGGGCATCTCTTGGGTATATTCCCAGGAGTGGTATTGCTGGGTCCAGGGGTAAGTTCATCCCGAATTTCCTGAGAAACCGAAACACTGCTTTCCAAAGTGCTTGCACAAGATTGCATTCCCACCAGCAATGGATGAGGGTACCCCTTCCTCCACAGCCTCTCTAGCAAAGGCTATCATTGGAGTTTTTTTATTTTAGCCATTCTGACAGGTGTAAGATGATATCTCAAAGATGTTTTGATTTGCATTTCCCTGATTGCTAAGGAGGTTGAGCATGACCTTAAGTGTCTTTTGGCCATTTGAACTTCCTCTGTTGAGAATTCTCTGTTCAGTTCAGTGCCCCATTTTTTAATTGGGTTAATTAGCATTTTAAAGTCTAGTTTCCTGAGTTCTCTATATATTTTGGAGATCAGACCTTTGTCTGTTGCGGGGTTGGTGATGATCTTCTCCCAGTCAGTAGGTTGCCTTTTTGTCTTGGTGACAGTGTCCTTTGCTTTACAGAAGCTTCTCAGTTTTAGTAGGTCCCATTTATTCAATATTGCCCTTAAAGTCTGTGCTGTTGGGGTTACACATAGGAAGCGATCTCCTGTGCCCATCTCCTGTAGGGTACTTCCCACTTTCTCTTCTATCAGGTTCAATGTGTTCTGACTGATAGTGAGGTCTTTAATCCATTTGGACTTGAGTTTTGTGCACGGTGATAGATATGGGTCTATTTTCATTCTTCTACAAGTTGACATCCAGTTGTGCCAGCACCATTTGTAAAGATGCTTTCTTTCTTCCATTGTATACTTTTGGCTCCTTTATCAAAAATGAGGTGTTCATAGGTTTGTGGATCAAAATTCGGGTCTTCTATACGATCCCATTGGTCGACTTCTCTGTTTTTATGCCAGTACCACACTGTTTTCATCATTGTAGCTCTGTAATAGAGTTTGAAGTCAGGGATGGTAATGCCTCCAGACAATCCTTTATTGTATAGGATTGTTTTGGCTATCCTGGGTTTTTTGTTTTTCCATATAATGTTGATTATTGTCCTCTCCAGGTCTGTGAAGAATTTTGATGGGACCCTGATGGGGATTGCATTGAATCTATAAATTGCCTTTGGTAGAATTGCCATTTTTACTATGTTGATCCTCCCAATCCAAGAGCAAGGGAGGTCCTTCCATTTTCTGGTATACTCCTCAGTTTCTTTCTTCAATGCCTTAAAGTTCTTGTCAAATAGATCTTTCACTTCCTTGGTTAGAGTTACCCCAAGATATTTTATGCTGTTTGTGGCGATCGTGAAAGGTGAAGCTTCTCTGATTTCCCTCTCTGCTTCCATATCTTTGTGTATAAGAGGGCAACTGATTTTTTGGAGTTGATCTTGTATCCTGCCACATTACTAAAGGTGTTTATCAGCTGTAACATAAAGCAAAGAAAAACAGCCCAAAAATCACAATCCAGAGAACCTAGACAACAATGAGGACCGTAAGAGAGATATACATAGATACAATCTAAATAAGTAATAGAAAAAGACAAGATCTTCTTGTAAGTAAATTGGAGTAAATTGGAAGCATGGAGACTTTGAGGGATGGTCGAAGGGGGGGGGGGGGTGGGAGGCAGGGAGGAGAGCAGAGCTAAGTGAAGAGCTCAATAAAAATCAATTAAAAAAAAACAGATCTCAAATACTTCGGCTACCATAATCATTGGGCCAAGGGAAATCAGGGTCCTGAGATAAAATATTCAGATAAGTTGAAGCTACAGTCATTTTTTTCATAATATCCAAGGTCATTGTTATCTTAAGAAGCATAATAAGGCCAAAACATACTTAATTTACCTCAGTGATCTAAGCTTTTAATAAAATTTGAATGTTTTATCTTAAGATTTAAACTCTTTACTGAGATAAATTAATGTTATTAAGTTTTAAAGCATACCTTAAAATTAATATCAGCCTCTCAGTGGAAATCCTCATATAACTTTAGTTCTACAATTGTCCTATTACTTCACATTAATCTCATCTCTTAGTTATTAAAATAAAATATAATGATTATCTTAAAGTCTATTTAAATAATTAATAATGTGAAAGCATATTTGGGCAGGGAAATAAAGAAAACCATATCAAAAAGTTTCATTTGAAGGGATTTGAAGCCCTCCTCTTCTACCTCATCTCAAGTTCCAGCAGTGTGACTATATTCTGATGCTTTTAAATTTGGTGCCTGGTACAGATCCCATTGGTTTAGTCATAATGAATATATCTTACCTTACTTCATTGACATTTCAGAGTAAATTTTCCCTTTAAAGAGAATAGATCCTCCTGAGAATCTGGATACCATAGAGTTCTTGAAGACAGTCACTTGGTGATTTATATCTCTGGAAAGATCACAGATACTGCATTTCAAAAGAAAGAAACCTAAGAGTTTATGTCTCTCCCTTCTCATGTAGGCAGTCATTCCCTTAGTAGTCTTTCCATGTAAATCTCTTGAATCTAGCTACACCTCTTCATTTTGACTGCCGGTGACCTAGTTCTGCCCTTCACTAACTATTCCTTGGAGCTTATCTGTTGTACCTTTATAGGGATATGTCTCTTTAATAAATATCTTTTCTTCAGTCCAATCCAAACTCCACATTATCAGAATATTGGAATCTTAAGTACTCTTTTAGTGCTTGCTGATGTCTGTTTTCTTGAAACTGAAGCATGGGCTACTTCAAAGTATGCAAATCTATTTAATTATTAAAAAGGCGTCTTGCTTCCTAAGTTTGTTTTAACCTAAAATATTTTCTGCATTGTTCACAATTACCAAGGCACTTGTGAAAGCTATTAACTGGAAGATCAATATAGATATCTGGGATGAACTGCTTGATCAAGATTGAGACTTTCACATTTTCTGGGGATGTCAGGGTGATTCCTGTTTTCTTTTTTTTTAATTAATTAATTTATTTATTAAAGATTTCTGTCTCTTCTCCACCACCGCCTCCCATTTCCCTCCCCCTCCCCCAATTAAGCCCCCCCCCCACTCAGCCCGAAAAGCAATCAGGGTTCCCTGTCCTGTGGGAAGTCCAAGGAACCCCCACCTCCATCCAGGTCTAGTAAGTTGAGCATCCAAACTGCCTAGGCTCCCACAAAGCCAGTGCGTGCAGTAGGATCAAAAACCCATTGCCATTGTTGTTGAGTTCTCAGTAGTCCACATTGTCTGCTATGTTCAGAGAGTCCGGTTTTATCCCAGGCTTTTCCAGACCCAGGTCAGCTGGTCTTGTTGAGTTCCCAGTAGAACATCCCCATTGTCTCAGTGTGTGGGTACACCCCTCGCGGTCCTGAGTTCCTTGCTCGTGCTCTCTCTCCTTCTGCTCCTGATTTGGACCTTGAGATTTCAGTCCTGTGCTCCAATGTGGGTCTCTGTCTCTGTCTCCTTTCATCGCTTGCTGAAGGTTAATATTCAGGAGGATGCCTATATGTTTTTCTTTGGGTTCTCCTTATTTAGCTTCTCTAGGATCACTAATTATAGGCTCAATGTCCTTGGTTTATGGCTAGAAACCAAATATGAGTGAGTACATCCCATTTTCCTCTTTTTGGGTCTGGCTTACCTCACTCAGGATAGTGTTTTCTATTTCCATCCAATTGTATGCAAAATTCAAGAAGTCCTTGTTTCTTACTGCTGAGTAGTACTCTAATATGTATATATTCCATACTTTCTTCATCCATTCTTCCATTGAAGGGCATCTAGGTTGTTTCCAGGTTCTGGCTATCACAAACAATGCTGCTATGAACATCATAGAGCATATACTTTTGTTGTATGATAAGGCCTCTCTTGGGTATATTCCCAAGAGTGGTATTGCTGGGTCCAGGGGTAAGTTGATCCCGAATTTCCTGAGAAACCGCCATACTGCTTTCCAAAGTGGTTGCACAAGTTTGCATTCCCACCAGCAATGGATGAGTGTACCCCTTTCTCCACAACCTCTCCAACAAAGGCTATCATTGGTGTTTTTTATTTTAGCCTTTCTGACAGGTGTAAGATGGTATCTTAAAGTTGTCTTGATTTGCATTTCCCTGATGGCTAAGGAAGTTGAGCATGACCTTAAGTGTCTTTTGGCCATTTGAACTTCTTCTGTTGAGAATTCTCTTCAGCTCAATGCTGTTTTCTTAAGCACCATTTGCCTATCTCTTCTCTGCCGTTGGAGTAAAGGTTTTGTCTTTCCCTTGTTGTGGAAGATGCCAAGAACATCCTCTACTTCTTGCCCTTTTTAATCTGTATAATATATGAGTTAGAAATACAGGGGTAGACTGAACAATTTCCAAGGGTGAAACTAGATATAGTGCTAATAACAGAGTTGTCCAGCTATAATAATATCTAGTCATAATCATTTTATGAAAATGACTTCCATTAGGATGTTTTAGCCTTTTAAAATTGGATATGTATTACGAATCTCCCCAGTATTTAGCGTATATCATAATACTAAGTAGCTAAGTATATTGATTTGGTGTTCTAAACAAACATATAGTTGTTGATATAACTTGACTATTTTTCTATTTTAGAGAAGAAAAATACAAAGGAGTCTTTTATTTTAAACAAGCCTAAGGGTATGATGTATTGGAAATTATGTATTGTCCCAACATTTATGCTTAACAGCAATACAAATCAACTGGAATTGAGGATACATTATAGTAGCACATTTAAAATTGAAAACTGTTATAAAGGCATAATAAAGTTTTATTTTTTGAACTATTAATGTTTTTGGAGAATTATTTCACTATTAGAGTTTGACCTATATTTTATTTAAATAACTCAGATTAAGGATATAATAAAGGTTTAATCAAATTTGTTTTCTAAGTTATGTTTTTAAACTTCTAAGATGAAGTTTAATAATAAGCATCAGAGGGAAGCAGTACAGTACTGTATAAATCAGTCTCACTAGGAATTCATATAATTCAAACATCAGAAGCTGTTCCGGACCTTGTAGTAAAGAGCCTTCATTTAAACTAGACACACAAAGACTTTAAATATGACATCACCATAGTAAATGAGAATCAGATAAAGGCATGTCATTGTATTTCAGTAGAAGTCTCCAGTTTTAGATTAATATTACCATGGTAACTACATCTTGGTAGATAAGATAGGTTATAAGAAGGTGACCCTCATGATGTGTAGGCATAGGTGTACATGTAGGTAAATCTGAATCAATAGTGTAACGACTCAGAGACCAGCCTAAGATGATGTATCCCTATTACTTCTAGTCCCCTTTTCTTCCAGGGGACTAGACTTAGTATCAAAGAGTCTATGTTAGACTTAACTTAGTATCAAAGAGTCTATGTTTGCAAGGATCAGTAGATAATAATGTTTGAAGTATGATAATCATAATTCTGAGTGTTGGGTGATTTTGGGCAATGTGTTGAAGCCTCTTTCATAAAGATTCACTGCAAGAGATATTTGGGATCATACTTCAGAGTGCCAAAATACATTGTGCCAAAATGGTTATTCAGGGAGAATAACAAGTTGTACCTCAGATTGGCTATGGAAAATCTGTACTGATGATTTCTGATTTTTTAACGACTGGTCCAAGACTTCTCCAAATTGGAAGACCACACAATACTTGCACAAAATGGTTTCAATCCAGTGGAGGTAACCATCTCTGTAGTAGAAATCTTAAAGCAATGAAGAATTTCTTCAAGAATACATACTGAAGTAAAGTATAAGGTGACTTTTCAAAACTTGGGATGAAATAAACTATCATACACAAACCCTCTACTTACTCAAAAGAAAATGACACAATTTCATGTAGATGCTATAAATCAACTTTATATTTACTCCTTAGAGTTAGCTGTATTACTATCCATGATTTGTTTCTTAAATTTTACAATTTAAATAAGTGTGTAATCTAAGTTAGGTTTCTGCTTCTCACAGAAACGGCCTATTTCAAGTTGTATTTTCTTCAAACAGACTTGTGTTTTAAAGCTGGTAAGAAGATTGTAAGAGTTTTGTATACAAAAAGGGTGGGTTTTTATAGGTATTACTTTTATAAAGGGTCTGCAAGAAGAGAAGAGGAAGTGGAGGACAGGGAAGAAAAGGTGGAGGAGTTCGGAGAAGAGAAAGATATTAGAGTCTACAGTATGAAGGTAAACTGTATACATTTTCATTACACCACTGATAATACTGACATCAAATTTAGGAAAGATGAAAAAATGTAAGATCATAGCTATAATGAATATTTATACAGAAAGTAGAATGAAAAAATGTAATAGCAAAATTTAGACTTACAATTTTTTAATATTGTGCATTATTGTGGCTGTGATTTTTGTTCATGTAAATATATTACCACAGAATAGAAAGTGGTAGATCAAATATAAAGAGAAGAAGAAGAGAAAGAGCAAGAACAAGAGATAAAAGAAGAGAAAGAGGAAGAATTGAGGAACAGGAGGAAGAAAATTAAAAAATAAACAATGTTTTATTAGGTCATGAAAATGCTTGAAATATCTCTCCCAAACATACTTGATAATTTATAACATTCGGTGTGATGACTTTGTATTTATTCCTTCACTAAATTCAGTAAATATTAAATATTAATACAAATTTAGTTATCAATACATTTAATTTGATAAAATTTATATAAAATTTAAAGCATGTATAAGGTAGTTAACACCTTAAAATAAAACGGACTCTGGTTGTTTATAAGTTATTCATAATGAATAATAATGCATGTTATTAAAGGGGAAAATCATTAGTTTGTAAGTAATTGAGAGGCATGCTTTTTAGAGAATACTATTCCATGGAGAAAAGCTTGATACTTCATTTGTCAATAGACAGAGAGAAGATGTTGAAACTTGATTCTGGCAGTGCTAAGTGGCAGCTGTGTGACCATTCTTATAGGTACAGAAGGAATCCTCATACTTTATCAACAACTAGCTGGAGACCTGCAACTTCCATAAAGTATTTCCATAATATATTAACATTTACCTGTGGCGTTCTTGTCCATTTTACTCTCAGTCCCATTATCTGTACTAACAGCAAGACAGGGTAGGGTTTGGGAAGGAAAATACAGCAGAAGAGTCGACATAATCATGGATTCAGTTCCACACATTTGGTCACATATCAGGTCTATTAGCAATTCAAGCCATTCCATTTCTCCTTCTTATTTATATTCAAATAATTACAAATATAAAGGCATCCTTTTCTCTGACCCATGTGTGTCTGTTCTGTGCTGCCCTAAAAGTCTGTAATGAGTCAAAGGTATATCAAGACTATTTTCTCATTTCAGTTATTGTATATAAAATATTTATCTCAAAAAATAACTAACAGTCGATGGCTAATAAATGATTCTTATCACTTATAGTTTTCAATTTTGATGTCAGTCAGCCACAATCTTATCCAGATCACTGATTTTATATTATTTTATTTTATTGATTTCAATGTGTACGTGTCTGAGTATGAGCACATATATGTGGTGTTCATAGAAGGAGGAAGATGCTGTTAGGCCCTCTGAAGCTGGGCTTACAGCTGAATCATGAATTGTACTCTGTAAGAATCATTTGATGTACTCTGGTATAGGAGTAAGCAAACTTAATCCTTTGCTGTATTTCAGTACCCTAACATCAGTGATTCCTTTCTTATATTAATTTTTATTGAGGTCTACATTTTACTCTCCTCCCCACTTCTTCTTCCCTCCTCCCTTCAACCCTTCCCCAAGGTCCCCAGGCTCCCAATTTACTCAAGAGATCCTATATTTTTCTACTTCTCATGTAGATTAGATCTATGTAAGTCACTCTTAGTGTCCTCATTGTTGTCTAAGTTCTCTGGGATTGTGATTTGTAGACTGGTTTTCTTTCCTTTATATTTACAAACCATCTATGAGTGAGTACATATGATAATTGTCTTTCTGTGTCTGGGTTGCCTCATTGAAAATTATATTTTCTAACTCCATCCATTTGCCTGCAAATTTCAAGATGTCATTTTTTTTCTTCTGTGTAGTACTCCATTGTGTAAATGTACCACATTTTCCTTATCCATTCTTCAGTTGAAGTAAAATTATATTGTTTCCAGATCCTGGCTATGCTGCTGTGAACATAGTTGAGCACATGTCCTTGTGGCAAGATTGAGCATCCTTTGGATATATACCCAAAAGTGGTATTGCTGGGTTTTGAGGAAGGTTATTTTCTAATTTTCTGAGAAATTGCCACACTGACATCCAAAGGGATTGTATCAGCTTGCATTCCCACCAGCAATGCAGAAGTGTTCCCTTTTCCCCACAACCTCTCCAGCATAAGTTGTCATCAGTGTTTTTGATCTTGGCCATTCTTACAGGTGTAAGATGGAATCTTAGAGTTGTTTTGATTTGCATTTCTTTGGTGACTAAGGATGTTGAACATTTTCTTAAGTGTCTTTCAGCCACTTTAAATTCTTCTGTTGAGAGTTCTCTGTTTAAGTCTGTACTACATTTTTAAATAGTATTTTGTGTTCTTTTCATGACCAATTTCTTGAGTTCTTTGTATATTTTTGAGATCTGTTCCTGTCTGATCTGGGGTTACTGAATATCTTTTCCTATTCTGTAGTCTGTTGTTTTGTCTTTTTGACCATGTCCTTTGTTTTACAGAAGCTTTAAAGTTTCAGGTGGTCCCATTTCTTAATTGTTTCTCTCAGTGCCTGTGCTCCTGTGGTTATATTTAGGAAGTGGTCTCCTGTGCCAATGCATTCAAATGCATTTCCCACTTTCTCTTCTATAAGTTTCAGTGTGGCTGGCTGTCTTTATGTTGAGATCAGTAGCCCTCATGTATACTAATGATAAAAGGGCTGGGAAAGAAAACAGAGAAACAACACCCTCCACAATTGCCAATAATGGCATAGAATATCTTGGAGTACCTCTAACCAAACAAGTGTAGTACTTGTATGACAAGATCTTTAAATCTTTGATGAAAGAAATCAAAGTGATTTGCACCAGAAGGCAGAAAGATCTCCCATGCTCTTGGACAGGCAGAATTAACATTGTAAAAATGGCATTTTTACCAAAAGCAATCTGCAGATTCAATGCAATACCCATAAAAATCCCAGCAAAATTCTTCACAGACTTTGAAAGAACTGTACTCAATATCATATGGAAAATCAAAGAAACCTAGGATAGCCAAAACAATCCTGTACAATAAAAGAACCTCTGGAGGCATCACAATCCCTGACTTCAAACTCTAGAGCTACAGTACTGAAAACAGCCTGGAATTGGCATAAGCACAGACAGGAGGACCAGTCGAACTGAATAAAGACCTGGATATTAATCCACACTCCTTTGAACACCTGATTTTTGATGAAGAAGCAAAAAAATAACAAATGGAAAAAAGAAAGCTTATTTAACAAATGGTGCTGTTATAACTGGATATAAACATGTAGAAAAATGGAAATAGACACATATCTATTGCCATGCACAAAATTCAAGTCAATGATTATTAACAAGGAACAATTGAAACTGCCCAGAAACTTTTGATAAGACATCTAGTAAGAAGCCATCAAAAAGAGTATAATATCCAAGTAGCAAACTCAAGTAATGAGAAATTCTCAACATTGCTTCGTGTATTTTATCTTAATTAGAAATGTTTAAAGCCATCTCAACATATGAATTCTAGCACTGGTTAATAAATCAAATTTAAGAAATGTATTTACTTCAAAATTTATTTGAAATAATATACTTTATTCTTTCAGCCATATGACTTTTTTTGGTGGCATTTTGATGAAATTAAAACATAAATACCAAAAACAATCACTGAAATCTCATTGCAAAGAACAGAAGAAAACTGATTAATACTTCACTGAATTTTTGATAATATTAAATGTTATGCTAAGAAAAAATCTCCTTATATTAATCACACACACTTTTCAGAAATTTTCATAAAAGATTATTCCGTAGGTGGTGCTTGGAAGTTATGCAAATTATAGTAAAATCAAAATCAACCATTATAAGAACTTGAACCTCAATAGATTACCTTTCTATCATAAAAATCAAGCTTTAGAAGGGATTAAATAGAATTCACATATTAGGTTCAGAAAAGATTTTTATCTTCATAACCAAGTTTATAATTAAGAAAAAAATGTTATATAAAAAGAAAAAAGTTGTTCCTTTGTTTTCTACTATAAGATGAAATAAGTTTAAAGGGCCAAGAATAACTTTTAAGATGTCTCCCAGTGATTTTTAAAACTTATGTCTTCTAATTTTTGAGACTGTAGCAGAATTCCATTCTTTCCTCTCTCATTTCCTACCTCCAAACACATACCTATACCATTTCTTACTCTCATTCAGATTCATGACCTCCTTTTACCATTGTGTGCTGTTTTATACAGAAATGAACACATATATGTATATACTTATATACTCCAAAATATATTTATTTATTTATATATTTATATATTTAGATCATTCTGTGTTGGTTGGCCAATTGATATACTCTTCCCTGATGATGGCTATTTCTGCTGTTTTTGTAGTTCCTTAGTTGCCTAAATTCACTTGTGTATGGCTGAGACCTTCTGGGCCACATCAGCTTAGTGAGACTATTGCTGTTCTTGTTTAGCTCCTGACTAAGCACTTATATTGGTGAGAATTTATGGGTACATTTTCTGGCCTTACTAAGAGACATAATCTCATTACAAACACCTTTACCCTTTGGCTCTTAGAAATTTGTCGTTCTGTCAACAATAACTATGGTTGAGTTTAATGTGCTTCTTGACTTTTTTCTGTTTCCTTTAATTAAAAATATAATCATAATTCTCAATAACTGGAATGGTGGAGTCAATAAAATTGAAAATGTAAAGAGAAGAAGAGGATGAGGAGAAAGGAAAAGGAGAAGAGGAGGAAGTTGTAATTTATAGTAATTTATATTCTAGCTAAAGGAGAATATAAAGCTGAAAAAGGGACTGAGCAGAATCTATGAGCTCATTTTCTGTCCTGCTCCTCCCACTTTACATACAAATAGCATCTGTTCAGATAACACACTTATGGATGGATGATTCCATTCTGTGTGTCCACTATGTAAGATTTACACAGAACAAGTGAAAATTAATCAGTAAATGATTCAAAATTTGTTCTCTTACAGGAAGTACTTCACATTGTATTCTTAACTGTTTTGTCCTTTTCCTACATATAGAGTACAAATTTGCCAATTTAGTACAACAAAAGTTTCTATTATCTAAAAGTAACTAATATAGGCTGGGACAGTAATGTTGGTAAGATGGGTTTTTATGATTATTATTTGGTAAATCATCTTCCTTTCAGAGTTATGATAGGAAAAATTCGTGAAAAAAGAATCAACTGATAATTTCTACTAATAAACAAGGCAAAGATAGTACTTTTTGTGTCTGTCAATAAAAATAGAATTATTCACTCTTCTCTAACTCTATTTGCATTCCTGATGACTTCTCTCTTAATACAATTGATGTTATCATTTCAAACTACTCTACTGTCTATGAATTATTATTTTCATTTTTTACAAAAGTTGTTGAAACTGTTTCAAATTTTTTTAGCTATAGGCAATAACTCTTATCAAAAATATTAATAGGTATTGATTTTAAAATTCTTAAGTCCTATAAGATTTCATAAACTATTTTTCTTCCTTCCCAGGTTTTCTACTTTTTAACATGAACCAACCTTTACACCAGACAGCGTTTGAATATTTTCTTTGTGACAGTAAAGGGTCTTTATATATAACTCTTTGAAACATTCTACTAACCCTGATATGTGAGATAATCAACAGTAATATAGGTGAAAATTGTCTACTGAAAAGCTCATTGTCTCCTGAAGGAGTCTGTGAGAAGAAGAAAGAATTCCGCATATAAGAATTTGGGGAGAGAGATAAAGACGAAAATGTCATAATATGGGATAGATAAATCAATTCATTTTTGAGATGAGATATATGGGGAGAGAATGAAGTGGTGAGAACAGATAGAAAGATAGAAACAGATTTTGTCCTTACACTCTATAGAGGGAGAAATGCTTTAGTAATCCCATCTTTCAAAGAAACAAGGATGACTATTCTTTCTTAGTCAAAAGGAATGTTTCTGCATGCAGTTGCCTTGCACCAGAAAGTGAGAATTTGGTGGAAAGGAGATATTAAGAGAATATAGCAGTGCACTGAATTTCACGAAATACCATGAGAGACTGCTGAAGTACTTGGAATAGAGGTTTTGCAGACTCATGGTGACTCAGATAGTAATCTTAGTCATTAACTGTGCTGACCGCTAGAGAGAATGATGGGGAGTGTGCCAAGATCCTCTTGGGTGGGGGTAATAATGGAACTCAGTCTAGCTTAGGTTTCAGCAATTACTCTTGTATTTTTGGCCAAATAATACATCATTCAAGGATGACTCACACCCCATTGACTGTCTATCCTGGGCTGTTTGCCAAGAAAGCATCTGTACATTAGAGTTATACAACAATAATTATATCTAATTTCTCATCCTCATGCTGAATTGCTGACTGCTCTAGCTTACTAATCACTTTTCTTACTCATCTTACTGTGAGCCCCCATATCAATATTCAAATGATTTGTATATAAGAGAGTCATCTTCTGTATAATTACCATCCATTTCCTTCATCCCTGAATGCTATTTAACATCAGGAAACATAAGCATGTTTCTGACATGTTTTCTGCTTTCATAATAGTTGGTAAAATTAAATTGTTTTTTGGAGGAGCTATAGGAAGAAAAAAAATGTTGTTTTATTCAGTAGAAGGATGACTTGCCTCAGTGGAAAGCATTGGGTGTATGATGAAATTATATTAAGGTATCTCCTATTTTAGGATAGTTTAAAGAAACTTGTATAGCCACTTTGGAAATCAGTATGGCAGTTTCTTAGAAAATTAGGAATTAGTCTACCTCAAGACTCAGAAATACCACTCTTTGAAATATATCCAAAGGAGGCACACTCAAACAAGTACATTTGCTTAACATGTTCATATCAGCATTATCTGTAGCAGCCAGAACCTGGAACCAACCTAGATGCCCCTCAACTGAAAAATGGATAAAGAAAATGTGGTACATTTACACAATAGAATACCACTTAGCCATAAAAAACCATTACATCTTGAAATTTGCGTGCAAAGGGATGGAACTAGAAAAGTCATCCTGAATGAGGTAACACAGACTCAGAAAGACAAATATGGTCTGTATTCATTCATAAGTGGACATAAGCCAAATATAACCCACAACTCCAGAGAAACTAGGTAACAAGGAGAATCCTAAGAGGGGAATACATGGATTCTCCTGGGTAGGGGAATTTGACAAGGTCTCCTGAGAATAATGGCAGTAATACAAAGGGAAGGTAAGATGGGAGGGAAAAAGGACAAGGGGAGGAAAGAGGAAAGAATGAGGGATTGGGATAGTTGTGATGGGGGAAGAACAAAAACGGAGAGCAAGAAAAGAGTTATATTGATTGAGGGAGCCATTAATTGCCTAGCAAGAAACCTGGCACTAGGAAAATTCTCAGGAATCCACAATAATGACCTCGTCTAAGGCCCTAAGCAATAGTAGAGAGGGTGCCTGAACTGGCCTTCCTCTGCAATTAGAGTGATGGCTACCATAATTGTCATCATAGAACCTTTATCCAGAAAATCATAGAAGCAGATGCAGAGATCCACAGCTAAATTCTGGACCAAGCTTCTGGAGACCAGTTCAAGAGAGGGATGATGGATAATAAGAGCACAGGGTTCATGACCATAATGGAGATACCCATAGAAACAGCTGACCTGAGCTAGTGAGAGCTCACTGACTATGGACTGATAGCAGGGAACCTGCCTAGGACCAAACTATGCCCACTGATTGTGAGAGACAGTTGTATAGCCTGAACAGTCTGTGGGGACACTGACAGTGGGACCAGAATTTAACCTAATATTTGAAGTAATATTTTGGAATGCATTCTCTTTGGAGATACCTCGTTCAGCCTAGAAATAGGGGGATGATCCTCAGTCCTGCCTCAAAGTGATGTGTCAGACTTTGTTGACTCCACTTGAGCAGCATTACCCTCTCTGTGGAGTAGATGCGGGTCTGGGGTGAAGGAAAGAAGGGGGCAGTAGGGGAGGAAGTGGGAACTGGGATAGGTATGCAAAATAAGAAAAGATTGTTTTTAAAAAAATGTAATTAAAAAAACTTGCTTAGCCAGTCAGAAATTATATATTGACTATTAGTGAGACTATTAGAAACAATTCAGGATTATAGACTCTACTTTAACATTGGATTGTTCACTGGGTTAAACTAAATATTGATTTAATCCTTTACGACCGGGTGGCAGATGGAAGAAAGTGAAAATGGAATGTCAAAATTTTCAAAGAATCTGCTTTATCTTTGATTTCTGAAAATGTTTAAATTATATACACTTTAACACTTTATATCTACCCACAGATGTGTTTAAGTGAACACTCATGGAGAAGCAACCCAGAATGCAAATGTCATACAATATAAAAAATCATATATATTATAAAAGATGTTTATAGTTTAGTAACAGTACTCTCAGAATTTACCACACTCTGAAACACATTGGCAAAAAAGATCAAAGATGGAGCTGGGTGTGGTGTCTTACACCAGGAATCCAAAATTTGAAAAGCTAGGGAAGAGTAGGGTCACCATAGGTCTTAGGTATGGAGCTCAATTTCGTCTGTGCTGCAATATCCAGGCATGAAGGGCTACTGATTAAGAGCCTGGGAAAGAAAACCAAAATCATAATATTGCATCTCTGTTTCTAACTTATTTAGTAGCACTTTCAAAAATGTTGTTCAAAGAGCAACATTTTATTTACTACAGCAAACAGGGAAAACACTATGATCACAAGAAGGCAGTGCATTGTATGGGATCATATAAGTATTTATTGTTGAATAACTGATGCCTCTCAATTTAGTCATTGAATGGACAGCAAAATGCACTTCCTGGATCTTTTGTGTTGTTTCTTAGGGTGCCATGTGAAGATGGAAAAAACAGAGACACATTTAGAAAATTAATATAGTACAAATGGGACTTTTGTTTTATTTAGTCTAGTGCCATACCTGTTCTATCACCATACTGATCTATTCACATAACAGAAATGCCAAGAGCACCCAAGTGGAGGATGTACGGTCTTCTAATATTTAGAAGGTCATGTGACCCATCATCTCATTTCAATATTCTAATAGTTAAATTAATTTGTGGAATCTTTCACCATCCATGTCTGAGAGCATTGTACAGTGAGATATGAGCCAGTGATTCTTAGTCTATTGGTCATTAATATTCAAATAGGCCTGCATGCTTAGAGGTCTTAACTTTAGTTAGACTAAAGTCTCCTTTAGTTACAAAACACCAAGCAAGAATGGACAGTGCACTAAAAGAAAGATTTTTCACTGGGATGAAAAAAATATGACAAATATTTCTGTCAGTATGACAATTACTTTTGCCGGTGTGATGACTCTCTGCTCAAAACCTTCTGCTCTGCAGTGAGTATATTTTAATTTTTATTAAATGTCTTATGTTCAATGCCAAAGCAATTTTCCATTGATTTATTTTTGGTAACTGTTTTTAATGGATATATCACAACCTGACATGTTCATTTTCTAAGTCTCAATGCACATTTGATGAGCATTCATTGAAACTTCCCTATCTATGTAGCATAAATACTAACCCTAAAGGAAGAGAAGTTGAGCAGAACCCAAAGAAAGATTAACTTTCTCAGCATCAGTTCAAAATTACTTTTATATAATGACAAATAACCTGATAATTTCCTCCCATAATAGTGTAGGCAGCATTTTCCAAAGGTATCTGAAGATACTGAGAAGCAAAGTACAGCCATCGATATGATACTTAAAATGTCATTCACAGTTAATGACTAGATTCTATATATATTTAGGGATGCTCCCCATGAATAAAAAAAAATCTGAGACACTAGCACCTGTTTAAGATGAGTTTTAAGGACACTTTTGCAGACAGATTTTATACTTGAAAATAAATAAAAATAGCATTAATTCAAATGTTTACAATGATGATGGAAAATAATTTCTGTCAAAAATGTGTATTTCCACCTAAAAGGATGTGTGTATAATAAATTCACTTTACCTTTAGTCTAAAATGTACACTAGAAAAGAAGTTTATAAACCCTTCCATTTAGATTAAGAGCCACCCTGAACTCTATGTTAGACCTCATTCTTTATCTTCATAAAACTGCTCTACTTGGTCCCTGGTGTACTCTTTCTTCAGTGTATTGGTCACTGCAATTCTGCCTCCAGGTCAGTTCCAGCTTGATTCTTTTACTTCCTCTTTCTGAAGAGTGTGATTTCTTCAGCAATAGGGTATTACCATCAATTTCTATGAGGGAATCAATAGCTATATCAGTTTGATTTATTATTTTTAGGGTCTCTTGGACTCATATTGGCCAATACGTCAAAGGATTTCCCAAAGGCACTTAGATTTTTATGAAATGTATTATGGTTCTTCAGGTAACATCCCCACCATAAGGAGTATAGTTTCATAGTACTGAAAATAAAAAAAAAAGCAATCTTTCAAGGGAGAATAGCCATGCAAAATTTTACCCAGCTGTGATAGCCACTAACAACAATAATGAACAGAACAAAGGGATCACACAAGTAGAGATAATTCATAATTGATACAATAAATCTACCCCACCATGCATGAATTATAAGTCCATTGAAACTAGAAAAGAATGTGCTATTGACACTTTGTTATTTTGATAAGTCATTATAATTTATAACCTACAACAAAAACTCAATGCCTAAAGATTGTGAAACATCATAGAAGATGCAGCAGAAAGACTATAAAAGACAGGGGACATAGGTTGGAATCCTATTGTGATTAGAGGATAAACCATTTACTGTAACTATAAACTTGTCTTGGAAATCTCAAAAATATTATTTCTAAATCAAAATACCAAAAGGAAAGATCAAATTAATGTAGGTACTTTCACAAGGTTTATTACCTGGAAGAAGGGAAGAGATATTTAGGCAATAGTTTCTGAGAGGGGAACCAGTGTTCTACACTGGAAAACCACTGATAGGTTAAAAAAACAACCCAAGATGTGAGCCATAAGCACATAGGAGAAACATTTAATGATCTTATAATGCTGTTTTTGTCAACACACACACACACACACACACACACATCAAATTTAGTTACAGAATAAGAGGGAATTTATTTTCAAGAAATAGGAGTAATTTGGGAGAAAGTGTAGGGAGTATAGTAGAGACCCAGGGAGAATGATTTAAACTATATTTATATATGAAATTCTCAGTAAATAAATAAAATAAATTTAAAAAAATTAAAAATGTCACTGCAATTCATCTAGGAATCTCTCTGGGTGTGTCTTTGTATTCAGCAACTCTAGCACCTCCTCTATTGTCTCTTTGTCTTCCATAATAATATTCATTGTTATTATTATAATACATGTTCTATGCTCATAGACAACCAATTTGGGAAGACATTGTTTCAATTACTTTATATAATCTGTATTTTAAAGGAACTGAGAAGAGAAACAAGAAGTGAATATTTATAGGGTCCTATATAACCATTTAGAGATCTATTTTCCTGCCATTTTTGGCCCCCTTCCTTTCTTCCTATGGAATTCAGTTACCATCTGGTGTTTTTTCTCACTGCACTGAAATTTAATCTCAACCCACATCTTTAGGGTTGTTATTATGAAATGTATTCTTTCTGAATGTTATTGGCCTAACATAACAAATATATTCCTCTATATGCATGTATATATATATATATATATATATATATATATGAATTTTTGTGGATATATGCAATATTTTATGAATTTACTTTCATTAACAGTTTAGAGAAGATAAAGAAGAAATATAGATTCATATCTAAAATAGTCACATATGAATTTAATCATGTGAAGTTTTTCTTTACATAGTATGGATTTTGGTGTCAATAAAGTAAAAAGAGAAGGGAATAAAATTACTAGTAGGCTTTCTAATAATTTACGGGCTTGTCTTTTTGATTTTAATAATATAGATAATTCTTGTTTGTTTGTTTGCTTGCTTGTTTTGTTTTTCTTTCCTGAAGACACTTTTTGAATGGTTACTATTTTCTTTATGCCATTATTCTCACTGTTGCTAATTCTTTACTCCTTGCTTAGTTTAAACATGTGTGGATGGTTCGAAGATTTAGATATCATTCTACCATTTAGGATTTGTTTCTCTCTGAATAAAGTTGTATAACTTTCTGTTACATCCATTTCTAACTATCTCTAGAAGTATGTTCAGAGTAATACTCCTTCTCTGTAGGAAATTTGAAACAAGGCCCAATAATTCATACCTTCCCTGTAACATGAGGGGCTGGGCTTGCTGGGGTTTCTGTCCCACCTGGTACCCCACAGCTGGCAAGCACCAAAGAAAATCACACAGAGATCTCCATAAGTTATAAAACTGATTGGCCCATTAGCTCAGGCTACTTATTAGCTCTTGAAGCTTATATTAACCCATTATTCTGATCTATGTTAGCCATGTGGCTCAGTAGCTTTCACAGTGGGGCAGATCACATGTTGCTTCTTCGAAGTCTGGGTAAGAGTGGGAGGAATGGGCTTCCTCCTTCCTAGCATTCTCCTGTTCTCATCGCTCTGCATCTACTTCCTGTCTGGTTGACTATCCAATACTTCCTGCCTGTCCAATCAGCGCTTATTTAAAACATGATTGACAGAATACAGACAATTATCCTGCACCACTTCACTTGATGTATTTAGGTAACATTACCAAGGTTATTCTCTTAGCATTAATAATAGTGTTTGTCATGCACTGGAGAATTATTTGGTGTTATAGAGAGTATGTGTATTCAGGTTGCCTCTGTAGTTTCATGGTATCGCTATATAATTTCATTGTTTTCTGAGTTTTTGAAAGTTGCAAATTCTATTTTTTTTGTCTTTTTTTGGGCTATTCTTAGTCAATATTATAGTTTGCATCTCCAAATTAGAAAATTTTCCCAGGAATAAATTGCATTGGTTTCTCTGTCTCAGAAGCCAGTTTTAAGTATGATTTTTTAAGAGTTGATACATGATATTAAAAGTATCCAATAAATTTCAAGTGTGTAAAGACATTCTCTCACTTTTGCTAACATTGGAATTACTTAGCAAGTGAAACATTTGTCCAGAAGGGGTAAGAGAGAAAGAAGAATAGTTGGATGATCTGTGCTGTAAGAACACATTGACTGAAAGGAATGAAGAACGTGGCAAGACAGAATCAACAGATCCATTTCTAATTCTCCCTAAACAATCAGTGAGACATAATCACTGTTAGAAACCCATATCATTGACTCTTATTATGAGTTTTAATTTTGAGCCCTAAGCCAAGACTTCCCAAAATTACAAAATTGAAGTTAATAAAAATTATAGAGGAAAAGACAATGTAAATGTCCAGTTTAGATAAGAATGGAGCCAACCAGAGTACTTTTACATCAGGCCAGAAAAATTTTGCTGCAGAAGCAATATTTAGCAACTATCATTAAATCTGAATAAAGACTAACCAGATCAGATTCATCCAATACTTGATAGGAAGGATATCTACCTAAGACTGCTAACAATCACCAGTTCTGCTTCATTTTCTCCCTGGATACACAATTATATCAGCTTGAAATATGATCATATTTTCTCATCCAGTCAATAATGAAGGAGAGGATAGGCTCACTATCTCCACACTGTTAAAGAGCATGTCATGGCAAAGTCCTCAGTTACCATCCCCTTTCTCCTACGTGAATACAGGAAACCATGGCAACCTGGAAAGCTATGTGTTAAAGATGGCAGGTTATATCCTTCCAGTCTTGGAAACACAAATCCAATATTTTGCTCTTTTAACTAGTACTCAAGACTCTTATGCAATCAAAGGACAGATTTATATTGTGTAATTTCATATGGGTTTTAGAATAAATGGTATTATCCTCAAGCCTACACTAATGAAGGTAGTGATCAGTGTTTTGTTCAGTTGTCCTGTGGTAGACAACAATAAAACCAAAAGCAGAAACTATGAAAAGGTCTGTATGGTTTGTAGGCTACAATAACTTCTAAAGAACAGAGTCTAGCATTATTGCAGTTCTCGATTAATAAACTCTGGACATTGGAGATGAGTACAGTAATTAGACATATAGAAAGAAAGTACACATTAGGTTAATGTAGAACATGAGGGGTCAAGATGGCAAAAAGAAGGTTTGTATTGTAACAAACTACTAATCTTACTAAAATGTAATTCTTCCTTGACACATAGCTTATATTCACAATACTTATTGGAAGTTGAATGAAAATAATTATAAGGAACAGATGTGAATTAATTAATTTTCTCCATAACAAAATAGCTATAGACTTGTGAGCATCTCACAACTTCCCCCATGATTTTATATATCAGAAATTTACATGGGTCTTATGAGAAATTCTTTTGCTAGTCTCACAAATGTCCCTCAGCATCCACTTGCCCAAGACTATTCTTATAACTGTCAAATCTTTACCATTCTTCCCAACAGGATAAGAATTGTGACAGCTCTTAGAGGTACTGCATAGATGAACTTTAGGTACAGCAAAGGTATTATTCAACATCTAACCATTCACACTCCTTTCAGGCTTCCTGTTTATTCTTTTGTTGAGTCACGATCTGAAGAAATTAACCTCCCCTTGTTGGAAAGAATGATATCCAAGGAAATTCTTGGTTAGGGTTTTACTGTTGTAATGACATTATATGATCATTTTTAAATGTTTACCAGCCTGGATTTATTTAACTGATTAGTTTATGACATGATACGTGAATGATGCTCCAATTCTTACTGTAGAATATGGTAGTCTTTTGGTTAAAAAGAACAATAAGAATAAGAAACAATGTTTTATACTGTTATACAATTTCATATGCAATTCTGCTTTGTTTTCGAAAAAACTAGTCTATTTTAAATATCAAATGTTTCTATTATCAGTGATTGTTTTGTCATCCAAGTACCTCCTCAGCAATCACCTATGCCATTCCAAAAGGCAGTTCTGTTTTCTGGTGTATGAAAGTCATATCTAAGCCTTCTGGAGCATTTGAATACTTCATGTGATATTGGAATTATAAAGTCTAAGTTGTAAAAAAGATAATATGAAGAAGTGCACCATGAAATTGCTGAGTATTGTGTAACTGCTCACTTCACTTCCAAAGTGAGAAAACATTTTATCCTTGAGCAACAAACTAAGAAAGAAGAAAACATTTGATTTGGAATTAGGGTTATAACAAGAATGCATAGATGTAAAGCAAAAGGGAAATGCCAAACCCTGATTTCTATAAGGATAGGTGATTTTCGTATCAAAAAAGTGAAAACATCTTGCTGTGTATGACCTAAAAATATATAACTTATAAATATTAATTTATTATTTTATAAAAACAATATAATATTATTGCATATAATACATATACAGACAAATAAAAATTTCCCATGGAGAGAATATCAATGTGGGATTAGGAAAAAATGTACTTCCTTTTTTATTGATTTTATTGAGTTATACATTTTTTCTCTGCTCTCCTCCCCTTCAACCCTGTACCATGGTCCCCATGCTCCCAATTTACTCAGGAGATCTTGTCTTTTTCTACTTCTCATGTAGAATAGATCCATGTATGTCTCTCTTAGGATCCTCATTGTTGTCTAGATTCTCTGATAGTGTGAATTGTAGGCTGGGTTTCTTTGCTTTATGTCTAAAAGCCACTTATGAGTGAGTACAAATGATATTTCTTGTATTCTGCTGGAAATGTGATAAGTGAGAAGACCAAAAACACTTTGAAAATCAGAGGAAAGAATATGAAATCTGAATACGGTAAGGTAACCAGGCATTGATACAGATAAAACACACTCATTACTAATTCCTAGCAAAACTCCTATCGTAAATATCCATGCATTTTGGTATAATATCCTCCTCTGCTATTTGCCCACACTGCTTTATAATTGATTAACTATATATTTACCATATGATATAGAAAAGCTCAACGGATTTCTAAGGATTTAATGAACTATATTTGTTTTCCTAACTAGCAAAGATTTATATATATATATATATATATATATATATGTGTGTGTGTGTGTGTGTGTGTGAGTGTATATATATATATATATATATATATATATATATATATATATATATCTCCCACATAAGTTTCTATGGTATAGGGTGAATGACATATTTTGAACAGCCTAGGATGAAAACTACCATGCACATGTGGGTATTGAGTACTTGAAGTATGAGTGAGGTTATTAGTTAATTGACTTTTAAATTTACATTAAAGATATTTTCTTGTTGATAATATTTCATTTTGCTACTGGATACATCAGCATTTTCTCCTATAATGATTGTCAGACTATAATAGGTCATGTTTCCTATAATGCAAACTTTTCATAGTTAATTGTTGCCTGGAATATGGCAACCTACTCACTGTTGATATTTTGCATTGTTTTCAACTGACACAGAGGAGAAAAAATTTAGGATGCTTTTAATGACTTTTGCATAAACTCAAATAGTCTCTGAATTACTCACTTCCACAATACCATCCAGCCTCGATTTATGACTATATGTCGATGTGCCATAATGAGGAACTGGAGCTCCACAGAGGGAAGTTTGCCTTTCTTAGAGTCCCTGAAGACACATTGCATTTCTATTAGCTACCAAATCACAGGCTCACACTCCACAGTTCAGGAGGCCTATGGGACTTGTGCCTTCCAGGAAGCCAGTGTGAAAAGTGATTCCTTCCAAATCATTATTGTTGCCTTCCATACATCAGAAGCAGCAAATTATCCAGGTCTTCTAGTGTGGCTAGGGAAAACATGAGTGATTTTTACTGTTCCCTTACCTGCAACTTAATCCCAGGAGCCATAACCAAGTCCAATATTAAACAGAATCCTCATACACCTACTCTTCAATGCTAGGAAATATCATAAGGGGAGAAAAGATTGTCTACTCATCTCTCTTGGGTTAAGTATAGAGTTTGGACAAAGAAAAGAGAATGTAAGTCATTTTTTTTGCCTACCTGTAGCTATCAAGATATGCAATTGTATGACCGTTGTAATTGCTGAAGTTTCTTAGAAATCTGGTGTTTAATAACAGGGCATCTGAAAATAGGAGATAGTATGAATTCAAAGGTATTCACATTCTCTGGTTTACTTTTCTTTTGAGTGAAAAGAGAAAGGATTCTCTCACTGGTTTTTATATTAAGATATGTGAAGAAATGTAATAATTCATAATTTCAATTTGCTGTACTAAAATAACATTGCCAAGCAGCTGAGGTAAAGGGATAATGTGAAGCTTACTTAAATATAATATGTCAAATTATTACGTAATATGTGGTAAATAATCCAGCTGCCCATGCTCTGGTAATAAATGTTAATTTCTACTTTCCCTAGGTTATCCCATTGCCATGAATTCTGAGTTCAGTGAAATCCTCATAGTCCTTCGTGTACAGAAAGAAGAATTTGTTAACGAAAACTCGAGAAGCTGAGTTTTCACTGCTGACCATGTGCTTAGTGTTCATTGGGAGGTCATATTTACCTTCAAAATCTAGGTGGAGAATCAAAGAAAAGCTTTTCTGTTTCCCCCATCATTTTGACTCAATGATTGCCATGCTATAAACAGAAATAGAAAAACAGTAAGTATGGCAGAGGATGCCTTTCTGGCAATGCTTATTTTTGTATTATTTTTTTCTGTTATTTCTGATATTCTTGGGTTCTATGGAGACATTTCACCTTTGGAGAATCTGATGAGTGACCAGTGTAAAACATTTAAAAAATGTTTTCTGGAGTTCCTCAAGACATGATAATGATCTCTGCTATATGCTATGACCTAATTTGTATGACATATTAATATGTATATGTTAGCGTGAGTTTTTATGTGTATTGTATCAACGACATTTATCTACTTTTCACATTCATTCACGTTTCCTCTGTCATCTGCCCTTTCATATTAAACTTCCTGAGAGAAAAATTTATTCTTGCTTCTCTACAGCTTTCATTACTTAAAATAAAACAATTTAAAGCTTTTTTCTTTTATTACCATTCGATTTCTATGTTGTCATATACGCAAACTAGTTTACAATTCATTTACAATTTTTTTGTGTGGCACACACGATATATCTCATGGTTTCACATGCTCTTTCTGGGAATAAGTTTCTGTAGTTTTACAGTGTTTATCTTATTTGTTGACATGTTGCAAACTAGTGAGTACTGAGGTAATTAAGCACTTACTTAAATTTACTCCATTGTCTAAGTGTTAGAAATGTATTCCCATTTTTATTTTTGTTAGTGATTATAAATATTCTGTAGCACTTCAAATTTAGGAATTGAACATCAAATTTACTGCTGGTTCATTTGTAATGACATAATGACCATTCTTCTCCTTTCATTATAATTTAGTTGAAGGTGTTCAGGAACTACAAAAGTTAAAGTAAGTTTATTGCATAACCTTTACATGAGCAAGGAAGTCAGGACCACAACGAGGGGTGGTGCATCCACCTACTGAGATGGTGGGACTGATCTATTGGGAGCTCACCAAGGCCAGCTGGACTGGGACAAATGGAGCATGTGATCAAACCGGACTCTCTGAATGTGACTGACAATGAGGGCTGACTGAGAAGCCCAGGACAATGGCACTGGGTTTTTATCCTACTGCATGTACTGGCTTTGTGGGAGCCTAGCCTGTTTGGATGCTCACCTTTCTAGACCTGGATGGAGGGGGGAGGACCTTGGACTTCCCACAGGGCAGGGAACCCTGACTGCCCCTAGGACTGGAGAGGGAGGGGAGTGGGAGGTAAATGGGAGGAGGTGAAAATTTTTAATAAAAACAGGATTTGAACTGAACTTTTAATATGAACTGAACTCTTAATGAAGAAATGCTGCTGTGTTTGAAGATACTGAAATGTTATTGTATGATTTTACAATATTAGTATATTCTAAATAAGAGGTAAATTTTATCCTAAAAAAATGCCAGTTTAAGTCTGCCTTGTATGTCTTAACTTGGCATGTGACATACAGATATTAAGCATTCACAATATTACATGAAATAAAAACCTTATCTTAGTAACTATTATGAACGATGCAACATTTTCCTGGTATAGGTGAACATGACCAAACGCAAGAAGACAGAATTATAGCTAAATGTGTGTATGCATATAGATGTGTGCCTGTGTGTGTTGTAAAATAGGTGTAGTGACAATCCTCTTTGACTCCCTGAGAGCCTTTCCATCTAATATGATTAATCTAAACCAATACTGCTAATTATTGCTCCAGTGGTGTTGAATGATTCATAAATGACATCAATTATCACAAATAAGAGTGAGGAACCAGCTGCTGGGCCTGATTGGAATAACAGGGATGAGAGGAGGAGAGAGCTTTTCTGTTTCTCCAGCACTTTTCCCTGTTTGCAAGTTTCCTTAATGCCCCCTGCCATTCAAATGCAATTATTTTATACTTACCGACTTTTGGTAAGTTTAAATGAAAATGGTCCCCTTAGGCTCATAGGGAGTGTCACTGTTTGAAACGATTTGGACATAGCCTTATTGGAGAAGGTATGGCCTTGTTGGAGGAACCAGGCCATTGAGGGTGAACTTTAGATTTTCAAATGCTCAAATCAGGTCCTCTCTCCCTTACTGGCAAAGAACTCCCAGGCTCTGTGTCTGTCTTCATGCTGCCATGCTTCCCCTAGGATGAAATGAACTAAACCTCCGGATTGTAAGTTGTTCCCAACAAGATGTTTTTAGTTATAAGAGTTTCTGTGGTCATGGTGTCTCTTCACAGCAATTCAACTTTGACTCAGATACCAACATTAGACATTTTGATCATTTGTTTATGCTGAACATAAAATTAAATGAACATGGTGATTTTCTTTAACGATTCCTTAATATATAAGTGATGCTAATAGTTCACTGAGAGAGATCAATACTTTACCTTCATTAACCTTCATTAACATGTAAAAGATGAAATGCAAAGGCAATAAAATATCTCATTTTATCACTAATTTTAAAACATTAAAGAGGAACTATGCATTGACTAATTGTGAGTGAATAAGTTAGAAAATATTACTTTAACACTTAATAATAGTGTTGCATGTTTGCAGTCAAACAACAGAAATATTATTACAAAATTGCCTCAAATATCAAAGCTATCCTGCGTAATTATCATTTTACTGGTAAGCCAAGTAAAGATAAAACTGCGTTTCTGTGTGTGTGTGTGTGTGTGTGTGTGTGTGTGAGTGTGTGTGTGTGTCTGTCTGTCTGTCCAAGCATATGCATGTTATTCTTTGGAAATGTCAGATCATAACTGAAAGGATCCTGTGCTCTCTTTATTCCGAGTGGTTTCAAGGATTCAAACCGAGGACATCGTCATCGGTGACAGCAACTTTTTTTTTTCTGCTCACATATATCACTACTCCATCATTAAAACGTTTAATTCAAGTAAGCAACATAAAATACATAATGTATGAAAAACTTTATTTGAAGTTTGTTTGAAGACTCAAAGTAATATCAAAATGAAAATGTCTTGTGCCTATTAGTGCATGGGATATTTATTTATTTATTTATTTATTTTTTGGTTTTTCGAGACAGGGTTTCTCTGTAGCTTTGGTGCCCGTCCCGGAACTAGCTCTTGTAGACCAGGCTGGCCTCGAACTCCCAGACATCCGCCTGCCTCTGCCTCCCAAGTGCTGGGATTAAAGGCGTGCGCCACCACCGCCTGGTTGCATGGGATATTTTAAGATCTCCTATTGATCTCATGATTTTGCAGATTAATCAGTGGTATGATGAAAACAATCACATTATTTCAGTAAAAATAATCCATACTCAGCTAACATAAAATATTATTTCAGAGAATTATGCATCACATACAAAAGTGCAGATCTCTTCCATGTCCATTTAAAATTGTGTTTTGCTCCAAAATTTTATCCTTTTTTTTCTTTTTTAAAGAATAATGTCACCGTCAGTA
This sequence comes from Microtus oregoni, assembly GCF_018167655.1. Classification (NCBI taxonomy): domain Eukaryota; kingdom Metazoa; phylum Chordata; class Mammalia; order Rodentia; family Cricetidae; genus Microtus; species Microtus oregoni. Next base: position 36,386,545 of record NW_024543080.1, on the reverse strand, counting down.
TTTGATTGTATTAAATTTCTGATTAAAAAAGAATATGTATTCATTGTATTTTAAGGTCACACAATTTAAGCACAAGTGTATTGCCTCAAATCTACATGACTGGTAAGAGAGTTGCACTAAATATATGGCAACAATTATTTAATGTTCCTTAATGATAAATTTTACTTGAAGTTATCTGCTTGAAACTGTTGGAAACTCAAACAAATATAGTTGTTTACTAAAATATAAAACACCTGAAATTAATCATATCAAAGATCATAATTAATAAAAATATAGGAACTATATAATATAGTGCTTCTAATTTGCTATTTCATGTTATGTACTATATATTCAAAGTTTGAGATGTATTAACTTGTTACTTTACATTACACTGCTGAAGTTTTCTTTAAGTACTGAAATTGTATTTTCTAGTAAATAATATTACACCGTCTATTACACAGGCACAGTTATCTTTTGACCTTGGCAGATTTCATCCCGTTTACCATCTACAAGTTTACTCACGTGAACACGTGAATTACTTATACTTTTTCTGGTACAACTAAAATCACATGGTATTTCCTTGCATTTGAATGTGTCAGTGTATGTTTGTGTGTGATCAGATGCATATGTGGGTTAAGGTTTGTGTGCTCAAGCATGCATGCATGCATGCATGTGTGTGCCTACATATGCTACTAAGTCAACCTTGGGTTCTCTTTTTGAGAAACACTATCTTGTTTATGACAAAAGATCTCTAATTGGCCTGAGCCAATGAGTAGCCTGGGCTGACATTTGGACACCATGACCAGCCTATTTCTGTATTACAGTGCTGGAATGCCAAGAGCTTGTGCCGCTCTGACCTTTGTAGTGTGGTTTCTGCGGATAGAAATAAGTGCTTGAGCCAAAAGCATGTGACAGATTAATTTATCTCCCAAGCTACTTTTTTTTTTTTGAGAAAGCTCCGTGTATTTTCCACAGTATCTCTACTGAAGTATGACTGCTACATAATGCCCCTCAGGCTTTAAATGTTTCAATGCCTCTGGATTCATCCCAAGATTTTTTAAAATTTTCTTATTCTGGTTTGTATTATTTTCTTTTTGAAAACATTTTCTCCATCTACAGCCATACATCCCTGAACATGCCCGATCTCCTCCCATCTCAGAAGTTAAGCAGGGTCGGGCCTGGTTAGTACTTGGGTGGGAGACTGCCTGGGAATACCGGGTGCTGTAGGCTTAAAAAAGAATTTAGAAAAAAAGAAAAAAACAAAGAAAACAATTTCTAACACATATGCTATTTGGCTCTGATTGTTATTTGTGTATCTTTGATTATTCCATAAATTCCTCGTATTTTTGTCATTAACTATGAGTTTGACATCTGTCTCTGGTATATATATATATATATATATATATATATATATATATATATATGCTTGTACATATCAAGTTCATGATTCATACACACACACACACACACATATATATATATATACACATATACATATATGCTTAAAATAATAGCTTTCCTTACGGCTTCTTCAAACACCATTTGTGTTATTGATCCTTACACAGAATCCCCTACTGACTCTTCTAAGAAGTTTCCACCCATTTTCCCATTACCCATAGAATCATTTTATATGCTCTTTGACCAAAGAGATTTTTCCGTTTTGTAGATTGTCGTTTTGTCTTGTTGAGCATGTCCTTTGCTTTACAGAAGCTTTTCAGTTTCAGAAGGTCACATTTATTAATTGTTTCTCTTAGTGTCTGTACTGCTGGGTTATATTCAAGAAGTAGTCTCCTGTGTCAATGTTTTCTCTTTTCTCTTCCCACTTTCTCTTCTATGTGGTTCAGTTCGATCGTCTTCATGTTGAGGCCTTTGATCCATTTGGACTTGAGTTTTGCGCATGGTGCTAGATATGGGTCTATTTTCATCCTTCTACATGTTGATATCCAGTTATCCCAGCACCATTTGTTAAATATTCTTTCTTATCTCCATTTGATATTTTTTGATTCTTTGTCAAAAGTCAGGTGTTTGTGGTTCCTGGTCATTTTCTCATGATTTCTGTTTCTATAATTCCCTAGGCTTGTGTTTTTTATTGTCTCTATTTCAGTTTTCAATTCATGAATAGTTTCTATTATATGTTTGATTACTTTTTCTTAATTTTCTTTAAGGGATTTGCTAATGTCTTCAATATTTTGTTTGTCTTCTCTTCCATTACTTTAAGGGAATTTCTCATTTCCTCTTTAAGAGTTTTAAATATTCTCTTGAAGTTATTTTTAGGTCATTTTCTTCTGCTTCATCTGTATTAAGTTGTTCAGGTCTTAGTGTAACTAATTAAATTAGTATAACTAAAGTGATTTAGTTCTTCAGAAGTAAATTTGTGTTGTTAGTTTTGTTAAATTCTAAAAATTTTAAGCTTGATGATTTGTTTTCATGTCTCAAGATAATTTTTAATATTTTTCTATTTTTTTGTTGGAAAATTTAGATTTTAAAACATGCATTATGGAACCACATTCAATAATTCTAGAATGTCTATGGATTCTGAGTAGAGTTTCATCTCACCTTCAAAAATTAAATTTGTTTTATAAAATTAAAATGATTTCAGTACTTTGTCCATTTATTAAAACTTGTTTAAAAATTTAAATGAGATATGCCCAAAATAATTTCCATGATGTGATATGTGATTTGCTTTAGAAAATTTCCCTGTGTGCTTAAGACACTTTTGTATCTTCTGTAATATTATTATTAATATACTTGCTCTTTCTAGTTGCTCCTGCAAAACATAGTGCTAGACATCAACAATCCTAGCACTTGAAAGAAGACTTAATATTAAATATGAACTTGAGCCATAAATAAATAATTTGATCAAAAAATCACTAACAAATAAAAACACTTGTGTTGATCTATTATATTATGTTCTTCAGTTGCTATTTTTTTATAGAACTGCCTGTATGAGATTCTATTTTTTAAAATAAGGTATGAAATGTACTACTATTTTGGTTTCACTGTCCATTTCTCCTTTTATTTTCATTAATATTTCTCTAAATGATTTGTTGAACCTGATGTTAGATGAATAACCATCATAACATAATGTCTTTTAAAACTTAATTGTACATGTGAATTATATTTTAACAATCATGTGACAATTCATGTTCTCTCTTGATTATAATATATATATATATATTTTCCTTCTATCTATTAATAAAGCATGACAGATGCCCATACAATTTAAATTCATCTCTGATAAACTTTGCTTATTCCAAAGTATTTTGGTCTTATCAGTTCAGCTATACTTTAATTATTAAGACAAAGCCATTACCAATTTACAACAATTATTAACAAGAAATAATGTTAACTTGCCATTTAAAAGCAATCTGTACATCTTGGGACTACCTTTCTTCTAATCTCCCTTTCATCCTTCTTTAAGTGAGGTAATTATATTTCAATTAAAAACAAAAAGAAGCCCAAACAGCATCAACAACAAAAAACAAAACAATATATGTCTTTTAATCCAATGTGTGTTTCAAAGCAAGACCTTGTGTGCATAAAAAGATGAAAAGACAGAAGGGAGGGTGGTTGAGGTCTCAGAGAGGGAGTAGAAGGAAGAGTTGGAATCAGTGATGCACGCAGGTAGTATGTCTAAATCTACTTTAAAGAACTCGGTTTTACCTTGATGTATAGTTTTAAAACATTTGTGACAGACTGTTAAAAAAACTTCTAAAAATTAATACTAAAAAAGAAAATTTTTGCAAAATTTCAGTTTATACTGTCAGTTAATTAATGCATTTACTGACTATCTTTTATGCATTATATATGGACTGATAATTACAGAGAAACATAATGGGGTAAGAGAAAAATAAGTGACTGCTGAATACACAATCATATATAGGAAATACATACCAGTTCCTCTCATTTTCAGGAAAAATTAAGGTAAAGAAGTGGAATTGAGGATGTAAAAAGTCAGGAATGGTGTAGTAATGTGGATGATTTATTTTTGGGTACAATGTGGCTATTGAAGTCATAATATTATATAAATTATGCCTACATGAACTAGATCTTACCAGGACTGAGTATAAGACTCGACCTTCGCTTACAGTTTCATAAGAAGGCAATTTTTATGGGAAAATTAGTCATTTCTTCAATGGTGTATCCACTGTTCAAGTGTCCATGTACATGTGATCATCAGTGACTCACCTCTGCTTCTATAAACAAGCCATAAATAATGCATTGAGTTAGAGAAAAAGACATAAACATAGAACGAAAATTTACTGAAGAGTTCAAGAAAACAAGAAAAAGGATAAAACAGTGTAGGACTGTTGAATACAATCAAATTATATTATACATATGTATGAAAACGTCATAATGAATTCAATTATGCATAATTACTATATGTCAATAAAAACATTTTCAGAAGTGAATCTGATTTGTTATCTCCTTCACAGTCATGAGGTGTACTGGCTTGAAGTAGGAACTGATAATCTGAAACTTAAAAGACTTGATATCCATTTTTATTAATGCTTTTAGCTTCAAATTTTCCTTGAATTTGTCATTTAAAAAGTAATTTACTGAGTTTCAAACATACATTGTGTGAAAGTGGTATTTTCTTATGAGAGACACTGTGGAATTACTAATCTTGGTATCGTGATTTTTCTTCTCCAAATGTGCATAATTAGAGAAATATAAAGACAATATAGCCTGTTATCATGAACTAATTGTTCTGGAAGCAAAAATTGGCAAATTCTGTAGAAGAGACATTGAAAAGATGAATAGTATGTTGTCAGATGGCTACAGTAACAAATACAGTTTTGTGATTGTTTTAGAATACAGGGAATAAACATATTTAATAGCCAAAACAAGGCCTTTTCTGAAATAGCTCAGTTGAACTGCATGACATCTAATAGTTTCTTAACGATAGTCAAACTCAGGCATAACTTGCAGCTCTTCCTGTTGACATATTAAGTTGTTAACCTGGCCTTCTATCTACAAGAGCCACGGTAAAACCACCAATGGAAGACCACAATTATTCAAGTTAGGTACATCGTTAGCATGAGATCCCTTATTAATAATTCAAAAACTTTTGTGACATCTCTGTAAATTAGGATGTTGATAAGTTCTAAAATTAAGCCTCTAACTCTTTCCTACTCTGGAAGATACATGGAAATTTGAATATATTCTATAGCTATAATTATAATCTGCAAATCAGCACATTTACTGAGTTTCTATATAACTTTGGCTGCCTTTTCAACCTCACTTTCTGCTGCCTTAGTTTCATGCAAACTGTGTTGGGAATCTAGCCAGAGTTATCTTTCAAGTGTATGTGTGTGTAACTATATATATTTACATATTCACGTGTCTATATACATTGATGATCGGAGGATAGTGAAATGACTTATTATTTCTTGTTTACTTTCTAGGACCATTATAAGGATTTTTTTTTAAATTATAAAGTATCAAAAACAACAAATGAAAGAAAGATACCTTTTCTATAAGTCTACCAACTACTCAGATTTGAAATAATGGCTGTTTGATAGAGAGTGAACATTTAAAAATAAGTTTACATTTGCCTTAATTTTGAGAGAGTCACTTAGGACACCTTTCTTGATTTGGGGGGGGGCACAGAAGTGGGTCAGTTCCACCTTGGCTGAAGGTCAGAGAGCTTAACTCACTCTTGTTCATTCAAAGATATTGCCAAGACTTAAGGAGTGGCTACAAACAAGATATCCTGACCTAGAATGTGGTTACTTAGTGTTTTGGATATTAAGATGGCCCATTGAAATGGATTTGTTTTGCCTCTACCACATGTCTGAGAATTCAAGTCTACTCTTGCTCCTTTAACGCAAGAGATTTGACCTGGGAGTGGTTACCTACAGGATTGTTGGTCTTAGATGTAGTCCTTGTATATCCTTTCCGAACAACAAGATGCTTAACTCAGGATATTGTGGCTTAATGTTTCAAGTACTGAATCAAGTAATTGTTCTGTTTTTCCTTAGTATCATGTTAAAGCAGTCATTGCCTTCTCCCACTCTGCTTTATGGATTGTGTATATGTGCATATGGAAAATAAATGCGGGTGAATTCAGTATTCATTGGATTGCCCTCCTGGTTCTATCCTTTGTCTCTGTATTTCTTTTGTGTCTCTGCTCCTCCTACATAATTTTTATAATTTACACATTTCTACCCTTGAATGTGCAAATGCTGTTTAGACTGGAGTCTGAAATATGTCACCCCAACCTGTGTTTATGACACTTTATGTACTTCTGCTGTACAATTCCTAGGGAAAGGAGTGAGACCCATGGATATGATAGGCTATGATTTCTGTTATTGCTATGCTATTGGGAACATGGATTTCTGTCCATTTAATTTAGTTTTTAGTTTTATAGTACACGTCTTTAGTCAAGTGGTGTTAAATTGGGGCTGTTTTCTGGATCAGAATAAATTACCTGCAACTCTTTTAAAAGGGCAAAAATCAAAGCCAAAAATGTTCTCCAGCTGATACTGAAGTAATACATTGGTTATGTTATGAGAATAAAATCCATGAGAAATAAGCCAAAGAATAATACTTGCATATGCAAGACAGTCAGTTGGTGTCATTAAAAAAACAGAGTCTTCACTGCAAGAAGGCCAATTTTTTTTTAAGTCATTTTATTTTTTTTTTGTTTTTTGTTTTGTTTTTTTTTTAAATTTTTTTTTATTGCGAAAAGAAGAAAAAAAAACATAAACAAAAAAACAAGTTTCCACCTCCTCCCAGCCTCCCATTTCCCTTCCCCTCCTCCCACCCTTCTCCCCCTCCTCCCACCCTTCTCTCCCTCCTCCCATCCTTCTCCCCCTCCCCCCACTCCTCTCCCCGCCTCCCTCTCCAGTCCACAGAGCAGTCCAGGTTCCCTGCCCTGTGGTAAGTCCTAGGTCCACCCCCCTCCGTCCATATCTAGGAAGGTGAACATCCAAACTGGCTAGGCTCCCACAAAGCCAGCACATTAAGTAGGATCAAAACCCCCTGCCATTGTCCTTGGTGTCTCATCAGCCCTCATTGTTCGGCATGTTCAGAGAGTCCGGTTTTATCCCATGCTTTTTCGGTCACAGTCCAGCTGGCCTTGGTGAGCTCCCCGTAGATCAGCTCCACTGTCTCAGTGGGTGGATGCACGCCTCGTGGTCCCGAATTCTTTGCTCATGTTCTCCCTCCTTCTGCTCCTCCTTGGGACCTTGGGAGCTCAGTCCAGTGCTCCTGTGTGGGTCTCTGTCTCTATCTCTATCCATCACCAGATGAAGATTCTATGATGATATGCAAGATATTCGTCAGTATTGCTCTAGGATAGGGTCATTTCAGGTTCCCAATCCTCAGCTGCCCAAGGAACTAACTGGGAACCTCATCTTGGGCACTAGGGAGCCCCTCTAGGGTCAAGTCTCTTGCCCACCCTAAACTGGCTCCCTTAACTAAGAATTGTGGTTCCGTGCTCCCCATCCACCTTTCCTTTATCCCAATTCTCCTGTTTCCCAGGTCCCCCCTCCTTCCCTTCTACCTTTTCTCTCCCCATCTCCCTTTACCCCCATCCCACCCCATCCCCAAGATCCCATTTTCTCCCCGGAAATTTGGTCTACTTCCCTTAGCCAAGAGGACAACTATATGTTTTTCCTTGGGTTCACCTTCTTACTTAGCTTCTTTAGGTTCACCTCTTGTAGACTCCGTGGTAAGAAGGCCAATTCTTAAGAAGAAACTGAATGGCCTCTCATGTGTACCTTAACATCTGTATGGAAAGGTTCAAACAGTGCGTTGATACCAATCATTAAGGATTTCATAAGAAATTTTCACTAATCTATGGGATTTAGAGTATCTGTAGCCCTGATCTTGGAACCATGATCTTATATAAAAGCTCTAAGTCACTAAGTTTTCAATAGAAGATTATACACATTTTAGCTACTAAAAAGAATTTTTTTTTATTATTCTTGCCCCTGTGGATTACCTCTTGCTATCTTCAGTTGATCTTACTTTCGCCTTTTGTTCAACTTAAATACATTTCAGTATTAATCTTTTACTTATTTTGTAAGATATAAATTGATATTTCACCTCATTTATTTTAACAATAATGTGATTATTAAACAAATTTTCATTCATGCTGGTTAAACTGTCCAATTCTTTTCTAATACTACTTTGTTTAATGGTTTATTTATTAAAATAAAAGTTTATATTTAAAAATATCTCAAGTCCTTATTTAAAATAGGATACATTGTTTTATAAATGGACAGACTTCATGTACCTTAAAGAGACACTAGTCTATCTTATGAATAAATATAGAAATCACCTAGGGAGATGATTATGTAGGATACAGCAGTTGGTACTCTTTTATGAAAGCATATTCAATAATTTAACTAATTTTGTATATTTACATTGTGAAAATTTAGGAAATTCTACCCTACAGATACATACAATTTGCTATATTTTTTCTTTAAAAAATGTCCCTGCCCCTTGGCATATACTGCTTATTTCTGAAATAACAATATTCTTGTATAATTTAGAGTTGTTTAATATTCAAACTTCTGAAGATTATTAACTATTGTGATTAACTTTTTATGTCCTATGATTTTTCAAGTAATCTAACTGCTGCTAAAATGTTTTGAATTTTCTCAGCTTTCATTGTTATTTACAGAAAGCTTTCCAATGTGTAAACAAATACCCTAAGCCAGTATTTCTCAACATTCCTAATGCTACGACTCCTACAGTTTCTCATGTTGTGATGACCACAATCATAAAATTATTTTCCTTGCTATTTTATGACAGTAATTTTGTTACTGTTATGAATCATAATGTAAATATTTTTGGAACTAGAGGGTGGCCTAAGGAGTGTGACCCACAGGTTGAGAACCACTACCCTAAACAGTACTTCAAATGTTGCAAATTTATTGTCATGTTTTTCATTTTGGGTAAGAAAAGAGAAAGTACATATAAAATCTCTTTATTACTTGTTTGTTTGATTAATTGATTGTATGAATCATTTTGATGCAATATCTTATACAGCCTAACCTGGATCTGTACTCAAAATAAAGTTGAGGCTAATGAGTTCCTGATAGCCCTGCTACTGCTTTCAAATTGCAGTGATTTTTAATCTACTTTGTCATAAAAAATTAGTAGGTTTCAATTCTACACTTTTGTAATTTAATTTGTGAACTGGTTCATATTATTATAGTCTAATAAGTAGTCTTATTTAAACTGTTTTTTGTAAAATAGTTTTTATGAATAGCACTCTGTCCTTATATGTATACATGAACACTTCCACCAATGAAATATTTGTTTTTCACTCTCTTCATTATGTTTAAATTTTGATGCAAGTGTGTTCCTTCAGGCTAATATATATTTTCTATTATGTATTCCATAATGCTGTACATCAAGTCTAATGTGTTTGGATAGTAATTTCCCCTATTATACAATAAGGACTTTGATGCGGGGGTCCCTTTTATCCTTGATGCCTATTGACCACCAGTACGCTTGATGGCAGAAGCGACTCCAGAGAGCTTTATAAGACCTGTGTGCACAGGAGAAATAGCTGTCTGGGATATGAATTCAGTGAGTCAGAATGTTATTCCAGAGTAATGGGAGAGATAAACAATGGGGACAGTGACTGGGGTATCATCTAATTTGCATTAGATAGCACGCTCCTGTCATAAAGCTCCTAGTACAAGTCTTACTTATCACATGTGAAAGTACAGTCCAATTTTGATGCTCTGAGCAAATATCTAATTATCATATGGGTGTTGTCAAGGCTGCTTCTTTGGCTCATTATCTTCCCAGACCATCGTAATTTGAAGTAGTCACATGGAAATTATATTATTTTCAATACTGTTTGTCTAATAGCTAAAGTGTATTGTTAGCTAGCTCTTATATCCTAAACTAACGAATCTCCATTAATCGGGCATCACCACAAGATCATGGCCTCCCGGCAAAGTTTTGGCTAGGTCCAAAGGAGGTAGCTGCTCCAGAGAATCATCAGGTCATACTTTAAAACCTGTACTCCAATAAATTGGAATATAGACAGGAAACGGATAATTTTCTGGTTAGGTAACACACACTGAAATTAAATCAAGACCAGATAAACATTTTAAATATACCTAAAACCATAAAGAAATATAAGGAGTCATCAAAAGCATCCCAACCAAAAACAACCATGGAGAAATGGTTTCAGTGCAGAATTCTACAAGAATTTTAAAGAAGAAATAATACAAATACTCCTCAAAATGTTACACACAATAGAAACAAAAGGGAAATTGCCAAACTCTTTTTACAAGGTAAAATTTACATTGATACCCAAGCCACACAAATGTACATCTAAGAAAGAGTAAAATGGGCCAGTCTCCTTCATGAACATTGATGCAAAAGTACTCAATAAAATACTGTCCATCCAAATCCAAAAAAAAAAAAAATCAGAAAAATCATCCACCAGGACCAAGTAGACTCCATCCCAGAGATTCAAGGAGGGTTTAACATATGAAATATATCAATGTAATCCACCATATAAACAAACTAAAAGAAAAAACAAATGATCATCTCATTAGATGCTGAAAAAGCCTTTGACAAAACCCAACATCCACTCATGATAAAGTTCTTGGAGAGATCAGGGGTACAATGAACATATGTAGATGTAATAAAGGCAATGAATATACAGCAAGTCACCAGACAATATAAAATTAAGAGGAGAAAAATTCAAAGCAACTCCATTAAAATCAGGAACAAGACAAGGCTGTTCTCTCTCACCATAGCTATTCAATATAGTACTTGAAGTTCTAGCTAGACAATAAGACAAACTTATGTTTTTTCACTTTTCAAACTTATTCATTAGAAACAATGTATGGATCATGAATAAGGAAAGTTCAAGTAATAAATTCATTGGGCATTTAGATACTGAAAACAGTAAAAAAAATGAGCTTTAAATACATTTTCCTTCAAAGAATTTGTTTTGTGTCATTGTTCAAATAGTTGAAGAATCTGGCATAGAGCTGTATTGAGAAAAATGACTACTATCAATTTCTGAAGTCCTTCTTGTTGAGACATCAGAGCCACATTCCAAATGGAAGACATGCACTCCTCATTGGTCATGCTTTAGAGATCATATTCTTCGGCAATTGCTGGTGACACTGTAAACATCTTAGGCCTTCAACTTTGGACCACTGACATCTGTTATCCCCTCTTTCTGAGTCTGCTCACCTCATTGATGTAATGAAGGAGGCTGACATGGCATGCTGCACCATTCAGCACTCTCCAAGATGAGTAACAGAAAACAGTTTCAGCTTCGAACCAACTGGATTTGGAGGCTCTAAAGTGTCCCCAGCAAGTGTGAGCAATTGGAAAGCACTAGAGTGAATTCTAAAATGGATTATTCAAAATTGAACCTTGAAACACCTGGAGTCATCGAAAAGAATTTCCTTGAAATTTAACTTTTCAGTGCTTGTATTATTTCTTCAAGAAGCAAAGGATTTTTAAAATAATATCCATAAGCATTATTTTATAACAAAGAATAGTAAAGTTTTTTTAAAAAAATAAAGTTACTTTTAACCAGAATCCATTAAACAAAATATTTAGATAAGGATGACAATATATACTGTTTATTTAGCACTTTGTTATATTGAATTATACGAAACTATATGGTAAAGGGAAACACTACCCGGATTTACACTAACGAGAAGATTTTGGTGGATTTTTAGTGCTGAGGATTTGTGTGTGTGTGTGTGTGTGTGTGTGTATATATAGGGTTAGGGTTAGGGTTAGGGTTACATTAAAATAAACATTGATAAAGTTGAATGTAAATTTAAAAATTCTTGTAAGAATCAAAGAATACTTTTCTCTAAGAATCAAGGAGACTTACATTTCTAGGCATTAATAAGCATACATTAGATATATGTATTCTTTCTTTACTATACTTTCCTAAGGGCAGTACATTTTAGAAAATGAAATGAAAAAAAAATGAACCATATAAAATGATAATTAAACTAGAGATCAAGGATAGTAATTTTAAATGTTACTTTGCTTTCACAAGTCTGATTACTCACAATACCATCTATACACATAACCCAGGCAAAATATTTTAGTCAGTATAATTAATCAAAAAACCCTCTTCTCTTAAGTACTACAATTTTTTTCTTTTCTAATTTAAGACATATCATTATATTCATAAAAATATTTGAAAAAGGTAAACTTTAGCAATGATAAAGGTATTCATTAAATGGATACGATGTTAGTACTTCTAAATGCCATCTAATCCCAATGAATTAATTTATTTTTCATTGTTTTCATTTAATATAAAAAAATCACTTTACAGAGAGTCAGAATGAAAAAAAATATGTATTCATATTTGAATATCAAAAGTTGAAGGAAAAGTGAAAAATTAATGTAATAATTGTATACCCAATATAGGAAATAATATTAATAGAATTTTAGAATTAAAAATTCAGTTCTCAGATATATTTTTTAAACAATTGAAACACTTACACAGTACTCACTGAATGAAGGGTGTGTTGTAAAAAGTCTGTGTAGCCATAACTAACAAAATAATTAAAAAGATGGAATTAATTTTAACCTGACATTCACAAATCAGAAAAATATTCTCCTTGGATTTATTATGAAAATGAAGTAAACCAGTTAAATGTGAACTTCCTTCCAAGAAAAACATCACTGTCAACTAAAAGATTTCAAAATAATTTGTGGTCTTAATAATTGTTTTATATTACCACTTATATACTGTAACTTTTGACCAAATTACTACCATAAAGAGTAAAGTTTAATTTTAGTTCTTAGTTTAATATGAAGGAAATCATTTTGATCAAACATGATTTATTTCCTTAGTAAAATGATCTTCACTTTTGTTAAACGTGGTATTTATTATTTAGCCATAAAAATGGAACACACTGAGGCAAGTGTGTTATGTTTGAAATATAATTCTTTACTTTTTTGCACGATAGCAATCAGCCTCCAAATGGACTGCTTTAATTTCTAATTCCTAAATTTATGCATTTGTAGAGGCTCTTGTTTGATTTTTGTCAAGACTGTGCAGTTAGATAATGTAGTAATATTTTCCAGAAAACACACTGGAAGTTTAACCTTAATCTCTGGAAATATTTGGTGTAGTAGTCAATAATTACCTAGCTGCTGACTCACTAATGCTATAAAGCAAGACTGACAGAAAATTCTGAGGCTGCCTAGCAAAAGTTAGAAGAACACTGAATCATCATACTGGTATGCCAATAAGAAAAGTATCTTGAAGAAGATCCTAACTAACTGGAGGCCTGCAAAGACTTCTAGGTGACTGTAACATTGAGGAGCATTTTTATCTCTAATCAGAAGAGATACCGACAGAAATAAACAGCTTAATTGCTTCTGAATTCATCAGGTATATTTCTGAATGAATATATTTGCAGTGAAATTCAGCTTCTAAATATCAGGGGCAATTACATATCAATGAATAGTTAATATGTCCAAATTTTTTTTTAAATCAGTCTCAAGACATTATTATGAATTTGATTCTGTTTATGCATGTGGATGTGTGAAAAAGAGAAAAATATATGCAATTTCCAGACACCATCAAGAGAGAACATGCTAGAAATTTTGTATTATGTGTACATCCACCATCCCAGCAGAATGCACTGTGCATGATATGGATTTTCTGGAAAAATACTCACAATCAATTCCTCTCACATAGCCCATCATGCCAAGACTGTTAAACATGGATACTTGCCGGCTGATGCTCAGCAGGATTCAAAATTAGAGGCTGTTTCACCAGGTGTCTACAGAGCTGTCCACCAATGCTGTGAACAAGGATGCTCCAGAGGGCTCTGCTCAAACAGTATGCATTAATGAATAAATGGTGTCTAAAACCATATGGGAATCTGTTCTCACCTTAATTAAAATTAATTGTCCCATGAATGATTAATGCTTAGTTTGACTTTCTCAAAATGCCTACATGGCAGAGATACCAAATAGAAAGCTCCTCTGCTTTTTAAGTTATTTATTTTATCCATAATAAAAAATAATTAATGATAACATCTGTGTTTCTTTTGCAAAACATAACTAATAGCTCATTTACAAGAAAATTTACCTTAAGGAATTTCCGGCAACCAGGAATAACAATTACCTGTTTTGTTGATAAATTCTAGAATGAGTTAGATTAACTGATCTGTAAATGTGAAGATATTTAGAATTTTGATGAAATTTTCAATAACAAAATTAATTACATAAAATGCAAAAATTTATGTGAAAGTATTTTAAAATATTTAACCAAACAAATATTTTAAATATCTAAATTACTGTGTTGTAAAATCTCAAGAAATTAATCTTCTTTTAAAAACAAATATATTATAAAACATTGACTTTAATGTTGAAGAAATTAACTTCTGAAATAATAAATTACTAAAAATTATTATTTCTGAGATATACATTATGGTAATTATCCACATTTCAGAAGTAATGTCCAGTTAGTATTATACAAGAATTTTGTGAATTTTTGTTACTATTTTTCTTAACAGGAAATGTCCTTCTCATCAAAGTTTTTAATTGCCATTAACATATAAGATATTGGTTCTAGAAGTTCAGTATTTTGCTAATCATTGGTAGGAATCTCTTCACATGTATTTAAAATATATATTATTTAGTTAATATACCTCTTTGTATAATTAATCGATATCTTTCAAACTCAAACATCCATTTTAGATTTTATCTCATTTTTGGGAAAGCTAATGATACTAAATATGATTCCTATTTGAGGACGTGATTTTGCATATACATTTGAAAGACTATAAATCAAGTTCCAGACCTGAAGTCAAGAACCCCTTTTCCTTGAAAATCTGCTTGGCCACATAAGTTCCTCACTCCCTTTCTCATCTTTTATTATACTCCTCTTACCTTGTTTGTGGCCAACTCTACAGGTCAAATCCAGATCAGAGGTCATTCCAGTCTGCTTTGTTCAAGAGAAACCTTCAGCTGGTGAGATGCTCCTTTCTCCCTTCCCTCTCTCCATTCACTGACATCTTTGCCCTCACAGTACTAACTTCTGATCATGGTTTGGGAGCAATCTCTGCCTGGTCCAGATAACAGTTCATCCACCAGCTCTACCTGGTATACAGGTTACACAGCTCCTATACTAACCCAATCTAAAGAAGGCCATATTATCACAGAAAATACACATTTTACAAAGGATATGCACATGTCCTGATTGAATTACAAAAACAAAAACATTATGAATAGATGCAGCAGCAAGTACCCAACAAATAACTAGCCACAGCAGAAGTTGTGACAACCAAGAGCTATGTGGATGAACCATAGAACACAAAATTAAAAAAAAAAAACAATCAAATATGATATCAAAGGATTTAAGGATTTTAATGAAGACCTGAAAAAAAAATACTTCATTGAATTCCAAAAGACAATCAAAGATGTTTGATAGATTTCCATGAAAATACACACAGCTGAAGGAAATAATCAAGATAATTCAGGATTTATAAACTGAAGTCAAAAAGATATAGAAACATTGAAGAAAACACAAGTTGAAATGAAGCAAGAATGTAATTTTATGTATAAATGCAGTGTCTTTCATTATACTTTTAACTATTAATTTTCAACATTAATGATTGAAGCAGCTGCCACGCAATACAAGTATACCTGTTCATTTACAAGAGAGAACTATCTTTCATGGATTAAGGAGATGGCCATGAACTCAAAAAAGGATTGCCATATTTTATTTGGACAGTTGTATCAGACAGAAATTTAAAAGAGAAAGAAAGGAACTAATAGATGTTATGCCTCAAATGGACTTAATAGATATCTATAGAACATTCCAACCAAATTCAAAAAAATTATACCTTCTTCTCAGAACTTTATGGAACCTTCACAAAAATTGACCACCTACTGAGTAACGAAGGAAATCTCCCTCATAAACACTGATACAAAAATACTCAATAAAATTCTGGTAAATTAAATCTAAAAATATAACAGATTGTCATTTTTTAAATGCATATTCTAATTTAATGTTTTATCCTCAAGTAAAACAGATTATTAATTTATAAAAAAGTATTATTACATTATTTATAAGGATTAAAAATTTGGTCCTATTCTCCAAAATCTTGCCATTACTGTCATATTTATTAAATAATGTACTTTTAACTCATTACTTGACTAATAATATTTTTCTTGGTTTTTTTTTTTTTTTTTTGAGACAGGGTTTCTCTGTAGCTTTGGAGCCTGTCCTGGAACTCCCTTGGTAGACCAGGCTGGCCTCGAACTCACAGAGATCCGCCTGTCTCTGCCTCCCAAGTGCTGGGATTACAGGCGTGCGCCACCACCACCCGGCCAATTTTTCTTGTATCTAAGTAACTCATTTCTCTTTTATGCCCTTCAAACATAAACTTTGGCTTTCATAGGTTCTGTATTTTATGTCTTCTATGCATTCTTCCCTACAAAATCTAATCAGTAAAAGTTTTCTTATTCTTCCATCTCAAAATTTCTAGACATACAATTTAGTCAATAGTTATCATTTGTGTAATTATGATACTTTATCTGTTGTTGTCTGTGGTAGTCATAAATATAATGTCCTTAATAAGCCTATTCTTTGATTAGCAAATCTAATGATAATCTACCCAACACTTTAGGTGGACTTTATAGAAGAAATTAAAGATATTAAGCAATAGACCTTAAAATAGACATTACAGTGCATTATCTGCCTTGCTATAATGTAATTACTTGAATCATTTAAACTAGAAAATGAAAGCAGAAGAATCATTTATCCAGTTGTGGCAGAACATGAAGGAAGAGAACTGAGTCAGAACTGGACGTTAAAAAGGTAAAATTTTATATTTGAGAAGGAGATAATTACACTGATGTCTTTGGCCAAAAGGACAGTCAGGATAGAAGAGAAAGTGGGAAGTACACTATGACACATGGGCACAGGAGACCACTTCCTACGTATAACTCCAGTAGCACAGATAATAAGGACAACATTGAATAAGTGGGACCTCCTAAAACTGAGAAGCTTTTGTAAAGAAAAGGACACTGTCATTAAGACAAAAAGGCAACCTACTGACTGGGAGAAGATCTTCACCAACCCCGCAACAAAGGTCTGATATCTAAAATATATAAAGAATTCAAGAAACTAGACCTTAAAATGCTAATTAACCCAATTAAAAAATGGGGCACTGAACTGAACAGAGAATTCTCAACAGAAGAAACAAGGGTCACGGAGTCTACACTTGGTGATCCCAAAGAAGCTAAGTAAGAAGAACCTTCATCTGGTGATGGATGGAGACAGAGACAGAGACCCACACTGGAGCACTGGACTGAGCTCCCAAGGTCCCGATGAGGAGCAGAAGGAGGGAGAACATGAGCAAAGAAGTCGGGACCACGAGGGATGCACCCAACCACTGAGACAGTGGAGCTGATCTATTGGGAGCTCACCAAGGCCAGCTGAACTGTGACTGAAAAAGCATGGGATAAACCTGGACTCTCTGAGCATGGCGAACAATGAGGGCTGATGAGAACCCAAGGACAATGGCACGGGGTTTTGAACCTACGTAATGTGCTGGCTTTGTGGGAGCCTAGCCAGTTTGGATGTTCACCTTCCTAGAAATGCACGGAGGGGGGGGGGACCTAGGACTTACCATAGGGCAGGGAAATCTGACTGCTCTTTGGGCTGGAGAGGGAGGGGGAGAGGAGTGGGGGGAGGGGAGAAGGGTGGGAGGAGGGGGAGGGAAATGGGAGGCTGGGAGGAGGAGGAAATTTGTTTTTTTTTTTCTTTTCTCAATAAAAAAAAAGTTAAAAAAAAAATCTAGTTCCAGGACAGGAACCAAAAAAAGCTACGGAGGAAAAAAAAAAAAAATGGGGCACTGAACTGAACAGAGAATTCTCAACAGAAGAAGATCAAAAAGCCAAAAGACACTTAAGGTCATGCTCAACCTCCTTAGCAATCTGGGAAATGCAAATCAAAATAACTTTGAGATTCCATCTTACACCTGTCAGAATGGCTAAAATCAAAAACGCCAACGATAGCCTTTGCTGGAGAGGATGTGGAGTAAGGGGTACACTCATCCATTGCTGGTGGGAATGAAAACTTGTGCAACCACTTTGGAAATCAGTGTGGCAGTTTCTTAGGAAATTTGGGATCAACCTACCCCAGAATCCAGCAATACCACTCTTGGGAATATACCCAAGAGATGCTCGATTATACTACAAAAGTATTTGTACAACTGTGTTCATAGTAGCATTATTTGTAATAGCTAGAACTTGGATAAAACCTAGATGTCCTTCAATGGAAGAATGGATAAAGAACGTGTGGAATATGTACGCATTAGAGTATTACTCAGCAGTAAAAACCAAAAAAATCAATGACATCTTGAATTTTGCATGCAAATGGATGGAAATAGGAAACACTATCCTGAGTGAGGTAACCCAGACCCAAAAAGATGAATATAGTATTTACTCACTCATAAGTGGATTCTAGCCATAAATAAAGGACATTGAATTTATAATCCGTGATCCTAGAGAAGCTAAATAAGAAGGTGAACCCAAAGAAAAACATAAAGTTATCCTCCTGGATATTGGAAGGAGACAAGATTGCCAGGCAAAAATTCGAAACTTGGGGGTGGGAATGGAGTGGGGGTAAGGGGAGATAGAAAGAAAAAAGTGAGAAGTGGGGGATGGGGAGAGCATGATGGAATGGGATGGTTAGGATGGAGGAAGAGTGGATATGGGAGCAGGGAAGTATATATATTAATTAAGGGAACCATTTTAGGGTTGGCAAGAGACTTGTCTCTAGAGGTATACCCAGGTGTCCGTGGAGATGTCCCCAGCTAGTTCCTTGGGCAGCTGATGTGAGGGAGCCTGAAATGGCCCTATCCTATAGCCATACTGATGAATATCTTGCATATCACTATAGAACCTTCATCTGGCAATGGATGGAGATAGAGACAGAGACCCACATTGGAGCACTGAACTGAGCTTCCAAAGTCTAAATGAGGAGCAGAAGGAGAGAGGACATGAGCAAGGAAGTCAGAACCGCGAGGGGTGCGCCCACCCACTGAGATCTAATGGATGCTCACCCAAGCAAGCTGGACTGGGACTGATGGAGCATGTGATCCTGCTGCATTTACTGACTTTATGGGAGCCTAGTCTTTGTGGGATGCTCAACTTCCTAGACGTGGTTGGAGTGGGGTGGACCTTGGACTTTCCACAGGGCAGGGAACCCTGACTGCTGTTTGGACTGGAGAGGGAGTGGGAGGGAGATGGGAGGAGGGGAGTAGGTGGAAATTTTTAAGTAAAAATAAATAAATAAGAAAAAATAAGAGATTAGGTGTAAAAACAGTGAGAAGGTAGCAACCCACAACAAAGTTAAACCCTTAATTAAACCAACCCTACTGGAATCTTCACTTTCTGTTTTAAAAATTGTTTTTATTGAGCTATACATGTTTCTCTGCTCCCTTTACTGCCTCCCCTCTAGCCTTTTTCCCTCTTCTGTGATCTGCATGCTCCTAGTTTACTCAAAAGTTCTTGTCTTTTTCACCTTTCTATGTAGATCCATATATGTGTCTTTTAGGGTACTCTTTGTTGTCTAGATACTCTGGGGTTTTGAATTATAGGCTGATTTTTCTTTGCTTTCAGTCTAAAAGCCACTTATGAGTGAGTGCATATTATATTTATCTTTCTGGGTCTGGTTTGTGCTAAACTATGTTCATAGCAGCATTGTTTGTCATAGCTAGAAATTGGAAACAACTTAAATGCCCGTCAACCAAAGAATGGATTAGGAAAATGTGGTACATTTACACAATGGACTACTACACAGCAGAAAAAAAATAATATCTTGAAATTTGCAGGCTAATGGATAGAGCTGGAAAACATCATACCGAGTGAGGTAACCCAGACTAAAAAAGACAATTATCACATGTACTCACTCATTGGTGGTTTTTAAACATAAATCAAAGAAAATCAGCCTGCAAATGACAATCCCAGAGAACCTAAATAACAATGAGGATCCTAAGAGAGACATATATGAAACCTATCTACATTGGAAGTAGAAAAAGACAAGAACTTCTGAGTAAATTGGGACCATGGGGTCCATGGGAGAGAATTAAAAAGGAGGGGAAGAAAGAGAAGGGAGCAGAAAAATGTATAGCTCAATGAAATCAATAAAAAAATAGTAATATTGCTATTGAGTAGACACCCAAAGAATAGTCAATCATAACACGAGGATATGTGTTCAATTGTGTTCATAGCAGTTCATTATTATTCATAATAGCCAGAACCTGGAAACAACCTAGATGAATGAATTAAGAACCGAAGAATGGATTAAGAAGATTTGGTATATATACAAAATAGAGTACTACACAGAGAGGAAAAAACATATTGAGTTTGGCATCCTACTTTCAAACTTGAGCTTACAACTAAAACACATAATCTCTCACATTTTGTTATAAAATCTTTAGAATACTAAATGGGTTAAGGTATTTCTCTTGGTATCATTTAATTCATAATTTTCCTCAGATAAAAGCTTCAAAAATCATCTGTTCAATGACATAGTTTCTATGCTTAGATTCACTCAACATCTCTCTTGGACAATTAGAGTCACCAAAACACCATCAAGAAAGTTCAGATGTTGCAAACTGAGATTATGTATCCTCAACTTCTTCTACATGTTTTATTTTCACTGACTTATTTTTATTAGTTTTAACACTCTAGGAAGGAACGAGAAGAGAGAAGCTATGTAATTATATTTCAGTTAAGGTAAAAATATTTAAAATTTGAATTAAATTTGAAAAAAATATGTTTTTGTTACTCCTTGACAAACTTATAATTCTTCTAAACTAATATTAAATATATTTTTAATGTAAGTTTTGCTTTTAAAAAGACAATATATATTTTCTATGCACAATGGATATGTGTATCCTTAAAGTACTGTTCTTATTTTCATTTCCCCATGTCATTTTAACATAGTTTGTCACTTACAAATAGGTGAATATGAACATAAAATTAGAGCCAGGTGGTAGTGGTGCACACCTTTAAGCGCACCAATCACAAGGCAGAGGCAAATAGATCTGTGTGAGTTCAAGGCCAGCCTAATGTACAAGACTAGGCTCCAAAGCTACAGGAAAACCCTGTCTTGAAAAACCACAAACCACAAACAAAACCACAAAAAAGAAAAAAAAAGAACATATAAAAAAAGTTGTGCAAGATGGGCACCAAATAATCTTTGCTGACGAAATAGAATAGAATATTAACTGGATCATGGTACCCAGGTCTGGGCACGGCAAAACTAGCACAGCCATCTTCAGTAATCTTGCATCTTATTTCTTGTTTGACTTTCTTTTGGAAGGCAGACATACAGTTTTGTTTACTTCCTTGGGAAAAAAAAAAGAGGATATGAAAATATTGGAATAGTAACACACACATTAACATTTCAGTAAACATCCTATTGTATCTTACAAAACGAAGTATATAATTATCACCTATGTGAAAACAATAACAAAAAACATTGCAAGAGATTAAAAGATTTCTGAGATTGTGATAGAATCAACTAGACTGATAACTCATCTATTATTATCTGAATATTCATGTCCCCTCCAAATTAACATAGTAAAATTCTAAACCTGGTTGAGATAGCATTAAGAAGTGATAGGTACTGCTATGGATAACGAATATGTGTGGAATTCTTGTAAATGAGATTAGTGCTCTAAGGAAGTGATTATGATAGCACTACAGCCTTTGCAATATAATAAGTCATGGACATATCAGCAGGCTAATATACAGAAGAAAGACCTCATCAAACTTGTCTATATTGCATCCTTAACTACTACCCTTCAGAAATATTTTTCTTTTATATTTTCTTTCTTTCTTTCTTTCTTTCTTTCTTTCTTTCTTTCTTTCTTTTTTTGAGACAAAGTGTTTATTTAACTTTGGAATCTGTCCTGGAACTTGCTCTGCAGACCAGGCTGGACTTGAACTCACAGAGGTCCACCAGCTTCTGCCTCTGAGTACTGACTAAAGACATGTGCCACAACTGGCTGGCTCTATTTATATTCTTAAACAATTCTTCCCTATCATGTGACTTGTTATAGGGACAAGGGGAAATTTTTTAACGTCAGATAGGACAGTGACAACAAACAAAAGATATTAATCCACTAGGTCTAGCTAGTTCAATCTGTAGGTTTATTGGGTCATTGATAAAATTATGAATATCTCAAGGGTTATGAAATCACAAAAAGCCAAGTTCAGTATGGATGATCACTGTCAAAAGATATAGCTTAAGCTCTCTTCCCAACTACCAGAAATTAAACTCAAAAAAATCTTCTCCACATTAATTGCCTACTGGTATAGTCTTGGGAAGGGACATTGTAAAACCTGGAACTTTTTAACTTTTTGAGTTTCTTAAGTTTCATATGCTATTCTGAGTCTTGACATTCCTTCTTATATCATATGAGTCTTCCACATCTCTACAAAAGAAATGTTGCTACTCTAAAGCAATAGTGATACAATATGCATGTTTCATTGTATTTCTACATTATGAAATAATAGAGCAGATAAGCACTGCGATTGTCAGTAAAAGCAAAAGCACAAGACCTCAAGCAGATAGTTCAATACTTTTTAATCATCCTATATTGCATTTCTTTGATATAAAACAGAACAATAAACTAAACAATTAGTAAGTCACTGTTTTCTGTTGAGGTACTTCGCTTACAACATATGCATCTTCTCTGCTGCCAGGTGCTGAAGAGTGGAGATCACCCAGCAAGGGCTCTTTTATTATTACTTTAAAAAGATTCTTTGTCCGCTATGTTCAGCTAGTCCGGATTTATCCCATGTTTTTTCAGACCTAGGCCAGCTGGCCTTGGTGAGATCCCAATAGAACATCCCCATTGTCTTAGTGTGTGGGTGCACCCCTCGTGGTCCTGAGTTCCTTGCTCGTGCTCCGTCTCCTCATGGCAGCATTGTTTGTAATAGCCAGAACCTGGAAACAACCTAGATGCCCTTCAACGGAAGAATGGATGAAGAAAGTATGGAATATATACATATTAGAGTATTACTCAGCAGTAAAAAACAAGGACTTCTTGAATTTTGCATACAAATGGATGGAAATAGAAAACACTATCCTGAGTGAGGTAAGCCAGACCCAAAAAGAGGAACATGGGATGTACTCACTCATATTTGGTTTCTAGCCATAAATAAAGGACATTGAGCTTATAATTCATGTTCCTAGAGAAGCTAAATAAGAAGGTGAATCCAAAGACAAACACATAGGCATCCTCAGGAATATTAACCTTCATCAGGCGATGAAAGGAGACAGAGACAGAGACCCACACGGGAGCACCGGACAGAAATCTCAAGGTCCAAATCAGGAGCAGAAGGAGAGGACAATGAGGAATACTGAGAATTCAAGAACAATTGCAGTGGGTTTCTGATCCTACTGCACGTACTGGCATTGTGGGAGCCTAGGCAGTTTGGATGCTCACCTTACGAGACCTGGATAGAGGTGGGCAGTCCTTGGGCTTCCCACAGGTCAGGGAACCCTGATTGCTCTTCGAGCAGATGAGGGAGGGGGAATTGATCGGGGGAGGGGGAGGGAAATGGGAAGCGGTTGTGGGGACGAGGCAGAAATCCTTAATAAATAAATAAATTAAAAAAAAAAAGATTCTTTGAACAAAATGAAGTTTGTGTTCAGAGCACTTTTACTCCAGTTTATTTTTCGTGTATTCTCATTTTTGAGAAAAGGGATTCTGGAACTATTTCTTTTCTCTTTTGTTGGAATCCACTGAAAATTTTACTTTCCTTACAGCAACGGACTAATTACACTCTCTCCTTCACTGCATAACATGAACAGACTAAAAGTTGGAATGCAAAAAAAAAAAAAAAAAACTAAAGCAGACAAGAAAAGTCCCAGAGGCATCAAAGAAGGAGTCTTGAATTTAGTAAAGTGTGAAAGAATAAGTGTGTTCAGTTTCCAGGTGAACTCATTATTTCTGCATTCTCATATTCCCAGTTCTTCCCTGTTTTCTTTGAATTCATTTTCTTGTGAGGGGGAACTAAAACAAAGTACAAATAAATTCCCCATTTCCATTGCCCATTGAAACTATCTTTAATTTTAAAGATTCAAAATATAGTTTGAAAAATTGCAAACATTGCAGTTTAAAATCTTCCAGGAGTCAATTTGAAATTTGAGTGCCTTGAAATATATTTTAATAAAATTAATTTGTCTGTCTCATTCTTTTGAATTTTGAGTTTTGATTGTCATATTTACAACAATAGGCAAACAAAGTAAACCACAAGATCAAAAGAAATAAAACACTGGCGGAAAAAGAATACTGTGGTGTGAAATCCCAAGAACGAATCTGTCATGAGGGAGGGCATGTTATGAAATTTAGTGGAACTAACAAGAAAACTGACGTGAGCAATGACAGAGGTTCTATTCATGAGCACAATTTTAGAGGAACTTCCAACTCTGAGTTCTCTACCTGGAATCCCAGTGGAATCCTCATTAGTAGTATTGTTTTGATGAGACAAGTGTTATATTTCTCAAAAATTGAGGGTATTTTTTTCAATTCTTAATGAATCTATCATCTGATACTTCATGTATTTTTCTTTAACTCCAGTCCTTAATATCAAGTAGGATGTGTTTTCATAACATTCTTTGGAAATACTAATTAGTCATCATTCAACGGAAGAAGAAAATGTACAAAGAGAACATCATTCATTTTAGGAAATGCATTCGGACTTCATGTTCCTACTATTTTCAAGGCACTGTACACTTGCATTCACTTCTCACTGCACGGTATTTCCTGGAGCTTAAACATTGCTGCTTTTTACATTTCCTTACATTCATTACATATCTTAAGAGTGTTTATGTGCATACACATGTGCTAGTTCATGTATATGTGTGCCTGAGTGGCTGTGTGTAAGGAGACAGTTGACTCCTACATTTTATACCAGAGCTCTCCATTCTACATTGCCTCCATAATTGTTTCCGTTCATTCTATATAATTGGTATTCAATTTCTGTATTCTTTGTTCATAATCTTCACTATTTGGGGGCTTTAAATGAATACCAAGTTCTACTATGAAAGAAGCATTTTGCTTTTTACTTTTACAAAATCTGTTCTCTAAAATGTGAAGGCATATTAATTCTCTTAAAAATGATCCAAAAGGAGTGATTCTTACATGGATTATGTGTCTAAAATTTGGAAAGATATATTTTCCATCCTTGAGCTGATTTGAATAATTAATGTCTCAGAGATATATTGAAAGAAAAAAATCTATTTCCCGTAAATTTAAAAACTAGAAAATAAATACTGAGTATTGTGGTAAAATAAGCCATTCATCAAACAACATATATTGTGTGATTAAAAGAGGAATCTGAGGTCACCACATCCATAAAAACATAAAATAATATAATGATTGCAAGGGACTGGGAGGAGGTGAACAAATAATTTTTTATTAAAATCTCTAATTCTTAGCTTTATTATCTGCGAAAGGGAGGTTTTCTGATTTTTTTGTTCGTTTGTTTATTTTTTTTTGTTTTGTTTTGTTTTGGAAAGAGAGTCTGTGCAGATGTACTTGTTTGAGACAAGGTCTCACATAGCCCTGTCTGTGCTCAAAGTCTTACCAATGATCTGGCTTCAGTCTTCCAAGCCCTCGAATTACAGCCAAGAGCAACCACATAATGCATAAGAATACTGAGATAAGCTTTCGGTTCGATGCAAGTGGTTTGTGGTGACAGTCTCTGTCACTGGGTCTCTCATCCTTTTCCTATAAATACCTCCACTGCAAAGTTGGTCAATGTACTTGAACCCTGTAGAATTTCCCTGACGAAGTACAGCAAACACTACAGCCATCAGGGTAACATAATGACAAAGTATGTGAAGGGCCAGGATCCCCTGGACACACAAAAGAAGTGGAACTACAATCTGAAGCCAAGTAGCTATAGTAAGCAGGGAGAAAAAGATAAGTTTTTGAAGCTAACAGACAACAAAAAAAATCTCCAAAACTGCCAATTAATTAGTGTCCAGGTTGCATGTATTGAGCACACAGGTAGATTGCAGAGGATGCTGGTATATAGAGATGCGGGATTTTGAATGGAAAGGAATTGAAAGGAAACAAAATGCAGAAGGGTAAGTGATCCAAATGTAACCATTTTGAGTTGTCTGGGGGTGTGGCAGGAACACTGAAGCAGAAAAACAAAAGTTACCAAAGGTTGAAGTGAGATCATTCCATACTTACAGTCTAGAGTCTTCAATTCAACAGCAGCTGTCTTTAACAAAAGGAGGAGAAACTTTGAATTTTAGCCAGGCCTGGACAAAATAAACACAGGCCAATCTACATTATATAATAAAATGTCGTGACAACAGATAGAAGAAGGAGAGTGTGCTGGAAGGGACGATATTCATGTTTGCACATAACTCTCAACAAATGCCTCTCTATTTATGACAATTTCCTCTTGATTATGGATGGAATCACTTTTCTAATAAGTAAACCTGGTTAAATAGTCAAATATATATATGGAAATGTATAAATATGTGAACGTTAAAACTAATCATAAATTCTCATGTACACAGAGATTCATTCTGTGCAGTTAGTTATGTTTAAATACAAGTGAATAAAATTAGAATCTCACTGCATAAAATCTGTCATTTCTCAGATGCTTATAAAATTTTCTAAGTTGTACATTTTTCTTCTTATAATTAGATATAAGTTTATTTAACATAATAAAACCATTTTAAGGCTTCTTCTGGTATATATTTGATATTGAGAACTTTGTTATATCTGAGAAAAGCAAGCAAATGCATTTTCTCTATAATGTGGTAACTAAGATTAGATTCCTATGGTCAAATGAAAAAATAAAATGATTCACTACCTTTTCCTTGAGATCAATATATTCAGAATATTAAAAACTTATAATCAGCAAAAAGCTTTTTAAGTCATTTATTAAATCTGTGACTTTGAAACTCTTATTCTTTTTTGGAATGTATATATGAACAATTATTTCTATTATTATTTTGGTTTTCTGTTGTTTTGTCTTTTTTCCCCCTGACTGTAATCATTCATATTACTCTCCAACCTGTGGTCATGAAAGTTTATGCTGGCCTCTTTCTAGCCTTGTTCTGTCCTTTGTTCACCAAGAGTGAAGATGCATCGTTCATCTTCTTCCCTTCAGGTCTTCCGATGCACAGTGCTGGAAGTCAGCTTGTCTGATTTTCCTTTGGAGACCGTACTGCACTAATGAGCACTCAGGTGTAATTCGTTGGGAGAGGTTTTGGAGTTGGAAATTGTTTGTTACTGATGGTAAAAATGAGCAAACCCTGCCAGTTCAGAATGATTTATTACAACATTTTGCGATACTAGCAAAATGGCTCTTATTGCCAATTTTTGCTCTTTGTGCAAATTTTTCCTCAACATTACTCACTATATTTTTTGACATTAATTATGGTGCTATTTCCAAACATAGTGAGTTTCAAAAAGAGTTTGGTACTACTTGGCAAACTTCAGTTGAACTATCATGTGCCTGGTATAAGCATTTGGTTAGAAAGCTTTAACAAAAAGTTTTGTACATTAAAATATCAGACATATTAACATAAATTATATGTTATAAATGTGGATTTATTTTAAAATATGTTCATATACTTAAAAACTTTCTAATAACACAAATCTACTTACACCATCTTTAGGTCCATAAAACAAGTTGATAGAACATAAAGCAATCATAAACCTTTCAATTTTAAAGAATAATAATTTAAAGTATATTTTCTGCTATTCCATAAAATCCTACTTTTCTTTCTTAGACTTTGGAATGGACTGTAACATTTTATGTCTAAACCGTTTTCTTGACAGTTGGAGAGATCTCACTTATATATGAAAGCATATCTTATTTTTGTGCTTCTGTAAAACATAAATGACATATAACTATATCAGTTGCAAAAAATAACCTGTACTACCATTTTCTGATAGGTAGACATCATGTTTTTGTGGATAGCTCACTAGTAGAATGCTATATTTTTTCTATTTTTATTTCTGTTGCCAGAAGGAAAATTCTAAAAGGACACTTAAAATATTGTGGGTCCTTCTTTGGGTAAAATTCTGTAGGTTAATAATTGATCAGAATCCACTGTTGTTTATCCCCAATTCACAGAATTTATAATCCAGCCACAGGAAAACTGTCTTTCTAAAAAGTTACATTAATAGCATGAACGTTTACAGGATTTATATTTTCTCATTGATATTAAAGTTTCTTTTCGGGAGGGAGTAAATCTTTAATGAATAGATTTTGCACATGGGCATGGCTGGCTCTCTCAGGAATGCTTCAAGAACAATGGGAGTTGAAGAAATGGCACAGACTTTTCCAGTTGAGGATCAGAAACTATGATTTGAGTGGGAATGCTGACAGTGTGGAGCAAAAATATCAACTGTAGCTAGCTTGTTTCTCCTGGTTGCTTAAGGGATGAAAGCTGCTCCCCTACAGATAATGTTTTGACTGCAATTAACTAAATCTGCCTCCTTGTCTAACTGTGTAGCACAATCTCTACCTTCATGTTTGTTTGTGTAAACACCTTATTTCTCTGATCAACTGTATATAATCAACATTCTGAGATTCTGGGGTGCTCTGCCTTCTCCGTATGAGAGTCATTTCCACA
This sequence comes from Microtus oregoni, assembly GCF_018167655.1. NCBI lineage: Eukaryota > Metazoa > Chordata > Mammalia > Rodentia > Cricetidae > Microtus > Microtus oregoni. Next base: position 36,357,942 of record NW_024543080.1, on the reverse strand, counting down.
GGATCTCAGTGTTTTTGGCTCTGGGAATCCATTTCTTGAATATATGTCCCTTCTTCATTTCCTCACTTCCTTTTTCAGGAATCCAAAGCACAAGCCACACAAGGATATGGTAAGGAATATTTATTTCGGCTTAGGTTTTCAGATGCTTCTATTACTGATAAACTGAGTTGTTGTAGGAAGGCCACTTGTTGGTTCCTAGCTGCTCAGCCCCCAAATAATCAAACACAAACTATATTATTTAAATTACTGCTTGGCCCATTAGCCCTAGGTTTTTGTTGGCTAACTCTTAGATTTTACTTTAACCCACCCTTATTAATCTGTTCATCACCACGGGGTCATGGCCTACCAGAAAATTTTCAGTGCATCTGTCTCTGGCAGCAGCTCTATGGCTTCTCTTTTGACACTGCCTTCCTTCTCCCAGCATTCAGTTTAGCTTTCCCCACCTAGCTCTGTTCCCTATAGGCCCAAGACATTCATTTAATATTCCAATGATATTCACAGTGTAAATAGGGGAACTAAACATCACCTCCCCTGTTCATGAAAAGGAAGGTTTTAACTTTAACATAGTAAAATTACATGTAATAAAACAAGTATCAAACAAAATTACAGTTATGATATTTATATCTACTTTATTTCTTACCATAACTAAGGAAAACTATCTTTTCTTTAACTCCATCAAAGACTCCAGAAGGATATATATTACCTAAGTAAACAGGAAGTGCATTGTAAGGAACTCCTAAAACTCTAGAATTGACAAAGACATCTCACTACCTGGAGAATGACCCAAAGTTATTCTGTGGCATGGTGGCATCCGTCTTCACCCTACTGGCCCATAGTATCCTGCAGACTTTTCCATGAAGCAGGAAATTTCAAAGACAATTCCACCTATTGATGGAGGAAGGTCATGGCTAATAAAGGCACTGCCCTGGCCCATTTTATTGGTTAGAGGATAGGTGGGAGGAGTAAACAGAACAAAATGCTGGGAGGAAGAGGAAGGGAGCTCAGAGTCTTGACAGCTCTCCTCTCGGGAGCAGACGCCTGGGAGAGATGCCATGCTCCCGGCTCCTGGGCAGACACACACCATGAAGCAAGCCGCCAGGTTAGACATGCTGAACCTTTCCCGGTAAGACTGGTGCTCACCGATTATTAGAGATGGGTTGATCGGGAAAACAGAATTAGCCAGTAAGGACTAGGGCTAAAGGGCCAAGCAGTGTTGAAAAGAATACAGTGTCTGTGTAATTATTTCGGGGCATAAGCTAGCCGAGCAGGCAGCCGGGGTGCTGGGGACGCAGCCCTGCTGCCCTTATTACTACAACCTATATTGGCAGTTTGTCAATCACTTTCTTTTCTGTCCTGCAGAATGTCTGGCAGACTCTTTCATGAAGCAGAAACCCTGAAGAATTGTCTCACCTTTAGACAAGTTCAGCAGACATTTCTCTGTGGATCATGCATGTCCAGTTCACACAGAATGCCATTAAGTAGTCCAGGCAAGATCAGTTTCCTGCCCAAATAGCTAACAAACTTCACAAGGTACCTCTTCAATGCCCATCTTCCTCTTGAATTAATTGGTGCTGCCAGGAGCAGATGTGTCTCAGTGTCAGAAAAATTTAAATTCTTAAAACAATTTAAATGCCATATTCTTTAGTCTTTGAAAGATTTGAAGAATCCCTATTCCTCTGAAATATATTTCTATACATCTCAGAAATCTAACTAACGTGACTACAAGCTTTACTATTATGATGATTATCTACTAAGCTATATTTCTTAATTATACATTATATATTTATGAGCTACACAAACACAATACCTTAATCAAGAGAAATATACATAGAACAAGATTGACCTTTAATTTTTATCCTTAGACCAAGATCCATACCAAAACAAATCTCTATAACATACCCCCTTTTAAATGTAAAGAAACATTTATAAACAATATTCAAGGAATGTTGGCATTGTTCTTTCCTTATTGCTTCCTGCTGTTTATTGGGTGAAGTAATTCTTGGGGGCATTCATGGCAACCTTTCAGGGGTTCTTGTTCCATAAGACCTTATTAGTCTAGAAGCAATCCACAGGTTCTCATCCTCTGTGGAAACAAAAGAAGAACCTCTTTTTCAAAGCAACATATCCTTAGATCCATATTTTGAAAATACAAATATATGCCATGCCTTTAGAGAAAATTTTTTATGTAAAATGCTCAATAAATTTAGAAAAAATTATTCTCATATCACTTTATTTTTCATTCATTTCAACTTAACTCTTAACTCAGAAAAGGTATTCCATCAGCAAAAAAAAAAAAAAAAAACAAAAAAAAACTCTAAAGGTATGGCACTTTTTTATCCACATAATTCTGGCATGCAATTTAGCTGTAGTTTTTTATTTAATTCTTTCAAAACACTTTATTATTTTATCAATAGACTTTGATCAGCGCACTTTTTATAAAATTCCCATATAATCAATAAAAATAATGCTGTGGGAAAAAAGTTCATGTGATATTCAAAATCTTCTGATGTCATTTAAGCATAGGACCCTGAGTCTTCATCAGGAATAGAGTGCATCTCTTAAATATTTCTCTGCTTATTCATAAGAAGTCACTTCTCTTATATTAAAGCACACTATAGAATAACAACACACAGCGGCGTATGCAGGTTCTACTTCCAATTCTAGTTCCCTTTCTGTACAGCCTGTGAAGTTCTACACTGAAATCTTGGCTTCTACTACAGAAAACAAAACAATATGTTTGCTTATTAAGCTACCTAATTTTAGTGGTCACTGCCAGGAATTAGGAATCAGACCCAAGGCTTTTGGTTTCTCATTTGTTAGTTTTTGTTTTTCTTTTTAATACCATTCCACCAACTCATACCATGAGATAGATTTTTTTGTGCTTTCTATCCATTATCCAATTCTCCTTCCTTCTTCCTCATAGGAATTTTGCTATTCTCAAATTCCCTAATCCCTTTTGTTCTGGTGTATCAACAGGGCATGTATAAATCCAATTACCATGATTTGGGCTTCCTCAAAAACAATGTTTAATATCAGAATACTAACACAAGAAATTGATTTGATTTAAGAAATTATTCCAGGAAGTTTATGTGTGAAAGTAATCAAGGAAAAAGAAAATGTGTCAAAAAAAAAAAAACCTAAAAAAAGCTCTGGATAATGCACAGGTTACATACAGGACAACTTCAATCCAGTTCCCCTTTGGACCTTCCACACAGTGGAATCATCTCTGTTGTAGCTGGGGTGATCATACATCCTCATTGAAAAGCTACTGCTGTTATTTATGATGAGATAGGATTTTCCTGTAAAACTGCCTATTCTCTGTTTTTGATTATTCCCCTTGTTCATTGCTGCTGGCAGCTTTGTTCAGAGAAGCTCCACTTTGGCATGGGCCAAAACTACTGCACATACTCAATACTCTTCATGGTGGTGATCAAGGTGATTTACAGTTAGTGTAACTATTCGGGAAGAATTAGGAGGTGTGGTTTGATCGAAGGAGATGCACTGGAAATGGATTTTAAGAGTTAAAAAGCCAATGCAAATCTGAATTATCTATCTCTGTCTCATGGTTACCTTAGGATTTAAATTCTTGGCTACTAATCTAGTTCCTCTAGTACCACACTTCCCTGACTACTGCCGTATTCCATGCTTTGACTGTCATGGATTCACCCTTTGAATTATAAACCTCTAGTCAATCCTTATTTCTATCAAATTGTAGGGGACCCCACAGATGAACCCCCTTATTTCTTACGGAATGCAAGCTGTTCAAACCTAAAAATAAATACATATAAACAGTAGAAATGGACTCTGCAGTGTGAATTTATCTATTTGTCTATGTATGTATTTTTGTAACAATATGTATGAGATAATACATAGATACATAGAACCTTGGTGAATGTGTGAAATTATGAGTATTGTTTAAAAACAGGTATCTTATATTAGAGAACATTTTCTTCAAATGGCAGTTTTCCCAACTCAGTGTATAGGGCATTTAAGTTTACATAGAGAAACAAATGTATTTTCATAGCTGGATGAACAAGTGAACAATCATCTAATGACATAATTCACTCTAATTCTGAAATACTAAGTTTTGAAATTGGTGATGATAAAAGTATGCTCAGAGGATACCAAAGACTTTTATAGTAAGATATTAATCTTAAATAATTTAATATATCCTATTAAATTATTATTTATGTTATACAAACTCAAGGAAGAAACAAGGAATCATTATAAAAAATGAAGGGATGACAAAATTGAAGCAATATTAGATCCCTGGATTGCCACAGATTGGAGTCTTCTTTATGTAGCTAAGGGAATATGAACCCCTTCTATATTTATGCACTCTTGATATGTCTCTAAGAGTATTAACAGAAGAAAAATAAAATATGCATTTCTGACTCCTTTGTCACTATGGCTTTGAACATGATATTGACCCATTTATTAAGTCTTGAATTGAGACTAAACCGAGTACAGAGAAAGAATATGTACCATTTATTTCCTGGTGTCAAAATAATGGAGTTATAATTGACACAGTCATTCTTCAGATCATGCATAGTAGTACCTTCTGTTCAGTAGTAGCAAAGTAGCATTAACTTTCCCCAGACATCAATCATGTTGATGTCAGAATGGGATGTTCCCTCCCAGTATATATTTGAAGCACCTTCAAGAAGTCATTACTGGGATTTATACATTATTGTCAGATTGGAACAAAATAATCTAAGTGTTGATTATAGTATATCAGTTAAATTCATCAAATATGGTAATATGAGAAGATAAACTAAAGAGAGAATGTAGTTATTTTTTTTTTTAGAAAATAATCTTACCTGTTATTTTTCTAGAAACTTAGAGTCTCAGATTCACTCTAGATTTACTTAAATCAGTTCTTCAATTTTTACAAGGTACACATGTGTTTTTAGTTAACTTATATGATTTTTAATCTGAGAGACAAAAAATAATTAAATAATTTTTTATAACTTCTAAGGAGGAAAAAATGAGTTTTAAAAAGTAAGCAGAGATTTTTTTTCAACTTTCACTAGATTTATTAAGGCGATGTTCTAAGATGGCTGAAAATTTGGATTCAGGAAGCTATGTCACAAAATTTTAAATTTGTTGACTATTTCAGTAGAAGGTCTTCCAACTATAAGAAGTATTTTATAGGAAAGTATTAGCTTGGTCAGAGAATAATTAAAAAGTGGATGTGACTTTAATATGGGTACTAAAGAGAAAATTATCAGGTCAAAAATATATGTTTGAGGCTGATTTGTAGGTGTGTTTTTAACTTGACAAGGGACTAGTAATTTACACTAACTACAAGTAGTAAAACTGTTAGATCAGAAATGCATATTAATGTTAGCAAAACAATTTGTGAGAACCAGAAGATGGGACACTGAAATGGGAAACTGGGAATCTATCTCCTCACACTGGCAAATGATAAAATTGCTGTTGACTTTGTCAGTTATACAATTTTAAAGAGAACAAAAAATAATGAACATTTTGCAAATATTTCAATACGAACTGGAATTCTGGAAAGAGGTAAGGATATGACTGAATTGCAACTTTAACCTTCAATTTATTCCTCTATTTGAATGACCCAGGTCTCCATGAAATGAATACAATAGGGAAATATGTTGGTATGCACAGCTATTAAGAAATACAAACAGTCCCTAAAAAATAAGTTTGGTAATCTGTTAGTTATGTAATAAAATGGTAAGTAAAATTTTGGAATAAAGCTAATTTCCTCACTGAGAGACAAGTATAGAAAAATTTATTGATAACATAGTCTGAAATTATAGACAAAGCTGGAAACTTGAATGAAACTTCATAGTAAATATGTTCATAGAAAAAATAAATAAAAATGTCAATAATAAATATAATTCCTCTTGAATGCATCAAACTCAGAGATAACAACTAGAATGTATCTACAGAAAGGAATAAGAGATTAAATAAAGAAACACAGAAAATGTAAATGACTTCTCATTTTGGAAAACTAGCTTTTTAGTGAGTATGGGAAATTTACCAACACCATTGTGAATGAATATAAAAGACAAAGACTAACATTGATATGGTGTAAGATAAGTGATTATATTACAATGAGTTTCTTGACCCATCATTAGACATTGGAACCTTGGTAAAATGGGAATACAGAGACAAAAGCAATTAAATCCAAGCAAAGGTATTGACAGACTTTTAATAAGCTGAGAACATGACTAATAGCCTAATGGCTCGAACAAAATGTTAGGGCAGAGATCAAGGTTTTATTTAATTTAATTTTGTCTGGTGGGGTTTAAGAAAAGTTGTTTCCTTGCAAAAAGTATATTAGTGTAATACAGAAGATGTATGTATCTATTACAGAGCAATGTCCCTTACAACTGACATATGATGGAATCCAAGAACAAAGATGACAATACTTTATAGATTTGATATTTCAAAGGTTTCTTTATAAAAGAAACATCAATAAGTGAATAAAGAGAAAGAATGCTCTGATGCTATTATAAGATGATAAAGTATTTGTTTCCTTTAAAAATCATTTAAAGGTTCTAGAGTTTGTATGCATATATACACATGATCAACTTGAATGTATGGCAGTCATAGACAATTCTCTCTTTCTACCATACATGCAGGGATTAAGTCAATTTAGCACCAAGTCACTTTACATATTAATGTATTTTACAGACACAGATGAAGGATGTCTGAAGTCCAAATTGGTAACACATTCTGGGATTTGATTACCTCTTCAACTTTGAAATGTTTACAGAGGTTTCTGTTCTGCCAAGTTCCATAGCCATTCAGTCCCAAAGAAACACACAGAAGTCTACATTAATTATAAACTGGTTGGCCTATTGGCTCAGGCTTTCTTGTAAACTAACTCTTTCATCTTGTGTTAACCCATAATTATTGTCTGTGTTAGCCATGTGGCTTGGTAGCTTTTATCAGCAAGGTATTCTCATCTTGCTTCCTCTATGTCTGCGTGACAACTGAAGACTGAGACTTTCCTCGTCCTGGAGTTCTCCTGTTCTCATTGCCCTGCCTGTACTACTTGTCTGTTCACTCCATCTATACTTCCTGCCTGGCCACTGGCCAATCAGTGTTTTATTAAAATACAAGTGACAAATCTTTACAAAGAACAAGGCCATTGTTCCACAGCATTGAAAGTTACTTGAGATATTTTAAAAACAAAATATTATAAAAATATAAATGCTTGCTATGCTGCTTTTTTATTTTTAAAATAATCTTATTTTACACACCAATCCCCGTTCTCTCTCCCTCCCATCCTCCCACTCCCAACAACTTTTCCCCAATCCATCCTCCATCACTCCACAGAGAGGATGAGGTGTCTTATGGTGAGTCAGTAAATTCAAGTCACATCACTTGAGACAGGACCAAGGCCCTCCCCACTGTATCTAGGCTGAACAAAGTATCCATCCATAGGAAATGGGCTTCAAAAAGTCAATTCATGAACTAGAGATAAATACTTGTTCCACTGCTAGTGGCCACACAAACTCTCCAAGCCACATAACTGTCACACAGATTCAGAGGACCTATTTCAGTCTTATGCAGGTTCCCCAGCTGTTAGTCCAGAGTCAGTGAACTCCCACTTGCTCAGTTAATCTGTTTTGCTGTGCATTTCCCCATCATGGTTTGGTCCCTTTTCTCATAATATTACTCCTGCCTCTCTATGACTGGACTCCAGGAGTTCAACACAGTGCTTAGCTGTCAATCTCTACAATGACTTCCATCACTTAATGGATGAAGGTTCTATGATGACAATTAAGTTATTCATCAATTTGATTTCAGGAGAAGGACTGTTAAAGTACCCTCTATTTTTGCTTAGTTTTTTAGCTGGGGTCATCTTTGTGGATTCCTGGGAATGTCCCTAGTGCCTGGATTCTTGCTAGCCCATAGTGGCTCCCTCTTTCAAGGTATCTCTTTCTAGCTATTCCTCTCTGTCCTTTACCCAACTCAACTTTTCTGATCCTACATATTCTCCCCCATGCTCTGCTTCTCTCCTCCTCACTCCCCTATTATCCTCCTCCTACTCAACACTGCCAATTTTCCCAGATCTTGTCTACTTGCCCTTTCTTAGGTGGTTTGCATAAGTCCCTCTTTAAGATTTTCCTTGTTTCCTGTCTTTTTTTGGGTTATGGACTGGTTATCCTTTGTTTTATGTCTAATATCCACTTACAACTGAGAACATACCATGTTTGTCTTTCATGTTCAGTGCTACCTCACTAGGATGGCTTTTGTAGTTTCATCCATTTGCTTGCAAATTCTAAGATGCCATTGTTTTTACTGCTGAGTAGCACTCCATTGTGTAAATGTGGTACATTTTTTTGGTCCATTCTTCAGTTGAAGAGCATCTAAGTTTTTCTAGGAACTGGCTATTATGAATAATGCTGCTACAAATGTAGTTGAGCAAATGTTCTTATAGCATGAGTGTGTATCTTTTGGGTATATGAACAAGAGGCATATTGCTAGGTCTTGAAGTAGTTTGATTCAAAATTTTCTGAGAATCCACCATACTGATTTCCAAAGTGACTGTACAAGTTTGCAATCCTACCAGCAATTGAAGAGTATTCTCCTTACTCCACATCCTGGCCAGCAAAAACTATCATTAGTGTTTTTTATTTTAGCCACTATGACAGGTATAAAATTACATCAGAATTGTTTTGATTTACATTTCCCTGGTGACTAAGGATGCTGAAGAGTTTCTGAAGTTGGCTATTAGAGATTCCTCTGTACATAATTCTTTGTTTAGATCTGCATCCCTTTTTAAATTGGATTATTTCTTATTTTGATGCCTAATTTCTTAAATTCTTTGTATTTTTTGGGATCAGCCCTATCAGATATGGTGTTGGTGAAAATATTTTCCCATTCTGTAGGCTGTCTTTTTGTCTTATTGACTAATTGTGTCCTCCTGTGCCCATTTTTTCAAGGGTACTTCCCACTTTCTCTTCAATGAGGTCCAATGTGACTGGATTTACATTGAAATCTTTGGTATTTTTGAACTTGAATTTTGTGCAAGGGGACAGATATGGATCTATTTGCATTTTTCTACATGTCAACATCAGTTATTCAAGCACCATTTGTTGAATATGCTTTCATTTTTCCAATGTATACTTTTAGCTTCTTTTTTAGAAATCAGGTGCTTATAGGTATATGGATTAATATCAGAGTCTTTGATTTGATTCCACATAACCCACCTGTCTATTTTTGTTCCAATGCGAAGATGCCCTCATTACTATAACTCTATAGTAGAGCTTGAAGTCAGTGATGGAGATGCCTCCAGAATTTCCTTATTGTGAAGAATTGTTTTGGCCACCTAGAGTTGTGTATTTTTTCACATGGAGTTGAGTATTGCTCTTTCTAGGACTGAGGTTGCAAATGACTCAGTCCATAAAATGTTACTTGTATGTATATGATTTCAGGGTTGACTAGCATAATCCCTAACTACAATATAGATATGTATCCTTATGATCACAGATAAGTGTAGTTCTCACTGCTCATCAAACCAACTTTTCCTTGTCACAGACAGATCATTATAGAAAACTATAGTCAATGAAAATGTAAAGTACAAGGGACTGTGTGATGTTTATCCCAACTGATACAGTTTCAATGCAACTCCTCAGCCGAAGACTAAAGTATAATTGTCAAAATGGTAGCAGAGAGATTGTGGAACCAGAGGTACAGACTGTCTCCTGTGAAAGATTACATCTTGTACAAATGTATGTGAAGCTACACCTATGAAGTCTTTTCAAGGTGGCTGCCTAAACGAGCTGAACAAAATAACCAATGTTTGGGAAAATGCTTGTGAAGGTTTAAACCCAAAGCATTAAAATATTGTGAGGAATCCATGGATGCTTGGGAAGAAAACTTATTTATTAAGTGATAAAATAGGGAAAATACACAGTCACAGATACAGTGGGAAGTAATACTGTTCTCTCTTCATTCACCATGAAAGGATGGAGAAAGTTCCGGACCAGATTATCTAAAGACTCCTCAGAGCCTCCCACCTCCAAGTCAGAGAATGAGCAACTCCCTGACCTCACAATGTCATTGGCTAAATGGATCAAGCTACCACAATACTAAAGAATATTTAGAGTAGGAGAAATAAGAGTCTCCTGGCAAGAGTCTCATGATTCTTATGAAAAAAGTTATATCACAACAGACAAAGACAAATCAGATCCATCCCATCAGTGGACTTATTAGGCGCAGTATGTGATGACTTCAAATAGACAGATTCCTGGTTTTAGGCATAAACTATCTTGATGGAGAAAGGTCATTGGCTAATAAAGAAACTGCCTTGGCCCATTTTATTGGTTAGAACATAGGTGGGTGGAGTAAACAGAACAGAATGCTGGGAGGAAGAGGAAGTGAGCTCAGATTCGACAGCTCTGCTCTCTGGAGCAGATGCCATGCTCCCCTCTCCCAGGCAGATGCATGAAGCTCAGACCCAGGATGGATGTACGCTAGAATCTTTCCCGGTAAGACTGATGCTAAACAGATTATTAGAGATGGGTTGATCGGGATATGAGAATTAGCCTGTAAGGGCTAGAGTTAATGGGTCAAGCAGTGTTTAAAAGAATACAGTTTCCATGTAATTATTTCGAGGCATAAGCTAGCAGGTGGCAGGGGTGCTGGGGATGCAGCCCCACTGCTCCTATTACAACACTATCTTTCTGCCGCATATTGGGAAACAATTTGTTGGTATTTGCCTCCCCAAAAATTAATCAAGATCCAGTGTCTAAATTTTGATTTGGTGGCTTAAAGCATAATTATTGACTGAATCATCATTCAAGTCTGCTTCTGAGCACAATCTGTACTTCTGGCCCTTGAGAATTTTTTCAGTTGATATGGATCAAAGCCATAATCTTTTATTCATAGCCAGGAATAACCCTCATTCCTAGTAATTTAATTTTTATATAAAATCTTAGATCCAAACATGAATCATCACACTATTGAAAAACACCAAGGTCACTTCCATGAATTCTTCAAAGATTAATAAAGTATTTCTAACCTTCACAGAATTGAAATTAAAAAAAAAATGTTCTTTTCCAAAAATATCAGGAACACAAGCTAAGCAAAAGTTTTAGGCCATCTGGCTTAATAATTAACTCTCAATTACCCACGTAAAAATGACTTAAAAATGGTTCACTTAAAAGTTGCGTAGTTCCTCTTGCATACCAATTTTAAAGCATTATTCTTGGATCCAGCAAGATGGCTCAATGGATAAAAGGACTTGCTGCCACGAATAACCACCTAAGTGTGATAACTGGAATCCACAGGATGGAAGAAGACAATAAGCTTTCATAAGTATATCTGACCTTCATACTTGTACACAATGCACAGTCTCGACTGAACTCATAAACCTCTCTCTCTCTCTCTCTCTGTCTCCCTCTCTCTGCCTCACAGTCTCTCTTTCTCTGTCTGTGTGTGTGTGTGTGTGTGTGTGTGTGTGGTTTGTGTGTGTTTGTGGGTGTGTGTGTGTGTGTGTGTGTGAGAGAGAGAGAGAGACAGAGAGAGAGAGAGAGAGAGAGTCACTTTTTCTCCCTATACACACAAGTAAAAATAGATCCTCACAAGAGAATTTAGTTTGAATGAGAATATAGAAAACTTCTCCTACTTATTTTTGTGATTTTTTTTTCTGGTGGGGCAGGGTTTTATTGAATATTAGGACTGGAACTCTATCAGATATGTTCTATGACCTCAACAATAGAAATCCACATAATAAACAATCCTAAAAAATGTCCATTAGTTAAATTCAGAATTTTTATTGAAAGTATTTAAGGATATTGTCATGCTGCTAAGACAAATTGACTTCTTTGAAAAATGTGTTGAATAGTGTGATAGTATTTCAAAGATCTGCTAACATTAGCATATTTTCTGTCTGGTCCCTTAAATTTTTCTTTTATTGATCAAAACAAGATAGAAAATAAATGACTGAATTTATGTCACAGTGTCTGTGGCAATTGAAGAATTCTATACTGGGACTGATTTACTATGTTCCTGGATTCTTTCCCATGAAACAGAACCCTACACATTATTGCTTCTGCCACTCCTTTTCTTTTTATATGTGCATACATGATTTTCAATTATGATTGTCAATTTCTTTAAACTGGAATATTTAGTATATTAGTAAAAATCATCTCTGGATGTCCAAGTAAGAGTTATCCCAGATGTCAGATTAAGCAATGATATCTGATATCATCTCTTAATCTCTGATATTATCATTTTAAATCAATTATTATATTAAAAATTCAAAGAGATGAAAGGGATAGTGAAATGCCTCAAAAGTTAAGAGTATTTCCTGCTCTTGCAGAAAACATAGATTCTGTTCCCACTACCCATGTTGGGCAGCATAAAGACTTTTTTAACTTCAGTTCAGAAACATCCAGTTTTGGCATCCTTGGATACTTACACACAAACACACACTGTACTTATATGGATAAACAGGAGAATACAAATATACATGATTAACAATATCTTTCTTAAAAATCAAATAACTTTAATCAGGTAATGGAACTATGGAGGTATTGTCATGTTAAGGAAGTGATTCATTAAATGTGCTTTTGGAAAGTACAGATGCGCAGTTCTGCTCCAGTCCACCCTCCTACTTAAATATCTGAGCTCTCCACAATTCTAATAGCAGCGGGTCCTATAAATAATTACAGAAACTATGAGAAAAAATAAATTCATCCAGTCTAAGGTAGTTCCCCAGGAGTTTTGTCACAGCAGCATGAAGTGACTAATACATTAAATTCATGCATTTAATTAAGTGCATCTTCAGTGATAAATTGATGATTCCCTAACTAACATTTTAAATAGATCTTTATACTTAATACTAACATACTCAATATTTTACTGTACTAATATTTTGCCATATGTCATTAGTTTAGTCATTGAAGGGACTGAAGAACATATTTTTGAAAAACAAATGTATATCCAAGTATCATTTTCTCCACATCCATTAGAGAGTGTTAATTAGTAGGAGAACTTATAAAAACTTTACAACTATTAATATACTTCCTTTGCCTCTGAGATGATTTTCCCAATTTTTTTCAATGAGCCCATATTTTCTACTATCCAAAGCTATTCTGAGAATATAGTCATTACTGCAAATATTCATCAGCAAGATATAAATCCTACTAATTACCATATGTCAACATTTTGGTCTTCCTATTAGTAACAAGTTACATTTTGTATTTTTAAGGCTTTGTGTTACAGATATTTTCTCTTAAATATTATGATACCAGTACTTAGTGGAATGTTTTGAAAAAGTAGACCGATATTTGATGGATTATTTCTCAAATATTATTGACAACTTGGAAATATGTGTACTGCCTTTGAACAAGCACTACATGAGGTTTTAGTGCTGATATTACATTTTAAGGAAGATGAAATCTCTTTGAATCTACATCAGACAAAGGCTGTGGTTACAAGAATTTATTATAGTGTGTCAGCATAGATCCATAATTACATATTTATTTAATCAATTAAGCATAAAAGTGGTATTATTGTCAGAGATGTGATATATGACCCGAACACAATTTGGTTAATGAGGAAGGAAAAATGACTGAGAAGTAGGGTAGATATTCAGTCAGCAGAGACTGCTAATTGCTTCTGACATCTGTCATATTTGGCAACCTTATGCCAAAATTTCTGAGCTGAGGTATATTGAACAATTTAACTTATTTTTATTTATAAAATTTGGTTACATTTAACTCTAAGAAAGTTTTTAAATTGTAAACATTTTACAAATTTTCTGTTGTGTTTTATTGATACATAACAACTCTCACTCCAGGTATAGACTATTATGAACTTCTAGAGGAAGGTTTCTAATTATCCTGACTCCCAAATGGTCCACAAAGGAGATGAACAAGCCCTTGTATTAGGCTGAAGTTATGACTTAACTCAAAAACTCATTTTAATTTTCTTTCTTTTTTTCCTTTCTAATGTTAGAAACAAGCAAAATTTTGCTTAAGAATGTGGAAAAGTATTTAATGGAAAACATTTTTATAACTCTTCCATAAGATTTCAGTGAAGTATCTTATTGCTGAAGTATCTTATTCAAGGAAACCTGATTTAGGTATTTTAGGATGATAGTTTCTAAAACATGTAAAGTAAGAGATTAAACTAATTTAAATAAAACCTAGGTATTTATTTACAAAATGTAGAAAAAATCTGTAATGACATAGGTTGATGTCACCAAAACAGTTCTAGGAGTTTTAAGGGTACATTTGTTGCACTAAACTAATTTCATCTGAAATTCCACATTCCATCACACAGATGTGCAATGTCAACATGGTGTTGTTTTCTAAAAGCTCTGTTCAGACTCAGGGTAATATTCAATCATGCCAGTACAGCACTCTTTATCTCACAGGTCATTAAACTGAACATTCAGCAGTTTAAATAACTTATTTCTATGTTGAAATTCTGTTATTTATCCAATAAGGCCAAAAAATAAAAAAAGTTTCTTTCTATTTTCACAGCATATTCCTCTTTACATCCCTAATTTATGCCTTTTTCACCATTCTACACAGTCACAAGATAACTCCTATACAAATAATGTATGCAATACTCATAAAATAAGAAATAGGTTGAGAAAGAGTTGGCATCATCTGTAAGCCTAACAATTATGATAAAATCTTGCTTTTTTTTAACTTTGGGGATGTTGTTTTACTTAGTTTTCTCAGGAGTTTGTTTTTGTTTATTTTAATAAAGAACTGAAAGTAGGTGGTTGCAAGAGGATCTAGAAAGACACACATATGCATGAATGGCTATCTTCTCTCAGGGCTTAGCAAGTGATGAGCAACCATGCTGGATAGAATTCTGTTACCCAAATCCTCCAGGTTAGCTTTTTATCAACTTCCTGTTCCTAGCACATTTTATGTGATCATAAATGTTACACTGCCAGATACCATGACAAGCAATACCTTCAAGTTAGCCACTAGCTAGCTTTTTTTCCTTGCTTGCTACCAAGTAGCCGGACAGTTGTCTTTTTTAAAAATTAATTATTGAATACATTTCTTGGAACCATTTTAATAAGTATCTCTGTAGTTTAGTAGATGTTAAAATTTGAGCCCAGAGAAAGCACTACCAGTGTCATGGAGATAACACTGGAAATCCCCTTACTGTTTACAATCTCAGGGTCTCAATCCCCTTTGCTGTCTCCAATGTGAATACAGGATTTGGGGTTGTCAATGAGGGTAAGGGTAACATACTGTTAAACCCTAACAACTCTAAACCAAGACCGTATCTTTACATGAAACAGATTAGTCCTATAATAAAAAATATTTTTTTTCAGTTAAAAGAAAAAAGAAAACAAAACAAAACTAAAACTACCCATTTACAAACAGTCCATGATTAAGAGAAAAGTATATCCACCGCATAGTTTAAGTACATATCTCCAAAAACATTATTGTTGAAGTAAGGTAAGAATTATTTAAAACGAGTGCCTTCTCGCAAGTATAAATGCTATTCACTTGTTTCAGCTCCATGTAGATGAGAGTACGAACGGCTGCTCTTAGCCAGTTGATAAGTGCAACTGAAAATAACCTAGAGATGATGTTGATGCATTCCTAAGCATTTCTAAGAAAGATCACTCTGACTCAAGCAGAATAACATCATGACATCAGGTCAAGCAAATATCTGGTAAACTTAGACAACAGAATCTTCAGAAATAAATTCAGAATGTTCAGTGCAAGATGAATTTTCAAAAGCAAGTTGCTAGATTCACAGTCACTTTTACAAAGGAACAGAAGAATTTCTAATGATATTTAATCCTAGCAATTTCCCAAATCTACCTCAGAAAGAACCATTTCTAGAGTGATAAATTATGGTTACAGAACTCAACGTACAGAATTGGATGAAACTATATGGTTCATTGGCTATAAACTTGAGACCCTGGATTACTGATAATTATTTCCAACATCAAGCAGTCACATGAGGCATGTGAATTCCTGATTCCAATAATTCAAATCTTGTCCAACAAGACCTATATTGATATTTGGTTCTAATTTGTCTAAAAGCATATATTGCTTTTCTAAAAGCGGTATTATTAAATAGTGAATTTCAGATTTTACAGAGTCCTTTTTGTTGGTATGTTTACTTGTTTCTGTTTTACTACTGAAGGATTAGTTTGAATTGATCTAAGTAGTGGTTTTATCAATGTCAAGTAATTGTTTCTATACATTTGCATAGCAATTTTCTTAGTTTGAAATGATAATTATTAGTCCAATAGACTGAGATGCTTTTATTTACTTTCTTTTTTTTGTACTGTTTTTCTTTTTTAAATTGATTTTTATTGAGCTCTACATTTTTCTCTGCTCCCCACCCTGCTTCCCCCCCTCACCGTCAAGCCTCTCCCATTCCCCATGCTCCGAATTTGCTCAGGAGATCTTGTCTTTTTCTACTACCCGTGTTGATTAAATCCATGTATGTTTTAGAGTCCTCATTGTTGTTTGGGTTCTCTGGGATTGTGATTTGTCACAGTATTTCACAGGTCATCCTGATGGCCTCTCATCTTTATCTTTTATCATTTATATCTCTTTATTTTATATATCATCTAATTGCATTTTATGTACAAAAACCTTATTTGAGATATGCTGGAAGGGCAATTCGGGATCTGACTAAAAATATTTTTTTTCTGTCTTTACAATAAGAGTAAAACTAAAAATAATTACAAGAATATTTATTTTATTTTATTACTTTAATAAAATACCAACCCAAATTCCCACTTCTTCCTCTCCTCCCACTCCCTCTACACCCCCTCCCTCCCCACCCTCTCCAATCTTAAAAGACAGCAAGCCACCCTGCCTTGAGGAAAGTCCAAGGCCCTCCCTACTACATCTAGGTTGAGCAAGGTATACATTCAAAGAGAATAGGATCCCAAAAAGCCAGTACATACAATAAAGACAAATCCCAGTGCCATTGACAGTGGCCCCTCAGTCTGCCCCAACTGTCAACCACATTCAGAGAAACCAGTTTGTTCCCATGCTCATTCACTTCCAGTCCAGTTGGAGTTGGTGAGCTTCTATTAGCTCAGGTAAACTGTCTCAGTGGGAGAACCCATCGTGGTCTTGACTTTCTTGCTCATACTCTCACTCTGTCTACTCTTCAACTGGACCTTGGGAATTCAGGCCAGAGTTCTGATGTGAGTCTCTGCCTCTGTTTTCATGTGTTGTTGGACGAAGGTTCTTGGTGATATTTAAGATAATCATCAATCTGACCACATGGCTAGGCCAGTTCGGGCACTCTCTCCTCTATTGCTTAGGGTTTTAGCTGGTGTCATCCTTGTGGATTCCTGGGAATTTACAAGAATAAATTTAAGCCCAGAAAATTTTTGTTTTCTTCCGTATATCAAATGATATACAGAAATACAGAGATAGGAATTATTCTGGAAAATAATCAATTTTCTATTGAAAGCTCTAAGCAGCATTTCTTTCTATATAAAGTGCATGAATAAACTTAGAAACTGCCATATAATAAATATTTTCAAGTGCAGCATCAGCTTTTAAAGCAGACAGTGCTGACATTTTGAGGTGTGAAAGGGAGATTAATACTGGATAGACAGAATACGCTGACAAAATTTAAAGGCTTTTCTTTTCTAGAAAAAGGAACTCCCTTAACTGTTTCCTATTGTTGTTGCCTATATGATGCTGTTACCCACACACTTCCTAGCTGTCTTAGGCAAAGCAGACAAATAAGAAGCAATCATAGAGTGTGAGTGGTCGAAATGTTAAGACAGTAATTGTTGAAAACAGGTTTGATGAAATATAAATTACAAATGTCCTAGAAAAGCAATACTATCAGGAGTGACTTAATGTGAATTATTTCTGAAAATGTTACATTTAGGTTGTATTGCATTACTTTGCTCTGTCCTTGAAACTTTCAGTTTTAACTTTCAGTGAAAATACTTTTGTCAGCTACTATTTTTGATAGGCTACCTAGAATTACATGTTTGAAGAAACATGACATGTATCTCAGACAGAAGTCCATTCAAATGGTTGTACATACATGACAGAAAGGTACTATTTATCAATATTTATTCATCCTGTGGATAAGTTTATAGAAATATGAGTACTCTATAATTTTAGCAACATTTTCATATCAAGTATGTACTGCAAAAAAGCCCTGTTTTGTGTGTGTGTGTGTGTGTGTGTGTGTTTGTGTTTCTGTATATGTGTGTGTAAGACACAGAGAAAGATATAGAAAGAGAGACAGACTGAAAGACAAAGAAAGAAAGAAGCATTAATGTTTTCTAAAAAATCTAAAGTTTATTCTAGTAGCAGTGAAAGCACAGTCAACAGGAAATTTGGGTTGTTGGTTCCTTTTTCTCCAAGTATTTGTTATTTGTTCTTTCTTTTTTGACTATATGTATATGTTCACAAAAACACACACACATATCATGGAAAATAATCTAGCCTACATCTTATTCTCAATGGTTTACAATTAAGCAAAACACACACACACACACACACACACACACACACACACACACACCACAGCTGGCCTGCCATAGTCTACAAGATATAGCACAGCCTGCAGTATTTCTTCAACATAGCCAACGATTAAATATAAGCTGAAAAATGACTTTGGTTTTCCAAAGAGATATTTAAAAATATTTAGTGAAACTCTTTCAATTCAAGATTTGTCAAAGTGTAGCCATTGCCATCCTACCTGGCATCAAACACTGTGATAATTCTTGAGAAAGGAGGCACATGACAGAAACTCAAGCTGAGAATAGACAGACACCTACATGAATAGAATCAATGTGATAAAAATGGAACATAAATTTCTAAGAATAACTTCCTGTTACTTTACTTTATAGAAATCATCATTCACTTCATCTTATTTCATGAATATAAAAAAATTTATCTCTGGATATAAAAAATTATGACTCGTATATTTAGGGAACTACTCAGGTGACTAATGGACGATGTCATTTAGAATTTCCTCATGAACCCGTTTTTTCTCACTAGGTTTCTGTGTCCTTCAACACCATCAACTTTTCCATTGTCATCCTCCATTTCCATACAGGTAAAATCTGTTTCTTTTGACTGAATAGCAATATATTTTACATAAATAAGAGTGGGGTAAATATTATTCTGCTTTTCTACAAGATCCTAAACATATTTAATGCATATTTTTCTTCATATGTGTACTTTAAAGAATGAAAAACTACTTCTTTTGTTGCTGCATAAAATTCCACATAAATCAATTTCCATTTAAAAAATGTTGTCATGTGTTATAAATTATAAAAGCTTTACTTGTAGAGACAAAGCATTTAATAGAATACAAAATAACCTTATAGCTTCTTCTGAAATTGTAAGACATTCATTATTTGGTAAAACTTAAAAAAAATGCTCTACATTAAATATATATTTTTTCTGGTTATTTGTACTGTTTTATGATCTTTATGCATACATTAAAATTTAAAATGTACTTGTTCCTATGCCTGAAGAATATTAACATCATGAACAAATATTTTTTTAAAAAAATTCCAATTCAAAGAAGAGGATATTTATGCTTTGTTATGTATTTGTTCAAATACCTTGCATTTGTCAAAGGCAATTAACTTGGATGATCTTATCGCAACATTTCTGTATTACTAAGGGTTCTTGGGAGAAGAACAATCAGAATGTGATTCATTATGAATATTGTTTTTCTTGGATATGTCAGTCAGAGAAATAGAAGTATGGTGTTTTCAAAGGTAGAAGAATCTGGAGTACCAAAGGTCTAATTCATCAACTAAAAGTAGAGAAACAGAAGTTTCCCTATCCAGATAGTAAAATGTGAATTCCTTATTCAAAGCGAAACCAAATCAAAACAAGTGCAATTATGTGAACCCTATCCCACTCCTTTTCCTTCGTTTTTGTTGGCTCCTCATAGTTTGACCAGCTAGTCTTCTTCTGCTACATCATACAATGATTCAAATGCTAAGTTAATATGAAACATCCTCAAAGAAACTTAGAGAAATAAAATGTACCTGGGTACTCATAGGTATAGTCAAATTGACACACAAAATTAATTATAACCGTTTAGCCTGAAGAAAGTGATGTATACATATATTTATTTCCTCTTTCATGTAGAGGAAAATTATACACACTTTGTTGTGGTTTTTCATTCATTTTGTTTCTATCTTTTTGGCTACTTCACAATTACTAAAAAACTGTAATTTTCAGCAGATCCTTAAATTCAAAGTTATTCACAGCATCACTATTAACTGTCAATTTTGTTATAGCGGCTTGCATATCATCTACTGGTTGTCTGAGCTGCTTGAATCCAAGATCATCGAACATGACCTACAGGGCACATGTATGCATGAGTGGCCCTCATTATGACAGGTGACTAATGTAGGCATGTGATATGCTGTGATCACAGACACGTGACTAACGAAAACAAATAGTTGAAAATCATTGTATCCTAGAACTATCCCTGGAGGCCCAGATTATCTACATACATGTGAGAGACAGAAGCAGAGAGATCTTGAACTCAACACAAGCTAAGACTACATAGTGTATTCAAGCCTCCTCTAAAGTATATAGACTAATCTAATACCAAAACTGTTAAAAAAAATTCGCTAAAGAGATAGCTTACTGACAAATACTTGGTTGACACGTATAAGTCAGTGGATTCTATTACTACAATGATAGGACAAGACAACTACTTTAGATAGAAAGTAGTAGATAAACTTTGAGCATTAAGTTGTTGGAGTTAAACACTGTAATCTACCACTAACATATGCTCACTGCCTTCCACTCCTCAAAAACCTGATACTAAGCACCACATTCACCACTAAAACTAGGCCACTCAGCCACAGTCGTGAAGTCATAGCTAACTTTCTCAGTAAGCAGTACCTTGATTCTTCACTTTTTTGGTGTAATTATCCATCAATATTTGATTTTGTATTTTTGTGTGTCATTTATTCACAACTGACAATAATAGGACATGAACTATATGAAGAAAATAAGCAGTAGTGTTTTCTTTCACTTATTTATTGTAGGTAGCAATGTTTAAATAAAGCACAATCAATAAATTATTGTTTAATTTAGTGTGAAATAATAGTTCAGTGGTATGCCACTCCTCAATTTATAAGGTTGTACTTTCAATCCTCAACAGTGGAACATAGAAAAATGAAATAAAATTTCAATCGTTGGCAAATTACATTATATAAGCACAGGAGGTTCTACACAAGAAAGGAAACAACCAACATAGCTAAAGGTGCCTACACAATGGGGAAAATATTTTAAAACCATATTTCAGACAGTGGTTAAAACCTAGAATAGATGAAGGAAAACAAAAACAAAAATGAAAAACAAATGTGTATTAATATATAGACTAGTAAGCACAATAAATATTTATTGATTGAAGAAAAACAAATGATCAATAAATATTTAAATTGCTTAGCATCTTTAGTAATCTGGGAAATGCAAGTGTTTTGATATTTTTTCTCTCCACAGTAATAAGATCTATCATAAAGAAAACCAATATCCAGAAGAAAATAACAGGAAAAACATCCTTCTTAACTATTATAAGGAAAGTAATCTTGGGACACCATCATGAACAACCAGTAAAGAAGGTACTCGGACACTAAAAATAGAGTCAGCATATAATCACAAATAAGCTACCAATAACAGTCTTAGGATGGACTGAAATGGTTCCAACTCTCCCTACAGGTACTGTCACGGCCATTCTGATCAGTGGATTACTCAATGCTGTTAATTTAAGTCTGGAGTCAGAAGAGAAACAGGAAAGGCTGGATGGCAGATAACATCAGGATGCCTGTTATGGTTTTAGTGCCAAGGGCATCACACACCCAGGCAACATCATTTCTTTCTGCCTAAAGGGAAAGTATGTTTTATTATTTCCACTTTTATGGTAAAAGAGAAGTTGCTATTAATTATCCACATAAAATCTAGGAATTTAATATTAAAGTTAAAATCCATAAGTAATTTCCTTAGAAAAAAAAACATAGTTGCATAAAATAGCTCTTTAAGTAACTTTCATCACAATGATAGAGAAAAAAAGGGTGAAGAGATAAGTAAATACATGCACACGCACACACACACACACACACACACACACACACACACGATTAGACATTATTGATAGTTATAACCATTGCATACCTTGCTCATCCTGGATGGAGTAGGGAGGGCCTTGAACTTCCCATAAGTCAGGGTGCCTTGCTTTCTCTTAGGACTATAGGGGTGAGGGAGGGTATGTAGGGGGAGCAGAAGGGGAGTGGGATGAGGGGAGGAAGTAAGGATTTTTATAGGTATTATTTTTAAAGTAATAAGAAAAGAAAAAGGAAGTGGTTGGTTTAAACGGAAAAAAAACCCAATAACAATAAAACCAAAGGGCTATTGGTTGAACAAGACGAGAGGAAGGATGGATTTAATGAAAAAATAAATATTTTATTCTGTTCCCGAAGAAAAATTTTAATTCACCAGAGAGGCATTTTCTAAAGCTGGAAACACAGACAGGAAATAATGAAGAGGATATATGCTAAATATATCTAAGGCATGATTAGTTTGAAGCCACATTCTCAATCACATAGTTCATTCAGGAAAGAGAATCTATGAACTAGAGTAAAGAAAGCCTTAAATTCAGCAAGAAAGACTTTGATGATTTTATTCCAAGAACTACTTAGCATATGAATGTTAGCTTTAAATATTTTAATAATGTCATTTGTTTTTAACATCTAATATTTTCAATAGAATGTGGGATGTATAATGAAAAACTCAAAGGAAGTTAGATTTTGGGCTGAGTATTAACACAGGTAAGAGTAAAGACACAGGAGTTTCTCAGAATGGTGTCAAGCATTGAAGCCTATCTAATATTTTCAATGAGAAAGAAAGGGACATATAAAACCTTTGCAACTTACTCCTCAACTTGACATCTAGGTGATAGATGGATAACATCAATTTATTGTGTAATAAAAGCCAAAGATTCTGTCAGTCCATCATTTGGTTTGAATATGACTTTACAGGTAGAGAAGTTGAAACCAAAAAGACTAGCTGTAATATGCAGGGCTTCTAACTGTTAAGGTATCACTTTTCCTTGCCACACTTTGTAAGGCAATGTGATTCATTATCTTTATTTGCCTTATATTTCAAGAATTTTCATCCTTCCCTTAGGAATTAGTAATAATAAATCTCGCTTATAATTTCTGCATTCTGAGAAGCAGAGAAAATGTATTTAGAGAAGTGATAACACACATATTGATAACTTCAACTTGATAAAATAAAGACTTGAAAGAGACAATATATGGCAAGAAAATTGATGGAAGATTATGAACAAAATTAAGTAGATAATGTATATTAGCTTATGATTACTGAGTTGTATATATAATATCCAAATCTAATTAAAAACTGGATTTTGTAACGATAGCATAACCTGAAAGAGAATTCATTAATTCATTTCATAATGTAATAGCAATAGGGTTTCCTATGACATTAAAAAGAATTCAGGGTAAAATTACAAAGGAGAAATGGCAGGTGTTATCTGCTGATCTAAAAAAGTATCCTTAGCATCATAATGGATTTTGATTAATTTTGAATATATTATTAACATGGAATTTAATAATTAGTAGCATTAATTTAAAGTATTCTTTGTCTTGCAAAATGTGTCTCCAATATCTACAGTCTTTATAAAATTATTTCAAGTGTACTTTTAAGTACTTTCTGCATGAGTAATTTAATATTAGATTTACAAAAAGTTAGATTTTAATAAAGGTAATTTCCCTCTAATCTGACTCGCATTCCTAGAGATTCAAAGATCCATACATACTATCTGCTATTTCCTTCTGACCTCAGCATAATAGGGACGAATTGAGGAAAGAGAGATTACCACCCCCTCCCAAAAACTACAATAAAACTACCTAATGCCCAGCAAAAAAAAGGAATTCATTATATTTAACCCTTAAAAGATAATTGTCAGGTCTTCAGCACAAAGAGAAACTCATATCAGAGAAATATTTACACTGTACGTCTATGATTTGATGTTAACGTTTATTTTTACCTACGCAAAGACTGGGAGCATAAACAATACTGCACGGTAGTTCTTCAGATATCTGAGAGATTTTTCAGCTGACTCAGCTGCTCTAAAGCACTTTCATGCCACTCTTCTGCTTTCTACTTCTTCCAGACAGCCTGTATTCATTGCACCTTTGCTTGTCTAACAGTGACTCCTGACCATCTTCCTTGCTTGCTCTGGTGGCGGGAAGCAAGCCTAGTGAACCTCATCAGTGACTTCCTAAAGCAGTGATGAGTTTATCTTCTGCTTTAAAAAGCTTCTCTGCAGGATGAAATACTTAAACCTGGTAGAAAGCTGCTACACAACAGGAACTTCAACCCTAGGCAACGGTCTACAGATACCTAAGAAATGCCGAAAGTAAGAAAAATAGTCTTCCCCAGGGAAGAACACACCAACAGGATGAAGGAAAGCAAATGTCAGCCCTCAAATATGCATACAAGTAACACTATGTAGACAAATTAAGTTGTATTTACTACTTAGGAGTGTGTGTGTGTGTGTGTGTGTGTGTGTGTGTGTGTGTGTGCTCTCGCACGTGCTGGTGCACGCGTGTGCACCTGTGTGTGTATAAGGACAATTAGTTAAAGAAGACATAAATTTGAAAGATAGCAAGGAAACAATTCTAGGAAGATTTGGAGGGCAGAATGGAGGGTTAAATGATGTAATTATATTTCAATCTCAAAAATGTAGAAAAGAAATAATGATAAAAAAGAAATTCTTCAATGACATGAAAGTCAATGTTAATTTCTGAAAGACATGTGTCACCAGGGATGGGTGACCTAATTCAGATGAATTGTGGTTCAAGTATTCATCTAAAATTCAAGGTTGACCTAAATCCAGTATGACACCTCATATTTAGCCTAATTTTACTTGTGTTTTCTCTTTTCAATGTGCATCGTTTTATTTCTTGTTTCTCTTGTTAACTTTCCAACCATTTTAGAAAAGTCAATTCAAGGATAACTCTACCTGATTGTAAAGCTAAAATGTATAATCAGGAAAGAGACTAGTTTTATTTATTTATTTATTTTTTCTTGTAGTGATGTTGGGGATACACACCAGTGCGCATCTCTGTAATATTTCCACCACTGAGCCAGTTCTCCAGATCATATTCAACTGATTAGTTTTGCATTTGGACAGGCAGTTCATAACTGTTTTCCTTTGTAACATGTTATCTCACTATTCTTATGAGCAAACTTCAGTCGTTATATTATTTTTAAGTGCTTAGAAACTCAATCTGTTCTGTATAGACTCTTTTTGTCATCAGATAGTTATTTCTGACTTGACATAGTTATTTTACATTAATTATATATAAATATCAGGTAAATAAAAGCTTCTACTCCATGCCTTGTCTCAAGTCCCATATCTCAGCCATAGAATGACCTCTTTCAATTGATCTTTGATACTCATTTATATAAAGCACTTCATGTCGTTTTCAAATTCTTTCACATTTTTACTTTGTTTTGTTTTATTTACTTGGTTTTGTTTCAGCGTAAAAATTGGTAAAATCTTGCTGCATTTTTCCTCCTTGTTTTAAAACTGCATGACTTTAAGAGGTTTCCATTCAGATTATTTTTGTTATGCCTTGTGCTCAGAGGATTCTTAACTCACATTAAGAGTGATCTAACATGTAGGAGAAATCAATAAATTAGCTAAATGTTCCATTTATTTTCTCAAAATAATAAACATGCCTATATGCCATGCACCGTGTCCCCGTGTCTGCGCTCTGTGCGCTGGCATCTAGTGTGCGAGCTTCAGGCAAGGGGCTGGAGGTTGAAGACACAGACACACACAGACAGAGAGACAGCAACACGGGTCATCCTTGAATTCCCCAGGAATGCCCCCCTTTGTGTTCAGGGGCAGCATATATAGAGATTGCCATGCCCCAGCCAAACCCACCAGAAACCACTCTCCTGCCATCAGGAACTCCTGAAGGTCTCGTGCTCAGAGCAGCTGTAGGCACTCAGATCAGGGAATTACAAGAAATTCAGGAGTTGGGGTCTCACTGCTCCCAACACTATATACTTTCCCACTTAATTCTATTAGATGTTAACATGCTGTTTACATACTATATAAGATCAGATTACATTATATACATATATACTTTTCCACTTAATTTTTGTGGATATCACCATACAACTTACATACTATATGAGCTTAATATACTTTATGTATGTGTACAAAATCCTCAAATAATTAATGAAAACTTTTAGAAAAATGATCTATACTATCTTCAATGTCATAATAAAATTCATGAACTATTTTGTATAAAGTATCTAATCACTTAGAAAATATTGACAATTTAAATTAAAGACAAAATTTTATATTTGCATATAAAATCTCATGGGTTTTATACCTGTCTCTCATTGTTTATTTTATACTCAAAGGACGATTTTGTTCCTACCCATGCTTATTAAACATTCTTTATTTTACTTACCTATCAAAGTACTTTACACTGTGTATATCTTCTCAGTCTCTTGAACAAAGACATTTAAAACTTGCCTCAAAATATACATCATATGAATAGTATGTTTAAACCAGTAGGACTTCTCCCCAATGTTTCACATCCCATATTAAAAAAAAAAAATCTGTATTCACTGAGGTAAGAGAAGTTGAGTGCTTTTTAAATATTAGGCCACTATATAATCCAATACTGAAAAAAATAAACTGAGCTGACTGCTCTATGGAATGTGTCTTTGTAGATATAATATGGTAGAGCATGAAAATATACCATGGCATGAGCAGAAGAAAAGATGTTCCTGAGGTGTACATGGGCTATCTCTGAAGTCACACCATTGCCATTTATTGTTTTTCATGTGAGTCTGGAAGAAAACTGCTGCACACTTTTACACTAATTTTAAGTATATAAACTAGTCCCCGTTGTCAGTCTCTGTGGAATACTTCAACGAATCCAACATGCCTGAAGTACACTAAAATTTAGTCAACCGATTAAGAGGGCCATATTTAGGCTTTTTTATTACTGTCAAGAGCTCATTCAGATCAGTTGAGTCCTCTTTAACGATTTTATGAAGGTAAATTTAGAAGGGAAGAATATAATGATTGTGACACCTATGAAAAACAAAAGGAAGATGGAAAAATAGGGACAGAATGTGTTTGCCAAAAGCAATACAAACTAATGGCACAAATAGAAATGGGTTAAAGAGGAAGGCCAAACTTAGGACAGAGCAAAAGCAGTTTTCAGCAGGTGAACAAAGAGCTTTGGGGCAACCACCATACTAGAAGAGTTTCACAATGGGTAGAGAAATTGATCATCATCCTAGGTCAACATGCCTTGTGGCTATTTGAGAAAGTCATAGTTTAAATGTTGCATTATATTTACTGTTTAGGAGTTGGAGGCCACTTAATCACTACACACACCTTGCAGCTCATTACAAAGTTCTTTGGCCCTGGGATGTTGTTATGTATGCCTTAAGTAAAGCATACTTCTCTGTCACATTTACCCAGGGGCCTCAGGTTTTGTGGACTTGTTTTTTTAAAAAAATATGTTTCTAGAGCTAAAGCTAATTGTCCTTTTTACAAGCAACTGCTGCCACCTACCCAATTCACATCATTCTAAATGATGTGATAATACAAATTCACACCAGCGTAGTCATTGACAATATATTTTTTATTTTAGTACATTGTTTTCAAGAATTTTTTTGTGTGTAAGTTTGTGTATATCCAGGTATTCACACAGGTTCATGCAGATGCCCTCAGACACTGGTGTTACAGACAGCTTATGATGGGCAATCAGACATAGATGCTAAGAACCTAATCTGGTCCTCTGCCACAGCAACAAGTGTACATTTTATGGTGTCACTAATCAAACTTTATTTCTTCCACACCAGTGTAAGTCTATCCATGTTATCATCATTTATAATATTATACTTATAATAATGTATGGTGTAATTACTTTTTTAAAGGCTCTTATTCTCAGATATAAAGTCTCGATTACTGTGACATAGTGAATGTAATCTTACTGATGGGAGTTGACAAGATGGGCACTCGAAGTCTCAGAGCTGTTCATCTCTTGGGTTGTGACTGAAATAAATATTTGTCAAAATTATTCTTTTATGAAGTTCTTTAATTTAATTATTCTATAATTAATACATGAGCAATTTTCCAAATTAATTATGAATTATGGCATAATGGTATAACTGGCAAAGGTAAGTTTGTTGGTCTGTGTTAAAATAGCTCTTTTTTTTTAAATTTTTTTTTATTTTTTTTTTATTGAGAAAAGGAGAAAAAAAAAAAAACAACAAGTTTCCACCTCCTCCCAGCCTCCCATTTCCCTCCCCCTCCTCCCACCCTATGCCCCCTCCTCCCACCCTTCTCCCCCTCTCCCCACTCCTTTCCCCCTCCCTCTCCAGTCCAAAGAGCAGTCAGGATTTTCTGCCCTGTGGTGAGACCTAGGACCTCCCACCTCCGTCCATATCTAGGAAGGTGAACATCCAAACTGGCTAGGCTCCCACAAAGCCAGCACATTATGTAGGATCAAACCCCCGTGCCATTGTCCTTTGCGTCTCATCAGCCCTCATTGTTCGCCATGTTCAGAGAGTCCAGTTTTATCCCATGCTTTTTCAGTCACAGTCCAGCTGGTCTTGGTGAGCTCTCAATAGATCAGCTCCACTGTCTCAGTGGGTGGGTGCATCTCTCGTGGTCCCGACTTCTTTGCTCATGTTCTCCCTCCTTCTGCTCCTCATTGGGACCTTGGGAGCTTGAATGCTTGGTTCCCAGTTTGTGGAAATTTTGAGAAGGATTAAGAGGCTTTAATGCAAGTGGTGTGTAACTGGAAGTAGGCTTTGAGGTCAAAAGTCTGTGCTGTTACCACTTAACTGTCTGTATCTCCTAACTGTATATCAAGAATGTAAGCTAAGGAAGTCTGGACTGCCAGGGGATGATCCACCCACTGAGACAGTGTGCCTGTTCTAATGGGAGCTCACCAATCCAGCTGGAGGACTGAATGAGCATGCAATCAAACCGGACTCTCTGAATGTGGCTGTAAACGGGGGCTGACAGAGAAGCCATTGATAAAGGCACTGGGACTTGTTTCTACTGCATGCACTGTTTTTTTTTTTTTGAGACCCTAGTCTATTTGTCTATTTGGATGCAAAGCTTCCTAGGACTGGATGTGGGGGGTGGACTTCCCACAGGGCAGGGTTCCCTGCCTTCTCTTAAGGAGGGAGAGGGTGGGAGGGGGTGAGTAGGGGAGCTGGAGGGGAATGGGAAGAGGGGAGGAAGTGTAAATTTTTTGAATGGAAAAATAAAAAAAGAATGTAAGCTATTAGATAATGCTTCTGCTCTGAATATAATAGAGTGATGGTCATGCACACCCTCCACAACTGTAAGTACACATTAAATGTCTTCTTTAATAAGTTCCCTTGGCCATGATTCTTTGTGTCAAAAATAAAAACAAGCTAAAATCTTATATATTCTCAGTCAGAACTACATTGTATTTCATTTTTGTTACACTGGACACATAGAAAGGAAAATTTAGTTACAATATCTAACTGTTTATTCTCTTCTCTATTCTACATGGTACAAAGGAGAAAAATTGTTCAGAAAAGGTAAAAAAAATACTCATTCAAGAAACCTAACTTATCAAATAAAAGTTTTGTCAATATTGAGTATATTGAAATCAAAATTGGACTTCTGCTGGCCAATGCAAAGTTGTCAAACATATGTCAAATACATGTCAAATGTTATGATCCCCTAACCGTCATGTCAGTATAATCAACCATCATAAAAAAGATCTGAGATCCATAAAGTGCATTGATGTTAAAAGCTTGAGCTGTCAACATTTTTACAGATGAATAGAAATGTTCTACATTTTTTTCTTATTTATTTCATACATGACTTGAATCCGCTTTCTAAATAAATTCGTCAAATTAAAGTTACAGATTCTTGCCAAGTAAATCCATCAATACTTCCTTTGTAACATGTTTGCTGCAGTCCCTATTGTGAAACAGACACATGTTTCTGCTAGGGAAAAATGTCTGTACTCATATTGAAGAACTACCTCAATATTTTTGTAAACTAATGATCCTAGAGATTTGAAACTAACACTTAACTGCTTGGTGTGTTGTATCTTACAACAAAAACATATTGATTTGAACTGGAGGGCAAACTCTCTCCATTGTATGATGATTGTAGTTGATAGAAGCACAAGGCATTTATCAATATTCACTCAAATTCTACTTTTCTTTTTCTATAAAATGTTCAAAATTATGGTACATCAAAAAGAATAACAAATGAAACACATTCTTATGCAGAATGTGTGTTTCTCAGTAGAATATTTTTGTATACTATTCATCTTATCACATATTTACACAATACTAAAGTGACACCACTAAAAATTAAATAGAAATAATTTTCTAAAAATATTAAGGTTAATTTCATGAATGCATATAGAAATGCAAGTGTAAAAAGAAAATCAGTGTTATTTTAATCTTAATGATCTATGTAAGTACTCAACCTTATTTCATAGTTTGGAAAATGATAAAATTATTTCCATGACAGATTCACTGGACTTAGTACAATTATACACTTAATTAAAATGCTTCTGTTAAAAGTTCTTTATCATTTATTTTGTTTGACCACTGTTTTTGCTACTGGGACTCTAAAGTTAAATTAATCCACCTATTCATTCAATAACACATAGACAACTTTAAGCATACATTTTAGTAACAGAATGACTTTTTAAAGAATTTGATAATTAGAAAAACCAATAATGCCTGAAATAAAGAGGTATCTGAAAGTACTTGGTTTGAATATTTCTGTTTCTTAATTGAATTCTTGACATTTAAGATTAATAAGATTTCTAATTAGGAAAAGATTATAGTGTAGGAAATTGTTTTCCAGTCAATGTTTACAAATCACAGATGTTGTACTATTTTGGACCACGTATTCATATTGTATGAAAACATTGAAAAGCATCAATTTAAATAACACTAATTTATGAACATTACCATAGTCACTAAACTGTAACAAACATGGAATAAGTAGGCTAGGTTTGGCAAGTAACAAATACATTTTCTAGAATTATAATCTGGTGGGAAATATTTATCTTTGTTTTCATTAATAAAGGTATCACTTAGATAAAATGAAAAGGAATATTCCTTGATTTAAGTTCATGATGCAAGGAAACTTCATGAAAGTATACAAGTGGAAAGAAGTCTATGTACCCATAGTGACCATTATTTTCCTTGTAAAATAATAGTATTATTTTCTTAATGTAATTATTTGGAGGCTTTGTGCATGTGTGCATCCATCAACAGCAATATCTTAGTTATACACCAAAAATGGTGAACTTTCAGAGCTTTTTATTTCAGGATTTTAGACTATGTCTAAAATTAAACATGCAAAACCATTTTATTTCCTTCTTCTTCTGCCATCTTCGCCTCCTCTTCCTCTTCCTCCTACCTCCCTTATTTCTTTTCTGTAAACAAGATCTCCCCTGGATACCAAAAGTAGATATAAACTTCTTGTTTTCCTCCTTAGCCTACTAAATGTTATGCTTTCAAATGTCTTAAAACATCATCTCCTTCATACGTAAAACATAAGCAAGAACTTCATAAGTGTAGACCACATATTAACTGCTATGTTTTCAACAAAATGAAAACACATAAGAATAGACTCATTTCTCAATAATTTAAAATAATAACTACAAATGATTATAGTCACTTATGGGATTTGGTTAATCAGTTAAAGACAATTTTGGGCTGTTTTTTTTTTTTATTTTTGAAATGTAACATGAGGGGCTGGCTTGTTTGTTGTTGGTGTTTTCTGTCCTCCCACCAGGTCCCCCTCTTTAAAAAAAAAAGCCAACAACAAAAACCCCAACAATCAAGCAGGCCTGGCCCTCCATGTTACAGAATGGCACCCACATGGATAACTTCATCCACAAAAAGCCTGACAAAACTTAGAAAAGAATAGAGTAAAACATTTCAGTTTTCAGCCATAGCAGAAAAAAGAAAGAAAGAAAAAAAAGCTGAGCTGTTTTAAAATGCCGGCTTTCTGGGCCTTCCTGCCAGGGAAAACTCTGACTCTTTCAAGCAGGCAGTCATGACTATGGAGCTATGGATACATTTTTGCAGCTTGCTTCCTGGCAAGGACCTTAAAAGGCCAAAGAGTTGTGGCAAAAATCTTCTCCATATTCCTTAGCAAATTAAAGACCCATGTGGTAAGAAAAAGAGAGATATACAGTAAAGAGAGATTCAAAGAATAAGAAAACCTGTAAATGGTTTACAGTGTGTCAAAAATATATACAGGCTAAAGGTTAAAGTTCTCAGAGTCAAGAAAGAAAGAAAGAAAGACAGTAGGTAGTCTGGGAGGCGAGACAGACGGATCTCTATGAGTTCAAAGATAGCCTGGTCCAGGACAAAGAAATACAGAGAACCTGTCTCAAAAAGCAAAAAGTTAAAAGTAAAAATAAAAGAAATAAATATTAAAATAAAGCCATGTAAAGATGGAAAATACACAGAGAATCTTGATACTGTATGTTATTATGCTCTCTTTGAATTGTTTAAATGCTGAGGAAGGAGCAACAGCTGCTAAAAGATATTTGCTTTTAAATGCTGCAGAATTAATCCAAGATAGGTAATTTGAAAATACCTTGACTTTGCTTTTGTTTCCACAGAAAATGAGAGGCTGTGGATTTATTCAGAGTTAAGAAAAATCCAGTTTGATCAAGTAAAACCACCTGAGAAGTCTCCAGCAGGAACAGATGGCCCAGATGTCTGAGTTCTTCATCCAGAACAGGTTCAAGACTGCTGCCTGAGATGATCAGGACTCACAGGATACTTCATTCAGGACTTGATCATAACTCTAAATTTTATTTAGGTCCCCATAAGATTATCAGTGCCCCCAACCAGCTGGAAGTAGCCTGAAATACTATGCCCACATTCCCAAAAAAATGGACTATGGATATTTTCCTTTTTCTTTTCTTTTCTTTTCGTTTTTAAAAAGAAGGGCAATTGGTGCGGGAAAATTGTCTGTAATCTGTCAATCATGTTTTAAATAAATGCTGATTGGCCAGGCAGAAAGTATAGGCAGGAAAACCAGACACAGGAAGTAGAAATGATGTAATGAGAACAGGAGAATTCTTGGAAGGAGGAAGCTCATTCCTCCCACTCCTGCCCAGACCACCGAAGCAGCAGGATGTGATCTGCCCCACTGAAAAAAGGTACTGAGCCACATGGCTAACATAGATCAGAAAAATGGGTTAATCAAGATGTAAGAGTCAGCCAGTGAGAGGCAAGAGCTAATGGGCCAATCAAATTATAATTTATAGAGATCTATGTGTGATTTTCTTTGGGGCTAAACAGTTGTAGGGTAAAAGGCGGGACAGAAATACAACAAGAAACAGGCACCTTGTTCATGTTACATTGAAAAATCCTTAAATGTATGGAATGAAATATTATATCTTTCCCCCATTACTCCCTCCAATTCTCCCAATCTCTCTCATATACCTTCCTTTCAACTTCCTGATTGTTTATGTTGATGTTATTTTGATAACATACTAAGTGCAATTAGTGCTCCCATAAGTTTATGGGTGGGGGACCCCCTGGATTGCAGAAAGGAACACCACCACTGATATTCCTTTCTCCAGTAATGCTAATCAACAGCCCCTCAGATTAGGTGTGCACTCACCATGATTTGTAACATCTATTCTGGATTTTTTCAGGTAACAACAGCTACAGTGAGTTCATATATGTTTTTGCCATGTTAGTGTTCAGAGAATATTTTATAGCCTTCCTTACTTCTTACTAACTCTGACATATTTATTAGTAGTAGTATTTAAAGGATATATGACCAATTAATGTCAGACATTAATGTTGTATTTTTCTCTTTTGTGTATTAATAGGCATTACTCTGAGTCCCTAGCACCATCTTGCTCCTTTGCAAAAACATTCTGTGATTTAAAAACTAAAAAAACCAGTGGTCAAAGTCTTACATAAGAGATACCCAAGGACTTTGTCAATTCTAAGTGATAGATGTCCACTATATATTCATATGCATCAATATTTTCAAAAGTTTCTCTCAAATTTATAAGATATTTCTATAATGGAAAAGAAAACATAAGATAGTTTGTAAATATGTTCTTAAAGTTTATTCTAATTTTAATCAGGTAGAACCAAAGTATTAATGCTTGACCATTGACACTTTTATTTTATCATTCATATGAAGATAAAATGGCATTTAAATGTATACAATTATCTATGAAGTCAGAACATATAAATAAAAATCAAATTCATCGGACTTTAAATTTCAATTAATTTTTATTTTTTATATATACATTTATAAGCCTTTCAAAATGGCTTATTAAGGCAATCTGAGTAACAGATGTCTTCACTTATTCTGTTATTTTTATGGAAGTTCAGATGTGAAATGTTGATTCATCAAGTGAACAAACAAAATAAAGATGCAGTGTTATTTCAATCTTATAAAGCGTATAGCTTCATTAGAGAAATAGGTCAAACATTATAGCTCATAATACATTAGAATCAACCCTCTTTGCCTTCAGCGTCCGCTTTTGTGGATTCAGCAACCCACTGAATTCTGTAACTTTGCTGCTCTTCTAGACGACACACTCAGTCCAGGATTGGTCATATTTGTTCTGTTTGTATTACACAGATTTTTTTGCCAGTTTTTCCCAACAATTTCTTGCATACCATTTTATTTGTGATAGATATTGCAGTTGACATGGAGACAACTTAAAGTACACCAGAGGGTTTATGGAGGTTATATAAAATACTGTTATATTTTATGCGCAGAATTTGAGAATCTAAAAATTTTGTTATCTCTGGGGAGTCTTGGAAGCAATTGTCTTTAGATGCCCAGCAATGATTTTATTGTTACTAAAAATCACTAAGATGTTTATGAAACTGATATTCTACATGTTCAAAATCAAGTTTTCAAAAATATGGATCATCTGTATATTTAAATTTAAATTCTTTCAAAATATTTTTTATTTTATTTTATTTATTTACTTATTTATTTGGTTTTTCGAGACAGGGTTTCTCTGTGGTTTTGGAGCCTGTCCTGGAACTAGCTCTTGTAGACCAGGCTGGTCTCGAACTCACAGAGATCCGCCTGCCTCTGCCTCCCGAGTGCTGGGATTAAAGGCGTGCGCCACCACCTTTCACGCATAAAGCACACTGTTTGAAAGTTGTAGATTTAATAATTTTTTTGTTTTATTAAAACAACGAAGACAAAAGTGAAAGGAGAATAATGTGGTAATAAGATCTTGCTTTAATCCTATTCTAACAATAGAATTCACAAAAGACAGCACAAAAATCACTTGTGGCATGTGTGTTCATTGAGATACATGGAGAGTTAATAATATTGATGTGTGTCTTGGGAAACTATAAAATAGTTAAGCTCATCGCTATTGACTTTAAATGTTTGGCTAGGTGTATGCCAGTGGTCGTAAAACAGCCCATCATTGCTCTATTCAGTGCCTTGCATCCAGTTGGCTGGCCTGACTGCTTAGATTCACACAGTAAGTGCACTTCTATTTGACTTTTGCTATGACCATGACCCGTCAAGATACCAGTATGTATGTACTTTCTGTTCTCCTGAGACCTTTGTGACACAAAGTTAGAATGAAACTTTTGAGGTGTAGGGAACAAACTGAGTTTTATTGTTTTCATTAAAGAAGTAAAGGAACCTGCGGTACATTTATTAATGTCTATTAAATGCAATTTTATTATAGAAATGCAGATTTTTATTTCTTCAGGCACATGCACACAAACACACACTCAATTTGTCTATTTATGCTATTGTTAACAATATAGTTTTATGTACATATTTGTGCCTGTTTACATGCATGTTGCACATATTCATGTTCTGATTTAAATATATAATACCCAATTCAAGGTAGAGGCAAATTGAACTGCTTTTTATGTCTTGAGAAAAGGTCAGGAAAAACAAGATGTATCATATGTATGTGGTCCAGTTCTGACCCCGTGTCGTAAGGTGTCACATGGTAGGATGTACCATGAAAGACAAAGCGTGTTGAACTCCTCTGTGAAATTAAAGCTCTGCAGTGACCCAGTCCCCTTATGACTTAATCTACCTATGAGCCAAAACCCTGCCCTTCAAGTACATGGACAAGCACCAATGGAGTCCTCTCTAGATATTATAGTATGAGAGGTCTATCCATCGTTCTCCTGCTCAGCTTTGCGTTAATATCATTTGGATACCACCTCTGGGTGATAGTGTTGCCTGTCAGTCTCATATCAAAGACCTGCATCCCACACCTAAAATAAAGCGCCAGCTTCAAGGTAGATTCTTCCTTGATGGTGTAGATATTTGATATCGGAAGAGCAGACTTATTAGTAAAACAAATTTTACTGTTAGTATATTTAATTGGGAAGCATAATACAGTAAAATGTTAGTAAAAATGTTAAACGTTAGTAAAAATGTTTATACGGTGGTGTGTTAGAACAATTTATAAGATGTGAAAAACCTTAAAACTATAAAAAAACTATTCATCTTTATAAAGAAATAAGTAAACAGAAATCAGAAAAGACAACAGAATTCCAAGTTATTTCTCAGTTATATTGACAATACTGTCTTTTTATTGCCCCGAGGACTATTGCATTCTGAAGTACAAATTTGATTTCTATCTACTATCAGAGGAATATTAAAGCAAGTCACAAACAGATTTAGCACACAGTCTTACCAACATTGATTATTCCTTGAGCCATAATAATATCTAAAAGCTATCAGCAGGATGAATTCTGAGAGGTATGTTTTTAAATCAATAGAAGCTCAACTTGTCAAATTCATCTTTATCAGAATAAGGTTAATAGTTTCTGGTTCTTATAAGCCATTTATTTTGATGCATTCAGCACAACTTTAGAAAAATACTTGTTTTTATGTAATTATTAATCTAGTCCAGTCAGAGACACAGTTAACACACATTGAAGGAGAAAGCTGGCAGATTATTTGAGAATGTAACAGGATCTACCAGAGACTTTCAGACTGAAGAAAATACCTTCTAATCAAAACATTCTAGCATTCTTTGAGTGAAGCCATCAGAGCATTTAGAAGTGACTCTTTGAAGTATGGATATTGTAGATATAAATGAATTTAAATTTTTGTCCACAATAGAAATATACTTTTTCTCATTGTGAAAACATTCATCTGTTGTAATGAATTTACCTTTAATTAATTGAATTTTGAACAGAATATTTAATTAGACCACTTAAAACTAATGACATTTATTTCCAAGTGATACATATTCAAAAATCTAAACTAAGAATTTAATGTATATTTTTATTATATTTTTAAGGTTATATTTCTAGTCTTAGAGAACCTCACACATTGTAGTTTTATTATATTCATCTACTCCAACAACTTCTTCCATATCTACACCCTGTTCTGTACACACTAAACATTTTGTCTTCATCTTAATTATTTTTCTTAAACAAATCCACTCCAATTACTAGAGTCAGATTCATTAGAGTATGTTTCACCTACCAAGGGATCCATCCATCCTCAGGGAAAACTATCTATACCTTTCATAGTATCAGACAATCACCAATAGCTCCTTAATTAGTGTTGAGACTTTGTAGCTATCTCCATGCAGTGCTTGGGTTTTGTCTGGCTTGAGTTTGCAAAGGTCTTGGACATGTGATCACAACTACTGACAATTTGTGAGTCCAGCTGCCCTATTATTTCTTTCAAAACCTTGATTGTAGCCATCCACTGCATGTGACTTTTGCAGTCAGTCAGTCCTTCTAACTCCTCTTCCACAAGTATCCCAGACACTTAGGGTGTGATATAGACTGCCCATAGAAGATGTGCTTCCACCGTCCCTTATTTTCTTCTTTTGGCCAGTAGTTCTATTTGTTATTTGACACTTAATGTGAAAAGAAGCTTCACTGATAAGTGTTAAGAGATTCACTGACATATGAGTACTGTGATTTATCAGTAGGACTCCTTTTTTTTATGTGTGTTTAATAGAGTAATAATAGTAAATTTTCTTCCAGGACCTATAACTTTTAAAGTTGCAGGTTCATGGCACTATTAATGGCACCCAGTATAAATCCCATCTTGTGAAATGGGCTCTCTTTATAAAGAATTTAATTTTCTAAAATGATCAATTTTTAATTGTATCAATCAAGACATGTAATTTAATGTACATATTTCTTCAAAGGTAAATTCAGATATCATGTGTTCATTTACCTTAATGCTTTCAAAAAATCCTAGCTGTGGTCATCCTTGGACTATTTTTTTAAAAAAATCAATTATTCTACGTGTCTACAGTAGAATGTAATTAAACTATAAAGTTAAGTTTTTTTTTTCCCTCAAACTTTATATGTATGCTGTTTGACTTCTAAAATTATCATACTGAAGGGTGAACATTTTTAAACTGTGCAGTTACTAGAGGGTCTGTGAATTTTGCTGTTATATTAAAAATAAGATTTGAAAATGTAGTTCAGTGTTTCTTACTAAAATTTAGTTTTGGTCTCCGTGAAATCAAAAGAGGCTATTAATAGAGCATTGATCTGGAATTGTGTAAAAAGTAATCATTTACAATAACCTGTCTAGGAACGCTGGTCATTATATGTTCCCTTATTCTACTCTGTTGCAAAATTATATTGCCAAATAAATTTTAGATGTTATGTATCGTACACATTCATTTTGAAGACTTAGTTTCAG
Organism: Microtus oregoni; assembly: GCF_018167655.1. Classification (NCBI taxonomy): domain Eukaryota; kingdom Metazoa; phylum Chordata; class Mammalia; order Rodentia; family Cricetidae; genus Microtus; species Microtus oregoni. Next base: position 36,319,242 of record NW_024543080.1, on the reverse strand, counting down.
TACTTGTCATATTTCTTTTCTGGAGCTGATTGTTTAAAAATGTAGCTATCTACACATTGAAGTAGAAAAGCTAAAGAAATCACATTTCAATATGAAATTTTATACTGTTTAGCCACAAATTAAAATTATATTTAATTACTGTAGACATAATATTGAACTTAAAATGAAAATAAATAATTTCATTATGTTTTGTGAATCTACAATTAATATCAGGAGAGAATAATAGGTAAGACACTTGCTACAGGGCAAACCAAGGGTCATCATCACAAGAGGAATTATTTACTTTATTAAGTTTTTATTAATAAAAAAGTGGTATCCCTGATTTGTAAGGGTTTATAAGTCAATCTATAATGTAACATTTGAATCCCATTTTCAGAATTTTTATAATGTTTTTATTCATTTGCATTTCAAACACAGCGACATACACATATAGTCACAAATGTCCATATACATAGAAATACACTTATATTCATCCATATATAAATATATAGTCACACACATACTCACACACATAGACATACACACTTTTGTACACACACATACACTTTCATAAAACACATACATGCACACACCCTTATTACCATCTAGAGATTTGAATTGAGTTTGCTTTCTTTGATTGGTCAAGAATTAAAAGATAGGTTAAAAGAAATATCAGAACAACAAATAGCAGCAAGGAAAATCTCATACACAGTCAAGAGTATGAACAGAAAAAAATGTATTTTTATGAAAGGTGAGGCAAACCAAAACATGTAGAAAAGCATACATAGAAAAGGCACTCTGAAATAGCAGACTGGGGCTCTGGTTACATAAGTCCGTACTCTTCTGGAGTACATGTGCTTGTAAGGTCTTTGTTGGCCTGGAATGGGATCTACCTGCCCTAATTTATTTAGGTAAACTTTGACTTATTACGGGAAGCTGTCAGGCCCAAGTTTGAGTAAACATGTTCAGGTCTGGCTTTGAGTTTATAAAATGATCTGGACTATTCAGCAGTCTGGAGGGAAAAAAGGGCCCCTTGGAGCGACAGAAAGCATGCCACAGCTTTGTCTTAGATATCCAGGCTATTGTCTCAGCACTGGAAAGTGAATATTTGTCTATGGCCTCTATTTCTATTCGCCATTCTTTCAGGGATCTAATGCCTTGTCCTTCATACTTACCATGCACCACACACACACAAACACAAGCACTCATATGCATACAAGCATGGCATAGCTCTACACTTTGTCCCACACCAGGCATGGAAAGCCTACCTGAATTTTGTTGCTAATCCTTTGTTTCCCAATTTCAAGAGCATTTCTTCCTCCTATTGATTTTTAGAGTAGAGAGAAGATATAAATCAACTTTATCTATGACTCTCAGATTTCTATGGCTTTGATAAGGTCAAAAAAAGGTTAATGTTCATTTATTAGGACAAATAAGTCCAATATCCTCAAAGTTTTCTCATATAACATCATTGATTTTGCAACACTGTGTGCTCTGATCCCTCAAGGGTAATTATGACTTTAAGTCTCATATGACAAGCAGTGTTTTACAGCATGTTTGTCAAGTTGAGACAGTTCCAAGCTCCTCCCCCTTGCATTATGACTGGCCGAAGCATCCCACCATATAAAATAGTGTCCAAAGAGTCAGCTTCTGACTCAAGGACAGGTGCTTGGCAACAGTTAGGGGTCCCACAAAAGACCAAGCTACACAACTGTCACTCACATGCGTAGGGCCTAGGTCAGTTTCTTTATACTTCAAAGGAGGTGTTTGAACACCATTTAGGGTTAATGTTCCAAGTTGTCTCATTCTCTTCATAATGTATGTCTGTGAGTCTCTGTATTTGTTCCCATGTGCTGCAGTGGCCTATAAGTTTAGGAGTGGTTTGTGAGTATAGCAGAATGTCATTAGGAATTATTTTATTGATAACATTTAAGTATTTATTATTTTATTACTTTTAAGAAGATTAATTGTTGCTTGTACAGTAGGACAATTGTAATATCATTTTCTTATTTAAACTAGCACTGATGGGTATTGGTTCTATCTCATGTGTTGGGCCATAAATCAGATCAGAAATATTGTTTATTTCCACATGCTTTGTCACAATATTGCCCTAACATATCCTATAGGCAGGACATCCTTGTATATCAAAGTGTTTGTTTGTGGATAAGTGTTTACATTTGTCTTTTTTTTTGGAAAAAGTGATTGGGGGAAAAGTTCTAACAGCAAAACAAGACAATGTGACAATTTCTTCTCAATGCACACTATCATATTTTAGTGTCAGGAGCCGTTTCCTCCCAAAATTATTACAGGAACCATTGCCCTGAGGAGTTAGCAGAGAACCCCACTCATTCCTAAAAATAATTAGAATTGTTCTATTGACAGAGCCTACCCCACACTCAATTAGCTGTTAATAGAGAGCTATCTGTTAGCAAAACCTGTTCCACATTCCAAACTATCTAGAGAACTAGGTGTGTCAACCTGTGAACTTCTGGCCTATGTGACCTGACCGAACGTATCTGCCTGGCCTACGTGACCGTGGACCATGCAGCAAGAGCCCAGGCTCCTGCTCGCCACCCTCCCCAAATTCCTCATCCTATATTAGCTCTAACCACACTCTAATAAACGGAGGCTCTGACAAACCTAGCATGGCCTCCTTCTTCTCTCTTAGCCCATTAACTTCCAGATAGTGCCTCTCTGGGACCCTGGAATAACTGATCAGCCAGGCAGGTTACACCCCTAGACTGAGTAACTCCCCAAAGCGGTTTACATTTTAGAAGGTTTTTTTTTGGTTTTCAGATTTTAGTATTTAGTTGAAACAATTCCTACATGTGTTTAACTCTTTGAGGTAGGAGGAAACTAAAGTAGAAAAAAATAAAACTCAATAACATATAGGGAAATTTTGTTTACCAGTTAGTTTTATGCTTTAATTCAAAGGTTTTTTTTTTTTTTGATTTTTGAGACAGGGTATACAGCATAGTTACACATGGATTATGAGATTGAGGTTAAAATAAAGGCTACATATGATAGCAGATTAATGTTTATGGAAGGTATGTGTCTATGCTCCATTAGTGGGAGCATTAATTTTTACATGAAATACTGGTTAAATAAATGGCATTTTTGATTTTAGTAAGTGTCAAATTCTAGAATATTAGTTGTTAGTTTTAATTAAAAGTTAAGATTTATAAAAGTTTTATTTAAGATAAAAGACAAATAAATAAATAAACATTAAGATTTAATGTTTCATCCATCTCTATCATACCTCCTAGTATACTATCTATGTCTAATTGAGTAAAGGAACAACAAACAACAGTTCTATTTGAGGAAGCTGAACTCAAGTGTTGAACTATGTTTTTAGAAAAGTAAGCAATGCTGACATTGAAGCAGTTTGATAAAAAAATTATACGTTCTTATAAATTGTTCTCTTTTTTTCCTAGAAAAAAGGTAGATACATCTCAAATAAAAATCATTTTTGATCTTTGATATTCTCTACCATTCTTCTTGGGTTATCTGTCTTTTCAAATCACAAAGTTGTTGTTCCTTGTAACTTATTCAAATATATTTAGTCTCACATGTGTTTAAGTTGTGGTTCACCCCATCCTGTATGAATTGACACATAGAACTAAATACAAATAAATTCATACTTCTACATCAGGTATCTTTTAGAACCAAAAAAAATATCGTTCTTTAAATTAATATTGTAGTACTTAAGGACTATCACCAAATGTACTTTATACTTTATTTCAGTTTTTTAATTGTAATACTCAAATATTTTATATGTAAATGGTTTGTTGTAAAGAAAATCACCCACCTCAAAACCAGAGTCATAAAACAGGCCCATGGTTTTTATAAAACATTTTGCCATTAAATTCTGGGGAAAAGCCCACCCCTCTCAATAAACCTGGAGCAATGAGGTCCAAAAACAAACAATCTTGCTTTTTTTCACTCTGAGATTATCTGAATATACAGTGTGTAGATCTAATGAATACAGAGGGTATTATCCATCCCTCTTCCTACTTTCTACTACAACACTGATTCTCAGACTCTACCTGATACAATGTATTTTCCTGTTCTTTCAAATACTAACACATAGGATTTGGGTACAGCAAATTCTAAGAGTAATATAAGTCTGCTCTTATAATTTTAAAAGCCCCCATGTTCTATGGTAGATTCAAGACACTGTCACTTTTTCATTATTCTGGAATTGTCTGATATTTTTTATAAAGTTTCATACTTTGCAGTTTACTTCATTTTTATTTTTTAAAATATCAAGCATTATAAATTTTATAAAGGACCTATGTTACTTTTTCTTTTCTTCTATCTTTACTAAGGTATGAATGTACATAAAATTTGTATAAATGTTTTATATATAACTTAATGTTCTTAGGGGTTTACCTATTATAAAATGATTGCCACAAGAAAATACCTATAGCACCTCATTGTTTATTTAAGCATCTTTTATGTGTAATTAGACAGTTAAGTCCAATTATTCTCAATAATAAAGTTCTAGCCTTTAAAACTACAGTTACTTTAGAGTATACTCACCCCACATAACTAAACAAATGGTTAATTTCTCTTAATTTTTCTAACTCTTAGTGTTAGGTAATCACCTTTTAGTTCTGTGCTTCAGTGATTGTGGGTCTTGAAGATTCCACTTAAAATTGAGACCACGAATCTTTAGTTCTCTGCATTATGCTTCTTTATTGGGTCATCTGATAAAGGACATTTTGTTGTTTCAATATCTTGACCGTTGTGAATAATGTTTTCTTAAGTATAGATTTGTAGATGATTCTCCCATATACTAATTTAATTCCCTTTGAACACTGTCCCAGAAATGAGATTTCTAGATCGTACTTAAGTTCGTTTTATACTTTTTCTGGTGACATCATACTGTTTTGCTCAGTTTACCATACATGAGCAATATATAAATCTACTTTTCTTGATGCTGTCAGCATTTGGTATCATTTTAATATAAAAGATATTCTATCCGATATGCCATGACATCTTATTGTGATTATAATTTGATTTTTCTAGAGAATCAGTTGATGCTGACGTCGCATTCCTGATCTGTTGGCAAATTTCATTATTTATTTCTTGATGAATGCCTATGCACTTTCTTACCATCTGTAAATAACTTTCCCAGGTTTATTTTTTTAATTTCTTTGTTTGTTTATTTGTTCATTTCTTTATATGTTTTATGTGTCATCAAATTGCTTAGAAGATATAGACAGAATTATATAAATTTCTCCTCAGATATGTGCCTTACAAATATTTCTTTTATTAAACTTTTCACCCTGTTTTTTGTTTTGCTCTTATGCAGAACACTTATCACTTATACATGTATATTTTTGTTTTTCAGATCTATGTATAAAGTCAATAAGGACATAGCCTAAAGTTACCATTGTTTACTATACATAGATAGGTGTAAGTGTTTTCACTCAGTCAAATAAAAATATATTATTTTTCTTCCTCAAGGAAGGACGGAACATTTTACAAGATATATCCCATGTTAGTTAACAAAGTGTTAACACATTTCGAGTAGGGAGTGGCTCTTACCTCACTCAAAGCCCTCCTGGAAAACAATTTATTCTCATCTTTGTCTTTTTTTTTTTACATTCTAACTTTCTTGTTATATAGAAGTTTGGAGCTTCTCCAAATTCTGTTTTATGTAATGTCTATTAATTTGTCTAGTTAATTTTATTAAAATATCAAAGCATTAAGGCAAAATGGATTGTCAGAGATTACTTGCCACTCTGCATTGGTTCATTGACTCTAATAAAATGAGGTGTAAATATAACTCAAACTACAAAATTGGGTTAAGGGAATATTGCTATGGGGAAGGTAACCTTTAGCTATAAGTATGAGATTACCAACTATCTATAACTTAAGCATTCATATTGAAAATGAATAGCATTGTGAGAATAGATATCAATTCTTGAAGACTTTGTGGTAATTCAGAAGGGCTCAGTCTCTTGAACTGAAAAAAAATGAGTTTTAGAGATTTTTGGAATGAATATGCTTTCTGTCTACTGGGGTCTAAATTTAGCTAAAGCAGGAGGTCAAGCACAACAAAGAAAATGCATAAGTAGTGTCTTTATCAGAACTAAGTTAACGTAAGAGTTATGATAGTATCTGGAAGACTGAGCATAGGGTCAAGTTCTGAAGGCATAAGCAGACTGAGCTCTGTGAATTTGATGCTAGCTGGGTTTACATACTGAGTTCTAAATCATACAAGTCTAGGGAGAGAACCTGTTCAAAAATGTAGCTAGAGTATCATCTGTGTTTATATGACTTTACGCACATAAGTGTATGTGCTTGTGGTCTTCCTAAGGCTAGAAAATAGTGTCCAGTGTCATATTTAGTTATTGTTCATTGTTTGAACAATGGTCTCTCTCAATAGCTAGAGATGAGCGGACAGCCAGTAATCACAAAACAAGCTCCTGTTCCCCACCACAGTTGTCCCATACCAGGCTTATAGGCACATAGACCGGCTTGAATTTCTATGTGGGTGGTTCGTCCTGTGCCTTAGATCCTCACACTTGCACAGTAGGCATTTCCCAAACGCATCCATTTCCCGCATCAACTCGAATACTTTTCTTGATTGTGATAGATTGGTCCCTCCAATGCTTTAAGTAGACTTCCAATGGAAAAGTGAACAGAGATACAGTTTTGAACTTTTTTGCTCCAGAGCGTTCCTTGTCAACTAGAACTGTGTGTCTGCCTGTCCAGGACGATGAGTGTCTCACAGTGCACAGTGTCTTCACCATGCAAGGTGAAGAATAAAACTTGGATCCTATCTTTGTAAGCACAGGGCCAAAACTTTCAGAGTTCTCTCTCTCTCTCTCTCTCTCTCTCTCTCTCTCTCTCTCTCTCTCTCGCTCTCTCTCTCTGTTCTGCCTGCATATACGCCTTCACACCAGAAGAGGGCACCAGATATCAGTATAGATGGTTATGAGTGACCAGGTAGTTTCTGAGAATTGAACTCAAGCCCTTTGGAAGTGCAGCCACTGCTCTTAATCACTCAGCTATATCCCAGCCTGAGTTTATTCTTCTTACAAATTTAAGCACAGTGCACCTTGGGAAAAAGGTTTTCATATGATAGTTATCACAACAAAGCTTTACATAAAACTAAGCAGAAACTCCCTAGGAAGTTAGCAAAGCATTGAGATCTTTGCACTAAGTCTGATCTCTGTTGCCTGAAAAACAGAGCTCAGGGCTGTGTCCTGGAAGAAGGATCTATGATAAACATAAGGATAGATTCTATTTGTGGAGGATGCAAAGAATTTGGGGCCTTGTTCAGAAAGAATAGACTTACTCATTGAGAGACAAAGTTCATGGTTAGGGACTAAAAATGCTCAGGATATTGTGAGAATTCAGGTGAAGTTTGTCTCCTAATAAACTAGCAAAGGGTACCCAGTTGGTCTGATCACTTACTCTCTGGCATTTCAGGTGAACAGGCAACATTCATTTCCTTCCATCAAAGAAAATAGGCTCATGTGATTGACAATCCTGGTTTTTCCAAGTTTACTTCAAGATGTGCTTCCTACATCTTTCAGACTAATAGTAAAATTAAAATACAGTTGACCTTACTATTAGAACCCACACTAGAACAAACCATGTGTAGCTAACGAATATGTTAGATAAAAACGCTAAGTGTGAAATTGTTTACCCTTTATTCGATATGTCATTCTTTGGCTCCTTTCTTTTTAACAGGGTTTGTTGCTTCTATCATTCCTTCTTCCTTTTCTTCTCACTTCCCTTCCTTTCATTATTCTTTTCCATTGATGATTATGTATGAAAATAACACTTATGTGTCAAATTATGGGCTTCAAACTATTTATTCTCTATAACTCCCCAATTACAACAGTTTTATTTAGGAGAGGATCTTAAAGTAAGTAAAAATGATGCGTATAATGAAGTTAGTTGGCAGATTTCTATAGAGATTTTGGACACTTTTACTTTCAAGAAATATAAGATGATAAAAAAAAAATTCTCACGATTTGGCCAAACACATTGAAGATAGTATTTTTTCCCAAGACAACCCCAATATTGTTTAACTCTAAAATGTAAGAGAATGATGTCAAGCTATTAAATAGAAGCTGACTGATGATGGGCCACACACATTGTGGCAAATTTTTATAGAGACAATTGACACTTACGATATGTGCAGTCCAACTCTAAATGAAATTCTGACTTCTGAAAGTTCTGTGGCTGACACTAAATTCCAACATGAAGCCTATAGAGATGAGGAAACTGTTTATCAACTTTGTCATATTTAGTTTGGGAGGTGAAGAGGTGAGGAATTGCAGTTGCCAAAAATGACAAGTGACAAGTTATCTTTTTTTTAATCTCAAGTGTGTATGTGGGTAGTTGCACTGTCAGTAACATGATTTCTCATGTCATTCCCGTAAAACTGAGATTTTATTCACCACCATGTGGATTCACTTGGACTTGAAATGAGTCAGAGTTATGCTCAACCATTATTTTCCCCAATCACTGCCATTGAATGAGAATATTGCTGGTGTCGAGAATATTTAAGTTTATGAAGACAATAAAATAAAAAATTCTGATTTTATTTTTAAATATTGCTTCTTTCATTTTTGAAGTTTTTAATATAATTATTTCCTTCTCACCTTTACTTCCTTTAAAGCCTCCCCTATAACCCTCCTTTCTCTCTTCCAAGTTTCTCACCTCCCTTTTCCATTAATTTTGTTACATATCCATGCATCTAAGTTTATGTATTTGTTTACATATAATAGTCTTAAATTCAACCTGTTAAGTCGTTATAATGTTATTTGAATGCATGTTCAGGGCTGACACTTTGGTTTTGGATACCCAGTTAGCATGCTCATCCCCGGAATCAAAGAAAAAACTAAAATATTGGCAGTTTAATTTTGCTAAGTATGGTAAACACCTTAATTACTGCTTTTAATTTAATAAAAATTAAAGTGATATTTTAATCTCCTTTTTCCAACATTAGTACATTCCAATATAGGTGAACCTTTTGGAAGATAGTTTGGAAAAGTTTTATGGTGGTTCCAGGGCAGCAAGCTACAAAATATGGAGAAATACAGCAATAGCACTATAATTTAAGGTAGGGTGAGCCTGGCTCAGGATATATGGTGTTTTAGACTGATGTTTCTAAACCTACATTTTTTCTATATTTTTTTTCATAATTCCCATCTTTTCATGACTCTCTTCCAGTATTATGTCAATAGTAAGTAGTCATGGTTTGGCCATGAAAATATTCTTTTGTTAACTGAGACACAGAATTTCCATTTTGGGTTCATAGTTTTTTTAAAAAATATTTTACAGGAAACATGGGGGAAATTTTTTTAGAGTTTAAGAGGTCTGGCAAAGTATTAATCTGTCAGTTGCCTTAAGGAGGAAAATGGATAAGAGGTAAAGAGAAAGCCTTGCCTGTTGCAATGCAATTTGACAAACAGACACAAAATAGCGTGGAAACAGGGCTACAGAGAAAGGAAAAAAAAAAATCACAGTACATGCAAAAGCATTTCCAGGCTTTCTACTGTACCTTAAAGATGAAAAAAAAATACATTGAAATAAGGAAATTCAAGTTACCTATTCCTTAGGATGTCTAAACACACAGGCAGTTTCGCTGGAAGAGCCTATTTATTCTTTTGCCTTGGAAACTCCATAATGGCATCACCAATAAAGGGGTTCCTATGAAACGTAAGTGTGTTATACCCCTAAAGGAATAATTATTCCACCCATATTGTTAGCATATTCAAGTGAATCAGACCCCCCCCCCCAAAAAAAAGAATAAAGTGATAGACTCCTGACCAAGCTGCATCAACTCTTTTTCTTCCCCCCTTTATTTCCAGACAGGGTTTCTCTGTGTAACAGCTCTAGCTGTCCTGGAGCTAGCTCTTGGAGACCAGGCTGGTTTAGAGCTCACAGAGATCTGCCTTCCTCTGCCTCTAGAGTGCAAAGTAGAGAATGAATCTCAATGAACAAAACCATGGTTTGTAGGTTTGCATTTATTTTTGATGTTTTCAGAAGACAAATTTGATTTTGAAGGTAGCCTGTATTCCTCAGTACATGCCCCTGACTCTGATTATGAAGTTTAATCAGCACACTCTTATGTTCTGCCACATGATCTGTACTTTGCATGTTATTTTAAATAGCATGCAAATTTAGAATAACATGCAAAGTACATTTAAAAGTGGGCCTGATCTCATAGAGGCCTCAGGTTGGCAGCTTCTTGTCTGCATCTAACCATCAACAGTGGTAAATTTTACACAGAGACAAGAATGAAACACCTCATTTAGTATTGTCTCTACAAACTAGGAAAAGTGAAATTTTATTAGCTTTGGTCTTCAATTCACTGCATCTGAAAGGTAAGATATATGCATTATTTTCATTCTTTTGAATCTGTAAATCTCAACCAGAAACCTTATCAAACTGTGGAAAAAAAAAAGAGGTCATTCTCAATTGAAATATAATTGCGGTATTTCTATTATAAGGAGAGTGTAAATTTAAACATTTTTACTTTATGATACATAGAGTCTCAAAATAGACAAAAACAACTTGCATGACACCTATTTGTCAGTTTTTAGGAGGGTCTTCTCCCTGGAAAATCACAGTTAATTTTACTTCTTTTACTATCTTTGACAATGTCGCATTGACCATGAACGAAAGAAATCCCGGATGTTCTAAAATTAATGTTCTCTTTACACTGCTGTCACAAATGAATGGGTTTTCACACAGAAATTTTACAAGGAAAATTGCTTTCCGAACAGAACCACATTCTGCAAGAAAAAATGGCATGCCACTATTTACTTGTCTGACCAATGCATAGGTGTCTTGGCAATAGAGTTTATTACAAAGAAGTGTGATGTGCCTTTGACAGATACCGCAGCAAGAATACTCTTGAGAAATGTTGCTTGGTCAACACAAAGCAATTATTTGTCAGAGAGACCACTGAAGGAACGACATTCCCTTCTAACGCTCTATTACAAAACCAACATGCAAAGCATTTGAGTCTTTAATACTGTCAATCATGTACAAATCATATTGTTAAATTATATTAATTGTGTATGTCAGAATCCACAAGTATCTCCTAATATGCATTCCTCAAATACTTTGACAGCATATTTATTTACTCATCTATAACATCTTGTAATCAGTATTATTCAGAAGTGACAATTATTAGAGTTTCTCTTATCAGGGAAAAATTTCTAATTCACTCATCTTTTATGATCAGTGATTAATCATATAAACTTGTTTTGGGCTCAGCTCCAAGTTGAAGGCTGAGGGTTTTATAAAAGATCACCAGATGTGGAGAGCAAACTTCAAATAAAAGAATGATGCAGAGATTGTGAAAATGCCATGTTTGGAGTATTGTAAAACCTCATCCACAAGATTATATGCAGGTGGCCCTCGATTTACAGTGTGTTATGTCTTACTCACCTCAATTTCAGCATGCAAAATATATCATAATTTGAAAATAACTTTAACACATCTAACTTGTCTGAGGATAATAGCTCATCATCATAGCAGGCTTTAACGTTTCTTTCCACACGTATTCAGTTGTCTGATATGATCTATGAATCTCTGTCACCACCATGGACCACAGATAGCACCTTATTTTAATATACAGCCCTTGAAAATGATAAATATTGAGCATCAAATTTGTAAAAAGAAAAGCTATCACTCTCACATCTGTTTTAATTTGAAATTTTTTTAAGTTAAACTATCGTAAGTTCTGCATCTTCTACAATTATTTATACAACAATTTCACTAAATTCAAATCTCAAGAACATTTTTATTAGACTATTTTACCCTATATTTCTGTTCTTATTCCAATATTTACGAAGTGTTTAGTATGTTACAGCTTCTTGGCCAAAGACTGACAATATTTTTTCTGTCTTTACAAACTACTGAGAAGAAATTTACAATTCTTCGTAAAGTTCTATGTTACCCAAAAAAGAAACAAGATCTTGAGAAATAAATACAAAAAAAAATCTGCTTAGGATTTCGCAGTCCTAAAATGCCAAGCAGTCCTCATTCAATGTCTCGTTTCTATAACAGCTGATCAGTGATCAGTTCCTTGCATTTAGTTTCTTCACTTTATCAACAAAGTTGCTTTTGTTTGCTTTATTCTCTCATCTGAATGTGATCCTTTAACCAATCACTGCCACCATTTCAATGAAAATATATTTTCTGTAAGAAAAGAAAACCAAAAATTACAAAATCAAAAGCAAAATGAAAAGAAAATTCTAATCTCTAATACTCAACTAACCAACTCAGATTCTTGAATGATTTCTCTGACTCATCATGGCATCCAAACTAATAAACTCACTTTGCATTTCCTTATAAATTTCGGAGTTACAGCCTCATGACTGATACTGCACTAATGCGATTGTGCGCCACACCTATTCGACCTTCATATCAGCATGCTCACTTTGTGGCCTTGATTTCTCTAAAAAGGCTGGGGATGTGGTGTGATCTTGAGGCATTCTTTTAGGACTTCACTAAGTCCTAAAATTGGTATAGTACAACCCATTACTTCTGAGGTTGTTCATACTTCTTCTCTTTAAACATAATTTGGTAGAAAAAAAAATAGTCCCCACATCTAAAAATTCAACTCTCTAGCTAATTGACTAGTGTTTTTAATAGTATAGAGAATGGTAGACAGTACTAAGAAAAGAGAGAGAAGGGGAAGGTCGGACAGAGAGGGGAAAAACACACAACAAGAAAAAGAGAGAGCGAGAGAGAGATTGGCAGCATTCAGTGGAATAGATATTCTTTTTCTTTTATTCAGTGAAAATGCTACACATAAACACTTGAGGTTGTTTCAATACAAAACATGAATTTCTCAGGTCAAGTGGGGCTCTCAGAAAATTAATATAACATTTCCAAATATACTATATATTCTTTTTCTTATTTTCTTTTATATGTTTAGTTGTAAACTTATATTCTCAATTTACCAATAATATATTGTATATGTTATTAAATATAAGATGATAGATGTTGTTTGTAGGTATCTGTAATTTAATGAATCTCAACATCATTCCAGTAATTTAAAGGGTTAATTAATTAATCATTTTATCTTTCAAGTTGAATAGTTCCTGGACTGTAATAAAATTTTTCTTTATAGGAGCCCTGAATATAGTAGGAAATGGAAACTCTAATGAGCAAAAATAAGTATATACACACATACATGCATGAAAAAATACCAAGGGTTAGACTGTTCTGTTAATTTTTAGAATGGATAACTACTTAAGCCAGAATATGTGAAAATAAGGAAATTGGAAATTTAATGATTTATAGGAATTCGATTAATAAGCATGAATATATTTTATGAATAGTAAGCTATGTACACTGATGGAAGTGTAGAAGTATATGCAATTGCCAGGAAAACAATTAATGGAGTCTGGGTACCAAAATAATAGAGATACAATGCTAGAGCAGTATATTTGATATCAGAGGGAAGTTCTATAAAATCTCCTAATTAATTCAACTGTCACTTAGATGAATGAAGCAAATGTCTTTTCATGTTCAGAGAATTCTTATTAGTAAAATACACAGAGGTAAGAATAATGACTTCACAAAGAAATTAGGAAGCTGTTTTATTAATCCAAGTGTGAGACCAATGAAATCTAAGTTAAAGGTTTATCAGTATTTTGGAGATAATTGCTGAGGCTCACAGAATATTAGGAAGTAATTGTAGGAATTTACTTTTTTATTGAGAACATCACATTTGAATATTAAGTGCTTTGATCGAATCCATGCCATATTTTCTGCTTTCCAGTTCCTTCTCTATCCCATACCCCTCTTCTCTACCAAATTAATTGTGCCCTCTCTTGCTTTCTGTCAGTCAGTCTTTTAACTAAGTCTACTTAGAACTGCCTATAGGTACATGGATATAGAATGATCTGCTGGAGCATGGGTAGCCTTTCAGGGTTATATCCCTGAAGCAAACATACTCTGCCTCTTTTATCAATCATCAGTTGCTTTTTGCTATTTGTCTAGTTTTTTTTTTTTGATATTATGAGCCCATTGCTGGTTCATGCTTAATTTTTGATTGACTTGAACTTGTATAGCTCATGGTCACAGAGTCACAGTTATTGTTTATAATGGTCCTGCCATGTCCCAAAGTAATGATGAATCAAAACTGACCATTAATTTTGGCTCTAATATTCTTGCGTTCCTCACTTCTGCCATGATACTGGAGGGACTGGTACGATATATAGGTTCCATTTAAAGAGGAGTACTCTACTGTCTCTTATTCTTTGCATGAAGACAAGTTGTGGGTATTTAAAAAAATTTGATTTCTACTGAAATAATAACATTTCTCTTAAAAGCATTGAGAGACAATATAATCTATGAACATGATGATTATAATTCAGTGGCCAGTTTAATAATATGTTACAATTTAGGAGAATAAGTTCTTTCTTAAAGCCTAAGTCTAGTCAGTCATGAGATTTTGTCTCATCTTACAGTGGCAAGAATGAGTTTTGTCTTGCAGAGAGGACTGAAACTTATTCAGAATGTAGTTGGTTACTCCCTGTATTATATACATTCTGTTGCTATGAAAAGGCAACATGCCCAAAGACAATTTATAGATGAAAAGTTTATTTTGACTTACTGCCCCAGAGGCAGAGTCCAAAAAGGTGAGGGAAACATAGAAATAGGCAGCAAGAGAAAGAACTGATAAAGCATTGTTCCATACACATTCAAGAAGCAGAAAGAGCAGAGTAAAAGTGATGTGGCTATAAATGTGCAAAGCTCATGCCAAGTGACACACTTCCTCCAGCAAAGTTATGGCTCCTAAAGGATCCATAACCTCAAGTAACATCTCCAACTGGAAAAAAAATTGCTGAAATGTCTGAGCATATGTGGAACATTATTCTTAAATTATCACCATCTAATCCCTAGCTCTCACATGCTGGTGACCAAACCATTATGCAAAAATGCATTTAGTACAACTTCTAAATTCCCCATACCCATGAACAGTCTCAGCACTTTTCTAAAATCCAAAGTCCAAAATCTTTTATGAGTTTAAAGACAATTTCTTAACTGTTAACTCTTGTGGGTGTGAACACAAATCACAGTCATTCTTATAAAATGGCATAGAGTAAACTATTCTGTTACAAAAGAAGCAAGACCAAAAGACAGCAGGACAAACATCAATTCTTGTAGCATCATGTCCAGCATCTTTATTTAACTTCAGACTCTAGATGACTATGCTCCTTAAGCTAGGCTGTCTGCAACATGCATCTTTTGGGCTACCTATATGCGGCATACTTTAGGAGATGTTTCATGGCTCTGGGATTTCTAACAACCATGGCTCTACACAAAAATCCAGGCTTCACTTTCACAACTTCACATTTGGGGTTCTAATGGCCTTTCAAGGACTCCCCTGTGGCGTTTACATGGCATCAGTGGTTCCCAGAAACTGCAGAGGAAAATAAAATGTCACATTGGCTTTTCATATTTCATGTTTCCCAAGCCAATACCATGTGCACAACACTAGCAAATTCTACAGCCATCTTGAGAGGAACAATCACACCTACGATTCACAGTTTCAGCAGGTTTGTATGCTCTTATTTTCAAGAAGCAGAAAACTTCTCAGATGATTTTCCTTCAGAATTTGAAAATCCATCTGTTTGGTGTCTTGTCCTGAGGATTCCATCCCCATTTTTTCAGTTCGGAGCAGGAAGTCTCTCCTTGAGGACAATCTTAGCTGCAGAGTTAAGTTCAGTAATCTCTCTTTGCAGTGCAATTTTATGATTCTTTTCATTTAATCTACTTGCTCCAATACTTCTTATTCTTGTATACTCTATTCCATCCTTTTTCCTGGAGGTCCTACTGCCCCATGGACATTAGTGGGGCTCTGTGGATACTCCTATTTAAACACATGTATCCCAAGATTCAACACTAGCCTTTACATAGGACTGAGAATATGTGGTATTTGCCTTTCTGGATCTGGGTATCTCACTCAGAATATTTTGAGCATTTTTTCATTAACCGTTAAGGTTTATATTTTTTTCCTTTACTGTTGAATATATATATATATATATATATATATATATATATATATATATATATATATGGCATTCTGACTGGAGTTACATGAAAGCTCAAAGTAGTTTTAATTTGTATTTTGGTGTTAGCTAAGAATAGTGAACATTATTGAAGATATTTCTCAGTTATTTATTTTTCTTCTTTTGAGAATTTTCTCTTTTATTTCAGGCCCTAATTACTGAGTTATTTATTTTCTAAGTGTTTAGGTTCTTTTTTTTTTTTACTGACTTATTTTTTTCCTAGGGGTTTAGGTTTCTTTTTTCTTTTTCTTCCATTTCTTGTTTACTTCATTTAATTTCTAGACACTAAACTTCTGTCATTTATTGATATAGATATAGAGAGTACTTTTCAAAACAAATATTTTATTTTTACATGCATAAATATTTTGTTTGCATGTTTGTATCTGTACCGTATGTTTGCCCTGTGTTTACAGATACCAGAAGAGGACATCACATCCCCTGGTACTTGAGTTATGGTGTTATCCATAGTGCAATATGACCTCCACTTCAACGAATCAAGATAATTTTTTCACAGACATGGCCTTAGGCCCATCTGATCCAGGCTTCCTCAACTAAACTCATCAACTAAGGCTCCCTTCTAAGACTCTAGACTATTTCAAGTTGACAGCTGACGTTACCCTAAACAATTCTACTCCTAGTTAATTGGGCACATAATTCAATCACGTTAGACAATTACTTTTCATTTATTCTCCTCCAAATCTCTTGCTGTTATCATAATTTTAAGTATAAAACAACATAAAAGATTCTCAGTCTTTCAAAAGTTTTAAGGGGAAAATTCAACATCTCTTTAAAAGGTCATAGTTTCTTTACTGAGGTATTCTGAACACTTAAAAATCAGCTATACAGTTCATTATTCTCGGAAAATGGAACCAAATTCCACCTGCATCCAGATCAAAGCACTGCCAAATCAAGCACTGTAAATAACTCAGTGTTTAAGATACAGAATTCAATGGGACTCTCTAGTATGGCTTCAGTATCTTCATCACTCTATGCCTGCCATTCTCAGAATATTGAGAACAATGGAAAAGAAGCTTCAGAATTGTGACAGAATAAAATTATTAGGATTTATAGGGAAAAGAGTAAGACCCTTTAAACGTTTTTAAATTTAACTTCTCCACTGATTCTTTGGAGTTTCTCATCATGCACCCCAATTCTACTCATCTGAGCCTTCCTCATCCTCCCTTAACACCTGCAGCACCCCCTACACAACTAAACAAAATAAAACAAAGCAAGAAAGCAACCAACCAAACAGAAACTAAAGGAACTCCTTCCCCTCAAAAAAATACCTCTACACTTTTTCTTTCCTGACTCTTCAATACCTTTCCATTCGTCCTGGTAGCATTAGGTACCTCCATGTGTCATATAATATATATTGTTCTATAAACTTTACTAGCAAATGTTCTTTGCAAGGAGTCACTCCTATGACTCAAGGTCTCTGGTTTCTGGTACATCATCATCTTTGAATCCTCACTGGCACTCCTCTGGAATACCCACTGATTGAATCTTGAATATCCTATGGGTGTTGTTCCTCTCAGTACCAGCCACTACCAGTAGGCCGTAGGTAGGGGAGATATAAGGGTGGGTCAACCTGATGCACAGCTGTGGGCCTGGGTGATAGCTGAGATGATCAGTCTGAACCACAGGGGCCACCCATCTCAGACAAGGGAGCAAAGTCAGCTCTTCTCCACTCATACACTCAAGGTCCCATTGGTTCACCCTCACTTGTGGTGAGTGGGGGCATCTTTCCAGGATGCAGAGGCCAGCTCTCCTGTGACGTTCAGGACCAGATCTTTTACTGCATGTCCAGTGAGAGGCAGGGCCAGCTTAACCTAGGCCAGAAAAGGATGGGACAGCTGAGCAAGGTCCTCTGATTTCATCTCCTATAGTTACTAAGGGCTTTTGAGGTCCCATGGACCATAAACAGCAACACAGCCCCCAGCTGCAGCTGGACCATGGAACTTGACATCACTCTTGGTAAAAGCTGGGGTCTAGATGACATCCTGGCTGTGACTGAAAGCACTGTACACTCAGATAGTTATGGTTATGGTGGCAGCATGGCACCAGGACACCACCAAGGACTCAGGTTGTGACTCCAACCCTGGGTGTCTATTTGACCTTTGGTGGCAAAAATGGTCTTAGACTTCAGCACAGTCTCAGCCATAGCAGGCTCATGGTCCTTGGCAGCGGGCTGATCTGAATATCCGGGTGGCAGCACAGATCCATTACTTATTTCAAGCTAATAATATCAGATTGGGTTAAGATTGTTTAAATTTTCCTGAAAAGAAAATAAATAGGAGCATAAATAAAACAGACCACATCTGTAAAAACTAAAGACAGAAAAGAAGAAGATAGAGCTCATGGTATTTTATTACAAACATATTCAGTAAAATAAATGTTTAAATGAACTTTACACGTTGGATATCATAATAGATATTATTCTAATAAATTCCCATTTGCATCAACCCAGTTTTAAACAGAAAGTACAATGTATGGGGTTTAAAGAGAATTCTAAAAAGAAATGTGTCTATAAGGTAAGTCATAAAATTCTACCCTGACCTACCATAGTACAGAGAAAATGAAACAACATGGTGTAGTCTACTATTGTGTTATTATTGTGACAAGCATAACCTGCAGAAGCAAGCATCTACCTCTGGACCATGTTAATGCTAACAGTGAGGAATGTGATCAGGCTTCTTCAAGTTCACTTCATTGTGACTGACATAAAGAAAGTAATAGAGGCATCAGCTGATATGCTACTACCTAGTTTGCAAGTGGAGAAGGATGTAGAAATCAAAAGTGTGTTACATCATTGTGTTAAATGTATCAATTTTGGTTAGTTTTCTACAATAGTTAATTTCATCTTGTCAGAAAATGATGTATGGATATTTAAATAAGGTTGGTACTGCATATTGCAACATAATAGTAAAATAATTTTACAGAGCCCATTAAGTACAGCTGCAATTAAAATCTATGGTTTGGAAACTGCAGTATAACTGATAACATCATGTCTTCTGTAGTACTAATAAGAATTAACAAATGAAGATATCTAAATGAAGTTTCAATAAATCTCAAAGTAATTGCTAATACTAAAGGTCTGATGAACTAGAAGTCCAATATTAAGTCTCTTTAAAAAAACATTAGAAGAGTTGGAGAGATGAGTCAGAGGTTAAGATAATGTGTAGTTCTTGAAGAGGACTACATTAGATTCCCACTACCCACATGGTAACTTCAGTTCCAGGGAATCCAATGACTTCTTCTGGCCTCTAAATCATTTCCTACCTGTGGTTCACAGACATGTATACAGGAAAAAAATCATACAAAAATAATAAAATAAAATAAATTTAGATTTAGATATATTCACTTTATTTTATGTGTGAATACTTTAATGCAGGTAGGTGTGTTTGTCTATCATTTATGTGATAGTCAGAGATCAGAAGATGGCTTTAGATACACTAGAACTAAAGATACAGATGGTATTATGATATGAATTATTAGATTAGTAATTGGTTTCAAACCCAGGCCTTTTTCATTTTTTAATTGATTTTTATTGAGCTCTACATTTTTTCTCGGATTCCCTCCCTGCCTCTCCCCTCCCCTTTAACCCTCTCCCAATTTACTCAGGAGACCTTGTTTTCTTCTACTTCCCATGTAGATTAGATCTATGTATGTCTCTCTTAGAGTCCTCTTTGTGGTCTACATTCTCTGTACTTGTGATTTGTGGTCTGGTTTTCTTTGCTTCATGTTTTAAAACCACTTATGAGTGAGTACATGTGATAATTGTCTTTCTGTGATTGGGTTCTCTCACTCAAAATAATGTTTTCTAGTTCCATCCATTTGCCTGCAAAATTTAAGTTGTCATTATTTTCCACAGAAACAAGGGCTATTAACATTTGACCTATCTCTCCAGCTACCTAACATTAAGCATCTTTGGTTAACATCTAAACACCTTCAAATTATTTTCATTCCAAGACTGTCACTTCTGTTAACTATGGTCTCTTAGTCTTGAGACTGGGTGAGCTAACATAAGAAATGTTCATGTGATGGTATATAGATCTTGTTCTTTAGTGAAAAATAAATCTCTTCATAAGCAGAGAACACTATTTATAGTATCAAAGCAAATAAATGAAACAAAATCATAATGTCAATAAGCTTAAGTACAATTTATTAATATTGTAGAACCATTTTACCTGTCCATAATTCCAGAGAAGAAGCCAGGTAATTGGAAACTACATCAGAAATCCCTTAAAAATATTGGGACAAACAAATGTTTTTAGTTATGTTCTTCTGTTGTGTATGCAAAGTGAAATTGCTATTGCTGTTGTTAGAGTTGCTGTTTAAAACTTCCTACCATTGAACCAATGGCATCTATTGATTCTTGACTGAATCCAGTATATTGAAAACAATTTAGATTTCTGTCATTGACAATTACTGGGTATTTATACAAAGTGTTGATTTAGTTTCAACTGGCATCAGAAAACATGTTCTGGTGAGCCAGTGAGATGGGTCAGTGAAGGTACTTGCTGTGCAAGCTTACTAGCTAAATGTGATATTGTCAGGTGAAGGTAAAAGAAAACTGACTCCTCAGAATTCATGACCTCCGTATTTGTATCATTGGTAGGACTATCCTTGCATCCTCTCATATTGCACACAAGAATTGTGTTAATAAATACAAAATATCAATAGAATTACATCTTGTGACTTATTCTTATCAACACCAGAAAGGAAACAAGGACTTTCCACATTAAACCAATATAATATGAAAAATAGTGATGTGATTTCAGTTAATGTTCATATTAATTTCTTAACAAAAACAATGTGAAAATTTACATGTGAGCAAAGTATAGATAGTATTGGCCTGCCTATCTCTTATTGAGGCTAATAAAATATTACATCAAAGCAACCTTTGTCTCTGATTGGAGTACAGAACACACTTCATTTCTGTACTCACAGGTTAATGCAGTAAGTATGCTTTTTTTCCTGTGAATTCTCTTCTTAGCTCACCTATGGAATGCTCAGCTGGCCTTTACTCTTCTTTCGAGACACTAGGATTATTAGAATGTGGATTCATGCTCATTTCCTCCTGTAGCCCTTATTATCTCCACAAAAGTCTTTATCTCAAAGAATTTCAGGGAATTTAGTCGATAAAAGTTTCTCATAACTTTATTTTTAGTATCTCTGGCAAAGTCTGAAATGAGCTCCCTCTGAAGATATAAGATGTACTAGAAGATGATCATCTGTTTTAAGAGGCTGACTTAAGGAATGCTGAACTGACCAAGGACATCCTGATATTATCAAACATTAGATAGCATTGTATAACCCAGAAAAGAAGTTTCTGAATGACTTGTGTCCTTAACTGTGTGTGTAATTATCTTCTTTAGGGCAGTTTGTCCCTGTAAATTCATGACAGTGTGCTCTGTGCTTGCAGTCTGGAAAGAACTATCTGCTTAAGTGGTAGCGAATCTATCATAAATAAGAGGAAATGAAGGAAGGGAATACAAAAAGATCTTCCATTGAAATAACTGAGTACTGTTTTGAAGCAAACTCAAGGGCTTAAGGACAACAGATATAGCATCATAAAAACTGAAACCTTTCACACTCCCATTAGGATAACTAGGAGAGCAGTGTTAGCAAATCTCCAGGGTTTTTTTTTTTTTCTAATGTTGCATATAACTAAGTACAAACAGAATGAAGTGAGACTAAATATTATCTACAGTCAGGGTATCCAAGTGATAGCTATTGATATACAGTGAGTTGTAAAATTTAAGTGAATTCTTTCAATATGAATAAATTTGAACATTATTGCACAGTCAGTCCAAATTCCTTCACTTTTTTTCCTGAACTACACTACTTTATAGAGGCAACATTCTCATCTACAGGTCTGACTTGTGTGCTTTTGAACTGTACCATATGGAAATGTCTAATGATTATATATAAATATATATATATATTTCTACTTTCAAAGGAGGCCTGTGGCCAATCCTTCTTAAACTATTTGAAGAATGTAAGCATAAAGAATTCTCCGAAATGCTTTCTATAATGCCTGTTTCACTCTGATACCAAACCAGTAGAGACAAAACAAAATAATCTACAGGTCAACACCCTTTCTATTTTTATTTATTTATTTATTTATTTATTTATTTATTTATTTTTGGTTTTTCAAGACAGGGTTTCTCTGTGGTTTTGGAGCCTGTCCTGGTCAACACCCTTTCTAAACATAGACTCAAAAATGCTCAATAAAATACCTGTAAATGGAATACACACATTTATGTTGTGCTCAGAGTGCTAGAGCTGCAAGACAAGGGAAGAAATATCAAGGGCTACAAATAAGAAAATGAATTAAAGTATGCTCACTTGCAGATAGCATATACTTTGGAAATTCTGATAATTGTATCAGAAATTTTCTAGAAATGATGAATTCATCAATGTAAAATGGCACAGAAACAACGACATTTTTTTTCATTTAAATTGATCCTTAAAAAACAAGGCAAATTTGTAGATTGCCTTGAATGACTGAAAATAAGAGAAAATGTTCACACTTGTTGAATAGGTCTTAAATAAAAGTTGCAAAAATATTGTTGATAATTATTTGATTAATTCACATGAGAATTTTGTTAATAAAACGATACAGATAATTAAAATACCTATTAGTACGATAAAAATTCATACAATAAACACTTAAAACCCCTAATATTTGTGGGAGAAAATTAATTCCAGGCAAGGTTTCCACCAGGCAACTGTATACCTCTTCAGTGCCCAGAATTGTTTTTATATCCCTATCATCCAGTTTTGAAATTGTTTTTATATTCCTATCATCCAGTATTGAAACCATGGGCTGATTACAGGGTCAAGATATCAATATCTTAACTTCCTACTTGTAGCAATCTCTCCTGCCACTTTTTCATTTTTTGAAAGTCATCTTCCATCACCTTATGAGCATTTAATTTTAGCAAAACATCTGACTGATTTTAAAACATACCTGCATTTTTAATTCCACTACTTCATCCCTCCAAGTTAATCAGATCATTTCCTTCTTTCTGCTTGAATGTATATATCTTTACCCAGCATTCAAACTGAGATGCATCTACCAACAAGACTGATTCACCAGGAAGGCATTAGTATTGCAGTTTAGAGCCTTGTGTTTATAAAATTCTTTGTTAGATTACCCATCATTTCTCTTGGCAGTTAAAATTTTCTTTTAATAAGAACAAAGTAAGACCATCAGGAATATGTCTTGTAAATATTTTATCCTAGTGTGTTTAAATATAAAATGCAGTGGGTCATAGGTGTTATCGCCCTTCTGTTTGACTGTGTGGCAAATCTCTGTGTTCTGGACCTTACACTCTCTTGTCCCTTCACCAGTTTTTATATGACCTGTAGGATAACAAACTTACTCCCTCATTATTTCTCTTATCTTTTGCTTTCATCTCTGTCCTTTCTTGTTCTATGTAGTTAACCAATATTTAATTGTTTTTACCTTAAAAACAAAAGAAATACTAATTATAATGACTTTTCAGTTGTCATCCAACACCTTATGTGACTTATTGATCCTCATTTTAGATTCTAACAGTGTAACTGATGTGAAAAATTATCTTCTTATATGTGTGATTAATTTTACCATCAAAGATTAGCTCTTTAAAAAATGAAAGTGGTACTTCTCTTCATACTTTTACTTCATTTACATTTAATGATCTTACTCTCCTCTAGCCAAAACAAGAAGTTCTTCTTATGTCAAAATAAGGAATGGCACCCCAGCCATAATTATCCTTTCCATCATGATATACATTACCATACATCAAAGCTTGGATTTTGTCAACGCTGTTGCATATTTTTATTTAACATAGGCACTATGCTTTCATAACCCATTCAGGCTACATTTTTTCTAGGTTCTGTTCAATCCCAGATTGAACAAAGGACGTTTTATACTTCTTATCCAGTCCTTATTTTTATATTAGTAGCATTCAGATGTTCAGATTATATAACACGATCAAAGTAACATTTCATTGGAATCAATAATTATTTTTATTGTGCTATATTGCTGCTGTTTTGTTTTTAATTATTTATTTTATATTTTGAGATTATAATTTTTTTATTTATTAAAGATTTCTGTCTCTTCCCCGCCACCGCCTCCCATTTCCCTCCCCCAATCAAGTCCCCCTCTCTCGTCAGCCCAAAGAGCAATCAGGGTTCCCTGCCCAGTGGGAAGTCCAAGGACCACCCACCTCCATCCAGGTCTAGTAAGGTGAGCATCCAAACTGCCTAGGCTCCCATAAAGCCAGTATGTGCAGTAGGATCAAAAACCCACTGCCATTGTTCTTAAGTCTCAGTAGTCCTCATTGTCCTCTATGTTCAGCGAGACCGGTTTTATCCCAGGCTTTTTCAGACCCAGGCCAGCTGCCTTGGTGAGTTCCCGATAGAACATCCCCATTGTCTCAGTGTGTGGGTGCACCCCTCGCGGTCCTGAGTTCCTTGCTTGTTCTCGCTCTCCTTCTGCTCCTGAGTTGGACCTTGAGATTTCTGTCCGGTGCTCCAATGTGGGTCTCTATCTCTGTCTCCTTTCATCGCCTGATGAAGGTTAATATTCAGGAGGATGCCTATATGTTTTTCTTTGGGTTCTCCTTCTTATTTAGCTTCTCTAGGATCATTAATTATAGGCTCAATGTCCTTTATTTATGGCTAGAAACCAAATATGAGTGAGTACATCCCGTGTTCCTCTTTTTGGGTCTGGCTTACCTCACTCAGGATAGTGTTTTCTATTTCCATCCGTTTGCAGGCAAAATTCAAGAAGTCCTTTTTTTCTTTTTTTCTTCCTTCTTTTCTTCCTTCTTTCCTTCCTTCCTTCCTTCCTTCATTCCTTCCTTCCTTCTTTCCTGAGTTTTCAGTTGTCATCCTCTTCCCCTCCTTCTCAACCTCCTCCTCCTCCTCTTTTGCCGCCTTTTTCTTCTTCTTCTTCTTCTTCTTCTTCTTCTTCTTCTTCTTCTCCTTCTCCTTCTCCTTCTCCTTCTCCTCTCTCTCTCTCTCTCTCTCTCTCTCTCTCTGTCTCTCTCTCTCTCTCTGTTTCTCTCTCTCCGTTTCTTTTTTCTTCCTATCCAGAAGTGGTTGGTTCTACCCTAGGTCTTTGAGTTATACATTCTTCAGTTCTGGGCCATCCATGCAATGTAGGAAATAAGCTCCTTCTCATGTTATAGGCTTCAAGTTAAATCAAACTGTTGTGCCCCACACCCAAAAATTCTGATGCCCATCTTTCAGGCAGGGTAGAATGTAGCTTGAGTGTTTCTTGGCTGAGTTGGTGTCCAGTGTTTTTTTTTTTTTTTTTTTCATAGTCTGGAGAGAAGTTTCTCATTCCAAAGAGACTAGAATATTATAGGGGTGAATGCTCCATGCAGGAACCAGTAATACCCTCACTATTTTCAATGAGCTGTGATTATGCTGTCTTTTGAAATGGGGTCCTGTTGTCAATTTTCAGAGAGTGCCCTTCATACATGTGTATACACACACACACACACACACACACACACACACACACACATTTATAAATGTTTCTAAATATATATATATATATATGTTTATATTATCTCCTCAATGTTACTGTTTTCAATCTTCCTTATTATTTTATTTTCATTTTAAATATACAATAACTGCTTTAGTCATATTCATATGGGATTGACTCTGACTCATGACTCAATGAGTTATCTTTATTCTTCTACAATCCAGATCTGTTTCTTTCTAATGTTGATATTATAGTCTAAGGAAAAAGTATTTTTCTGCTTTTCATGTGTCTTCCATGACACTGAATATTATATGAATTTATTAACCCTAACATTCTGAAAATTTAACGAAAAGACTATTTACTTGATTGCTCATTTTCTGAAAAATAAATATATTTAAAATCTTTTTGATCTATAATTATCTTCATGAAATCAAATGTCTTTAAATGATGATGAGGTCACTCACACCTGCTAGACACTGAGCATGATTTGAGAGTTATTGTATTTTGTACTGCATATCCATCAACACCACAGCCCTTCTGTGACTTACTCTATGAGCATCTCCATTCTAGAACTGAAAAAACACAAACCAAGATAAATTATTAACAAGTTTCAGCAAATTATTAAATTTCAGATGAACATTTCAAACTCAAAACATTTAATACAACATCCAGTTTTCCTAACTCAGTGATTTACTTCTTCTGAGAGAAAAAGAATATTTAAAGAGACCAAATTTCTGAAATTACTGACTTTAGTTTCAATTTCAACTTAAAATTTTTCTTTATTTTCAGTATTAATTTAAAAATAAGATGATTGTATGCATATATTAACATTATTTCAACCCATCTGTTTCTACCTTCCAACTCTCCTTATTCTTTGTTATTGACTCTTGAGTTTGTGACTCTCTTATTATTGCATGTAAAAAGTATATATGTATATAAAATACAAATATACACATACATATATAGTTAAATATTTATATCTGTATGTTGAAATGAATCTACTGAATCCATTTGATTTTGTTTATATGTATTAGTGTTTGTGCATGAAGACTTTGTATTGGATAGTCTATCTGAATACACACTAGATAATACCTACCTACCAGGATACCAACTGGAGAGTACCTTGATTGTTTGTCGCTTTTCATCTAAGGTGGAACCTTGTGAGATTTTTCCCTATTTTGTTGGCATATTGATCATAACTGTGGTAATTATGCATGTCTTGCTTGTGCAATTGTATCTTGAGACTTCCTAACATCAGTTGTATTATATCAAATATAATACTCAGTAAACCCAATAAATGCTTAGTTTTACAATGAAATTGATCTACATTGAAACATATTGTTAGTAGAGATTTGGTGTCACTATATGATAAAATTACCAAACATGCACAAAGGTATGGGACTAAATAGATATAGAACAAAGTTTGGGCCAATTGAAGCATTGCTACCATTTGAATTATATTTGTCTCTGCTCTCTAATTTTAAGGTCTACTTAAGAAAGATTATTAAACTTTTCATTTTTTTTTGCCCTTTTAAATGAACACTAGTGCTTACAGAATTCTTTCCAGGATGATATCTCAAAAGGCAATCACTATGGCAATCTACTACATGCTAAAAATCTTTTCTTCTGTTAAAATTCATGCATCTTTTTAGTCTTAAAATATTTTTCAAGGTTATTCTCTACAACCTTAAAGAAGAGGTGCATCTCAGAACAATCGACTGCTTTTTTCCAAAATGCCCTTTATATCAATTTCTTAAGATGAGAGGAAGGTGGCTTCCAAGGGAATATGTTATGCAATTTCAATGGCCTTTTTAAATGAATAGCTTCAGATATAGAGGTGTTTTATAAAAGGGTGAACCATAAAAGAAATCAGATATAACAGTACAGAAACATCTTCATTTTTTTCTAAGAAAGGAGACATTACACAACTTAAATGATATATATTCAGTAATTATTGCTAACATATTTTTACAATTCGTGGAAGAAAATATTTAATGCTGTTATTTTTATATGATTGTCAAATAATTTTCTATAGAGAATGAGAGGGTAACACAATTTTTATGCACCTTATCTGAATTGGACTTTTTGCTGTGGCTGCTCACTATTCTGTGGTCTTTGGGAAATACTTTGTAATATGTTTGTATGGTAAAAAAAGCCACATTTTCCACTAAATATGTTTCTTAAGACATTGGCAACATGTATATGTTATATTTAATTTTGATGTGTGAAACTATAAAATAAAAAATACAAAGTTATAAATCTTTTAGCTTTTTTTCTTTCAATTATAACTGGTTATTTAATTAATAGATCTTAGATACACATTCTTACTTATTTAATTTTAAATACAGCTTTTCAATTCTTATTTAGTAAATATTTATGATAGGTTTCTGAATCACGTAGTATTGTACTACAACTGATAATTTTTAAGATATGGATAAAATGGACAATATTATATTGCATGCACAAAGCAGAATAATATACATATTCTGTATATATATATATATATATATATTAGAAAATAATATAATTTGAAAGAGTATTCATGCAGAATATTTCACATACTTGTGTCCTATGTTTGACAATTACTCTTATGAAATATAGAGAGAGACCATTGATAGAACTTTTTTGAATGACCTCAGATCAATTTCAATTTGTGTCTTAATACAGTATTACTAGAAGGTTGACATTGCAATGTTAATCTTCTGTCTTTTTACTTTATTTTATTACTGTATGCTAAGAAACTTGATGAAGGTGACAAATTTATTTCTTTTTATTTTGTTTTGATTTCCCTGTTGAAAAACATTTAAGGGCATAGAATATCTATAATATTACAACTTTTTCTCTGAGAAAACATTTGTTACTTTTGCATAAGTTCTTGAGAGAACATCACTACTACTGTCATGATAATATTTATGATTTAAGGCAACTGGTCATTGAGGAAAGGTTATCAACTCTTTGCTCTTTATCAAAAACTTAATAAGATACATATTTCTGAGCTGTGTGAACACAATGGCATAATGTCACATAATTTAGAATAAGACGACCTCAGACATTAAAGACAGGCTTAACATCTAGACACATTTTTAGTCTAAGTGAAAATATTATATGGCTTCCATAACTGGTCAAAGGGACTGGTGTGCATCTAGAAATACAATATCCCACTTCAATAAAAATTCATCCTTATAAAACTTCAGTTTCTAGAAGCATCATAAAGACATACTTGAAATAATAGAAGCCCACCAACACCAGCCTTATGGGGAATGAACCAGCATAGGACCAAACTTGATCCTCTGAATTTGGTTGACAGTTGTATGGATAGGGTAGACTAAAGGGCCACTGGCAATGAAACCAGGGGTTATCCCTACTGCTTGTACTTTTTTTTTTTGTGTGTGTGTGTGTGTGTGTGTGTGTGTGAAGCCATTCTTGTTGGAGGGACACATTGCTCAGTCTAACTATAATGGGGAAAGTCTTTGTCTTCCTCGGAGCATTGTTCTAGACTTTGTTGACTCTACAACAGAACCTTACCTTCTATGAGGAGTGGATGGGAGGTGGAGTGGCAGGAAGTTGGCGTGAAAGGAGGAGAAAGAGAGTGGGAACTAGGATAAGTATGTAGTATGAGAAAAGATTTTTTAAATAAAATTTTAAAAAGACAATGCAAAACACAATCAGGCAACATCCAAAAAAAAAAAAACTTACCACATTGTAGATTATTTTCTATCAAGCATAAAACTACATTAATATGAACATAGTTCATAATATTAAATTAAATCTTTAAATATTGAGACAAAAAACACTAAATCCATCATTAACTTACTTTTATTAACTCTTTTATCAAATTCTATTTTTCTGGTATATAATTACCATTTGTTTGCTATTATATGGTTAAGTACTTTGTATCTGTTTCATTCTACACATCTGTGTTTATACATCCATATATAATTTTGTCGGTTGTTACCAATCTCTTCCAGTTGTGTAATAATCTGCATCTTTGACTACATTGAAGTCCATTGACAAGCAAATAATAGATACAGCTCCTCCTGTATCTAGGAAGCCAGAAAAATCTCCTTTATTTTTATAAACAAAGTCAGTTCTGGGCACTGTGAACCTATGGGTTGTAACCAATATGCACCAGATAAACCAAACCCATATTCTCCTCTCTTTTAACTGGATTTTTTGTTTGTACTTGGAGAAATAAAATCAATTGTGCCAGTCTCTGGCCTGTCTTTACCACAGAGATTGGGTTAGGTGAGTGAGTCTTAACCTTGATTTGTCCTTCAAAATCAGGGTCAATTACCTCTGGAGCAACAAAGATTCCCTGCATAGTAGTGCTACTTCTTTCCAATAATAACCCTGCAATGCCTTTAGCCAAAGACCCATAAACATCCCTGATTCAACGTGTAGACGGTTGAACAGAGATCTAGCTCTTCATTTCCTGAGGTTTCTCTTAAAAGTCTTGAAAGGATTTCCTTGCAAGGGGACAGACTGCCAGGTTACCTCAAGAATCTATTTGGGGGCCTGGGATGGGCTCTCTGCTCCTTTCCAACAAAGGGAATTCCCCTGAGCAACCTTCTTTGACCTGCATTCATTAGTCCAGTGCTTTCCAACTCTTGCATCTCAGGCATGGTCCTGGTTCCCTTTTTGCTCCTAGGCTTACTCTCCTAACAAAATACTGTCTGATCCACTGTCTCGTCTGACCGCATCCAAAGTAACTTGCAGAAAATCATACAGTCCTTCTCTCTGGGCCTCGATTCCTTTGGTGGGAGAGAACATATTTTGCCGATTTCCCCTGAAAAGCAAGAGCCAAAGCCAGCCCCTGAGTATATGAAGGTATAAAATCTGACCAACTTTGAATATAATAAAAGATGTCATACCTTTCATTCTAATAGGTCTCAAAACAGCCTGACATACTGCATTAGCATTCTCGTAGGGTAGCTGTTTAACAATCCAATGTCCATCTTCTGTATCCCCAATTAATGCGCATCAGCCTGGAGACAAAGTCCTGAAACAACTCATCAGGTCCTTGCCTTATTTTAGATTGGTCCTCAGTCTGCTCTACAGAGGGTGGAGGATTATTTTAGGTCTTCTAGGCACCTGTATTGATTTGGGCATACGCTGCTGTATCCAAACTTGAATGCAGGTCTGCTGCTCTCTAGGCTCACTGCTGGGGCCAAGTAGGGCAGCAGCTCCAGAGGTCATGGCCTACTATTTTCCTCTGGGCTACAGTGAGTGCAGAGAAGCTGCACTCTCCGTGGCTTGGTTGCTCTGCTGGGGATTGAACACCCAGAGGCCTCAGCTTGCCATTGCCTACTGTGCCTGGCAGGGGTGTAACTGTGCTCTCCATGGTGGCTTGATGATCCCTTAGCAGAATAGGGAAAGCATGTGTGTTTTGGGAAGGAGAAGTTTAAAATATTTATAACTTCTAAATATTTTCTGTGCCCATTGCAGCTTTACCTGAGCTCCACTGGCCTTTAAAACATACCCCAGCAATTGAACAGAGAGCTGACTTCTGTTTTTCTGGCCGTATTTACATTTTTTTTCCAGTTTTACTCCCAAGTTACTCACCACACCTTCACTTTTACTGTTTTCCCCAGAGAGCTCACTTTTGACTTAGAAGGTGTCCTTTATTTGTGATGTCCATCCATCAGTGTGACCCCTGTACTCTGGCCCCCTGTTGGGCATGATTTCTTGGGGGTCCCCCAATTTGTTCATCTGTACTTGGAGAGAGGAGGTAGGATTAAGAATTGACAAGAGACAACAGATAGAGTCAGAAGGGCATCAAATGAATACTGTGATCTGCCTCAAGTTTAGTATTCAAAGTTCTTATATACCCAATACAAAAAGAGGGAAGGCAAAAGACTGCCTTAACATGAAACAAAGTAATTTTCTCCACACATCCCTAAACATCAAGTAACCACACCAGAGGTCAACATATCATTTTGCCTAGGCAAAGCATCCGTTATCCACACCTTAGGTTAAACATCCTGTCTTATAACTTCGAGGGAGCAAGAATAGGTCTGAAGTCTTTGATTCTTAGTCAAGGTGAAACAGATCCACTTCGGTGGACGTCCACACATTTGATATGTACATATTTGTTTGACTATAGTATATTACTAGTACATAAAAGGATTTGGAAAGCATTGTTCTATTTCTCAGAAAGTTTATGTGTCATAAATATCACATTTTAATGGTCTAGTATATATTAGCTGTATAGGAAGATATATCTACATTTCTTGTGGAAATTTTATTATATATTTTCATTAGTATTTAGGCTATTTTTTTATTCTGTAAATATTTTTAACTTTGAAAAAGCATGTATTTTATTTTAATTAAAACTTATTACTGTCATCCTAACATTTCCGAGTTAGCATTATACCAACGACTTGTGATGAAGAGCAATAGGAATCTTTTATTCTAAATCATAATGAGTGAGGTCGCTCATATCAACTCTTGACAAGATGAATTTCAGATCTGCAGATCTACTTGATGTTTTTCAGTTTAATTGCTGCTTAAGGCTTTCAATTTTAATTATATTTTGAATTTTTTCTTATAATGGATGATCAATCATACTGTTTTTCCTATAACATATTAATTTGAGTTTACTTCATTATTCCTTATGCAATTTTTTCATACTGTATTATGTACCTTGAGTATTTATCTTTGTTCTAGTTTTAACCCTATTAAAATAAAATATTATTTAATAAGATAAGCTTTTTTTTACAAAATGAAGGTATTTAGCATACATAAGAATTTCCCTTTTCCATCTAATAAACTGCAATAAAGACATTTTAAGCTTCTTCAAAAAAAAATAAAAAAAAAGAATATATCTACTGAAACATGAGAGTAAAAGTTTTTACAACAGTTTAAGTATGTTTTGATTGATTTAAAAATGTCTGATTTGCCTTCAATTAATCTAGAACTCTCCTTCCACAATTTCTTTCTTCCACACCCTAAGTTCCATTGTATTTTCTTCTTGTTGCAACTATTTCTTCACTTTGATGATCTTTTTAGTATTTTATTGATATTTTCTCATAAAATGTTTTAAATAACTTGATTATTTACAATATGATTAAAAAGGTATTTCTCCAGTATTCAGAAAGATTTTGATGATACTTTCAGATTTTTTAAAGCTTTCTTAATTTAGGTATTATTGTTTCATGTATTTCCTTGATCCCTCTTTTTGCCTGAGTTAAGTTAGAGATATGTTATATCACCGTCATTTCTCACTGATCAGCATTAATTATTTTTTTTCTTTCTGTGCATCTATGCAAAAAAAGATTTCTCCTACCTATGATTTCAATATGTCTATTTATCTGTTAATAAAAATACTTTTTTTATTTACTCAAAGCTCAAAGGACAGTGGTGCTGAGAGCAACGTGGCCCATGTAGGCTAAGGTCAAGAGAGGAAAATAATATTGGTTAGAAGAAGGAAATTCTTGTGATATAATTGCAAGAATATGGTTGTTTTTATCCTTGTTTTGAAACTAATTTAAATAGTTTTGAATGACTTCCATTTGTATTAGGAGTTTCAAAACAGTCTACCATCGACTCTCCAGAAGACTTATAAATCACTCTTAGGCAGAACCATATAATAAATGAGAAAACAAATCAAAAAGAAATACAAAATATACATTTTGTGGAGAAAAAGAACAGCGTGGAATTTATTATCCCAAGATTTGGGCTGAAAGAGATGAGAAGCTTGATATAGACGAGGATAAAGGGAATGGTTCCCTCAACAAAGACCCCACTTTTCTAAGCGTTCAGCCTGTTAAAAGAAAACAACCAAGGGATGAAAGAAAATCATTTATAGCAAAGGAAAGCAATACACGAAAACTTATACCAGTGCAATTCATGATGTGGCCAGGCTCCATTCAAAGCAAGCAGGCAGCCAAGTGGATGTGCCTTTAGAAGAAAGAAGGACACAGGAGTAAAGAGTCTGTGGTCTTCTTCCACAAATACAGAAAACTACTGAAGCCAAGAATATGAGAAGTACACCCTCAATAAAGACATTCATAGGGCATTGTGTGAAATTGTGAAGCTGAGGTCTGGATTGCATTGGGGACTCCCAAGATTTTGGAGAACTCAGATCTGTGAATTATCTGCCAAGGAGAGAGGCATAGAAGGAATGGAAAGGGTCCAAGAGAGATTGAAGTGTGTTACAACCAGTAAAGCTAAAGGGGTGTATCTGTTCAAGCTCTTGGATATCAGAGATACGGTACTAGAAGAATTGGTAGAGATGCAGTACTCTGAAGAATTGGTGTTGCTTTGACATATTTTGGTCCTTCTTTGGTCCAGTATTTCCTCCTTGTGTCCTTATTCCTTTATTTTGCAATGTTAATATATATTCGGTGCCACTAAGTGTACACTATTTAGTTTTTGATGTTGATTTTACAGGGAGTTACAACTAGGACAACACCTTGTGTCTCAGAAGAAATGACTTTTAAGCTCTGTTGTGATTGTGAAATACTATGAAGACTTTTAAGTTGGACTAAATGAACTTAAGTCTGAAATTTTGCAGTTTGACTAAATAGGTTTGCTAGGGTTAAAAACATCTAGGGCCCCAGAAATAGAAGGCATTGTTTTGAATGTGAATGACCCTTACATGCTCAAATATTTGAATTTTGACCCCTAGTTGATGGAGCTGTTTGGTCAGGATTGAGGGTATGGTTTTGTTTGAGGAGGAATGTCACTGTGGAAGGGCTGCTTTCAGGCTTCAAAAACCCAAACCATTTATACTTCTCTCTCTGTCTCTCTCTTTCTGTCTCTCTTCTTTCTACCTCTA
Source organism: Microtus oregoni (assembly GCF_018167655.1). NCBI lineage: Eukaryota > Metazoa > Chordata > Mammalia > Rodentia > Cricetidae > Microtus > Microtus oregoni. The sequence continues at coordinate 36,284,927 of NW_024543080.1, read as the reverse complement.
TCTCTGTCTGCCTGTTTGCCCACCCTCCCTCTCTGTCTCTGTCTCTTTCTCTCTCTCTATGCCTGGAGTTTTTTAATCAGATGTAAGCTTTCAGAAATTGCTCCAATGCTTCACCTGCCTGCTGATATACTTGCTGCTGCCATGATTATTGTACAATCTATTATATTCTGTACATTCTGGAACCTTAAGTCCTAAATTAAATACTTTCTTTAATAATTAACCTTTGTTCAGTCTTGTTTATACAGTCATTTTCAGGAGAGACTGTTTCACCAGGGATTTCCTTGCATGTTGTCTTTTATAATGTTTTTTGATTACTCTTTTAATGTTCTCTGAATCATAGATGCAGGAACTGTGATATAAATGTATCTGCTGAGGCTAGGAAAATACCCATTAATATTTATGTCTTAGTTCTAAAAGTTATGATTCTTTGCTTTATATACTTCCTATTTCATTCCCTACTGCATTGAGCATATTCTTATAATTCTTACATTCATTCATAGCATCCATGTTAAAATCCTTATAGAGCAACAGGATCATTTATGCCATAGTAGAACCTATTCTTAAAAACCCACCATTGTTCTACTTACTGATCTCATTTCCTGCTTTTTGCTAGTTTAATAATTTTGAATTAAAGATAAATATTGTAAATACTATTCCAAGAAAATAAATTTTATATATTATTTTTTAAAGTGTTGTGTCTTTATAGTTAGAAATTTTCCTCTGAGTGTGCTTCATTTTGAGCATTTTATCCTAAATGAGTATGGACTTTATTCTGGGACTGTTTTAGCTCTTTGATAAGAAATGAGACTCCAGTATTAGGCTTGAACTTATTAAATATTGATGAATTATTTAAACATCAGAAGACCTTTAGAATCTGAATTCCACCATATCAGATGAACCCTTCCCCATCTTCCAGTTCTCCTTAGTTGCATGTATCACATTCTTATTCTTTGCACGAATGGCTCCACAAGTCAGAGACATAAAAACATCTATATATATTAGATATCTATGTAGTCATATAAGAAGGTTTCTTTCCTTATAATCTTTATAATCAGATCACCACCCCCTCTTCTCCCTGTACTATACTTTTATTAATACATTAATATTCTTTGACAGTTATATATAATGTATTGATTATATTTATCCAGCACTACCTCCTTTCAACTCCACACTTGTAATCTCAATTACATACCATTCCTACTTTCATGTCCTTGCTTTATTATTATTAATATTATATCAATTAATCAGTTACTATTGGCCATATGTATATGGCTATGTGGTTATCAACTGGGACAAGAACAATCTACCAGCCTGCACCAACCACAGTCATATTTCCACACTCAAGCAAGATCCAAGATACAGTAAGTGTCAGAAGAGTGTCGAGCCCTTTCTTATTCATCTTCCCGCTGATGACTCTGTTTATTGTTGATTTATCTTAAATTGTTCTTTTTCCAAAGGAGGTATAGTTATTATACCATAGTTTTCCTATTTCTAAAGGAGTTGCATTTTTCCATTTGGCTAATATGTGCATCTTTATGGTAGTCTGATTGGTATTAACCGTTTATTACCTGAACTATAGCAGCTAATTTATAATTGTGGGCAGGATATTGAATTTAGAATCTAAGGAAAGATTGTTATATAACCTAAAATTATGTCAAGTTGTTGAAATATGTTAACTTATCATTAAAATATTATAATCCTTTAACAAGAAAACCAAAACAAGGGATTCTATTATTCCTATATTCTCAATAGAAAAGGAGAAAATAAAAAGGAATAAGATAACAAGATTCTTGACAAGTTATGAAATCCTTTGTTCATGGTTAGTTCAACTGAGGAAAATGAAAGGGTTAATAGAAGAAGCAATAGTGCAAAAGAAAATTTGTAGAGGAATGTTTTGAGAATAAATTAATTTTCCCTATTAGGTATATGAAAAGAGTCTGGCATAAATCTCAGGAATGTAAGATACACAGATCTCAGAAATCAGTGAAGATGGTTTCAGGATATTGTGTTCTGTATTTTAAGGCATAACAGATTTTAAAAGATAGTTCTGGTGCTTATATAAATTATTTTGTATACCAATACAAGTTATAAGTAGCTTTCTTTTATATCTTTTAGGAAAGGAATGAAGAAATGCAAATATCCAAAACTTTGGATGACTGCAATGAATTCCTATGTTTTGAAAGATAGGCAAGTAGTGCTAAATTATAAGTTTCCAACACTTTAATTTTCTTATATTTTAAAATTCAAAGTCTCTATTATCATAATTAAAATTTGTATTATAGAATAATGTTAGCAATTTGACAAACAGAAGACTTTGAAAATAAAATTTGTGTGAGTAACTGACAAAACAGGGAGCCGGTCTTCAAACCATCATGAAATGGAGAGGTCAAAACATTTGCTATGCATTGCTATACACTGAGTTTCATGCATTATAAAATCAAGAGGGAATATATTTAGCTATCAGAGGTAGAGGGGAGATTCAATTTTTAGTGGTATCTTACCTCGTCAAAGGACAAAAATGCATTCCATTCGTGTGGCAAATGCAGACACCAGTTGAGCACAGCAGTCCCTAGAAAACTATTTTATTTGTGAAACCTCATGCTGTCCAGAACGCTGGGCAAAATCTCAGCATTGTTACCTACCCCCTGGGTCTTAACATAAAATGAGTTATATTATATTACCAATTCAGATAAACATAAATAAACATAAAATATATGAAATGTATTAGCTCTCTGGTGTGTTCGTATCTACCCCCATTTCCTAAACATTAAACATGATCATGATGGCTAGGAAGTAACAAAAACTCTTAAAATATTTTCTGTGTGATGGAATTTGTATGCTACTTGTGAAGTACTAGTTTGTTTTTGATGAAGATATATCTACATTTCATAATTTCTCAAAATAAGAAACTTTTGAAATTGGTAATTTTAGCACAACTATTACAGCGTAGTATTATTTAACATAATATACATATTTCCTGTTAATTTCTTTCTTTTAAAAGTATTCTTAGATTTTATTTCCATCCAAATCAATGATTTTACCCTTGTCTTGGGCTTAGCATAATGAGCTCTGAATTGTGTCCATGGTCAAGTAACATCATTTCAAGTAAGTAAAGTGAGAATCTTATTTTAGCTGCAGTAGAACTGGTACAGAGAACTTGAAAGTGTTATGGAACTCCCATTGACTTATTTCATGACCTGCAAATTGGATGCAGCAGATTCTTTCTCTCTCTTGATGGTACATGGTGTCGTTACCACAATTTGAACAGGCCTATAATAATACTAAGAAGCTATGCTCTGCTCCCAAAGCAGCGAGCATATACGGCATCAGGCCCCAGGCTATACCTGCACCGTCCAGCATCATTCATGGTTCACTTTATGTGGATTTGTTGCTTCTCCTCAGTCTACATGAACTTAAAATCCTCGTTTAATAGAATCTTGTTTCATTTTAAATTTCCCTTTAATAAAATATGCACTTTATGATAAGATTGGCAAGCCCTAGATAAATTGGAATTTTATTAAAATATTAAATCTAAAGATTGTTTAAAAAGTTAGAAAGGGGTTAAAATTAATTGAATCAAAGTGAAAATGTTTAATTTCAGAGGAAATATGGTATATTTAGTAACTTCTACCTTCCAATATAAATTGTGGAAAAGTTTTACCTTTAAATGTGTTAGTTTGTAGTAAACATATTCGTATTTGTCCCTTTGGAATAATTGCTCCTCTATGTTTTACTCCTACCATTTTTTATGCTCCACAGACATCACATAATTTACTCTTCAATTTCTAATATTGTCATTTTATTTACTAGTTAAATGTGCAGGCAGAGGTTAGGTAACACAATTTAGAGATGATGCTTATGTCTGCTTTTTTCCTCTAGTCTACAGATACATCTCTTTGACATTGTATTATCAAGTTCATTGAACATAATAAACAGTTTAATCAGAGCCTCTATTGTTCCCTTTCTTTGTTCACATTCTCTATAATTAGAATGAAAAGTGTGTAGATTTGATGAGGCTATAACTTAGGGAATATTTTGTACTTGTGAAACATTGGATTCAATATAAAGACAGTTTCAAGACATTGCCATTGTGTGTGATCACTTGTTCAGTCACACTAAAGACAATTTAATCAGTTGGTTTAGTGCTTTCTGCTTAGATATAAAAATGACTGTGTTTTACCTAAATTATTTTTGCTTATATACTAAATTCAAATATAACTTAAATTAGCCTTTACCTTAAAAATACTTTAAGCTATCTCAAAACATGTTTATAAAGAATAAAGTTTTGTAAATTATGTCTTGAATAATTATAGCGCACTACATAACATTTAAGCTCAGAAAAGAAGTGTTAGGGAATTGGGTCTAGAGGTAGTTAATAATGCCATAGAAAACCCAATAAATTATTTGCTTCTGTCTCTTTTTTTATCTTCAGATTTCTGGCATCCAACATGCCGCCCATATACTTTATTTCTTGAGATACCTTTCCTTTAAATCATTTCTTTCACTAATACTTCTGTACAGAAATCCATGCATGCGGCAGAAGTCCATCCTAGGCTCCCTTGGCACGTATCCACATCTAGCATGATCATGAGGCACCTGTACTCCACTGAACAAACTGCCAGGAAATCTCTAAGTTGAAGAGAAGTATTAGTGAAAAGAAATGATTCAATATATATATAAGAATTTCACATACAGGTCAAAAATAGGATTCATTAAATGTTATCAGATACTACATATATTGGCATTTATGCATTTTTTCAGACACATACATGCATAAGTGATACATCCAGGAAAATTCCACTATATCTACGGGCTTAGAAATATCATAAATCCATATATGCAGTATTTCTATATATACATACGTATAGGCATTAATGATCTTGTATAGAGAGAGACAATAATTTATGCTTAGAAAGGTTTTTCCCATTTATAGAAAATAGATTATTTCCTCACATCTATGTCTTGATTGCAATTTTTCCTTCCTTTGCTCCTGCATGTTCATCCATAGCTTCCCTCCTATCAGGATCCACAATAGAGACACATCCATTCTCCCATTTATATTTTATAAATGAAAGATAAGACAAAATTTAAACACCTTTAATTTTGTTCTTAATTATTGTCTTGACCCATTTTTTTATTCAGCAGTGAATTGCTCAGTTTCCATCAGTTTGTAAGCTTTTCATTGTTTCTTTTGTTTTTGACCAAGCTTTAATCCATGATGGTCAGATAGGATTCAAGTTGTTGCATCAATTTCCTTGTATCTATCTGTTCAGACTTGCTTAGTATCTGAGTATTTTGGAGAAAGTTCGGTGAGGTGCTGAAACAAAGGTATGTTCTTTTTTGTTTGGGTGAAATGTTTTATAAACATCTTTTAACTCTATTTGTTTTATAATGTCAAGTAGGTTCAGTATTTTCCTTTTAAAATGTTTTGCTGGATGACCAATCTACTGATCCTGGATTTCCAAGATTTCTACTATCATTGAGGGCCAATATGTGATTTAAGTTGTAACAGTGCTTCTCTTTTCTTTTCTTTTCTTTTCTTTTCTTTTCTTTTCTTTTCTTTTCTTTTCTCTCTCTCTCTCTCTCTCTCTCTCTCTCTCTCTCTCTATTTATTTATTTAAGATTTCTGTCTCTTCCCTGCCACTGCCTTCCATATCCCGTCCCCTCCCCCAATCAACTCCCCCTCTCTCATCAGTCTGAAGAGCAGACCAGGTTCCCTGCCTTGTGGGAATTCCAAGGACCTCCCACCTCCTTCCAGGTCTAGTAAGGTGAGCATCCAAACTGCCTAGCATAGTGGACAATGAGGACTGCTGAGAAGTCAAGACCAATGGCACTGCGTTTGATCCTACTGCACGTACTGGCTTTGTGGGAGCCTAGGCTGTTTGGATGTTCAACAGTGCTTCTTTTATTAAATTGGTTGCCCTTGTGTTTTTTTCACAGATGTTAAGAATTCCAATTTCCTCTTTGTGGGTTTTTTCCTTTGATAAGTATTTAATGTCCTTCACCAGATCTTATAATTAGTTTTAATTTGAAATCTATTTAGCCAGCTAAAAAAGTGACTCCCCAAGCTTCCTTCTTAGGTGCATTTGCTTGCAATATCTTTTTCCATCCTTTATCTTAAGGTGATGTCTGTCTTTGATATTAATATTAATGTGCTTTGTGGAAGCAACTGGATATGTTAGAAGGATGGATCCTATTTCCGAATCCATTTTTTTTTCAGTCTGTGTTCTTTTTGATACTTTTTATTTGGCTTTTGCTTATTTTTGCTGTGATAATAGTGTATGTGTGCGTGTGCATGTGTGTGTGTGTTTCTTCTAATTGCATGCCCTGGGGAAATTTATTCATTGGGTTTCACTTGGTGTGATTAGAAGTTTGACGGCTTTATTGGTTATTTTTTTTTTTAATCTACAAACAAGTAAAAAGTAAGTTCTATTAGATTTCGAAGAAGTGTTATGGAAAGGTGTTCTTTAAAATTAAAATTTCTAATGTAAATGAGATAACAAACTTGTTAAAATAAAGACAGGCAAATATTTAATTTTTTTTTATTTTGAAAATTTATCCAAAAATAACACTAATGTGTAATGATCTAATATTTTTATAACAAATTTACTGTATATGAAGTGATAAATTATAGATTCTCAGCCAAAGGATCTGAAATTATGTAAAGAAAACTTTGCTTGAATCTTTACTTAGTGACTATGACTTGTTATTTGATATTTATAAACAAACACAGTAATACTTTGAGTATAAAGGGTTGTCATGAGAAAGACTGAAATAAAAAAATAATGATATAGGCAAAACATAAACTCTAAATAATTTGGCTTAGTTACAGATAAGAATATTAAAATTTATAATATTAATACTTGTTTTCAGACCACTATTTTTAATTTTTTATATTAATTAAAATTTACCAGGCATGTAGCTCCATACCTGCATTTTCTATAATCAGCGGACTAGTCAACATTGTTTTCTACACCGCTTGAACTGTAAAATAATATTGCTATTGTCTGTAATTAAACAGAAAGATCCTGTCTCAGAAAAAAATATAAATAAGAATAAAATATGAAAACAACCCTATAAAATATTTGATTTACATTCTTCTTCTTTCATCAATATTCTGAAAACATCATAACTTTTGAAGTATTATCACTTTTGATATCCATAACTGGACATTCTAGATTACTTCTCAGCAAGGCCATACAGTTACACAATTGGCTTTTAATAACCAATTAACCACACAATTCAAAATGTTTGAGTGCCTTAATTCTGTGAGGCTAATAAGTTTGTGTAGGGTAGCTTCAGTAAAATATACTTAGGCATTTATTTAGATTGACTTTCTTTGATATTGACACAGTATTAAGAAGAATTTTGTTTTATGAAATAATGATTTGATTTTACTCCATGCTCTCCGTAGGGGAAAACAAAGTCTGAAACTCCGGGTCACTTTTCTTTCCTAGTAGCCTAATTAAAGTACAGAAAACAAACAAACAAAGCAAAAGAGGAGTAAATGGCAGAATGCTTAATTATTCCTCATTTCTCTTCAACTGAGCAAATGGTACATGTGATGAAATGTTACCTTTTTAGGATATTCATAGCATGGACAGTAAATAGTCTTCTAAATGTAGTGATTGCTTTTGGAATATATTACTGGATGAATTCAGAGCCATTAGTTTGACTCTCTAGATAGAGATTTTGACATTGTGGGATAAACATTCTATCACTCACACTGATTTACAAGACACTTGCTTACATAGGTGTGTACAAAAAGCACTGTTTTCAGTCATCTGTTATTCAGCTCTTGAGTGCAACACTGGTATCCTGTATAACAGCACAGATATTCTCAGTTTTGTCTCACCTCTTCCTGCAACTAGAACTGAAAGCAATGAAACCTCTGAGGGTCCTGGTGAGAGGATTTGTGCTTCTATTTGTTAAAACCTGATGTTTACTTATGGTTTAATTTATTTCTCGGGTATTTTCTTTTAATTTCTTTCTTTTCATTTTGAATAATTTTTCTGGATATTTAATCCCTTCATATTTTCTATAGACTTAATTTATACAACCAAAAGAGGGCAGTGCTTCATCAACTATTCTTTTACTATCATACTTAATATTTATGTTAAAGACACTAAGAATCTATTGGGTACAAATTTTGATTTCAAGAGTGAAATTGTATTCAATATTAACAACTCTTGAATAAATATTTTAATATTTGGGCTCTTAATCATGGTAGTGTTCTTTTTAATAAAGAACATAAAATACTAGATAATTTCAATTTTGGTATGCTCTGTGTGGATATACTAATAATTCTCCATCATGTTTCAAATATTTATTTGATTCTCTATGAATCTCCCATTTTGTGTTGGGGTATAAAAGTTGTGGAAAATTAAACATTCAGAACTCCAAACTCAGCATTCAGTATCCTCTGAGTTGCCCTCTCGGTACTGCCCTGTGTCTTATTGTTTCTTTCTTATTTCTGTTTCTCATACCTAATATTTCAAATCCTCATGTCCTCACCCTGGAACATATGAACCTGCTATAGCTAGGCTCCGGATAGAAGTCACCACAATAATGTGGTTCACAACAGGAACATCGTATCATTCCATCTCCTATATAAGTGCTAGAACTCAGGGAGGAAGCTTTTAGAGCAGATCCACTTTAGACCACTGAATATGAAGCAATAGGCACTTACCTTTCATGTCTCAGGGATCAGAAAGGGCTATAGCAATAGCCTCTGATTTGGGAGCCTGCTGGGAAACCTTGACAAACAATTGAAAAGAGGGCTTGTCACCCTTAGTGTTGGGATTTTGTTAGATAGTCTACGGCCCTTGTGTGAAGAAAATCCTTAGTCTACAAAAAAAAAATAATTTATTTCTATCTAGCATCTATCTATCTATTTATCATCTATCTATCTATCTATCTATCTACCTATCTATCATCTATCATCTCTCTCTCTCTATTAACATGACATGTATTTTAGGTGAATAGTTAATGACATACTTTCTTACAACTTTTCAGACATTCTAACATGATGGGGAAAGCAAATGAAGCCTATCCCTAGAAAAAGAAATACAAGAAGGTAAGAACTGCTAGGAGCTAAAGACATAATCATACACAGAAAATAATTCAACAGTTGGTTATTCAATAGCAAATTGTCAGCCTTGTGCTTATTTATAATTGCATTAATATAAAAATATATATAAACACATATATAAAACATAAAGATATATTTTTAAATTAATATAAAATAAAACCTACCTGATACATATACTGTTATGGTAGGTTTTAATTTTATACTTAATAACACACACACACACACACACGCACACACACACACACACACACATCAGCTAAAACAAAGGAAAAATGCAATGAATTTGAAATAAATTTGGGATATATAACAGCAAATGGCAGGCATCTAGGGAGGAAAAACATAAGAGGCACAGATTAGAGAGAGCATGGCAGGAGCCAAACTTGCTGAACACATAGGCCTATTGTGTTCAAGGAAAGGAAAGGCTGCCTCTTAACTTGGAAGGGAGAAATGGATGATACCTAACAACCAGGAGATCTTTTGCTCCTCTATGGAACCAGCCTTCACGGAAATCCTTTCAAATTCTGAGCATTGTTTATGCCCAAATTCTGAGCTTTGTCTTTCAGTGAATAAACCCCTCCTTATGAAGGAGTTCTCAGATACTTTGCATTCCACCAATAGACTCTATCCTTATGATTATTATAAATACTTCCTCCCTAGGCCCTTATCCTGAGCTCAGTTTTATAGTCAAAATAACTCATTCTTATTGTAAAGGTCAAAGAGAAGTGTACATTGTGAGGGCATTTTATTGTAATCATCCCAGAACTTTTGTTGTGATAATTGTCATGTGGAGTCCTTTTACAATTTTTTTTCCTGTGCTTAAATGTGTAATATAATAAAATCGACCACAAAGTGAGTTTCTGGAAGTCTTTGACCTTGAACTTGCTATACTTGTGCTGAACTGACTCATTTTTCACCTCATGCTGATCACGTCTCTGCCCACTTTAATGCTTGCAGTAACCCATAGATCAGAAATGCAGAAAAATATAATTATATTTTTAAATAATAATATATAAGATAATTAAAAAATAAAAATAATGTATATGAACCTGTATCACTTATGAATATTCCTGAACTTTAAGTCCTGAACCTGTTGTAATAGAAGCAGCGGGGCTGCATCCCCAGCACCCCAGCCGCCTGCTAGCTTATGCCCGAAATAACAATACACAAACTGTATTCATTTAAACACTGCTTGGCCCATTTCTATCTAGCCTCTTCTAGGCTAACTCTCGCACCTGGACTAGCCCATTTCTAATAATCTGCTATAGCCCACGAGGTGGCTTACCAGGGAGATTCTAGCCTATGTCCATCCAGGGTCGGAGCTTCATCGCCTGTACCTCTGAGAGCAGAGCTATCCCCGTGTCAGCCCAGGAGAGGGGAGCATGGCGTCTCTGCTCCTGAGAGCAGAGCTGTCGAGTCTGAGCTCACTTCCTCTTCCTCCCAGCATTCTGTTCTGTTTATTCCTCCCTATGAGGGCAAGCAGTTTCTTTATTATAATTAAATATTATAAATTAAATATTATAAATATTATAATTAAACAATGACCTTCCTCCATCATGAACCATTTTTATAAGCATTAAAATCTCTAGTTTATGAATCTGAGGACTTTTAAAAATTGAAAAGTGAATAAACAAAGGCATTGCAATTAATTTTATTTTCAAGGATCACTCTATATAAACTATATAGAAACTAGTCAACTGATTAGGTGTTAGATGTTAATATGATTTATTTTTTCTGTATGTGTGTTTTCCCTACATGTCTGTCTGTGTACCACATCTGTGTCTGGTACTCACAAAAGCCACAAGTCAAGGATTCCCTTGGATATGAAATTACAGAAGTCTGTGCTAAACCCTTTGGGTTGTGAGACTCCAACTTCAGTGCTCTGGGATATCAATCAGTGTTCCCAATTTCTGGGCCTTGTGTCCAGATTCTTTGAAGATGATTTAAAAAAAAATTCTCTAGTATTTTCTGCATAGGAAAATGGTTTTAGAGAATTGGGTCAAACTGACATAAGAAAAGAAACTATTGTTTTATTGTTATTGCAGAGAATATATTCATAGGCATAAAAATTAGGGAAAATATAGGATTAGTGAATTCCATCTCATTCTAGAATTAAGTAGTATAATCAGATGACATAAGAATAAATAATTATAGAAAGTCCTGTCGTTTTAAGTTTTGTGTTTCCAAAAGAATTTGACAAAGAACATAATTTTCCATTTTAATTCTATTTGTTTTCATACTGAACTGACCAAATAATTATTCACAAATATTTTATAGATGAAAATTTTAATATATGTTGAGCACTATGAACAACAAAATTTGCATAATTTTATAAAGAAAAGCTATAATATTTCAGAAATATTTTGTCTTATAAAATTTAGAAGGAAGGAAATCCTTATAGTTTATTACTTTTTCATTTATAATGAAATGTTTAAATAAATTTAAAAATTAGATAGGTCAAATAATTATGTAGGTATGATTATCTTTGAAAAACAAGTGTATAAACAATTCAGAAAATTTCAATGAATATTCTGTAAAATTATGATTATAGTACTGGGCATATTATTCACTAATATAAAGCAGAAACTGTATTTTAAAGAGAAAATTGTATTTTTGGTACCTTGCTAAAATCTTTGTTCATAAATTTAAAAATAATTCTAGGGGTCCTTTAGAGCAATGCACATCTTAAATCGTAACACTCAGGAAATGGATGTAGGAAGATTTCTGTAAGTTCAAACCAGTATATTCTATTAGCAATTTATCGGGCAGCCAGTACTACATGAAGAGTCCCTGTCTTAGAAATCAAAACAAATAATAATACTAGGATAATCTGATAGTTTGTTTTTATAGAACAGTTTGTTTAAGCAAAGATTTTGTGAAATAGCAACAAAATAATTCTTTGTACATCATTTACCAAATTGTACAGATAGGTTCAAAACGAAAGAGATGTTTTGCATAGACTTGGTTCTTCTCTCCTCAGCCTCACATTTTACTGTACTTCTTCCTTCACTTCTGAGCTTTCTGAGTTCTCCATCTTCATCGTAAACTGCTTCAATCTACAATATTTTAAAAGAAGAATTTCATTCAGTTGTAAAAAAGGAAACCTCCCTGTAATCTAGGTTCATTTTCCGTTGTCTTTAGATCTCCAAGAGGAGGATGCATATGGATGAGAACTTGGCAACTAATATTTAGTGAGCTCTGACTATATGTCAGGCACTCATTAACTCTTTGAATCACTACAACAGGCTCGTGAGGTGGATCCTACCATATTATTATCACCACATTAAAACAAACTGTTAGACCCCAATAGTAGTCACTTGTCCAAGGTGACAAGACCAGTAATTGGCAAATAACTCCTCCAATGCATTATATTCTTAGAAATCTCTTATGTCTGTGAAAGTAGTGGTAGCCTTTGCTACTGCTGTTCTTTGTGTTCAGAATGAGGCCTGGTATAGTAATACTGAATACATATTTAATTAATGTTTGTGTTCTGTAACATTGCATATGTAAACAACATAGATATATTTAATTATACATTTGTGTTATAAACCAGATCAAAGCTTGCTTTTTGTCTGAGTATGAGGTAAATATTGGAAAAATTTCCATGAGGTGCTGAAAGCAGGTATATTTATTTGTGTTTGGGAGAAATTATATAAATATTGGAAACATTTCTGGGTAACAATTATAAAAGTGATGTATAGTTACTATTAAGTCAAATAAATGACATGTGGTTATGTAGTGTGAAGTTGTCCTTAGGACTTAACACTAGGGAGTAATAGATGAACTTGTTCTCTAAAATTTATGTTTATGTAGGATTCCTGAAGAACATGGCCCTGTGAATCAACCAAGCAGTGTTCACATGGACTCACAAAGAAGCAGCAAGCACAGCTACTGCATGGGTCTGCACCAAGTTGTCTGCATACACGTTATGATTGTTAGCTTTGTTCTTTGTGGTACTCCTAACAGTGAGAGTACGTATGTCTCTGACTCTTTTACCTGCTCTTGGGATTATTTTCCTCTTATTGAGCTGCCGTGTCTAGCCTGAATATGAGGAATTCCTCCTTGTCTTATTGTATCTTGTTTTGTCCTATTTGGTTGATGTGTTTTGGAGGGGGAGTAGATCTGGGGAAGAGGGGAGGAAAGAAACTTGGAGGAGTGAAGGGAGAAAAAAACTGTGGTTGGATTGTACTGCATGAGTGAAGAATCTTTTTAATAAAAAAGAAAAGAAAGATATTATATAGAGTGAAATAGAACATGACCATAGTAAATAAGGTGGTTCACATTCCTGGTCTCTATTCTCTGATTTATTTGTGGGATGCAGGTTGAGAAAGGATTTCTATGTGTACCTAGCTGTCCTAGAGCTAGCTCTTGTAGACCAGGCTGGCCTTGAACTCACAGAGACCCTCCTACTCTTACCTCTAGATTGCTGGAATAAAGGCATGTACCACAACCACCTGGCATATTCTGATTTCTTAAAAGTGAAAAAATCACTAAAAGTTCTGTAAAATTGAACTCAACAGAAATAAAGCAGATTTCAACTATCTTATTTTCTTTAATAGACTATTTTATTGGCTAAGAAATGAAATAAAGCAAAGCTCATTTAATGATCAAAACCATAAAGAAGCAGAAAATATAAGCACAGTGGATTGGTGAGTGAATCTATAAAATCTAGGGCCGCCAAAGAAATTTGTAGCAGTAATTTATCTATTGCTTAATCCATATAATGAAATACCTTAATATGAAGTTAGTCAGCCTCGTGTGTGTGTGTGTGTATATGTGAAGCTAAATAATATGAAAGGTATTCCAAACTCTGATCATGGAAATTCATTTCACTAAAGGTCAGGTTTGTAGACATTTTAGGAGATATTTTAAAATAGCAAATGTTTTATTTTATTTTTCAGTGTAAATTTGCAGTATTTAGACACTTTATTTTTATTTAGCTAGTGTTTAGGGGAGTGACTGGAAAACATTGTTGTCCTGTACAATTTTCTAAGGAATGGTAACTTGCAGTGTTTTATCCTGTATTACTGAATAAAAATAGACAATTATGATTCTAAGACTTAGTTACATATAGATAATAAAATCTAATTACATATTTATATACAAACACATAAATGGATGCAATAACAATTAACAAAGAGGTCAAGAACTTGAAGGAGACCCAGGAGGGATATATGGGAAGGTTTAGAAAAAGGCAAGAGAAGTCCAAAATGGTATAATTACAGTATAGAAACCTTACAGCTGGGGCTGGAGAGATGGCTCAGTGGTTAATAGCATTGCCTGAGTTCAGTTCCCAGCAACAACATGGTGGCTCACAACCATCTGTAATAAGTTCTGGTGCCCTCTTCTGGCCTGTAGACATACACACTGACAGAATATTGTATACATAATAAATAAATAAATATTTTAAAAAAAGTAACCTTACAGCTGTCTTTTCCTATAATAATTTCAACAACTAAAGAATTAATTTTCAATATCATTTCAGAATTCATGGCATCAAATATATGTAAGTTTAGCATATCTTTATTTTAATATTTGATACCATATAAGATTTGATAGATTATTATTATATATTATTTCAGTTTGGTTGTTAAATACATCTGTCCATTGATTCATGTAATTCCAATTTCTTTTGTCCAATTTTTTTCTGACCTTGATATATAACTTTCCCCACTCCCACTTAAATTCAGGACCCATTTTTTAAATAATTTTTATTACACAAATAAATATATATATATATGTATAGATAGATAGATAGATAGATGCTAGCTATTGACTAAAGGTATAATACTAAGCTATTAATGTACATAATATGTGACATAAATTATATTTAATCTCTATAGAAATATTATAAATGAAAATAGATTTATATGCTATGATCATAGTAAGGGAATAATGTAAAGGCTTCCTCACATATTCATAGGTATTAGAATTTCTTTATTAGCCACACTAAGAATTGTTTTACTGTAACATTCTTATAATCAGCAAATATGCTGATAATTCTGATATTTGAGTATTGGCAATACAAAAATAAAAACTACTTTCTATTCTTTTTTAAGAAATATTCTTTAGAAGTAGGGCAACATTTTGATCTATCATACACCAGATAACATAATAAGTTATATAATGATATTTAACACAATTATGAGAATAATATAAAGAGTATAAATTCTATGTGTTAAACATTTGAGAGAGGTACTAATATATATGAATGATTTCTAAAGATAACTCCACTTTGTCTATATATTGTTATTAGTATGTATGGTTTCAGGATGATAATTTGGTATTGCAAAACAATTTGATATGTTCATTCTTGGTGATATTAATTCTTATGCTATCAAGATTCCTTATTTGCCTCTTATTCTTTGCATAAAGTTGAGGCTTTGGGTTCTTTTTCCATTCTTGTTGATATGTCTATTGTTGTTCTTGACCCTCTCATGTTAAGGCAGTCATGATGATGAGACTTTATGAGTGTACCCTCTGCCATTACTAGAAGAAACTCACAGAAAACTCCCTGATTCAGGCCATTTTTTAAAAATTGATATGATGATAAAATATTTATTTTCATGAAGTAGTAAATTTCATTATATATGAATTATTCTTTGCTCATTGTGGAGTTTTGTCAATGTGTCTAGACTTCTGTAGTCCTGCCAGTTAGCAATCAGATACTTTTTAACTTATAGTAACAAATGTTGACCAAGGTTTCTGTACCACCCTGTCCTGCCTAGTCAGGCAGCCAAAAGTCCCAAAGAAAACACACAGAGGTTTAAATTAATCATATCCTGATTGGCCTAGTATCTCAGACTTATTATTATATCTTATAATTTATATTAGCTTATAATTCTTGTTTGTGTTAGCCACGTGGCTTTGTATCTTTTTCGACAATGCAGTCACATCTTGCTTGCTCAGTGTCTGGCTTCCTTTCTGTCTGTGTGACAACTACATTCTGAAACTTCCCTCTTCCCAGAATTCTCATCGCCCTGCCTCTACTTCCTACCTAGTTGTGCCACCTATACTTCCTGCCTTGCTACTGGCCAATCAGCGTTTATTTAAAATACAAGTCACAGGGTACAGACCATTGTCCCAAAGCAAACAAAAATCTGGATGAGAACCCAATGTAGTTCACAAGTCTATAGAAAATTTCTTACATTTTTAATATAATGTAAGACTATTACTTATAACAAGAGTATAAAATATAGACTTTCCAACCTTTAAACTATAAATAATAACACTTTGCTTTAACTTTGAAGTATATAACAGACTATCAAAGGCAATAAATATGTGCATACATATGTATATATATATATATATGAACATTAAAATTACTAGGAGCAGTTACATTTCCTCAATTTTCTAAAAGAATTTTAAAGTTATATGACAAAAGTATTAATATGTATAACATGTGATAGAAGTTATTTTCTGTTCAATCTCCACAGTTTTATCTGCTACAACTATAACTAGAGAATAATATAAAGCCCTATTCAAATGTTTGGAAGTCTTGCTACTTTTTGGTAGATAGACTAAGAATTATTTTACAGTAATATTCTTCTAATCAGTACATATGCTAAGTACTCTGACAGTTGAACATTGGCAATAAGCTATTGTCTATTCTTTCTTAAGAAATTTATAATTTAGCAGTAAGGCAACATTCTGATCTATCATTTACAGCATAGCATAAGTCTTATAATATTTTCCCACATGTTTCCAGATGTTTAGCACAATTATAAAAATAATATAAAGATTATAAACTGTATGCACCAAACATTTGGAAGAGGTGTTAACTAGGTGATAGTGTTTAAATTATACACATTAAAGCTCAGGAAGGGAAAGTGGCAATGAACTGTAAAATATTGTGGATTAAGTTTTATCTGAATTAGATCACAATCATGGAATATGATCCAAGTTTCCCACAAAAAAGGAACAAAAGCAACTTAATTAAATAATAATCATTTATTCCTAAGAATGCTAATTTTGCAAAAGAAATTTGAGGGGAATATACATTTAACACTCCTCTGCATGGCAAATTTACCACACAAAAATGTTATTATCTAATATTTAGAAGAACCAACAATTATTGTTATACTTTATATTTTTTACTTATCTAAATAAATTTATCAATGGCACAATGATAAAGAAAGAAATTAGGTATTTTATGAACTTTCTACTTCTTATCTTCAAGAAACCACTATCATGCAAAATGAAGAATAAAAAGAATGAGTAAAATGATTGAAAATGATCAAAGAGATTACAATCCTTTTGATATTAAACCATTTGTTCAATGTTAGCTGATTTTTGAGGAAAGAAACATCTACCCAGCAAAGATGCCCTATGAATACACAAGGTATATATATATTAAGTGACAGGTTACCAAAAGCCTTACATATAATGAAAATAAGGCAATAGATTATATTTTTTGTCAATAGCATGAAAATAAGACTTGGTTTCCTTTAAAATTAAGAAATTGTTTTTATGAAGGAATGTTGTGTGTTTGTGTTAAATGTATATATTCAAATTGGTGTGTCTTTTCATGGATGCATGTAAGAGAGGAATAAGCAGAAGGAAACTTTAATTTAATGTATTTTTGTAATGATTCATGATATATTAAATAATACCCTATCTCTACTGTTGATTTCATAAATTAATATGCATATGTTTTCTAATTTGACAAAATCTATACTAAATGCAGTGCATATGTTTTATTGGAATATCATTACCTATATTAAAGAATTAATTTGAAGGCTCAATTATTTTATTTGATGCAATTCTATATTTCATTGTGATGTTTTATATTTTTCTTAAATTTTACTCTGCAATTATATTTGTGTTTAAGTAATATTTTATTATAGCAATAACTGAATCATTTAGCATATTACATATTTTATTCATGATTCATAGAAATAGTGGTGCCTCTGTTTTAATGCACTTTTTGTTAAAGTATTTTTGTGAATCCCATATGTTTTAACAATAGTAAGCTGTTGCTGATGTATTCATTTCAATTTCTGTATACATAGTTGAATTCTCTACAATTACTTTGATTCTTGTTAATACTCTTATGATAGGTTCATCATTTTTATGTTCCTAATGTATTAATATGACCTTTCCAAATTATATTGTAATCAGGTAAGTTGTATTAATAATTTGAAAAGATTTTTTCAAGCATGTTATTATAACATATATTTATTTAATCATGCTATTCTGTTTACCTGTTAGTTACACCTTATTAAATGAAATAATATTTTATACTCTATCATTTTTACTGACATAATATATTACTATTAAATACACAGTAGATATTTTAGCATATATTGTATAATATTCTATGTTGTTATATAATGCTGAGCCAGGAGATAAATTACCCTAAAAAATTAATGACCAGGAGTTTATAAATCATAAGAAATACATATGTGTAAATATAATGTTAAAGTCATCATAGGAAATAAAGATGGGATTGACGGAACAGTATAAAGCAGTTAATGAAGTGTTTGTATTGCAAAGACAGGAATTAAATTTATTATCTACAGTCACACACACACACAAAAAAAAAAACTCATCTAAGGACCTTGATTCACAAAAGAAATTTTAGTACCCAGTACTCAGAGATGAGAAATAGGAAGATATAGATCTTTGAGTTCTTTTGGTTGTCTGCCATGCATGTATTAGTTTAGGGAGACACTCTGTGTGTGTGTGTGTGTGTGTGTGTGTGAGAGAGAGAGAGAGAGAGAGAGAGAGAGAGAGAGAGAGAGAGACAGAAACAGGGAGAAGTCTGAAGAATAAATGTTTTCAATGCTTTTCTTCAGCTTACACTTACGCGCAGACACACAAAAAAGCTCACATGTAAACATACACATTTACACAAATGCACAAGAGTGTGTGTGAAGAATCGTTGGGTCTAAGAATCAGATAGTCTGAACAGAGTTAATATATTGTTGAGGAAAATGAGCAAAACCTTAATGTAATATTGTAAAAGAACTGAGACGCGAAAGAATCCAATATAAATATCTTCAAAAAGCATGGATAGTATAAAACAGGTCTCAGATATCAGAAAATCCTCGAGAAATGAATTGAAGTTTGCAAGCAATAATGAAACACACACACAAATAGAAAAAAACGGAGTCATCACAATGAAGGCAAGAAAGAAGCTTGTTTGGAAACCCCTTAGCTTCTTGAGGACTGAAGGTAAAACCTAGATTCAAATAGTGGAATCAGATTATCTTATTCTCATTCAAAATGGGCTTTCATTTAGAAATTTACAGTGTAAAGCTAGTAAAACAGGTAATAGAATACGATATCCAAGTGCCTAGGTATATAATTGTATACCTCTCAAAATAATGGTTCAAAACTGTAGAATCAAACACATAAATAATATAATAACCAAAATGGAGCTTTTATAATGATGAATGAGTAGTATGGCTCACCCAAAGAGATATTTGTAATTTCATGTAAATGAAGGATGTGGAGATCAACGTGTCAGGAATGATACCTATGAATTATGTTATCCTATTTTTTCTCTGATATTGTTTGTCTAAGTTCCCTTTGTCTCTTCTCCAGTGTGTGTGTGTGTGTGTGTGTGTGTGTGTGTGTGTGTGTGTAATTTTGTGTGTTTCTGTGCATGTGTATGTGTCTGTGCTCCTCTAACACTATCCAGACTTTCTCCTGTACACTGACGCTTCCACATGGTCCTCAGGTGAGAAGTTCTTTATGACACAGCCACCACCTACTGATGATCATGGTAAGTATATTCTGCCGCTGAAGTCCTCATTCTATACGTATACATCCTTCACAATCTTAATAACATGGAGCATATGTAACTCACTCTTAGATGATTCTGAAATCCTCTAATCCAGGGCATTACATGTAAAGTGAATTAATTCAAAGATATTAGCAAAAGTTTTCAACTATTTTCAGAGATTTCCTTTCTTTACCCATTCACAACATTGCGTTTAAGTTTTATAGAGTCTAAAAACCAAAACAGTAAATTTCTTCTTTTATTACTAAATTTATTTTTTAAAATATTCTTTTCTTATTTTACATACCTATCCCAATTCCTCATTGGGACCTTGGGAGCTCAGTCCAGTGCTCCAGTGTGGGTCTCTGTCTTTATCTCCATCCATCACCAGATGAAGGTTCTATGATGATATCCAAGATATTCGTTTGTATTGCTATAGGATAGGGTCGTTTCAGGTTCCCTATCCTCATCTGCCCATGGAACTAACTGGGGACATTGCCTTGGGCTCCTGGGAGCCACTCTAGGTTCAAGTCTCTTGCCAATTCCTATTCTCTCCCCTTTTTGTGCTTGCCCCTGCTTTCCCTCATCCCAGCCCCCCATCCACTCCTCAGAGACGGTAAGACTCCCCTAGGGGAACCAACAATTTCTGAAGCATCACTTTGTGGCAAGACCATTGTCCTCCCTCATATATCGTGGCTGAACAAGGTATCCCTCCAAAAAGAATGGTCTGCAAAAAACTAGTTCAAACACTAGGGGAAAACCCTGGTTGCATTGCCAGTGGCCCCACAGATTGCCCAAGCCACACAACTGTCACCCACATTCAGAGGGCC
The DNA here is from genome assembly GCF_018167655.1 of Microtus oregoni. Classification (NCBI taxonomy): domain Eukaryota; kingdom Metazoa; phylum Chordata; class Mammalia; order Rodentia; family Cricetidae; genus Microtus; species Microtus oregoni. Next base: position 36,264,283 of record NW_024543080.1, on the reverse strand, counting down.
TAGTTTGGTCCTTTAAAGGTTCTCCTGCTGTCAGTCCAGAGTCAGTGAGCTCTCACTAGCTCAGGTCAGCTGTTTCTTCGGGTATCCCCATTATGGTAATGACTCCTTCACTCCTCCTTCTCTTGGACTGGTCTATCGAAGCTTGGCCTGGTACTTAGCTGTGGATATTCACACCTGCTTTCAATGATTTGTAACTGCTTTTTTTTCAATCTCACAAAATTACCTCATACCTATATTTGGCATATTTTATAAATGGGATAATTCTTGTGATTTTTTTTTCTTTATTTATGCTACTACAATAGGTTCAGAAAATCCTACAGTTGTTATTATGGAATACTAATCACCTGATTGACTAAGGTATATTTTATGGAAATAATTTTTAATTAAAAAGAATATGTACATATGGCAACTTTTCCAATATTATTAGCACTTTTGTACCAAAGCAAGTGGCTCACCTGGAATTCTAGCTGATGTGGAGTTACAAAGTCTCAGTAACAGCAACAACATCAAAACACACAGAAAATGAACTAAGTTAAAAGTAGTAGAAACATTTCTTAAACTGCAGGAGGCTTTCATTATATTTGTAAATATAATACACTCTTACTATACAGTGTTTAGCTCAACCCTCTACTTTTTAATAAACACTTAGCATATTTTTTCTGTTCAGAGCTCAATCATTTTAAAGTTCTAAATTGTTTGTTTCCTTTGTCTATTACAAATATTTGAATACCTTTACACCACTTTAAGGATAAAATGTTCTTTTTTTTTAAATAAGGGCTTATCACTTTGTAAACTAAGAAGCCTCATTGTGACATTTTCATACAAGTATATATCATGTATTTTTCTCATGCTAATGATTTGTTAACCATATTATCTTACATTATGTTCACCTCTTTCTTTCCAAATATTCCCTGTTTTAGTTCATTTCACGTTTCTTATTCATTTATTTATTTATTTATTATTTATATGACTATTTATCTTATGTTTCCTTTCAGAGATCAATTACCTAACTCAGTCTTGAAACATATATGAAAAAAAAGAAATGAATAAATAATTTTTGTATTCACCAGAAGACATGTGATGAGCTTCTTCTAAGAATTTATTAACGATTATTTTGAGGTTAAATTAGCAGATATTTTCTAACTCTACTATCTATTTTATTCTTTTGGTGAAATTATATTTGTAATAATATCATTACAAGGAATATATTACACATATTTACACTTAGCATTGCCTCAAATATTGTGAATGTCTATTTGTAGTGAGGTTTTTAATCTTTTACTCTCCTGACATTAATATTAAAAATATTTATGAAATATAGTAATTGCTTTAAGTAAAACATCATGCTTTCAATTTAACATGATTATATTGTATATCATTATCTATTACACTTATCTCACAGATAGTGCATATTCCAAATGTTTTTATAAAAAGAAATTAGCCAAATGTGTTTTATTTTAATATTATATTGAAAATGATTTTAAACTTGCATGTATTTTCACTTTATAGTGAACTTAAAAACAAATATTATGCATAAAATATCATCCACATAGTTACTTTTTTGATACATTTTTATATTACACCATAACCTAACTTGACTAAAGTGTTTTAAAGTTTTTATGGATCAGTTTCTACCCATATGAATTTCTCTTGCAAAACTCAATTTCTGGACAGGAAGTAGCACTATATAATTGTATAATTTGTCTATTCCAAACACAGTTAATTTTATTTTATTTTTTTTTAATTTATTTATTTATTAAGGATTTCTGCCTTGTCCCCATAACCGCTTCCCATTTCCCTCCCCCTCCCCCGATCAAGTCCCCCTCCCTCATCTGCTCGAAGAGCAATCAGGGTTCACTGACCTGTGGGAAGCCCAAGGACTGCCCACCTCTATCCAGGTCTCGTAAGGTGAGCATTCAAACTGCCTAGGCTCCCCATTTTCATTTCTGATCTTATTTATTTGCGTGTTCTCTCTCTGTCGTTTAATTAGTTTGGATAGGGGTTTGTCGATCTTGTTGATTTTCTCCAAGAACCAGCTTTTTGTTTCATTGATTCTTTGGACTGTTTTCTGTGTTTCTATTTTGTTGATTTCAGCCCTCAGTTTTATTATTTCCAGTCTTCTACTTTTCTGGGCGCATCTGCTTCTTTTTTTTCTAGAGCTTTCAGGTTTTTTTTTAAGTCCCCAATGTATGCATTCTCCGTTTTCTTTAAGTGGGCACTTAGTGCTATGAACTTTCCTCTTAGCACTGCTTTCATTGTGTCCCATAGGTTTGAGTATGTTGTCCCTTTATTTTCATTAAATTCAAGGAAGACTTTAATTTCTTTCTTGATTTCTTCCTTGACCCAGGTGTGGTTCAGTAGTTGACTGTTCAGTTTCCATGAGTTTGTCAGTTTTTTGGGGGCAGCGTGGTTGTTGCCTTCTAACTTTAATCTGTGATGATCTGATAAGACACAGGTGGACACTGATATTTTTTTGTATCTGTGGAGGTTTCCTTTGTTACCAAGTATGTGGTCAATTTTTGAGAAGGTTCCATGAGCTGCAGAGAAGAAGGTATATTCTTTCCTATTTGGGTGGAATGTTCTATAGATGTCTGTTAAGTCCATTTGCTTCATTACCTCCAATAATTCTCTTAATTCTCTATTAGGTTTCTGTCTGATTGACCTGTCCCTTGGAGAGAGAGGTGTGTTGAAGTCTCCTACTACTAGTGTGTGTGGTTTGATGTCTGCCTTGAGTTCTAGTAATATTTCTTTTACATAAGTAGGTGCTTTTATATTGGGGGCATATAAATTCAGGATTGAGACGTCCTCCTGATGAATTGTTCCTGTTATGAGTATAAAGTGACCGTCTCGGTCTCTTCTGATTGATTTTAGTTTGAAGTCAGTTTTGTTAGAAATTAGTATGGCCACACCTGCTTTTTTCTTAGGACCATTTGCTTGAAAGACCTTTTCCCAACCCTTTACTCTGAGTAGGTGCCTGTCTTTGTGGTTGAGATGTGTTTCTTGCAAACAGCAGAATGTTGGATCCTGTTTTCGTATCCAATCTTTTAGCCTGTGCCTTTTTATAGGTGAATTGAGCCCATTAATATTAAGTGATATTAATGACCAGTGGTTGTTTACTCCGGTTATTCTTATTGCTTTTGGTAGTAGAGATTGTGTGTCTCCCTTCTTTGAGATGTGCTCGTGAAGGGTCATTAGATGCCTGGGTTATTGTAGGCAGTGTTGGCAGTGTTGGATTCCTTGGGTTGCGATTTTCGTTCTATTACTTTCTGTAGGGCTGGATTTGTGGCTACGTATTGTTTAAATTTGTTCTTATCCTGGAATGTCTTGTTTTCTCCATTGATAATGAACGATAGCTTGGCTGGGTATAGTAGTTTGGGTTTGCATCCATGGTCTCTTAGCTTCTGCAGAACCTCTATCCAGGACCTTCTGGCTTTCATAGTTTCCATCGAGAAGTCAGGTGTAAGTCTGATCGGCTTACCTTTATAAGTTACTTGCCCTTTTTCTTTTGCAGCTCTTAATATTCTTTCTTTAACCTGTATATTTTGTGTTTTGATTATTATATGGCGAGGAGATGTTTTTCTTTGATCCAGTCTGTTTGGTGTTCTGTATGCTTCTTGAATATTTAAATGAATATCTTTCTTTAAGTTGGGAAAGTTTTCTTCCATAATTTTGTTGAAAATATTTTCTGGGCCTTTGAGCTGTGACTCTTCTCCTTCTTCTATTCCTATTATTCTTAGGTTTGGTTTTTTTATTGTGTCCCATAGTTCCTGAATGTTTTGTGTTGAGAATTTGCTGGCTTTGCTGTTTTCTTTGATCTGTTCGTTTATTTTCTCTATGGTGTCCTCAGCATCTGAGAGTCTTTCTTCTAGCTCTTGTATTCTATTGATTATGCTTGTTTCTGTCAACTTTGCTCGTTGGCCTAGATTTTCCATATCCAGCTGGTCCTCAGTTTGTATTTTCTTCTTTGTCTTCATTTCAGTTTTCAATTCTTGAACTGTTTCCATTACCTGTTTGATGGTTTTTTCTTGGTTTCCCAGGGTATCATGTACGTATTTACTCATTTCTTCAAACTTTTTGTTATACTTCTCATCCATTTCTATAAGGGCATTTACACAGTTAATTTTAAAAGCCAACATCATTGAGTATATTATTGGCTGCCTGCCATTTTTAAATTCTTCCCAATAATGGATGTATGTGAAGGTATATATCTTTTCATCCAGGGACATCTATCTAGTTCAACAATGCAGGTTAAATAATTTAAATATTAAAACGATAATTTTTTGTAAATTTTTTAAAATTCAAAACAAATATATGGTTAAGAAACGCAAAACTCATGATTATAATTTCTGATAATAAGCGGAAATAGTAGATGAGATTTCATATACATACATTTGCTTTTAGATGTGAAACAGATCAATCATCATTATTTATAGAATTAATTTTGTAAAATTAATTTTAAAAATATAAGAAAATGTCAAAATTAACTTTGTTTTCAGATACTTAAACTATAAAACACAATTCAGTTTATAGGGTGTAGGTTCTAAACATGTATATTTTTCCTCAAGACTGGCCAAAGCTGAGAGAAGTTGTAGATGAATATGATCAAAATGCAGTGTATGAAACTCAAATAATTGAAAATTATACCAGTAAGTGGACATATACAGAAAATTCATGAAGCAAGCATCTTTATTTGTAAAATTAAGATCTCAAAGGGCATGGTTAATCAGTGTAAGGCTACTGAAGCATATGAGGAATAAACAGTTATACGTATTCTCTCATGCTCTAAACTAAAGATGATATGCTAAGGAGTCTGCATGTGGGTTTAGAGGGGACTTTATCATCATGACTATAATTGTGAATCTTTCAATTGTGTTTGATTGTCTGAGGTCATGGAATGCATACAGCCTTTTTACTTGGATAAGGACATAAAAATCACTGTTTTCAACAAAACACTATTAAGTTATATGAGGATTTAGATATAAAGAGAATCTCTATCCCTTATCCCTTTCTCCCTTTCTTCCTAATTTTTCTCTCCCTTGTTTGGCCCCCACTCTCTGTTGAATGGACACATTCTCATGACAACACCTATGTATAGATTACAGAATAACTTTACAGTAGTTAGTTCTGCCTTTTCCACATCTCACTGACTCAGGAAACATCTTACCTTTAATACCAGCACTTATGGGGCATAGGCAGATGGATTTCTGAGTTAAGGCCAGTCTGGTCTACAAAGAAATTTCAGGACATCCAGGTATACACAGAGAAACCAAATCTTCAAAATCCTCCAAAATGGAACAAACGGGCAAGTCAATCTAATCTTGGTCTATGAACAACATGCATGTTCAGCAATATTTTCTGAAGCAAATGGTCTGTAATGTGGGTCTATCCCTTCATCTTGTGAAGCTTCATCTAATTCATTCCAAGGACACTTCAAATCTTTGAGCAATATCACATTTTTCTAACTGTCGTAGAATATACGATGAAAAATGGACTAGCTTCTGCACATAATTGTGTTTGATCTAATATTTATTTTACAACAATGACTAATATAAACTCAAGGTTTTTACATTACCTTTTAATTCCTAAAATCATGAACATTTGGTTTGGAACAAACATCTGGAATTGAATAATTTCCTTTAATATTCTCAATGTCAGTAAGAACAAAGAATAAAGCATATCAGGATTTATTCATCACAGATTATCAATAGAATTCTTAAAAGCACATACAAATGCTATTCTTGTTTTATATAAAATATTTTCAGAATTCATTCAAATCTTGTCTATGACTGCTCTTTTGAAATATATGTATTCATAGCATTATTTCTCACTTTCAAAATGCTATTTTTCCTACTGAATAATTAATACATTCTAAAATCCAAGTGAATAAAACAGTTTTATCCTTGTTGCCCTCTCCTCCACCTTCCCTAAATTCTCTTTCCCATCCAGGACCATGAGATTCATTCCTCCACAGCTCTGAATTTTAACTCAGAAAACATCTTTATTTCTGTGGGTTTTTTTTCCTTCTGTTCTGTAGTGATATTTTTAAAGAGGATACATTTATATTCATAACTTCAAACTTAAAGTTCTGAAATAACTCCCTAATTGATCCGCTCTCTTTCCCTGTTGCCATTATTCTGCCAAGCTTTCCATTTCTAAGTCAGAACAGAGACACTAAGACAAACAGTTGTTTATGCATTATCCTACCACATTTTGTTCTTTAAGTCAGTACCTCTTAGCAAGATGAAAATTTAGGAGGGTGACAAAATTTCCACAGAATGTTTCAAGTGGATTTCAAAGAGAGAAGCACTGATTTCAGGGGTACTTTATATCTTCTTTCTAGGTAGCATAGGCTAGCACATATGGTTGATTGAGTCAAGCAGATAAATTTCTCCTTGTTCACAAGATACCCAAAACTGATACTGACCTGTAACTCTCAGATTTTAAGTGAAACCAAATAATAATGTAGCTAGAATAAAAATGAATATAAAATCTAAAATCACTTGTAATTCACTGTTTATAGAATTTGATATTGAACACAAATATTTAGTATTTTATGTTAAGTTTTTGTATGCTCTTCAATATCCTTGATCATTGAATGTTATTAGAAAAAAGTTGCACTTCATCTGTACTCAACTCATGAAGTGTTTTTACTATTCTTTTAACATACATTGAAGCACAACTAAGATAGAGTCCTGAATTATGTCACTGGTTTTAACATACACTATCTTCTTGTGTCATAGTAAAGATTGGGATATGCTATTTAGAACACTAAATTTTTAAACCAGAGAACAGACACAAGATAGTGTCTTCTAGACATGATAAGTACAGTGTATCCACAAAATCTCAACAGTATAGTTCTATAAACAAGGTTTTTTCTAATGACCTTACCAGTCAACATGCCAGCATAAATAGTGGAAATTTCATAACGGTTAACTTGTAGATTAAGAACTAGAGGCAGAAACTGTAGAGATTACTCGGTGGTTAAGTATAATGAATATTCTTCTAAAGGACTCAGTTCAACTTCCAGAATTCACATGGAGGCAATAACTATTTAGGATTACAGTGTGAAGAGCTCTGACAACCTATTCTTACCTTTGTCCTCAATGAATTCACATGATACAGAAATATACCTGCAGGCAAAATACTCATATACACAAATAAATATAAATAAATCTTTTAAAAAATGGGTAGAGGTAACCAATGATTGCTAAAATGTGTAGAATCAATATTACCCAAGGACAAGTTCTCTGATCAATCATTAAATCCCAAATGATTAACCTTTAAAACATATACGTAATAATGACACTGAATGTGCTTAGTAGGATATGCATGTATATTTATTAATCTAAATAAAATGTATTAATAACATATTGATATATACCACTATCTACTAAGTAGAGTGTATGTATTGAAGAGAGGTGCAAAGAATGATTTTGAATAGGGAGAGAGAATGACAGAATGATATAAAATAACAAACTCTTATGGAATTCTCAATACAAAAAGAAAACTTTAAATAAAAAGACTTATTTTCATTCTTAATTAGGTATATGTGTTTCTGTGTTTCTGTCATGTGTGATTGGGTTGTCAGCAAAGTCCAGAAGAGGGCATTAAATTCTCTGGACCTAGAGTTATGGGAGCTTTTGTGTAAACTGGGTCCTGAGACCTCAACTCAGGTATTGTGAAAGAATGAAAATTACTCTGAATGAGGTGAGATTTATTATCTTCTCAATCTTTAAATCACCTTTAAAATATTCGTTGTATTTGTGTGTGTTCATGTCCTGTGAGTGACTTTGTAGATGCATGTATTTGTGCATGCATATGAATGTGATATGCTGAGTCCATCTAGTACTGATCATATGTATCCTTTTAGAAATGACATATTGAGAATGGTAAACATACCACAGAGATTATCTCTGGAAACAACTCATTCTCCCTCTCTCTACCAACCATTAATGTCTTCACATTAATGAGATTTTCCTCTTCAATGACATTTTCATGTTTGTTGATATTGTTATTCAGCTGGTTTCGTTTAGACAGTCATATTGTTGGTATTTCATAATTGCAGCTTCTCAGTTATGTATAGAAAATACAATCTAGTATAAGACTTTTTCCACCTGTTTAGGATTCTTTTACCCTCTCTCACATGATGTGCCCTACTACATGAGGATAGGATTTGTGTTGTAGGTGACGCCACTCTCAATTCTATTCATTTTGAGAAGTTGCATATTTCTGTAATATTCTCCAATTTACCACAAAAAGAAATTTCTTTAATAAGAAATAAGATCTACACTTATCTGTGCATCTGTTTATATACTGATGAATATTTAGAATTCAATTAGAAAATATACTGGTTTTGGAAAATGGTAGCCCTAGGTTCTCCTCTAGATTGCATGTTCTCACCAGTGATAGATACTTGGTTGAGTTTACAGGACCCTGACATGAATTCCCTTTAATTGAGTAGACCTCAAATTCAAATTGACAGCTATTAGTTATCCTCTAATAATTTTATTATTATACCCTTGATAATTTCTTTCTGTGCTTGTCATTGCTATTGAGAAGGGGAAACCTTGTTAGCCAATTATCTTTTAAAGATGGATCCAAGTTAAGGAGTGGCTTTCTGGGACCAGAAAAGAAAAATGGGCACATGATCAAGGTGTGATCTCTCTGTGTGATTCCCATGAGACACAGCTGAGCTTGAACTTCTCATTCCTGTTTTGTGAGTTTTCCTCCTTATAATAAATAAAGATATAATTGTTTTATCCTTTAGATAGCCTGGCTATTTCCAAAATGAAACTAATGTCTACAGTTCGCACCCAGATTGTGGGGGTAGATTCTCCAGAGGCTCTCATCAGCTACGGTCAGGCTCTGCACCAGTCATTTTGGATAGAGAATTCCCACGCAGCAGCCCTGAGGAGCCACTAGGGAAGGTCCTTCATATTTCGTCATTAAATGCCAGAGAGCTGTACTGCCACAGAAGGCCAAGCAACGTGCCTGAGGACGTGGAGCTGCTCTGGGTCCAGTTTTTCCACACCTCAGAAACCCGGCGAGATTAGGGCTTCCCTGGAAGCCTCTCTTCCGCATCACTACCTTGCTATTCTAGTGCTTGTGTGGCTGACGACGATTCAGGGAACTCCTCGGAGCTCGCAATCTGTGATTTATACTAAATAACTTTTTAATCTGAGAATAGCTTTTAGCTTTATTTTTTATTATTAAAAATTTCCGCCTCCTCCCCGCCTATCATCCCCCCTCCCCACTCCCCTCCGCCTTTCTACACTGTGGGAATGCAAACTTGTCCAGCTCCTCTGGTTATTAGTGCAGAGGATCCTCGAAAAGCTAAAAGTAGAGCTTTTATATTACATACCTATACAACATTTTACTGCATTTTCCAAAGAATTAACATTCTATTCCACAGATACTCGACCATGATCGTTAATACTTTATTCTTCGTAGCTAACACATGGGAACAAAATAATGTCCATCAGCCAATGAATGACTAATGAAAATGTTGTACATATATATTATGGAATTCTTCTCCTCCATAAGAAAAATAAATCTTGGAGTTTACAGGTAACAGATTTAGAAAATATCATTGATTGATGTAACCCAGATGCAGAAAGACAAACTTTGTATGTGCTCTCTGTTGGCACCAAGCTCCCATTCTTCAGATGTGAGCACAAAATATGAAGGAACTAGACTAACCAGTAAAGTATAAAGAGACTCTTACAGGGTGACATGGGAGAAGTAACAGTAGAGGAATGAACAACAAGGCATAAGAGATCTGAAAGGAGAAATGGGGGGAAAGCAGAAACTCTAGTTGGGGAGAGTGATATAACTGTAGAAGAAAGTGGGTAAAATTGCAATAAGAATGTCAGAAAAACCTCATATATTAATCCAAATTCAATATAGTGATATATTCAAAATAAAGTCAGGGAAAACAAGAGTCCCCATCACAGAACCTACCACAAAATATGTGAGAGATATAAAGTATGTGGAATTGCAACAAATGTTTAGTACTTTGTATCAATGTTGATTATATAACTAGGATAATTATAGCAAGTTTCAAATATTGTTTGTTTGTTTTGATGTTATACAGTAGTTAGTGTTAGTTTGTTCTCTGTTTCATTGTTCGGCAATGGAACAGTTTTATTCCCCAGTGGAACTTGGAGTTACAATATAAGCTTCAGTTTATGACTTAGCAAGTGTCATTCTAAACTCATTTGATTTATCTGGTATATTTTACAGTGGTTTCCACTTTGTTCTTTTGTTCCCTTTGCAAACTTACTTGGCCGCTCACTCTTGAATACTTCTTTTATTACTTTGCGCTATACTTCACACCCATTTTTCTCATCTTGTCACATTGAGCTGGTTCTACATTTTATTTATGGTCACACATAACACTTTTCTTTCTCGTCTTTTTCCTGTACAACCTTTCTCTGATCTCATCCTGGCCATTACTTCTATTTGGTAAGTGATAATATTATGGAAGAAATGGCCCAGGAGGGAAAGCATAGGAACTAGGATTCTGAGAAAAGAGTTGCTGGTACAGTGTCCTTCCAGGTGATCTTGAACTTACAAAGAAACAAGTCTAGTTTCTTTTTATATTGCAGCATCTCTGGTATTGGAATCTATTTGATAAAAGAAATTGCTGCTGTTACCTATAATATTCATCTTTTCCAGGACAGTACAAGCTTATTTTTTTCACTTTTGCTCACATAGAAACCGAAAATCACCATATTCAGGGCAATGCACATAAAAATACATTTCACATGAAACACATATCTATCTATATTTGGCAAATTTCAATCCTTTATTCAACAAAACCTAAATTAAATTATTAGATTTAGTTACATTTTATTTTGATGCAGCTCCACTATGACCCTTCTACTTGTTTACTATTACTGGTTAGGTTTTCCACTGAGATAGGAGCATCATGTTCATAATTCAAAAGCACTGATTATTTACCACAAGCGCCTGTGCAAACATACAAAAATCATCTATTAGAAGCTAAACAAGAAATAGTAGCAGACAAAAGGACTCCAGAGTAGTTCCTATGGAATCTAGATTTCCTCCTTTGATATTAGATATACTTTATAGATTTAGGCTATCATACTCAATTAGCATATTGTATATAACAGAGTCTAATACTAATGATTAAACTTATCATACATGCTACCTATGTAGCTTTGAATTTACGCGTTGCATATGCAACTTTCCAATTCATATAAATCAGAGGTTTTGCTATTATTATTGTACATTTAACAAGGTAGCAAAGTACTTTACTTTTAGAATAGAAGAAACTTGTTTTGAGAGATTATTTTGCTATTTGTTATGTGAGTTTGCAATTTCTTATGCTTATTCAATTCAAATAGGTAAATTTCTGAAGTCAATCAAACATTTTTTAATGACTGAAATGTAATTGGAAAAATACTAAAGAACTATAAGTGATCAATACACTTATGAACACATGAGACTTGAACTTAATTGTTACTATTAAAAATAATAGCCACACAGAAATGAATTCAAGTCGAAATTGAACGATATGTTAGTTAGATAGCTTAGGTATGAACTTTTCAAACGTGTTTGGGATTATTTACTAAGCTACCGTCAAAATTTGTGGATTGTGTGTAGGGAGCTAAGGTAACACACTGATATTCTTCAGACCCTGGGTTTTCCCCTCAATCGTCACTCTGATACACTGGTTATTTGGTCATGAGTAGTTTTCCTTCTTCCTTCCCTTTTACTGAGTATACAAGGTTTTCTTCCTCCAATAAGCCAGATAGTCAAGTTATATATAAACTTTACAGCTACAGCAATCTAGTAATTAGATAAATTTTGTACTGTGCAGATTGACTGTGTTCTCTCACCTCGTGTTCCTTTGTAAGAGCAGCAGGGAGCACTAACACTGCACACCAAACTGCTGAGGTATGTAAGCAAAGACCTTTTCCCTTTACGCAATGCCTTCAAAGTGTGTAATTCTTATATTCCCAATGTCACAGAGTGTCTTTGTCTTCTCATTTTTTTTTCTGGTATCAAAAAAGAATATTGAGAGAAACAAGGACAAACTTCCTTTGTGTGATGCAATTGTTACAAGAAGATTCAGCTCTGGTTCTCTCATTAACCTTTTAGTATTTTTTGAATGTTGATGTCAACATGTGACTGTTGCCTAGTTTATGAAATCCTCAAAAAAAGTTCCACTACACATTAAGAATGATACTTCTTTGATTCACCTCTGGGAATGAAACTGCTTTACTTTGCTTTGACCTTTTCATTCCAGAAAAATTTCTTACATGCTCTTTTGTTTTGGTCCAATTTATTTCATAAACCATCATATACAGACTTTTAATTTCTTTGTTTAACAGAAATGTGCCACCTTTCTAACTATGACATCATGCTTTGTTATTAGTGAAACATGTAGTTATTTTCATTAAATTGAATTAAAGAATATTGTTTTATAGAATACAAACACAAATCAACCAACATCGATGAACTAGCAACTCACCATTGTAAATAACTTTAACTCAAGAAAGTTCAGGTATTCCTATTTGGGATTAAGGCTTAGTTCCTTTACAAGAAGCATTTATATTGAAAAATGACCCTTATCAATCAAGACAGGAGATGAATTTTATAGCACATGATAGAATCGATAGCCAAAAGTAAAGGAATTCAGAAGAGTGCACAGATAGACAGAAATGAGATGGTTTGGTGAAAGATAAATGTTGAGTAAGAACTTATTGCAGACCACCACAGACTAATAACATTTCATAGAAAGAAAAACAGTACAGCAAATAACATCAAAACTTCCAGCCATTTTTGTGAAATGTAGAATTAACAGAATGTATTAAGATAATATTTAGATTTTGGGTTTTATGGAGGGGACATGTGTAAATGAAATTATTAAGTTAAATGGTTGCAAAATTATAAGCATTGATGCCAGGAAATGCTGGTATGATTATTCCATAAATTTTTAACTGAGAAGAAATTACTACAACTGTATATCAGAAAAATTTTTCCTCACTTATTACATACTTACATATTCTGCTGTAAAGTGCCAAGAAGACCATAATTGTGAATAAATAAAATATGAACAAATTTTGATATTCAGTTGCCACGTTCCTCCTATAATCCATGCATCTTTCCCTCTAATGTATTCAGAATGGCATGTTTACCTAATATTGCACACGTAAACTCACTTCTTATGACAGAATTTTTTATAGCATAAGTTTAGTACATGGGAAAACTGAATTGACTTTACTTCTTTCAAAGAAATGAGCTAAAGTTTACAGATAAACTATGGAAAATTAAAGAGATCTATTTTTAAAACTCTTGATTACATCCTCAGATTATAAAAGAAAAAGAAAAGAAAGAAAAATTTTAAGTCACAAATCTCTCATACCTGCATCAACCAATAAAAATGATTTTTATATTTCTTATCATTAATCTTTCAAACTACTGTTCAACCCAAAAATTATTCTTCCATCTTGTCATGAATCTGTCAAAGGTACTGCTTCCAGCAAAATTGACTTATTTAATTTATGTTTCTTTCCCTGAATCTTGCCAGCCTGTGTTCTCAATTTAAAAAATCAAACCAAATCTATATTCTCTACTTATGAGGTCTTTGGGTCAAACACAAAAAAAAATTGTGATTTTAATTTTGTTATACGTTTTTATAGATAAAGATTTCTAACAAAATAAAAATATTTACACGGACCATGCATATTTTTGTAGAAATAAATGTCTTTATACATTATATGATTTTATTATTACTTATAAACGAGTAACATTTATTCTTGAAATACATCAATAGATGTAAAAATCATTAAATCATTTTATTTTCATTTAATAAAATATTTCCACTATATAAACTTTGTAAAATGTCTTCATTTCACACTTTTCTTTTAATGAGGGGATTGGTTGAAATATCTATGTTTCAAAAAGAGAGGTGAGATGAGATTTCTCTGAATTCTTAGTAGCAAGCAATACATATGACAAAGCACATTCATACAGCAAATGCTTCTTGGTTGGATTAGAGTAACTGGCTCTAAAATCATATATATTATATAACAACTGGACACAATGCTAAAAATAACAATATGGACAACATAAAACAGAATATCTAATTTACCATGACTCGTAGAACATATCCTTAGAGTGGGTAATGACCACTCAGGCTTTAATAAGCAGAAATCCTACCATGAGTCTCTGAAGAGTAACTGGTGTTTGAGTCATTCTAAACCTGCATGGGTTTAAGTCTGAGAGGAGCCCAGTGCTATGGCCTTTTCTATGTACTGCTGGAGTATCAACAAATGAAACATGAAAGAAACAAGAGAGACACAGGGACCAAAAGATTAAGAGATAGTGACATAGACAAAGAAGCAAGGCAGATTGAGATAGAGACAGAGTGACACAGAAAAATGATTCACCATCCCATTATTATCTGTTCCTTCTTTTTATCTTAAAATACAGTATATAATATTCAACTTGAAATGAATGAAAGGCAGAAAAAGAAAAAATAACAATAGTTAGAAATGTAGGAGAAAACATACAGAAACAATTGAAACCATCAAGTTGACAATATGCGAATTAGAGCATAATCCATAACCAAGCAAAACAGATACACTGTTTCACATAGAAATTTCAAAACGCCAACATAAGAGGGGGCAGTATCAATATGGAAAAAGAAGCACACATCTACAAGACTTCTCTCACTATATTACAAAGGCTTCCTTCTTAAGCCTGGTGGATATCTGTTCTTAATAATTTCTGGCATCTAAGGTGTGCTGGTTGGATGAGTGCCTTTGTTATCAGGACAGCACTTTTTCAGGTCTGCTAGACTGTCACTACTATGTGAAGTAGAACACTATTCTATCAAGACCTGGACTATCACAATGAAAGATGTATTCACACCAATACTGGGTGAAATCATTACTGTGAAATTTGGTACCAGTTAATTTCATTTACAAATGTCCTTAGCATAACACTGATTAAATCAAACTGTAATTTGAATAACACTCTATTAATCCTTAATTTCAAAAATATGTCATGAAATTTTTAATGCTGTTGTCATAGTTCTTTTCTTTATTATATAAATGCTCCTCATTTTGGTAGTTTCTATAAGTTCTAATTCTGCAATTTTTCTTGTTATTATTTTAAAAATAATAATTTCTCTTGTTATTATTTTAATTTTCTCCTGTTGATTATTTTAATTTAGTTATTATGCTGTTTGCGGAATTAGTTTGAACTTATTCTGAGTGGCAATTCCTTATGGTATTGTCTGGTAACTAAGAATAAATGTTTTAATACATTTGTGTTAAAAGAAATTCAGAGAGGTAGATATAAACTAGATGGCTCAGCACAGGATAACTTGAAGAGTTAAAAGTTATGGAAATGTCAATAAGGAAAATTAAATCAATATAATTAATGGATGCATCTCTTTACCTTGAAAAGATAAACATCTTCTGTGAAAGAAATAATCTCTAAAATGTGTTGACAACAATTTAATTATTATCCCTGCACATTGTCAAGCACTATTCAAAATAGAAATCAAAATAAAATGAATTATGTAATAGTACTATTTATGAATTATAATTTTTCAGTACATGGATAAAAAGCATTATTTTAGATGTTAAGGTTTTTGGAGCTATTAAGGGTATTGATACTGGCCCTATCTGATTTGTTTTCTCCTATCCTTTGTATTTATAAGGTCTTTTGAGTCAAACAAATAATATTATGTTACAGTCTATTTGACTGTATCTTATCACCTGTTATACAAATCATACCAGTTGCATGAACCATACCCTAAGTAATAGACAATGCCAATCTAAAAAAAAATCACACATAATGGAATTTAATGAATATTTCCTACTTATAAATATTTTCTTTTTATTATCACTCTGAATCATGTGAGCATGAATCTCTTCTTTTCCATTAACTACTAACTACAGAAAATCAGAAATACCAATAGTTCTGTATCTGAAAATGGGGACAAAAATGCCTCCATATAAATGCTCACAGAAAATTAAGAAAGAGATTTATAACTCTTGGACCCAGCCAGTATAAAAGGAACCATATTAAGTTCCACGTTGCCATTGCTCCTTTCTGTATAGCCAGTTTCTCTATCACAAACATTGCGTAGAAAGTCAGGAATTACACAGAGTTAATTTATTTAAATTACCCTAACCCAAATAGATAGAAACTTTTGGCACAGATAATTTATCTTGTGATTTACCTTTATAGAGAAGTCATGTACATCTATCTTCAAATTGGCACAATATTTATACAGATAATGTGTTATATCAATGTAAAATAATGAATTAATAAAAAGAGAATAGCAAAGAAGAAGGGAAGGACAGAGTGAAGAAATTATAGGAAGCAAAATAATTTTGAATGACTCTTCACAATTAATGGCTACATTTAGTTAGGATGAATTGTTTATTCCATACAAGATGAACACGGCAAAGCAATCCATTTTCCCTCAGAGAAGTACAATTTAAACTATATAAAATAAATAAAAATTCTCAAGTTAAATAGTGTTACTATAGCTATAATGTAATTATATGACCAAATGCCAGTTGGGAAAGAAAGGGTTTATTTGGATTACATTTTCAAATCAGTGATAAGTATCAAAGGAAGTCAGGACAGGAACTCAAACAGAACCGAAACCTAGAGATAGAAAGATATAGAGGCAATGGAGGAATGAGGCTTACTGACTTGCTTCTCATGCCTGTTGAGTCATTTTTATTATAGAATCAAGACCACTAGTCCAGGCTTGTCCCCACCCAAAATGAGCTGGATTCTGCCTCATCAATCACTTCAATAATTACAAAAATGCCATACATGCTTGCAGATAGCCAGTCTTATATAGTCATGTTCTCAAATGAAGCTTCTTTCTGATGATTATTATAGTTTCGGCCTAGTTGTTATAAAGCTAGCCAGCACACAGTATTTCAGGATTTTATACAATCAGAAAGAGCAGAAACTGTTTATGTATAGTTATGTTAGAAGAATATGTACAAATGTACATAAATGAAAAGACCACATGTCTCTTAGACAAATTGAAAATAGTGCTAGTAAAACATCTGAAGCTTCATTTGCAATATTAAAAATAATAACTTGCTACAATTTAAACCTTAAAATATTTCCATGATATGGTTTAGAAATTTAAACTTCCAACTTAATAAAGGAAGGAACAATTTTTTTTTTAAAAAAAAAGTTCATGCATTTTACCTAGAAGGCTTGATTGGTGAGGAAGATGGAGAAAGCATGTAATCCTATTTAGTGCCACTTAAGTTATAAGGAACAATGTGCATGTTTTGGAAGAAAACAAAGTCAATGCTAAATGAGCTGTGAATGTAAATGCACATCTGATTTGATTGACACCAACATTTATGATATTTTTCTGTGGGAATATTCCCATGACCCTCATTCTCAGATACCATCATTATACTGCTTAACATAAAGTTCCTGAGCCAAAATTTTGCTTTCTTTAACTCAGCAGCATACAAAGAATGATTATGAAGGCTTCACAACATAATTTTCCTACTTTTTCAAAGCTTCCTACTGAGGAAAGTGTGAAAACTTTTAAAGGTCATTATATAAATATTCTTCAATTACTTGTTTAAATTATACCATTAGTGATGAATACATTTCTCAAGCATTATATAACAGCAAATTTCATCTTGTAATTGCTAATTAGTTCAGTAGTCAAAAGCAGGTAGCTTTTGACTCATGATTCTCTAATTTGCTATGACACATTATATATGTCTACATTCTCACATTTCTATTTTAGCTTCTTTATTTTCTTTATTATAAATCTCTCCTCTCCATATTTCTCATATTCCTTTGTGGGATTAGATCTTTTAGAAAGGTTTGAATTATGATATATTAGAAAGTTAGCTTTATATATTTTTAATTTATGATTGCATTTTCACTATTTAACCCCAAGTGTTGATTTAGAAATAAAAATATACGTCTTTTACAGTTAATCAGTGTTTGTGAATTTTTACATCACTGGTGTTGCTTCTTTTTAGCTCATTTTTTTTTCTAAAAAAAGACAGAATGTTTTTATTTTTGTTGAAAATGATTTTTCTTATTGAATACAATATATTATAATTATAGTTTCTGCTTCCTCTCCTCCCAAATCCCCCCACTCCCTCTATACCACAGACCCCTCATCCTCAATTCAAGGGACAACCATCAAACATGACAAAACAAGATACAATAAGTCTAATTGAAAACCTTTACATCAAAGCTGGACAAGGCAATCTAATAGAAAAAAAAAGTGTCCCAAGAGCAGTCAAAACAGCTGGAAATCTACACCATCCAGTTAATAGTCTCTCAAAAACATCAAGCTAACACCCATGCCATATATACAGGGGAAATGGTGGGACCGTCCCTGGCCCCAGGCTTGCTGCTTTAGTCTCTATGATCTCATATGTACATAGCAACTTGCTTAGTTGAATCAGTGGGCCATCCTTTCCTAGGGTACTCCATAACCTTTGACTCCTACAAACCTGCCTCTTTTTCCTAGGTATTCTCCAAGGTCTGAATCTTGGGATCTGATCTAGTTGTGTAATTTAGACTGTCTCTGCAAAATGTCTGACTGTGGGTCCCTTCACCTACTTAACATAGGAACCCTCTTTGATGATGACCTGGAGGAGAGATGTAGTTAAGAGTACTGACAACTCTTCCAGAGAACCCTGGTTCAATTCTCAACACTCTTATTGCAGCTCATAATTGTCTTAAGTCCAGGACTAGAAAAACTGACACTCTCAAGCAGACATACTTGCAGAAAAAACACCAATGCACATAACATAAAAATAAATAAACCATCGCTATTTTTTATGGGATTCCCTAGGCTTATTTCAAGCTGTCTCCTCAGCCAGACTCGGAGTTTTACAGCCGTTTCATTGGAAAATGTTTCACGTGATCTTAGACATTTGAGAACTTGGTCCTTATGTGGTGATGGAGTTTGGGAAGGTTCGGCGGTGCAGTCACACAGGAAGAAGTATTTCACTGGGAGTGGGCTTTGAGGTAAAAGTCCATTGACACTCTGGAGTCACTTTTTACTTTGTGCTTCTGATTAAGATTTGAGATGAGCTCCTTGCTACCTGCTTTTACTGCCATTCCCAAAATTGTGCATAACTGCTGCTTTCAGCTGTGTTATTCCTACTTGATAGATTATTATCCTTCTGGAAACATAAGCCCAAATACACTATTCAATCTGTAAATTGCTTTTATCATGGTGTTTTATCATAAAAATAGAAATGTAATAAAATTAATTCATCGCCATTTTCTCTTAAAAATTCATTTATATTAATATCTGAATGTATACACTGTCCAGCAATTTTCCTTCTCATCTAAATGGTTCAATTGTTTTAATTTTTAATATATGTATGTATAATTTCTGTGTATTTTACATAGGTGTGTAGTTACATATGTGTACAGATTTTTATTTGCTAATTTTACTTTCTGAAATTTTTATTTTTAGTCTTGATTTTTATTTAGCATTTCTTTAATCTGTGACCTGCTTACCCTATATTCTTTAGCTCTCATAATCATCTGCTCAGGTGTGTAACCAAGCATAACCTCTTACATCAATAATCACTCAAGAAAATGCACCACAGGCTCTAAGGCAGACCGATCTGCAGGAGGCATTTTCTCACTTCCAGACTAATTCTATCTTGTGTCACTTTGATACAAAGCTAGTCAGCACATCATCTTTACATTTTTTTAACAAATAACTGAGGTAGTCATTATATAAATATAAAACACATTTATTATAGTCTCTAGAGTTCAAGACATTGGTACATCTTCTCTTGAATCTTTCTTTTGAGACCATAAAGGACTGAATACATCATGAGGGAATCCCATTCATCTTGATGCTGCTAATGAAGATGAAAAAGAGAGAGGAGGTAGGTAGGTCTATTAACCCTGAAAGGAAGGATGACATAGGATATATCACGACCAAGCTCTCAGCATAAAGAAAATGTATTTGTCCCAGAGGGACAAAGGACCAGAAATAAGAGACAGGGGATAGAAAACTAGGAAAAGGGGGAAAAACGAAAGTTGGAAAAGATGTTAGCCCAGAGGGACAAAGGACTGTCTGTGGGTAGAGAGGAAGCCATGGTCCTTAGGCAAATCTAAGTTGAGAAAAGAAAATGGGAAACCCTATGTTAGCATGAGGTTTAATTCTTGGTTGGACATGTTATTTAAGGTGGTCAAATGCGGACTTTTGATTGCTGGATTTCAATAACTTAATAAGTGGTCCTTAGTGGTCAGCCTCGGGAACAGGAAGTGGCCAGATAAGGAAATAAACCTTGGTGGTTAACTTTAGGACTCTCAACAAACTGTTTAGCAGTTGGAGGGAATGAGGAAGAAGGCAAAAGCAAAATCTGTTGAAATCATATTTGCCATGTTCAGCCCTGTAAAAACCCTCCAATCCCCTTCAAGAACATTCTCTGGTTGTCCTAAATGCTTCCTCTAGGATATATCTCTTAAATGTTTCTACCAAATCTCAATAATTTCAAAAACAAAAAACACAGATTCAAAGTACAGAATTTCTCTTGCATCATCAGCATGCAAAATAACTGTTTCTTCTTATTTCTATTAGCATAGGCTAATTCTTCCAAAGTATGCATCATTTGTCATCTGGCAGTATGTGTTGATTAAGGAATGGAGATGTGAACACTATTTACTCTTTTCAAAACCTCTTATTTTTATCCACAGTCTTCACCTCAAGCTTATGACAGCTTCATTAACACAAAATTTTCCTGAGGAGTTTGGTAAATATCCATTTCCTATTCTCCTATCAGTGAATAGTCTATGCTTTAAAAGCTCCTTAGAATAAGTCATAATCTATTCTTCTGGATATTTTACATAAATTATCAATAATTCATTTGCTTGATTTTTAAATATACTCTATCACTTTGTATTTCAGTTTTTTTATGAATTTAAAAGTTTATGTACCTATGAGTTTTATGGAGTACTTCATAATTTAAGGATAATCTTGTTTCAAGTTAGTTGAATGTGACTTAGTCTATACTTTTCCTTATACAAAGAAAAACTTATTCTATTAAGATGCACCTATTTTTCTAATAAATATTATGATCTTTTAATAGTTGAACAATCTGCTATTTTCATTGCTCTAATTTTTATTAATCTTTTTCATAAAATATTTTTGACCATGTTTTACCCTTCCACTGACTTTTCCACCTCCATCTTCATTGTTTTTGCAAGGTAGAAATGCTGAAAACCAAAAATATTTTAGATTTTCTAATCTTGTTGATATTGTTTAAGAGTCACCCAAACTAACAGCATGCAGAAATCAAAGTAGCACTTATTGGTATAAATTAACATCTACCTTTGATATTGTATTATAAAGGTTACAATTTTTATTGCGCTCAGATCATCCTGCATTTCTTCCTTTGTGGGACTAGTCTCGACAAAAAAAATATCATTTGCCAGGGTAGATCAGTAAAAATTAGTAAAGAATATGAAGATGTGAATAAAAAAAATAAAACAGAAACATAGGATAGACTGGGAGGGAGTCCCACCGAATACTGAAAACTGCCCACCTTTAATTTCCATACACTTTTATACCCCAATACCAAAGCGGGGAGGAGGCAACCAAAGATTTCTTTAACATAATACAAAGGACAACTCCAACAGTTAATTACTTCAACACATCAAGACATCAAGTCATTAGCTTTCTGTTGTTTAGGCAGTGATGCCACCCTTGATTATGTATCCTGAAGCCAGCTGCTCCCCAGGTTAAACCTCTAATTACAGAGGAAGGAGAAGGATGCTTGCATATCCTGACTGTCAGACTGGAGTGGATCTAGTAGTCTGAGCCACCTTAAAAGAAGAAAGTAGGCCCGGTGGTGGTGGCAGTGGTGCATGCCTTAAACCCAGCACTCGGATTTTGATTGGCTTAATTTTCAGCAAATCTGCATGCGGTTTCTTTCATAGTGAGTTCAAATGTGCAGCTTCACTGTGGGATGTAGGATCTTTCTTCTCCCCTCTTCTATAATAATTCCTGAACAGGCCAGACTGGTGGCACACTCCCTGAATGCGAGCACTCAGGAGGAAGAGGTAGATGGAGATCCGTGAGTTTTATTACGCGAACTCTCAAGAATAATTAGAAGAGGCAATATAAGTCAGAGCTCAAGCATTAGGACTGTTGTCAACAGGCATAATGTGATTTCCTGTTATTCGCTTTCACAAGGAATCTATTTATGCACACAATTTTGTGTTGTGTGACTTTATTTCACTGATTAATGGATCATTGGTTATATAATACGTGTATTTTAAAGTTGATTTGATATAGCAAAAATCCCAACTAAAATGCTAAAATGCATGCATAACTTGTCAATTAGATCTCCTTTTCATAATATTTTTGGCAGTCTTTGTCATTGTTAAAGTTTTAAATTCAGGACAGGGCTGATGTTATGAAACAACTTATTACTATTCAGGAAAAATTTTATAAATTGCTAATACCTAACTTGAAGTGTTAGTGAATTTCAACATCTCTGTCCAAGTACTTTGTAATCAGTCAGGTGGATCTGCTTTTTATAAATGTAGCTTTCTGGCCAGTAATATTTTCCAACTTAAAAAATAAATTATTTTTGTGTTGTCCAAGGTTTCTGTCCTGCCTGATCTTGCAGCCATTAAGTCCCAAAGAAATCACACAGAGGTCTACATTAATTACAAACTGATTGACCTAGTATGTCAGGCTTCTTACTAACTCTTATAACTTATATTAGTCTGAAATACTTGTCTGTGGCTTGGTACCTTTTTTGGTGAGGCAGTCACATCTTTCTTGTTCTGTGTCTGGCTTCTTTTCCATCTGGGGGACTCTTCCCAGAATTCTCACTGCCCATCCTCTACTTCCTGCCTGGCTACTGGCTAATCACTGTTTATTTAAAATACAAGTGACAGGGTTCAGACCATTTTTTCCACAGCAATTTTTCAAAGCAAAAAGGTCATAACAAATTTAGATAATACTCATTGAGTTTAAATATGGAAAGCTTTTCATATTTTTTAAACCATGTAGTGTTTGATAACAATAAAAAGACTTGTATAGAAATTTTGCTGTCGCCATAGATCAGTGTCTCACTCAGCCTGTGTCAGGGAAGCTTCCTCATGTAGTATATTGGAATTATTGCAGAGATACATAGTTGGACAAAGAGAAGAAAACAAGAGACCATGGAATACCTAGTCCTAAATATGATGTCTAAATCATATCCCTCCACTCAGGATTGGGAAACTCTGTGGAAGAAGAGCTTGAAAGACCTAATGAGAGTAGAAGACACTCTAGGAACTTGCCTTCCAGACACAACAAAACTGACACACATACAAATTCAGAGACTGCCACAGCAGGCAAAGGGCCTGTACAGGTTCATGCCAGTTAGGCTTGGCGGCACTGAGAAAGGAACTTGGGCATAGGCTCCAATTCTAACCCAGAAGCCATCTCTACCTGACAACAGCTTGCAAAGGGAAACTAACTTTCTCCAATTGAGTTTACTGGGTATCTAAACTACTTGTAAGAGAAGACCTATTATCAGCCTCAGATGGTCAACACAAAACAAACTCAATGCATTTTTGGGGGCCCACTTTTCTTCCTTTCTTTCCTTCCCCCCCCCTTTTTATTTATTCTAGTTGTCTTTTGCTAATCTATTACAATTTGTAATTTTATGTTTTTATGGTGTATGTGTGTGTGTGTGTGTGTTGTTAGTGCTTCTCGTGTTTTTTTTTTTCAGTTATTTTTTTCTGTTTGTTGGTTTTCTTTGCTTTACACTGGTTTGTTTGTTTATTGGTCTGTGTGTTTTATAAAGAGTGAGAAAGAAGGCTTAGAGTTGAATAGGAGGCCAGGTGACAAAAAAAAAAAAAACAAACCTAGAGAAGACTGAGGAAGGGAAAACTTGATCAAATTATACTGTATGAAAAAAAAATTACACTGCTTTGTTATATGAAAGTTTATTTTGATGTTATCAAACATATAGTGTTTTCAAAGTATTGGATCTGGACAAAGAAATGTATCTGGAAGCCTGAGAAAAATAAATCTCTTGATTGACTTGTATTTATTTCTCATCTTTGGAACATTAATCTCTTTAGAATTTGTATTTGTAACTTGTATGAGTTTAGAATATTATTTTCTTAGCTCTGTTGTCAGTTTCTTCAGCTATTAATTAATCAGTCTACATTTGTTTATGCCTTTGTTTATTTTATACTAGTTTTTAAATACACATTGACCTATTTCTGTATACTACAAATTTCTCTCAATTTTATATTCATGCCACAATGTAATAATAATTTATTTATGAGCATGGAATCCCCAAGAGAGGTTTCAGGACTTACACCCCTTTCTCATAACCCACTGTCTAACACTTGGCCTATTTATGACCTCACTTTGTCATTGTTTCCACAATTCTAGAATCTAATTGAACTTATGGAGTTGGACAATCATGAGGGCCAGTGAGCTGATTTTATAGAACAAGTCTTTGGAATAAGTACATTCAGTACATGTGTATTTGCTAAACCAAACTGAAGGACTGAAGAAGAAAATCATCTATTTTTATTATTTTTCAATATTGTAATTGCCGGTGTTGAAGTATCTTGCACCATTCAGTGCTGTGATTCCTCAATCAAACTTTCCTTGATATCCTGTATTTATATGATATAATATCCAAGATGATGATCACTAGAATCTCTGCATCCAATGTTCGTAGTTGCTTGGATGTTATGATATTTTGTGTTAGAATAAGTTGCCATCACAGCTATATTTCTGTGAAGGGTAATGGTTATAGATTTTATTATAATTGATTTTTATATTAGGTTAATTTGTTAAAAAGTCAACCATGTTTAAGCTTAAATTAATTCAATTTTTTGGTACCTATATAAATTTTCCCTTTTAATAATATAAAAATCACAAGAATAAGATCTTATTTTGTAAACATAATTGCTTCATTCATCATATGTTACAATGCTGAAGATTTAATTTAAGAGGTAATATTAAATCATCATTTGTTTATTTGCACATGAATATATAAATCCATCTCCTTTTTTTTCCACACATGGTGAACTTGAGAATTGGAAGTAGAATTATGACTGACTATTGTGAGTTATGCTAGAGATAATTTCCTAACCTAAGGATTGTCCAAGCCTTCCTCAGCTGTTATTGTATTACAATGTCTCATTTGAGGAAGCAATTTTGCTCCAAATATCCTAATACTTTGGTTTAATTTTTTTATTTTTGATAATTTTATTATAATTAAAAAACATTTGCAGCATAACTAAGCCTCATCAGTTATTTTAAAATTTTAATTAACTTATATGAATTTAAATATTTTCAAATATCTAAAATAAATCAATTGCATGAAGAATATTTGAAATGAGGTTTTATAGCATGGCTTCAAACATTTCATATAATGGATCACTCTTTTTTAACTGCTTCTAAATGGTAATTTTTTGGTAAAATAATAAGATGCCAAACATATAAAAATAAATAACCCCTGCAGTGGTAGCACACACCTTTAAATAAAGCATTCAGAAGGCAGAGGAAGGTTGATCTCTGTGAGTTCGAGACCAGCCTTGTCTACAGAGGGAGATCCAGGACAGGTTCCAAAACTACATAGAGAAACCTTGTCTTGAAAAAAATAAACAAACAGACAAACAAATAAATATATTCACATAAAATAACAAAAGATGAAGTATTTAAACTAAAAAAATATTAAACAAAATAACACCCATTTTCTTTGCCTTCAGATTCTATTTATTAATCAGGTTGATTATTCACTATTATATAGTAATTGACAATATTCTTAGTTACAGTCTTTCTATAGGTTTAAAAGATCAACAACAATAGTTCTAAAACGATAAAAAGTCATTTCTTATATGTCATTTTGTTTTAAATATTTTGATTATGTTAATGAGAAGTGACTGAGGGCTTTTCACTATTTAAGCGTGTCCTTATTCTTTTAACCCCTACAATACTTCCCCATTATCAGGTTACAGTTTTTATACTCCTCTGATTATTGTTGTTACATATAAATGCAGAGATATTTATGTACGATAATCTATGTGTTTTGTTGTTTCTATATTCATGGTTTCTGGACTGACTACTCTGTATTGGAAAACTAGTAATGGGTTTATCCTCAAAAGACTCTGATTTCCCCTATCTCATGTGTCAAAAGTTGCCTGTGGTTCTTTGTATAGGCATGGGACCCCAAGAAATTGCCTCCTTTCCATGTTAAAATGTGCATTGATAGGGCCATTGTCCCTATCTCATTTATTTAACAATTTCTAGGATAGATTGCCTCATAACAGTCTTCTTGGCACTTTTGCTTTTGAAATCATTTCATTCTCCCTTCCATATGTTTCTTGAACCCTAGATGTAGGAGCTGTGAATCAGATATATATGGAAAACTAGATATGTTCCCTGTAATTTACTGATCTCTACATGTGTCCAGCAGAGATTTTCTGCTATGCTCTCCATTTACAGAACCTTCTTTGCTGAAGAGTGGTAGGTAAACTTTTTATGAATATAAGAATAAGGTTTGGAAAGGAGTGTGAAATTATGCTGGTCTAGCAATTCGGCGATAGTATATTCTTTTCTAAGATTCAGAGGTCCTAGTCCCAGGAAGATAGCCAGGTTGTCAAACCCAGGCATGATTTCTTTCTTGTTGCTGTTAGACAACTGTTGGTTGCCACCACCAGGTGAGTACCTCTTATTTCAGCCTCTTTGTATCTTTCTACTGGAATTACTGAGGTTCATAGTTGTTGCAGCTGAGTGGGTTTATTTAACTGATTTTCTCTCTAGGTAGCTTGTATAGTAATTATTGGTACAATGGAGGCTAGATTAAAGAAACATCTTGGTACCAAATGATTTTATTTCAACAGAAATGTTACAAAGAAGAAAGAGAAATAAAATATTGAGTGGAGTCAAGATATTCTAAGTTCATGTTGTTGTTTTTTTTTTTTCTCCTCACTATGTATGATTGATTTTTGTGAAATCTTTCTTGGCACTTCTCTCCTTTTCTTCCTTAAGACCTTGCAAAGTTTCAGGCTGTTATAAAATTCCTTTTCCACTCATCAATCTGTATTCCTTGCTTTTTGTTTGTGAAGAGGTTTTAGAAAATTTGCCAGAGATAAAAATGTGCTGTAGGCACAGTTTCCACTTACACGAGCTTGAAGCTACTTCAATATTCTCTTATGATTCCATGAAATGAAAGTCTGCCAGGAATGTACGTCCATTTATCTGTAAGGTTTCATTCAGTCCAGTTATGTAGGATTCAGGCAGCTGTCAGTTTACAGAAGCTTCTCTGGATGGTTTAGATATCACAATATTCAGAAAAGAGAGCAAGATGAAGTTAGATTTAACAAACCAATGACCAAAATGGATTTTTAGCAAGAATAATAGTTTTATTTTAAAGAGAGCTTATTTCTCTTGCTGCCGACAGTTTGCTTAAGAAATAAAGAGACAGAAATTAAAATTGTTTTAAATATACCTCTGGCTGTCTCAGCATTTGAGTAGCCTATATGACTTTAAGTAGGATTTTTAAATTAAAACAAAGATATCCTTAGCAAATGATGCACTTTTTCTCAAGTAATCAAGTTTTTTTTATCTGAAATTGTTGTCCAGGTAAATATTCTTTATGACCAGGTATGCAAGCTACATAATATATTTTTAGTAAGGCAGATGACTTGATTTGAGGTACAGTTAGATCAAAAACAGACCTGTAACTCATCTAATTTTATAAGAAAGTTTTTCTTTTAATTTTTCCAAAAATCATGGAGAAAATCATTTACATTACTCTTCTTATGGTAACAGTTAACACTGTTATATTTACTGTAAGTCTGGCATTTTATACAGGCTATGGTATGTAAATTTTGTTTAATGCTGTAAGTACATCCAGAAATTCAAAACATTAAAGAGCAAATTGAGATAATATCTTCTGATATGGCACAATAAGAGACAGATTGAATTTTAGATTATATTTACTATGCATTTAATCAATATAAGTATATATCATTCTGTTCTGAAGAATTCAATTTAAATAATTTGAATTTAATATCAGTGTAATTTTTTTTCTATTCTCTTGTGGTATTTGCATGACCAATCAGTGCCAGGAATTTAATAAAGCAGAATATCCTGGAAATCCTATGAGAAAAAAAAATTCCAATGAAAATCATCAAAAGCAAACATGCATGTCATATTGTCATTTTGAATGAAGTAAAAATTCTCAAAAAGCGTATTATCTTCTTGAATATATTATTTAGGAATAATCAATATTTTGATCAATAAATGGAAAATTAAATACATTATGATTGAAGCATATGACTCATAGGAAATCATTATCTGATTGCTCTGTTCTCCAACATATATCATGACAATGCTTCTTGTAGAGGCATAGGAATAATATCCAAAGTTTTTCTTCTACTTATTTATACTTCATTAAGCTCACAGCCCCAATTCTAACAATCTCTTCTGATGTATGATGAAATGCTAGTTTTAATAATGAAATCTACAATTCTTCTATACCTGTGGTTCTTAGGCTTCCCAATGCTGTGACTCTTTAATACAGTTCTTCAGGTTGGGGTGATCCCCAATCATAAAATTGTTTTCATAACCACCTCATAACAGCAATTTTGTTATTATAATGAATCATAATGTGAATATCTGATTGCAGGGTATTTGATGTTTGACTGCTGTAAAAGGCTAGTTTAACCCCCAAAAGGTTTCTAACCCCTAGATTGAGAACAGCTATTCTAGAAGACAGTGATTTGATTAAACTGAATGTCTTTGAGGATTTTCTCTCTTCTCTCTCTCTCTCTCTCCCCCTCTCTGTCTCTCTCTCTCATCATTTATTTGTTACATAAAAGGGACATAAATTTATTCATAACCTATTTTGCTACTTACCCTTTAAGTTTTTGGACATGGCCACCATCAGTAAACATGCATTATACCCTATAAAACTGTGCAACTGTGTGTGACATGTAAAGGGAATTAATCAGAAAAACAAATTGAGGCAAGTAACCCTCTAAAATTCAGTCTAATTGATTATAGTGCACTTATTGAATTGTTTTACATATATATCTACTGGCTAGGAAATGTAGGCAGCGTATGAGAAATAACATTGTCTTATGTGTTGAGATGAACGCTTGTTGGTTACCAGCTGCTGTTAGACCCAAAATAACCATACAAAAACCATATTATTTAAACACCGCTTGGCCTATCGCTAGCTTTTTATTGGCTAACTCTTAAATATTAATTTAACCAATTTTTATTAATCTTTGTATCACCACAGGTCATGACCTACCAGTAAAGATTTTGGCATAGCTATTTCCAGGAGCTCCATGGCTCCTACTCCCCCAAATTTCTCCCAGCACTCAGTTTAGTTTTTTATACCTACCTAAGTTCTGTTCTGCTATAGGTCTAAAGCAGTTTCTTTATTCATTAATGGTAATCACAGCATACAGAGAGGGACACCTCCATTACCTCCCCTTTTCTGTTTAAATAAAAAAGGTTTTAACTTTGACATAAGAAAATTATATAAAAACAGTTATCAAGGAAGAATTGCAGATATAATGTTTATATCTACTTTATCTTTTAGTATAAATAAGTAAAATTATAATTATAACTGTTCTTCAATTATATCAAAGATTCGAGATGGATATAATATTATCTAAGTTAACAGTAAGTTCATTATAAGCAACTTCTAAAACTTGAATTGACAAAGACATCCTCGGGTTCCTGTACAGTCACCAAAAGTTCTTCGGTACCATTGGGGCATCCAACCTTTCGTCCACAGGCCCATAGTACTCATCAGGCTTTTCCATTAAGCAGGAAATATTTTTTTAAGTCTTTCTTCTTTTTCTTTATTTTTTTTATTTTTTTTCCTTTTTTTATAGAGAAAAAAAAATTTCGGCCTCCTCCCAGCCTCCCACTCCTCCCCCCCTCCCTCCACTCCTCTCCCCTTCCCCCCACTCCTCTCCCCCCTCCCCCCACTCCTCTCTCCCTCCCTGTCAAGTCTGAAGAGCAGTCAGGGTTCCCTGCCCTGTGGAAAGTCCAAGTTCTCCCCCATCTGTCCTGGTCTAGGAAGGTGAACATCCAAACTGGCTAGGCTCCCACAAAGCCAGAACATGAAGTAGGATCAAAACCCAGTGCCATTGTCCTTGGCTTCTCATCAGCCCTCATTGTCCGCCATATTCAGAGAGTCCGGTTTTATCCCCTGCTTTTTCAGTCACAGTCCAGCTGGCCTTGGTGAGCTCCCAATAGATCCGCCCCACTGTCTCCGTAAAGTGAGAAGGGTAGGATGGGGAGAACTTGGGGCAACGGGATGATTGGGATAAAGGAAGGTTGGATAGGGGAGCAGGGAAGCACATATCTTAATTAAGGGAGCCATCTTAGGGTTGGGAAGAGACTTGGACCTAGAGGGGCTTCCAGGTGCCCAAGGCGAGGTGCCCAGTTAGTTCCTTGGGCAGCTGAGGATAGGGAACCTGAAATGATCCTATCCTAATAGCCATACTGATGAATATTTTGCATATCACCATAGAACCTTCATCTGGCGATGGATGGAGATATAGAAAGAGACCCACACTGGAGCCCTGGACTGAGCTCCCAAAGTGCCAATGAGGAACAGAAGGAGGGAGAAGATGAGTAAGCAGGAAATTTTAAAGACAGTTCCATCTATATTTGTCAGTCGCTATTTTCTGTGTCATGTAGAACTTTCATGAAGCAGGAACCCCGAAGGATCATCTCAACTGTAGGCAAGTTAGCAGTCATTTCTGTGTGGGTCCTGCATGTCCAATTTATCAAGCAGTCCAGGCAAGAATAGTTTCTTGCCCAGATGGCTAACCAACTCCATAAGGAGCCTCTTGAGTATTCATCTTCCTCTTGAAGTAGATTGGAGCTGCCAGGAGCAGATGTGTCTAATTGTCATGATAATTAATAAGTTTTAGACATTTAAAATGCCATATTCTGCAGGCATTGATAGGTTTGAAGGATGTCTATCTATATAAAATATATCTCTGTACAACTAGAAAATCTAACAAAAATGTCTACAAACTTGCCTCCTATAGATGATTCTCTATTAACCTATATTTTTAATTATACATTACATTTTTAAATGAGCTGTACACACAATATCTTAATCAAGAGCAGAAATATATGTATAATGACATCAATCTTAAATTTCTATCAGTAGAGCAAGATTCATACCAATGCAAAATTTTATAGCATATCCCCATTTAAATGAAAACACTTGTAAACAATATTTGGGAATATGGGGGCATAGTTATTCTCCAAAGTGCTTCCGGCTGTTTATTGGGTGAAATAATTTCTTGAGGGGTGCTCAAGATAACCTTCAGGAGGTCGAGGTCCATCAACCCATATTAGTCTGGAAGCAATCAACAGGTCCTCATCCTCTGTGGAAACTGAAGAACCTCTGTTACAAAGCAACATATCCTTAGACCCATATTTTGAATTTAAGATAATATATATATATATATATATATATATATATATATATATATATATCTTAGCTTAACAGTTCCAAGAATCAAATGTCTCTCTGCAGTCAAAAAGTTCAAAGAAAACACAATAGTATAGATAAACCAGACTCTCTGTGTATATTCCACTTTACGTGGCTTATTTGTTTTACTCCTTTTAATCTATGCCTGTCTGTACTCTGTGTCTTTTATTTTTTATGTTTTAATTTTTTATAAACTACTTATTTACTTTTATAACTCTCTATATTCTTTTTGTTTTCTCTCCCAAGCCTACGTAAATTTATCCAACACTGTGACCCATTTAAAGGTCTTTTACGTCTAAATCTGTCCTATTGTGTATCTGTAATTATTTACTGTCTAAAAGAGCTTCTTGAAATATTAAGTGCTCTTTAAAAATTTAGTGGCACCATTGCTAAAGGAAATATAGTACTTCCTGCTTGCCTCACCCATTCTGTTATGGCAGAGCTACTCACTGCCTCCGAGAGCCATGCACAGTGCCCCATCACTAGGCATACAACTGGTCCATGTTCCACCAAGCAAGCTGGAGCACATTGCTCACAAACTCCACTAAAATGCTTGGTCTCCTGAAAGAGCCAGAGGTCATGCTGGCAACATGGCCCAGAAATACAGCATTTCAAAAATGGCCACAGTTTTTTTTTTTTTTAATTTTCTGCCACTAAATCAGGAAAACATCTTTTAAGGAAGCCACAGCATGCTGCCAGAAAGAAAAACCCATACAGATGTGACTCAACTTTGTTTTTTAGTGTCTAGAATTTTGTTTAAGCCCTCTCATGCTTTCCATGGATTTAGTCCACCAAATTGGTGCCAATTTGTTGTGAGAGGACCACTTGTTGGTTCCCAGATGCTTAAAGTCAAAATAATCACACAAAACCATATCATTTAAATCGCTGTTTGGCCCATTAGCTATTGCTTCTTATTGGCCAACTCTTACATGTTAATTTAACCCCTTTTTTATTAATCTGTGTATCACTACAAGGTCATGTCCTATCAGCACAGTTTTGGCATCCTGTCTCCCTCCTGCAGCTCCATGGCTTCTCTCTGATTCTTCCCTTCTTTCTCCCAGCATTCAGTTTAGTTTTCCCCACTCACCTAAGTTCTGCCCTGCTATAGATCTAAAGCAATTTTTATTCATTAATGCTAATCACAGTATACAGAGAGGACTCCCACTTCATCTTTAGAAAGACATTTTCTTTATAATAAGTTATCAAACAAAAATATATTAAAAGATTAGAAGGTAAGATTAATTTACATAGTAATTCATGAAGGTGCAATAAAATGAATCCTTAACTACCATAAAGAGATAAGTAATGCAATTAATTAGATCAATTGAGCCGATCATTTGTGTTTGGAGGAATTTTAAAAATTAGATAGTTTGATAGTGAACATTCTTCAGAATAACAGAATCAATAAATTCAAGAAGTGTGGCACTCATTAGGACCTTGGGAGCTAAGTCCAGTGCTCCAGTGTGGATCTCTGTCTCTATCTCCATCCATCACCAGATGAAGGTTCTATGATGATATGCAAGATATTCGTCAGTATTGCTATAGGATAGGGTCATTTCAGGTTCCCTATCCCCAGCTGCCCAAGGAATTAACTGGGGGCCTCGGGTTGGGCACATGGGAGCCACTCTAGGTTCAAGTCTCTTGCCAACCCTAAGGTGGTTCCCTTAACTAAGAATTGTGCCTCCATGCTCCCCTATCCAACCTTCCGTTATCCCAGTCCTCATTTTATCCCCAAGTTCCCCCTTCCTCCCCTTCTCCCTTTTCTCTTCCCATCTCCCCTTACCCCCATCCCACCTCACCCCCAAGATCTCAATTTTCTCCCCGGCAACTTTGTCTACTTCCCATAGCCAAGAGGATAACTATATGTTTTTCCTTTGGTTCACCTTCTTACTTAGGTTCTTTAGGATCACCAATTGTAGGCTCCGTGTCCCTTATTTATGGCTAGAAACCAATTATGAGTGAGTACATCCCATATTCATCTTTTTGGGTCTGGGTTACCTCACTCAGGATAGTGTTTTCTATTTCCATCCATTTGCATGCAAAATTCGAGAAGTCATTGTTTTTTTACCGCAGCATAGTACTCTAATGTGTAGATATTCCACACTTTCTTCATCCATTCTTCCATTGAAGGGCATCTAGGTTGTTTCCAGGTTCTGGCTATTACAAATAATACTGCTATGAACATAGTTGAACAAATGCTTTTGTCATATGATAGGGCATCTCTTGGGTATATTCCCAAGAGTGGTATTGCTGGGTCCAGGGGTAGGTTGATCCCGAATTTCCTTAGAAACTGAAACACTGATTTCCAAAATGGTTGCACAAGATTGTATTCCCACCAGCAATGGAGGAGTGTACCCCTTCCTCCACAGCCTCTCCAGCAAAGGAGCAGAAGGAGGGAGAACATGAGCAAAGAAGTCGGGACCACGAGGGGTGCACCCACCCACTGAGACAGTGGGGCTAATCTATTGGGAGCTCACCAAGGCCAGCTGGACTGTGACTGAAAAAGCATGGGATAAAACTGGACTCTCTGAACATGGCGAACAATGAGAGCTGATGAGACGCCAAGGACAGTGGCAAGGGGTTTTGATCCTATGCAGTGTGTTGGCTTTGTGGGAGCCTAGCCAGTTTGGATATTCCCCTTCCTAGATATGGACGGAGGGGGGAGGACCTAGGACTTACCACAGGGCAGGGAACCCTGACTGCTCTTTGGACAGGAGAGGGAGGGGGAAAGGAGTGGGGGGAGGGGGAGAAGAGTGGGAGGAGGGGGAGAAGAGTGGGAGGAGGGGGAGAAGGGTGGGAGGAGGGGGAGGGAAATGGGAGGCTGGGAGGAGGTGGAAACTTGTTTTTTTTTCTCATTTTCTCAATAAAAAAATAAATAAATAAAAAAAGAAGTGTGGCACTCATATACACAAATTTTATATGCTTGAAGCTATCAAAGTTGTTCATCCATGCACTTTGCCAGGAGCTTGGTTAAGCTATAAAAAAGAGTTGAACTGTCAGAGAAACCAGTTAAAGCAAGCTTAAAATGAAGGAGATACTCTCTCCATTATTATTTATTTTTTTGAAATATCCTAAGTCTGAAACTAAAGCAAAAGAATTTTATTGTATGGTTTTTAAAAAGAGAGAAGAAAGAACATAGATTTGGGAGGTTGGGACATGGGATAATCTTGGAGATGTTGGTTTGGTGAAACCATGATAATTATATATCATTTGAAAATAAAATTTATTTTCAACAAAAATATTTGAAACATTTTTTATATGTATTATATAATTATAAATTATAAATATATATTAATAGACCTTTTCCAAAAGATTTGACTTTTTCTCATTCAAGGTTTATATTTTTCATTTAATGCTCCTTAAAAATTTTTATATTTAATTTATAAAATATTTTTAGTTAAATACTTTGAGATAATAATTAAGCAAATTTCCCTTCTCTTTGCACTCTATTTACCTTCCCAAATATACATTTCTGTTTCTCTTTCAAAATTGCAGCTTTTTTCTTAATCATTGTCACAATTTGTGTATATATGTGTGTGTGTCTGTGTGTTAACTCCTAAACACATAATTATAATCTATTAAGTTTATATATACAGTGTTATTTGTATATTTATGTTTTAGTTCTGATAATTTAGTATTGATAACCAACTCCTTTGAGATTTTCATGTAAAGTATTCTGATCATATTTACCCACCTCTTTTTTTTTAATGCCCTTAGATCAGCCTCCCACTTCCTTACCTTACCAACTCTATGTCCTTTCCTAAAGGTTTACTTGACTGGCCTCAAACTACAGATCCACCTGCCTCTGCCTCCTTTAGCAAATCCTACCAGCCTGAGCCACCAGAACCGGAACGGAGTGGAGGGTTAGAGGGGGAGGGGATTGGGGGGAGAGGGCGATGTGTGGGAGGAGGGGGAGGGAAATGAGAAACACCCTCTACTTCTGATTTTTGCATTCTTTTCATCCATACCTCCCAGAAGTACCTGAGCCTGTATAAGCGGTATGATATAATTGTACTGTTTGTGTCACAATACTTCTTTGTCATTTATTTTTGGGGCTTTGACTAGTTGTGAGCTTCTATGTTAACCACCTTATACTTCGCAAATAAAATTTTGTTGTTACTGTCTGAGAGGTACAATAAATTGGTAGAGTTATAGATTTAGAGGGTATTCAATACCCTATTTTCCAAAAATATTTTGGTAGGCTCAGACATGTGTTCTGTAAGTACTAAAAATATGCAGTCTTAAACATATCTATAATACCAATAATATTGTGTGTAGTAATTGGAGTGGCAGGGCCGCGTCCCCAGCACCCCAGCCGCCTGCTAGCTTATGCCCCGAAATAATTACACAGACACTGTATTCTTTTAAACACTACTTGGCCCATTAGCTCTAACCCTTACTGGCTAATTCTGATATCCCGATCAACCCATCTCTAATAAACTGTGTAGCACTGGTCTTACCAGGAAAGATTTGACATGTCTGACCTGGCAGCTTGCTTCATTACGTGCGTCTGCCCGGGAGAGCCGAGTGTGGCCTGTGCTCCAGAGAGCAGAGCTGTCTAGTCTGAGCTCACTTCCTCTTCCTCGCAGCATTCTGTTCTGTTTACTCCACCCACATATGTTCTAACCAATAAAATGGGCCAAGGCAGTTTCTTTATTTTTTTAACCAATTACCTTCCTCCATCAATTGTGCATTTGTACTTTCAAAAGAAAGAAATTATCTATCCCAATTGAATACATGCCTCTATTGTACCTGCGAATGACATTATTGAAGTTCACAGAGTTTACAGCTTGTTAAGACTGCTGATCACATTTCTCTCCCACAACATTGAGAGCATCTTTTACTATCAGGAGAGGAAAGCACCATGGAAGAAGATTCCAAGGCAGTACTTTGTTTTGTCTTGTGATAAATGTGTGTGGTGTCTTGAGCAATACAGAATCTTGGCCTCATATTCCAGTGTGCAACCAGTGGCAATAACATGTTTTATGAATCCCATCACTTTCGCTAATGAATTTAGAGGAAACATCCCACAATTTATAGTGGCTTTTGTTTAATTGTTGTACTTTAGTTATTTTTATTTTCCTTACCCTCTTAAGTGGGATCCTTGTCGAAGTTGGTCTCTGACAATAGAGAATTTTGTAAATATGAACCTTCTAAGAGATGATCCTTGAAATTGATATCAGCCAGTTACCAAGCTGTGTTTTAGTTGTTTTATAAACATTACCAATACTTTACATGTGAATGAACATAATTTACTATGGTAAGCAGGATTTTTATAATGGCTTCCATGATTCCTTAACAATGATGTATAAACTGTTATATAGTTCTTACCCCTTAATGTCTGATAGAACTTAAGCATATGGAAAGATGTCACTTTTATTATTTGGTATCAGTTGGTTTTAATTCAAAGGAATAATTATATAACCTTAATCCACTCAAGCAAGTGTCATAAAAAAGACTAAGTCAGTCTTTTATGAATTTAAGAGAATCTATGTCAGAAATATATAGACATGTGAGATTCTGTTGACCTTGAGGGTCAGTGATAAATCTTTCCCTCAAAATCAAGGAGTATGTCAGGTAATGAACAATATATGAGATACACCTCTGACACCCATATATATGAAAACATGGGAGTATGTATTCACATATGCATAAACATTTGCATGAATGCATACAGAATAATAGATACAACAAACAGCCCACATTTCTTAATATAACACATGCATGTGTGTGTGTGTGTGTGTGTGTGTGTGTGTGTGTGTGTTGTTATAAACCAAGTCTTTTGTAACACAGTGAAAACACAGATGCAAGTTTTCAAATAGGTGAGCTTGAAATGTGAACTTTCATGTGCTCATTTTAAGAGCGTAATTTGCCTAACCAGTATTTCTTCATTTTTTCTGACATATTCTATTTCTAAGACATTGTGTTTTAAGTCTATTTTATGATTAGATTGAGTCAAAAAACAATATGCAAAATTGTAGGGCATGTTTCTTCAGAAAATGGAATGTGAACCAATAAATAAAAAATAGAGCTATAAAATTATTTTCAATACTAAAACTGGAAGACATTTCTTAAAGATTTATTTGCTGGAAAATTCACAGAATAGTGTTACCTTAGCAACTCATGACACAGAAATTAAGCTGTCAAAATCTCGATCATTCAAAAGGGTTCACTGACCTTCATGTCAACACAGCAGATGAAAAAGAGCTGCAGTGATGTACTTTGCCAGGTTTTTGAACTTTAATAAACAAGCCAAGCTGTTTATGAATTCTCCAAAATAGACAAGTGGAGAATAGAACAGTATCTGTGAGTGCCAAAATGGATTTGCAGGTAGTTTGGCAATTCACACATTGCCAAAGAAATCTTCATGTACCAACTCTTTCATAATGCAGAATACTAAATGTATCCCAAATAGCAAAGCAGAGACAGAGCCTTGCACTTGTCAACACTTGTTGCTTCACCACATTATTTATCATTGGGAAGAAATCCATTAAGTCAGCCCTGCCTTTAACAAAATTATGGGATGTCTCTGGGGAAGGGCTTAAGGAAAGACTACCAGGCGATTCATAGGTGTCTAATATACATATTCTGTTGCTTTTTTTTATTTTCTTGATAAAAAGTAAAACTAAACAAAATTTAAAATATTGTACTTTATCACTACAACTCTAAATCAGTAGCACATGAAAGGACTTTGTGAACAAGAGAATGATAACACAGGTATTAAGCTTAAAAAATAGTATACAGGAACTCATGAAGCTAAATTGCTTCTATACACCAAAGTACACCATCACACAAACAAGTGATAAAAAAAAACTTTACTAATTATATGTTTAACAGAGGTATATTATCTACCATATAAAGAAAAATAGCAATAATGTCAAAAAAGTCAGATAA
Organism: Microtus oregoni; assembly: GCF_018167655.1. NCBI lineage: Eukaryota > Metazoa > Chordata > Mammalia > Rodentia > Cricetidae > Microtus > Microtus oregoni. The sequence continues at coordinate 36,225,860 of NW_024543080.1, read as the reverse complement.
CTCAATATAAAAAATGCAGTTTAGAACTAGAGAGATAAATAAAGCAATAAACAAATATCCTGAGTGATTTAGTAAAAGCCCTCAAAGCCAAATAATGCATTTTCTGTATTATATGCCAATGTTATCTTTTAAGCTTTAGAAATGTGTATATCAAGTTGGAAAACCAGAGAGGTTAAACAACTAGTAAATGATGAAGGAGGAGAGGATCTTCCAAGAATGTGGAAATAGTTTATAGTGTATATAGTGATAAAGGGGAAACTAGAAAGGGTGGATTAAGTGGAAATGCTGATGGTGGAAATATGAGAAGGACAGCTAACACTGAAGGCCTTTTGACAAGCCTTACAGAAACCTACTACTGTAGTAGCTTACTAAAATATATACATATGTGAAAGAAATTTAAATGTATAAACTATATATATCTTGTAAACACCAAGTAAGACTTCCAGTGTCAGGAATAGATTGAATCTTGTCAAGTTGTTTGTCAATGGCCAATAATATAATCAAAATAAATTGCATATTTTAAGTAAAAAAATAATAAGATTTATGAAATTATTCCAGTTTATATATTTTTGGTATGTTCATTGGAATGGGTCAATTTGCCTTATGAATCAGGTTCTAGAAATTCATTATGCAATAAACACAGTATCCTCTAGATTACATTATTCATTCAAGCAGATTTTGGTTTCTATGTTAGTCTGTGCTACATCTAGAAAGCCTGAGCTACATAGAATAGGAGACCTTGTCTCAAAAGAAGGAGCCTTCTCCCTGGGGGGAAATCTTTTTCAAGAATTGGAGGTTAAAGATATGAGGCAGGGTTAGAAAGGGAGAATGATAACCTAACACAGTTAGGAATATTAATGCTACTTCTGGAAAAAGTAAGCATCCTCCATGAACTCATATGTTATGTCCTACTGTTTTCTTGATCTGGTTCCCTAATTAAGTCTGTTAATAGGTGTCCTTACCCATGAAAGAAAAAAAAAAAAAGACTGCTGATGTCTATGTTGATTTAGCCTTCTGTGGAAAAAAAATTCTCAAATGATTACATTCCAAGATGAGAACAATCTGATCTGAAGTTAAAAAAGAAAATAAGAGGGCCACAAGGTTTAGAACAAGAAGCTTGTTTTATCTAATATACTTACCAGAAATTTTCAGTACCCAATGAAAAGTGTTTTTAGAAAGTGAAGCCATTCAATCCTTGGATTATTTGTTATATATAACTCATATATTAATAGCAGAAGTTATCTTAAGAAAGATAGTGGGACAGCAATAGCATATTGTCCCGTCATGCAATGCCCCAACCATTGTTTTTAAGACAGTGTAGAGAAAATCCAATTAAGGTTTTTCGTTAATTACAGTTGTATTGCAACAGGAATATCATCTGCATATAAATTTCAGGACTCACTGAATTACTGATATGCTTTGATCTTTTATTTATATATAATAATAAATAAGAGGAAGTATGAATATAATAGTTATAAAGAAATATATCAATTTGACAATGGTAGGGAACATGTGAGGGATTTGATGGATGGTTGCTGGGAGTGGCCAGTTGTAGGAAAAGGAGGAAAAAAATGACCTAACTCTATTTAAAATGGCAAATTAACAATAAATGTAATGCATTGCACACTTAGAATACATACAATTTTTGTCATTTAAAAGTCATTATTCAAGATAAGATAATGTGATTCTTGCATAAAAAAGCTTTTCCACCATTCTACAAAAGGGAAATACATGTATTTACTGCCAACTCATCCTTAGCAATCTTGCCAAGACCACATACTGGGAAAAGCATTGTCTCTGCTAGAAATTATTTTGGGGAAATTAAATAGTCTATAGAGAAGAATGAAATTAGGCCTCTATCTAAAAATGTATATGAGAGTCAATTCAAGATGGAAATACATCAAACATAAAAAGACAAAGATGGATGTGGCATGATTTTACTTTGATGCAGTATATTAAACAGTCAAACTCAACCGAGGGTAGAGTGATTTGCTGGGTCTGGGATTGGAGGAAATTAAATTGTGAGTAAGGTGATACAGGTTTTAGCTTTTTAGGATGAATAATACCAACAGATCAAGTTTACAGTATATTTTCCTTAATAACATAATGTTGTACATTGAATTTCCTAAGAGAGATGGTATGACATGTTCCTACTGCATATAAGACGAAGAATTTTAAGGATGGGTGTTAGAGAGGGTTATACAATAGTTGTCACAAAGGTGGAAAGGAAATATTGACTGTGGACATATATAAGGAGGGAAGAAGAGCAGAGAAATGTACTGTGTGAAGTCTTACAACTGGTGGTTACCCACCCACTGGGGTGTGGCCTCTTATACTATATATGCCAGCATCCAGCCTCTTTTCAGGCCTTTGTCCTGGTTGTGGATTTCGGTTTCTGATCTCCGTTCCAGCAGAGGATTCTGATTTATGTTTACCCCTGAATAAATAACCATCCATTTCTCAATTCTGAGCTAGTGTGGGATTTCTTTTAAGCATCCTTCTTCATTTGGTACCCATGTGGATTTGGACTCCATGCCTACTGGATGGACAGCCTAACAGCCTAGCCATTTCACAACCCAGACATTCTCCGAAACCTGCCAACTTGGCTTGCTTTTACCTAAGTGGTTTTTTTTTTTTTGTTTGTAGAATCCCCACCACAACAGAGCTTACTGTGTTGGGCAACTTGGAAATTTCCCAAGCACATGTACAACTGCTGCATTCCCTGGGGCTGTTCCTTGCTGCTTGGTGACTTGTGCAGCTTCCGTTTTTTGCTCCCTGCCTGTGAGTTCTCGGTTTCTTGCTCCATGTATGGAATTGATTTAATTGCTTTTAATTTGTCAAGCAAAGCATGTTTCTCAGTATTTAAACAGTACCAAGGAGGAAACTAAAGCAGCCCAGGACCATTCCTGATGTCACTGGTTGACTTGCTTCTAGTTGCAAATCTGCAACCACGACATCTGCTAGACAATAAAGATTGCAGTTTACTGGATCACATAACAGGTAATTAATAAATCAATAAGGCACACTTCATTAATATTGCAACTTTTAGTAATTTTTTTGCTAATATTATAGATTATATTATGTGAGGCTTATATGGCTATAGTGATACTTCAATTTATTGGGTATTGGGATTCATTTTTCTTCTTCATATTCTATCATTAAGAATTAATATGGCACTGTTAGGAATGATACAATCATTACAAACTAGTAATGAACAGCTAGCTGACAGAATTAATACCATCAAAAATCACAAGTTGTCTGAAAATATTAATACCATTAAAAAGGATAGCATTAATTTTATAGACAAAATTGAATCCATATCTAAGGGTACTAAGAAGTTATCTCAGAGAATTCTGTTGAATTTGATAATCAAAATTTGTTAAAATGTTATAAGTTAGCAGAAAGACTGTCTCTCCAGGATGGCAATCTGTACTCTATTCAAGTAATATCCAAGGATGAGATGTTATCTTTAAAGAAGAAACTTCAGGCATTGGAATCATATGTGCAGAATGAGAACTAGAGGCTATATGCCTCAATATCACTAGAAATATATACAGGCCAGAATATTCAAGCTTTACAAAAGAGAATAATAAAAAGATTTGAAATAATTGAGGAAATTATTGAAGTTGATGAAAAGGAAACCATTCTATTTCAATTAAAACAAAGTTACATCACTTCTCACTTACTTCTGCTCCCTCCAACCCTTCTTATGTATCACCATTTAATTCTTTCCATGCCATCTGTCTTTCCATATTAAGTGTATATCCTATTTTTCTTTAATTATTGTGGTTTGTACACACATACTTTCACACACACACACACGCACACACACACACACACACAAATGGCACTATTAATAGTCATATTAATGCAGAAGGGAAATTTGGTCTGGATCCCACCCATAGACAAAAAAAAATACAGACAGCTAATTTCTGAGAAAAGGAGAATTAAAAATAAGTCTATCTGAATTGATGGGTCCTATAAATTGGTTATCCAATGAACAGTGATTAGCTTTGAACACATTCATATAAGCAACACTTAAACATTAATCAAGGTTATTGGTGTGTGGATTTTTTTTTTCTGAGAGTGCAGTGCCACTGAAAGCCAAAAAATTGTGTTGATTCCCTGGCTCTGTATTTACAGACTACTGTGAGCTGCTTCATATGGGTGCTTGGAGCTTCGCTTAGGTCCCCTGAAAGTGTAGACAGCTTTCTTAGTTGCTGGGCCATCTTTCTGGTCTCAGACTTTTTTAAAAAATTGATTCTTTGGGAATTTCACATTAGTCACCCCATTCTGCTTATTTCCCAGTCCCTCTGTGTGTGCTGCTCACTCTTGTAGAACCTCCCAAAGGAAAATTTAAAAATAATAAAAATAGTATAATATATAATAAATAATAATAATTAATAAAGGAAAAATACTTTACTTCTTCATCTTTTCTCCCTCCACATTGCATCTTCATCTTGGTGACATTAGGAGCTGTTGTATGTCATGCAGTATACCATTTTGTCCAAATAGTATAACTTGCAAATATTCATTGTGTAATGCGATGTTTGTCAGATTCAAGGCCTCTGAATTTGGTACACGATCAAAATTGGACTCTGCTGACATTCCTTTCCAATATCCGCTGTTTGCCCACCCAGAGCCATGGAGATCCTAAAGCTATGGTTCACAGAATCAGTCCATTCAAACACTGCGGCAGATCGTTAAGTAGGGTAGATGTTGTGTTTTGCAGATTCCAAGCAATGGATGTGTACATGTTGCTGACGGGACCAGGTCAACCTACTGGTTTGCACTGCCACCTGTTATCATGGTGTTCTCTGGCCAAAACTGCCTCTGAGGACCACGTCTACGTTCATGGCCCCACCACATTCAAGGTCTGCTTTCTTGTCCAAAGCTCTGGTTAACACCAAAGGCAATTCAGATGCCAGAGTTCCAGATCTTGGCTCAGGAAAGCTGGTCCTGCCCCTAAGAACAGAGTTGACACAGAACACTTGGGAAAGCTCAAACAATCCCTAACCCTGGGCCTTGAAGATCCTGTTTCACCCCTCACCTGAGAGGAGTGGATACAACATCCAGCCTCAGATCTTTTTCCATCAATTCATTTATGTATTTATCCATCCATCTATCCATCCATCCATCCATCCATCCTTCTTATCTGTTTATCTATTTTACATACAGACCCCAATTTACCCTTTTTCCTCTCCTCCCTGACCCCCCCCCAAAAAACCATCTTCTGTTCCCATCCCATAATCCACTCATTCTCCATTTATGTTTAGGAAAGGAGAGGTATCCTGTGAGTATGTGCAAAACTTGGCATATCAAGTTGCAGTAAGACTAAGCACGCCCCCCTTCTATTGAAGTTGAGCCAGGCAATACAGTATCGATAGTATGTGGGTCTTTCAGTCTTCATAGAGTTCTAAGACATTATACAATTCCATTATCCCAGTGTGAGTCAAAACACATCTAGGACTTTAGTATACCTAACTGTCTTCAAATCACTGAACATCAGTGCTTATAAAGCACTGCTTGGATTATTACACTTTTCTTCTACCTGAATTTAATAATATTCTTTCTGTATTGTGCCTTACTGAGCTAAACAGAATTACATTATTCTAACTTCTAAGGATCTTTATAATGTCAGAATTCTAGACTTTTCCATTAGATTCATTCTGTGTCTTTCAAAATGTTCTGTTATAATCTTTTGTTATCCATATTCAAGACTCATAAACGTAGTAATCTCTTTCTCTGTGTTTCAGGACATTGCTTGCAGTTTCATAGTAATGTATGTGAAAATTCTGACAAATATTTCCTTGTAACTAAATTCTAATTACATTTAAAGACATTTTCATTATCTGATCAAATTATGCATTTCAATGAAGAATTTATTATTAATTATAAAAGTCTTGAAAGCAAACACTTTGTCACTGGTCATATAATTGCTTTTTTTCTTTTTTGTTGAATATAGTTATTCTCATATTGTTAGTGATCAATATCAGTTTGTTTGATAACATTGACTAAAGTACCATTTTGACGATAAATTATTCTTTGTGAGTGATTTGGTAAGAACAAATGCAATTGTTTAGTCTTGAAACAATGGGAGACAGATTAGCTGTGCCAACTTTCATCAACTATATGTATTTCTCTGAAAGTTTTCCCTCTCAAAGAATTCTTTTCTCTGTATGATATAAACTTAATACTAATTAGCATTTTGCAATTTTGCACTGATACTTGGAGCATCAAATATGCACTGAAGTAATTTATAAGGCATTTGATAAGGTGAACTGATGATTAGATGTAGGTTAAGTCCCAGCATAAACTTTCTCAAATTGTTCTACTAAATTCAAGTCACTGATTGAAAGAGGATTAAGTAGACTTCAAGTACTGTTTTATAATCTTCAGCATAGCACAATGGCTAATTTATTCCTTGATCTTAATTTAAAAATATATTTTCAACAAAAAGCAGCTAATATATTTATTTTACTATTACCTTGAGTTTATCAATGTTTATATGCAATGTATATATCAATAAGAATTAAGAAAACATTAATTCTCATTTTAATACCAATTAAAGCCTAAAGACAATCATTAATTAAATTTATACCCAAAGACTGCTCATAGTCTTAAAAAGATTTATCTATATTGAAACTGTTTTTTGTTAATCTCACTATCTAATTTTTATGAATAATAAATAATAGTGTCACTCTACAAGGTAATTTTATTATTATAAAAACTAGAATTTAAAGTCCTGAGATTACATTCTAACTTTTTAAATTGGACATGATTTAAGCTCCTTCAAAATCCATTATGACTAAGTTTACCAATGAAAATTTGAGTGGATGTTTCATTCTATTTACGTATACCGAATTAATCATTGTTTCTTTGTTGGTTTTTGTGTAACAATACATTTTGCTTGTCTTCCCTTTGCTTTCTACAATTCCATGCCCGTTCTTTCCATTATCTCTAATAGATTGGTCATTGTTTCTTTTTTAATTTGTGGAGATTATCAACAAACTGTTGCCAAAATTTTGAGATATTTATATCTATAAGGTTGTCAATTCCCTTATAAAAAAGGGAGTGAAATTTTGTCTTACTCAATTTTAAACACGTGAGAAAAAATTAGTTATTTCTCTAATATAAGGGATAAAAATTATTTTATTAATAAAGTTTAGATGAAATGTTACATGAAAGGATTGTGAGTGGCCATATAAATGCATGTGTGGCAGGAGTGGTAGACTCCTGCCATCCCAGTAGTCTTAAAAATCAGGCAATGATACAGTTAAAGAAAAAAAAAAAACCACAGGAACAAAATATTCTGTAATAATTTAGGATGAGGGAAGGTGATTTTTTCCAATGTCTGTTATTTCTAAAAACTGCATATGTTTTCTACCTATCATTCATGTATGTATGTATATTTGTATGTATCTATCATATATAATTTGTCATCAATCTCTTATTTAACTATCATTCATCAATTTATGGTTTAAGTATATGTACACATATACATATAAATCATTTGCCTTGAAGTAGAAAGGCAGCAAATCAAACATATTTTTCATCTTTGTAGTCTTTTAATACTAAGTTTAAGACTTTACCTAGCTATTAACTCTAAAATTAAAATTATGCCTGTCCCAAGAGTGGTATTGCTGGGTCCTGGGGTAGGTTGATCCCAAACTTCCTGAGAAACAGCCACACTGCTTTCCAAAGTGGTTGCACAAGTTTGTATTCCCACCAGCAATGGATGAGTGTACCCCTTACTCCACATCCTCTCCAGCAAAGGCTATCATTGGTGTTTTTGAGGAGCACTGGACTGAGCTCCCAAGGTCCAAATGAGGAGCAGAAGGAGGGAGAACATGAACAAGGAAGTCAGAACCTTCGAGGGGTGCACCCACCCACTGAGACGGTGGGGCTGAGCTCACCAAGGCCAGGTGGACTGGGACTGAAAAAGCATGGGATAAAACCGGACTCTCTGAACATGGCTGACAATGAGGGCTGATGAGAAGCCAAGGACAATGGCACTGGGTTTTGATCCTACTGCATGTACTGGCTTTGTGGGAGCCTAGCCTGTTTGGATGCTCACCTTCCTAGACCTGGATGGAGGCGGGAGGACCTTGGACTTCCCACAGGTCAGGGAACCCTGACTGCTCTTTGGACTGGAGAGGGAAGGGGAGAGGATTGGGGGGAGGGGGCGAGAAATGGGAGGCGGGGACGTGGCAGAAATTTTTAATAAAAAAATGAAAAAAGTAGACTTGTTGTGAATCTCTTGGAAGTATTTAGTGTCCTGAGTTGGATCTTCCACATTTTATCAACAGCACAGACCTGGGAAATATAATTTTATTGAAAAAGAGATCTGTTTCTATCCTTACATGACAAGGAACTGTGAGCAATGCTTTTGTTAAGAAAATAAATTGGTCCAGTTACAATCACATGGTCATTTTCTGTTTAGGACAGCAGTAATGTGGCCCATTACTGAAATATACAAGTAGAAATTTTAACCGAAATTTAAAAAGGGTCTAACACACTGTCCTGGCATGATTTCGTCTCCGCATTGAGTCATCCAAGCACAAGTTCTTTTAGTGTTCTTACTAAACCTGTGCTGAGATTTGTAGTAAAGTACTCATCAATGGAATTAACAATGCTTTTAGGTCAAATTTAAGGAGGAAAACTTTGTTGCATTTAATCAACAAATGCACGTTTTGCTCCTGTGTATCTAACTACAAGAACTGTTAGCAATTTTATTTTATTTTTTTATTTTTTAAATTTATTTATTTATTAAGGATTTCTGCCTTGTCCCTGCAACCGCTTCCCATTTCCCTCCCCCTCCCCCAATCAAGTCCCACTCCCTCATCTGCTTGAAGAGCAATCAGGGTTCCCTGACCTGTGGGAAGCCCAAGGTCTGCCCACCTCTATCCAGGTCTCGTAAGGTGAGCATCCAAACTGCCTAGGCTCCCACAAAGCCAGTACTTGCAGTAGGATCAAAAACCCACTGCGATTGTTCTTGAATTCTCAGTATTCCTCATTGTCCGCTATGTTCAGCTATATTATAACCATTTGCGCAAATGCATTCAAATGCTGCCTATTAACAATTGAAATGAAAAAAAAAATAACAGGATGTGTAAGGATCATCCAGAGGTTTAGCACACCAATACTTCTGTGGTTGCTACTTAAAACTGTCTTCACATAGTAGACTACTTGACCGCTTCTGCCAATTGGATTTGCTCAACTGTCATTTCTCTGTAGCCAAGGGCAAAGAATGTAGAAAATCTTTATCTAAAGTCTCTGGCAGAAGCTTAGGTGTTTATCATTAGAGTGAGGATCAAGAGGGCCAGATGTACTGTTTATTTTAATGAAGCCAAGATTGAGATGGAAGTTCAGAATACAAAATAAAGCATTGTTTACTAACTTTTTCTCTTTTCTAAAGTGCAAGCATGCATCATTTTCTTAGCATAAAAATATCTGGCTGGAAATGACTCCTTTTATGCTACATTTCCCAACAAAATAAACTACTGACTCTGAAAATAGTTGGGATGAGTTGTACATGTACACATACACAGGCATGCATAGTTGATAGAGATGTAAGGTTTTATTTAAGGTAAAGTAATTGCATTATTTTCCGATACACACTGTGACCCAAACCACAAGGTTAAGAGAAAAATGTCTTTCACTCTAATATGAAAAGATTACAGATGTTTAGAAACAATCCTAGAAGACTGTGTGCTTGCATGTACAATCAGTAGATAGTGTTGATCGGGAAAGTGATTCCAAAGTTGTTTATTACCTTCCCTGTATACAATATTTTACTCAGGACAGGCCCTCCAAATACTGGTAAACACTAAGGGTGCAGTGTAAGTTATAGTGCAAGTGATAGAAAATAATGTTGATTTTGATTAAGTCAACCTGTCCAGCATCGAAACAGTATGCAACAAGTTATAGAAAAGATATGAAGGATAGAGAATAATGCAACATTTCTCTTTTTTCTCTGTAATTTTTATTAAAATAGTTTTCATACAATATATTTTGATCATAACATTTCTCCTTCTCCATCTTTTTCCACTTCCAGCACCGTTCTATACACACAACTCCACATTGTTTACCTATCCCACAAAATAAAAAAAAAAACTTATTAAAAAAGAAAATACTAAAGCAAAACTAGCACACAGAAAATCTTGGAATAAAATTGTGTTGGTCAACTGGTCCAGGGCAGGGAACTCACCCTGGAGTGTCATTGATATACACAATCATACTCTGTAAGAGTAAACTCATTTTTTCTTCTTCCTGGAAAATGTCAATTTTTTTAGGGGTGGGATTTTGTGTCCATTTCCCATTCTCCATGCTAATATTTTTCTTGGTTTGAACATGTGAAGGTTTCTTCATACTATCACAGTCTTTATGAAAATATGTGTGGATCTTCCTCTGTGATGTCTGGAAAACACGGTTTCCTTGAATTCAACTACCATCTTTGCCTATTAAAACATTTTTGTCTCCTGTTCTCATTAAATGCCCCAGACACCAGTAGAGGGGTTGGATAAAGACACCTTTTGTGGGTGTGAGTGTTCTAAAGCCTTACTCAATGTCTTCATACTCTTCAGTAGATGATCTCTTGGTTAACTACCATCTACTGCAAGAAGATTTTCTAATGAAGGTGGTGTGGTACGCTGATCAGCATTCTTTATGCAATATTTGTCAGGGCTGTGGGTTCCTGGGAGAGAGAAAACATGTGACAACTTTCAAAGGCAGATAGCTTTTAAGTAGAGACTTCCCAGCTACCTAGCTTCCAACGTTTGGGACAGATAATGATTGAGAATACTCATTTCTCAAGTATTTGAATAAATAAATAAACGAGCACTTTATTATTTTATTTTACTGCTAAAATAACACTATGAATGAGTTTTTCCTGAACCTACAAATGTCGCTTTTTCATTAATATAGAATTTTGATTCAATAATTCTGAAAGATGCCTTTTTAATGGGAGATAATTTCATTAACTATCCGTTCAGGTTCAATTTAGTCCCTGGTTCTCCAGACAGTGTTGTAGGCTCCACCGAAAAGATTGCTTCATTATGTTATATGGTAATGTATAGGGAATCTTGTAGCTTCTCCTGCTACATCCTTTAACGGTACTTGAATTAGTGAAGTCAGGAAAAATTTCCTGTTGAGTATATAATCCCCACATAGAAGAGATAATTTCCTCATATATGTATAACCCAAGGAACAACATGATTGAAATTATTAACCAAATGTGGAAAACATCTTTCTGACTTTTATATTGCCTATTCACTACCATCAAATATTCTTCCTGAAAAACTGACTGACCAAGTTCTGGATTTGAATACAATCTGTTAATTGACCATCTTATCTAGGAAGCCTTTTGAGTAAGGTACAGCATTCCATCACGTGATTCACCCTCCTCTATTTGTCATCATAGAGCTCTTATATTGCATTGATAGGTATGTTCTTTCTCATATGTGCTTTTATTCAATATTTATCATCTCTTTCTGTCTAATAAAACAATAGCAGACTGTTGCCCTCTAATTTTTTTCTGTCCCCGATATCTAGAGCCTTGCTCAGTAAACATTTACCCAGGTAATATTTGATGGTGATTTATACGAATTCACGATGTATAAGACCACGGATTGAAATTTATTTATTTATTTATTTATTTATTTATTTATTTATTTATTTATGGAACCACAGTCCCTATCTGTTCTTCACATTCTAGCAAGAAGTGTTATGTTTCAGAACAAGGTATCCCCTGAGGCACCCGGCAGTAATTTCACACTGCGTAGTAAATGTTAATCAGAACTACAGTAGCTTCAAAGGAGACAAGATGAGTGAGGCTTTAGTCCTTTGGATAGTTCATTCCTGAGATACACCAGAAAGAAAAAAATTTCCAAGAAGCCAAAGTTCGAATCAAAGTTAGGAGAACCATGTTTAGACATTCAAATAAGGAAGCCATGCCAAATCTGGCCATTTTAGGCTGGAACCAACAGCCAGTCTGCTTCGTGACTACCCATTTGACAGTAGCCGTTCGGAGTATTTTCTGTTTGATGTACAGTTTTGGCATTTTGTACATGCCAAGAGTCTTAGTCCACCTGGGTTGCTACAGAAAACATCTCAGACTGTGACTTCTCAGGAAGATGAATGTGCCAGCCAATTTCTCATCTGGTAAGGGCTTGCTTCCTGCTTTATAGGAATTGAAACATTTTTATTGACTTGTGTATAATGTGATATCATCATTTCAGAGATGAGACCTTCACTGCTAAATTCTAGTCATTCTATCGATTACTGACTATTACAAATAGCTGGATACATTTTTAAATCCATTCACTAAGGTGATTTGACAAATATTTAATGTGATGGCATTTGGGGTAAGCATCTATAGGCACATAAATATCCAAAATAAGATTAGGTGGTTCTGTCAATATTCTTTTATTGGAAATCTCAATCCAGGAAAAAGTGATTTATAGAACTATTCCACCAATTATCACACTATTTACTCCTTTGTAGTGTGCAATTCTTAAAATAGATTGAATGCATATATTGGGGATAATATATTTCACACATGTAAATTATACAACCTAACATAGCTTTAAGGCATGGATATGGCTGTGATACAACATGCTTTAACAAATAATTCTATTCATAGCCCCCAATGTTTTCTTTCATTGTCATCATTCCCGTTATTCTATCGTCCTTGTTTGCTCTGCGGATCACCACTGAACCATTTCATATTAATATCTGCTCTTTGGAGGGGGTTTAAGGAGCACTGTAATATCCAGTTTTTCCTGTTAGAGTACTTTTATTGTTTTTTTAAATAATTGAAAATGTTATACATGTATATAACAAAATATGAGGATATTATCCAGATATTCTATTATTTAGCCACACTCCATTTAGCCCCTTACTGAGGAACTATTGGAAGTTGACCACTGCTAGAGAAGGAAGAATCTTTCTTTTTGTGGGTGTGACCACTGGTAAGTTTCCCAAGTTCCAAAGGATGGCTCCAAACCTATGTAAATGTGGGCAGTGCTAATTGAACTCATTGAGTAATCAAGTACATCTAGTCTGCTTTATTTCAGCTTTATTTTTTTCATCACTGTTACTACGTTGAATAGCTTGTTGTTTGTTGTGGGTAATTATTATTCTAGTATCAGGTTGTATCCAATTTTTGGCTGAGGTATTTTGAAATTTTAACTTTAGTTCATCATTTATGAAGCTGCTACAAATATTTGCAGTTGCTTTTGGGATTTGAATTAGGCTTCAATTTCTCTACTAAATGTGATAAAACAACTCTCTCCTCCCCATCTTTCTGAATCACGATTTTTAGTAATCTACTCCTAGTTTTCACAGTATTGTTTGAAATAACTCACCTGATTTTGTTTATTCATTATTTGCCCTCTTGTGACTTGCTTGTGTTACTAAGTATTGTCTTCCATCTTCCTTCTTTCTGTCCTATAAGGCATTACCTCTTTTTAAAGTCTGAGTAACAATCACATATGCCACATTTTGTTTATCTGTTAACTCATATGTGTTTTGTTTTCAAGTTCTGGGTATAGTGAAAATGTTGTAATAAACATTTATTTTGAAAGTCTGTTAAGAACAAAATCTATAGGAAATACTATCAGCTAGGAAGTCTGGGAACAAGTCTTCTTTGTAGTTGAAGGCAATCTGCTTACAGAATTCTTTTCTGTTCAGGGAAGACCAGTGGTTTTGTTCTCATAGTCTTATCACTGATTGAGTAAGATTTCTAATTGGGAATAAAATGTTTTTGTATAAGAGTTCACATATGCAAATATTACTGTAATTTAAAAACATATTAGTACATTACAGAGATTTGAATAAGCATAACTCCCATAGACTCAAGTGTTAAAATGCTTCACAGGCGGTGACAGTATTAGGAAGTGTGGCCTTGTTGGAGTAGGTGTGGCCTTGTTGGAGGAAATGTGTCAGTGTGGAGGTAGGCTTTGAGATCTCAAATGTTCATCAAGATCTCTTCAGTGTAGGACACAGTTTCCTTCTGCTGCCTGGGGATCAAGAAGTAGAACTCTCAGCTCCTTCTCCAGCATCACATCAGCCCTCACATCCCCATATCCAACCATAAAGATACCTGACTATGTTTTTGAAACTTTAAGCCAGCCCTAATTAAATGCTTTCCTGTATAAGAGTTGCAGTGGGCAAGGTGTCTCTTCTCAGCAATAAAATGCTAAGACATATGAATTAAATACATGTATGAATTGGTCAAAATTAGACTTCAGCAAAAGATAAAACGTATGGAGGCAGATGTGGGTCAGCAGTGAAGAATGAATAACCCTATTCCAGAAAATCTTTGGTGTCTTACCAATACACATGCCAGGTACAGCTCCATGCAGGTATAAACATACACATCCATATGCATTCAGAACCATACGATTAAATAAAGGAGATTTTTTTTTAATTCAAGAATTTAAATCTGATTAAACAAACAAAACCTTAGTCAGAGTTAATGCAAATCTTTTTACTACAAAAGTTTGAAGTTTTTGAAATATACCTTGAACATATGAGCAATGACTTATTTGGAAAATTAAAGAAAGATTTCATATGGAAATTTTCATTAAGAAATGGAAATTATCTATATTTAGTTCAATGATTTTGCTTAGTGGAAACAGTTCTATTCACTTATATGATTGTAGCTACAGCTGTAACACTTTATTCTAGCTCCTGGGGAATCTGATAACTGTGACTTCTAATAGAAGCTGTAAGTGTATGCACATTCTCTCCCCTTCCTCTTTCTCTCATATACACACTAATAAAAAACATTATCTTTAAAAAAAACTATACTGTAAGTGCAAAGGTCATATCTTGTACATACAAATAATTCACTATGTCAGAAAAGTGATAGGCAGCATGAAGATTTAGATAACTCAGTTTAATTGAAGATTTCAGTGCAGAAATGGGAAAAACTATCAAGAAGATATGACAACTGGAAAGTTATGAAAAAATATGTTCTCTATTTAATAAACACTGAAAACTACTTTTAAAATACAAACTGAAGATTATACTCCAAATATTTTCTGCCTAGTAGAATAAAAAACTTCATTTACTCCGGGCAAGTGTCGTACATGTGGTCTATACTGAAAAGCATTTAGATGCAAATTCAAAATATAGCAGATTTCAGTATTAGATTATTTAATCACTAGTTCATTTTTGGTGTTTTTTTTCATTCAAGATTAAAATATCAGTATAACAAATGTTTAGAAAGCATTCAACTATGAAATGTTTATTATTTTCTGAAAATTTATTAAAACTTAATTATGAATTAACAAGTGTAAGTTCATAAAGACAATTATAAGTTCATAATTTTCAGTATATTATTTCACAATTTTTAATAATTTAGTGATTTTTTTCTTTTTATGAATGAAAAAATCTCAGCTTATACTATATTTAGATAATTATGTAAATCTCTAATTGTGGTCTCTGGTTAGATTGGAACTCCTTTTCACACCTCCCTATTACAAATATGTAATATTAAAAGTCATAACTTTAAGAGAAACAAATAATATACTAATAAAGCTAAAATTATCTCTAATTTTACATCTACTGTGGGGGGAGTACATATAATAGTGTTTCATCTAAAAGAAATAAATGGCCCAAATATAGAGGCATAATGAATTTAATTTACCTTTTTCAAGAAAATTTCCATTTACAATCTCTCATTAGATTTTCAACTATGTTATTGCATACACATTCAAGGTATATTACGAATAATTCAAATTTTTATTGTTAAAAGTTACAAAATCTTTTACAATTGTTTTCTTTGTTGCTCAACAAGACTTTATTTCAGTACTTTCTCTTCTGTTAAATTGTGTGGTTGCTTTAAAAAAAATTTTACAAAATATTCTAATTTTGAATTGTACTAATGATAACAAAAATGAAAGGAGAATGAATGCACCTATCCAGAAATAAATCAGTGGCAAAGCTACTTATGTTCCTTATCTTTTAAAATTAAAAACACTTTTAACTATTCATAAACCTCATTTTAAGTGACACCGTAGCTTTATGATCAGTACTGCATAAATCAATAAACAAAGAAACATAAACTTTTAAAGTTAAAGCTATTTTTCAATGGATACTGTATTATCTCAATATAGTGGGTAAAGGGCTTCATTATCTGGGTTGCTTCCTAATTCATGTTTAAAAGCATAAACTGAGGCATTTTTTCTTGGGTTATAACAATATGCACATTGAACAACCCGCACCCAAATCATGTTCGGTTACTTTTCATTAAGTTAGACATTTATCAGAGACAATCTTTTAAATAAATAGTAATGAAAGACCTTTTAAGTCATAGCCACATTTTAATCTGTGAGTAACATTATATATGTTTTCTATTAACTTGTTGCATAACACTGTTATTCCAGGTTTATTTATTTATTCCCTCAGTATCTATAAGGGGCCTGAATCAGTTAACATTTAGGAATCTGAGAAATACATTTTTCAGTGTTTATGCATACAGAAACTGGAAATTCTATTAGTACTAATAGTATATTTTGACTCAGAAAATTCACAGTAACAAATGTATAATAAATTCTATTGCTACTGTTGCAAGATATAAAAAGACAAAACATATACACATGACATTGTGGAGAATGTTTTTGCCAAGTCTGAAATAATGAAGACACAGCACAGAACATAATGATCTTCTAACCTCAATTTTCTTTCTGAGAAATTCACCAAGTTGAGACAACACATGCCAGCTACACAAAGAAATATTTTTTTTTATTATTGTATTCTTCCTAATGTCTGCTTAGATCCAGCCATTTGGGGGAACAGAACAACCTCAAAGAACTACTCAGAAAATCAGCTTTGAACATACATTATGCTCTTAATTACAGAATTTTGGTGTCTGGACTGACTGGATTTCAACTTGAGGATGAGATGATGGAATATACTAAGAGCCAATATTTAGTTCTGAAGTTAATCAGTAAGGATAACTGTTCTAGAATATGTCTCTATTAGGTTAACTATTTTATACTGATTTTTTTTGAGAATTTTATAGATAAAATACTTTTTTAAAAAAATTATAATACCAAGAGACCAAATTTGAGGACACTGATAAACTCAGAAAAAAAATAATTCTTAAATTTCTGTAAATCCTTTGTGGAATTTTTGTATTTTCTAAGCCCACACCCATCATAATATCCCCATTTAAAAGCCTATCATTTGCATGTCTAAGTGCCACTCACCATATTAGACAAAGTGTTATTTTTCATCCTAGACTACATTACTAAACTAACATTGGGTTTGATAGACCTTAGTCTCCTCTGAAGTTACCTCTGATCACTTTAGTGAACTAAATTGAGTACTTCACATCCTATAAATTTTTTGATATATCTTTTAAAAGTACTTTTGTATTATTTGAGATTTCTACACTATGCATTTTAATGTGTTTCATCCCAATTCCTTCCCTTTACAGTTCCAAAATCCTCCCAGCTTACCTATCCTCCAAATTCATGTCTAAATTTTTTATCTTATTACCTCATTTTCTCCAGTTTGTGTTATCCATATAGTCCTGGGTATGGGACCATCTGTCATAGCAGATGAATGGCCTACTGAGAGTAATCCCCTTTAAGAAACTGACTCACCCTAGGCCAGAAAGCATCATCTATCCATCTTTCATCAATTAATGATGGGGGTCCCTGAATCTCTTTCTATTCCAACTAGAATATTGACTAGCTTAATCTTGTGCAAGTTTATATAGTCAATCCAACATAATGTGAGTTGCTGCGTATTGGAGTCTTTTTATGCCCAGAAGACAGTGACATAGCAATTTTCGCTGATGTTGGCTATTATTCTCCTTTCAACCCCTCTCCCACAATGATTCTTGAGCCTGGGATAGGGGGTTGCTAGAGATGTCTGCTTGTGGCTGAGCTCTTCATAGTATTTTATTCTTTGTACTTTGACCACTTGCAAATATCTCTGCTATTTACCATCCACTACACAGAGATACTTCTCTTAATCTGTCTTTTCAGGAAGCTGTAAGAATTAATAGGTTTTGAGCTATGAAGTTAATGGAAAGTTTGATACTTATATATTTTAGTAAAATAATAGTAGCTGATTCAACCCTTTGGTTTAAGAGTTCCTCCCTCACGACATCTTGGTCATAATTGCAGTACTGGAAAGTGTTGCATTCTGTGGAATAGACCTTCAATCTAATGGAAAAAAAAAAAGATTGATCATCCTCATAGTATTCATGTAATTATTTTACCCTGTCACACAGATCATTGTTACAGTTCAATGGATGCTTCACAAAAAAAAAAAAATGTGGATACCCTTTTTCCTCCAGCTGTACATATAATACTTTCTATTAGTCTAAAAGATTGCTAACAGGGGTGGAGCCTCCTCATCAGTGCTGGCATGTAAAGAAGCCAAGAATTCATAAATAAACACATGGAGGCTAATTAAGGAGAATTTTCTCCAGAGGCCAATCAAGTCTATTCGGAAAATGAGATCCATGGGTGGCATAACAAGACACTGTACCAAAAAGAAAATAAAAGTTAATATGATCACAAAGATGACTAAAAACAGAAAATTAAACAAAACCAAACAAAAACCAGCATACTGATCCATTTAGGTATCCGCCTATGAATTTCCAACCAAGTTACTCACATATTTGACACTTATACTTTTCTTGCCCTCATGTCAAAGACTGCCCTCAACCTACTAAGAGTAGAGTTCCCGTGACATCACTGAGCTGCTTAACGAATACCTTGTTTGCAGTGCTACACACTTCTTTCCTTTAATCACATTCCTTTATTACTCGTGGTTGACCAATCTCTTCAAATCTGTTTCCAACTATCATAAATAATTTTTGAATAAATATCTTTCTTTGTTAGTCCTGCTGACTATGTAGTTAAAGTTGTTTGCATGAGATTGAGCTGGGTTTTGTTTACTGGTGCTTAGACACCTTTTCAGTAGCTACAGGAATGTGGAAAACGCCAAACCATCCCCAACACCAATTAACTGCCTCCTCCACTCCTGAAGAAAAGATGCTGTGAGTTTGAGTGCAATGTCCATGTCAAGCACAGAAAACAGTCCGGCGGCAGTCCTTTGCAGTCTCTAACTTTTATTATCTTCCTGTCCCCTTTTCTGAGATGCTTCAGGAGCCTTTGGCAGTGGCCCCCATATCTTAAGAAACATTTTTTTTTTTTACTGGGCATATTTTCATGACAGCTACACACCTACAGTGTGACCTTTTATAAGGCTGTGTCTTCTGGTCTAAGCAGAGAAACTTTAAAAAATATCTGAGCAGTGAAGCTTTTTACTTTCCAATCAGAATTTTGAAAATCCATATTTTCCCAGGAGGAGGCAGCAATAAATAATCTAATTAATCATATTCTTACGATGTCTCTTACACATTTCAGAGGAAAGCTAATATTTCTGCATTTTGTATATAAAAGCAAATGACAATGTGATATTGGCTCCAAAAGTCTACATCATCATTTTTATTTTTGAAGATATTAATATTTTTGGAGGTCATGCCTTAAAATTAAGAATGTGTATATTCCCCAGTTCTCAAATCCTGTCTTAGCTATAGAGTGCAACTATAAAATAACTAGTAAGTTTCATTAATATAAATTTATTTTTCTGAAATCCAAGAGGGAAAATGGTCTGATTGTATATCACAGAAGGAAAACTAATATATGTGAAAATATTTTCTTTGCAATGCTTTTGATAAACATTGGTCATTGTCTATCCGAGTGCTGAAAGAGGGTTTACTCTATAGAACAAAGGATTGTAGTAATAAGGGTGGCGGGGCTACATCCGCAGCACCCGGCCGCCCCCACGGCTAGCTTTACCCAAAATAATTACACGGAAACTGTATTCTTTTAATCACTGCTTGGCCCATTTCTATCTAGCCTCTTCTAGGCTAATTCTCACATATTAATTTAGCCCATTTCTAATCATCTGTGTTGCGCCCCTAGGTGCGCTTACCGGGAAGATTCTAGCCTATGTACATCCTGGGTCGGAGCTTCATAGCATGTGTATGCCCAGGAGCCAGGAGCATGGCGTCTCTCTGAGGTGTCTGCTCCCGAGAGGAAAGCTGCCGAGTCTGAGCTCACTTCCTCTTCCTCCCAGCGTTCTGTTCTGCCTACTCCTCCCACCTATCTTCTAACCAATAAAATGGGCCAAGGCAGTTCCTTTATTAGCCAATGACCTTCCTCCATCATTTCCCCTTTTTCGGTTTAAACAAAAAAAAAAAAAAGCTTTAACTTTAACATAGCAAAATTACATATAACAAAAGTTATCAAGTAAAAGTTACAATAATCTTTATCATAACTAAGGAAAACTATAACTATAACTAACTATTCTTAACTCCATCAAAGACTCCAGAAAGATACAATACTACCTAAGCAAACAAGAAAAAAGGAACTTTTAAAACTCGAGAAATGACAGAGACATCTCGCTGCCTGGACAGTCACCCAAAGTTCCTCTTTACCTTTGGGGCATCCATCTTCAGCCTTCAGGCCCATGGTATCCAGCAGACATTTCCATAAAGCAGGAAAATTCAAAGTCAGTTCAGTAACTATCTGTTGTGTCCTGCAGAATGTCTCACAGACTCTTTCATGATTCAGGAACCCCAAAAGATCATCTCACCTTAGGCAAGTTCAGTAGTCCTCTCTCTGTGGGTTCTCTGTTTCCAATTTATGCAATAGTCCAGGTAAGAGCAGTTTCTTGCCCAAATGGCTATCAAACTCCATAATGATCCTCTTCGATGCCCATCTTCCTCTTGAAGTAGATTGGTGCTGCCAGGAGCAGAATGTCTCATTGTCATGAAAAGTCCTAAGTTATTAAAATATTTAAAATGCCATATTCTATAATCTTTGAAAGATATGAAGAATGCCTATCTAAAATATATCTATGTACATCTAGAAAATCTTAACTAACATGACTAAAAACTTGACTATTATGATTATCTATTAACAATCTATATTTCTAAATATACATTACATTTTTAAATGAACTACACAATCATAGTTCCTTAATCAAGATCAGAAACACATATACATATAACAAAATTGACCTTAAATCTCTATAAATAAAGCAAAATATATACTAATACAAATTATTCATACTTATATCATATCCCCCTTTAAATGTAAAAGAACGTTTATAAACCATATTTGGGAACATGGGCGAAGTTATTTCTCTCCAAACTGCTTCCTGCTGAATGGGGGCGTCGTTAATTAGGTCTTTCATGGTATAACCTGTGTGCTAGTTTCATCTCAGTTGGCAGTTGAGCGAAGCAATTTTTTGAAGATGTTCACAAAAACCCTTCAGGAGGGCGTGGTCCATCATACCAAATCGGAATAGAAGAAATGAACAGCGTCTCATCCTCTGTGAAAACAAAATAAGAAACTCCTTTCCAAAGCATCATGTTCTTAGATCCAAATTTCAAAGTCAAGGCATCAAAATATCTGTGTTGGATTAGTTCAGCAGCATTTATAAATAAATATCTTTTAGCATCTGTTGCTCCTTCCTCAGCATGTAAATAATTTAAAGAGAGCATAATAGCATACAGTATCAAAATTCTCTGTCTATTTTCCATATTTGTACAGCTTTGTTTTAACCTCTATTTTGTTTATTTTTACTTTTAACTCTTTGCTTTTTGAGACAGGTTCTCTGTATCTTTGACCTGAAGTAACTCTGCAGACCAGGCTATCTTTGAACTCTCAGAGATCCAACTGTCTCTGCCTCCCAGGCATTCGGGATTAAAGGTGTACACTACTACACCTTGAACTCACAGAGATCTGTTTGTCTCTGCCTTCTAGGCACTGGGATTAAAGGCGTGTGCTACCACACCTTGAAGTCACAGAGGTCAATCTCCCTCTGCCTTCCAAGTGTTGGGATTAAAGGTGTGTACTACCACACATAACAACTCTCTTTCATTTTTTACTTTTAAGAACTTTTAACTTTTAGCTTGCATATATTTTTAACACACTGTAAACCATTTAGAAATTTTCTTTGTCTTTGAATCTCTCTTTTTCTGACCACATGAATCTTTAATTTACCAAGCAATATGGGTAGGATTAAAGGTGTGCCTTTGCCAGCTAGATACAGTCCATTCCTTAGCTTTCCAGCCTCATGGCAGATATACAGGCTGCAGCCATGTTTATAGCCACAACTCTATGGCGTTTCAAGGTCCCTGCCAGCCAGCGAGCTACAACAGACAACACTCAAGTCCTATCTCGGTAGCCGGCCCTCCTGCCTCAAACAGTCAGAGTTTGCCCTGGCAGGATGGCCCAGCAAGCTGGCATTTTTAAACAGCCCAGCTTTTTTTCCTGCTACGGCTGAAAACCGAAAAGCATGCATTCAGATTTTTGTCAACACCATTTAAGTGTTTTGTGGCAGGACCTCTTAAGAGCTGCAGGGTTTTGCAGCTGAAGCTGAGTCAGGAAGCCTCTTTTAGATGAGGCGCTTGCTTGCCTCTAGCAAGCAGAGCAGACCAGAGAACACAGCGAGTCTAGTTGCCATCAAACAAATTGTAGCACTTTACTCCAAATGCTCTATTCAAAAGCTCTGTCTCCAGCAGGAGCCAGACAGAGATCGCAATGGAGGCACAGCACAGGCGTTTTTTCTGCTACTGTTGCCGAATCAGGAAATCTCTCTACAGCATGCCACCAACAAACACCAAAAATCTGTGTTAAACTCTCTCTCCCTTATTTTTAAGCCTTCTCAGTTTTTTTAAGTGGGTTTAGTCCATCACGTTGGGCGCCATTTGAAGGCGTAAGTCGCAAACAATGCCACACCAATTTGGAATTATGATTAATAGGGTGGTATTTATTTAAAGGGGAAAAAACTTACAGATAGCCGTCCCAGACAACAGCCCTCTACACTACCAGGAAGGGAGTCTAGTCGCCGGCAGAGCAGGAAGTGAAAAGAGAGATGAGAGGGAAATGGCCGCTTTTTAAAGGGAGAGAGACCACGCCCCAATGGGCTGGTATCTCAGCAGCTATAGGCTGGAGGAGTGGGAGGACCTCCTGCAACAAAGTATAACTTTATACTTCTTTATTCTAAGGACTGAACTAGAATTTGAATATTATTCATAGTACAAATACATAGTTATAAAAGATAACTAATGATCTAAGTCACATTTCATCATCTGAAGATAGTAGTATCATATTTTGAGGATATGGTATTCTATGTGGAAATAGCCCCACAACATTTCTTGAAACAAATACTCTGTTCTCTGCATACTGGGGGTAAACCAAATGTAATGTAACTGATAACATAAGAAAAAAAAATGTCATTGATTAAAACCATTGAAGTATCAGATAGTAAAAGAGAAAAGTGAGTAGTGGGATGTCAATAGAGAAATACTCACTTTGGAATTGTCCATTTCTGGACAAATAGTAATTAAGAACTATCAAATATTTCTCTATAGCTATATATGTCTTGCATGATAAAAGAGCTATAGAAAAGCAAGCAGACTTTTGGTGGTCAACTTGCGTGCAATCAATCAAATTGACCCAATGACACTTCACTCACTCATTCCTCTGGGTGCAAACAGTGAATTGACCTTGCTACAATCCACTTTTTGAGTCATAAAAGCTCGAACTATGTTCACATGCCTTGATTGAATGAAGGAATGGCAACAAAGTCAATACGTTTCATTGACCCATTAAGCTTGATCTATTTAGATTCCCTATAGCATCCAGTGTTGTGCCCTGTACATCAGTCATTGACACAGTTGCATACTATAGTAATTAAGCAATTATTCAGTGTTAGCTTTTGTGATTATAAAAATCAATTGATACTTAAAGATGCTTTATTTTTCTCCTTTGTTAGCATTTTACATTCATTTTCATTGTTAATATCTGTCCATGAAGATTTGTAAACTTTTCTAGACACCCAATATATCTTTTAAAAATATATTAATTTCAGATAAAAATCTAGCATATATAAAAATTTTGTTAGTCCAATATATGGAAAGTTACACATAGTATTGTGTGTTTTCAAATGTGATTTTCCTTCATCTTTAAGAGCAATATATTTGGAGACCTAAACAAATCATACTATTAAGTTACTCCTGTTTTGTTTAAAAATTTTTATGGACATTTAGAATCTTCAAATCTAATTTAATTATATTAATTATAATTAAATGCATTGATATGGATTTTGCTTTAGTGATATAAATTTAAGGACAATTTTGTTATATGTATATGTATTTCTGCTCTTGATTAAGGTATTGTGATTGTGTAGTTTATGTAAAAATGTAATGTATATAGGTTGTTAATAGATAATCATAATAGTCAAGTTTGTAGTCATGTTAGTTAAGATTTTCTAGATGTACATAGATATAATTTAGATAGTCATTCTTTATATCTTTCAAAGATTATAGAATATGGCATTTTAAATGTTTTAACAACTTAGGGCTTTTCATGACAATGAGACAAATTTAATTATATTAATTAATTACCAAATACATGTTCATAATCCAAAGTCTAAGTGTGAAGGGCAGAGAACAACTTTCAGGAGTTGATTCTGTCCTTCTAACGCTGGTCCTGTGTTTTAGCTTAGGTTTCTTTCAGTCCTGTTAATGTTTACATGCACCTGCTGAGTCGCCACACCATCCATGAATGGCAAATATAATTCCTTGTTGTACTATTTTAGCTTCTCTGTATGCCTTTCGACAGTCTTGATGGTCAAGGATTTACTAGATTTTCACCCTTATTTGTTACAAAAGTTGCTTTGGAATTCATATGCTCTCTGTTCATAAAAAGGAATCATTTTTTATTATTTAAGCTGCAAGGCATTTTCTCACTTGCAAACATTGTTATGTTTATTAGTGATTCATAGTAATTTCTTAATTACAAGTGAACTCTTACCCTGGTGATGGCAAATATTCTAGACTACTCAAGAGGTGCTGAATTTTATTTGCATGAAGTTGTTTTTTTTTCTGGTTACTTTAACTTCAATTATACTACAAACTATTTCTCTCAAATATAGGACAGAGAAAACAAAGTCAAGTGTTCTCTAATATTATTCTCTATGTTTATTCTTTTGAAGAAAAATAATATAAATTGTATAGAAGTATATAAAACACATATATATATATTTATATATATACATATGTATAGTGTATCTAGTTTTCAAAAAATGATAGCATAAATTACACTTACTAAAGTCTATGACATATTGTATTAAGTTTATTTGCTTAACAAATATTAAATAATAATAGCATTTCTTGGTCCTATTATCTGTTTTTTTCCAGAGATAGAACAGTCTCAAAAGAACAGTGAATTTTTTGCCCTCAGCTATTAAATGCAACTTTAGGAGAGTAAAATAAATGGACAACAGCATTCATGACATTAGCAATAAAAATAAGAAAATACATAGTGCACACACTCAGATTGGATTTATTCTCAAGATAAATTAAAATGTAAAGACAATATTAGACATATAGAGTTGTATGGTATATACATCTGCATCTCTACTCTCTAAACACACTTTTGAACTGTTTGAAATTATAGCTGCCTTTGTGATTATCTGCTGTATCCATAAATTAACCACAGAGATAAGGTGATGCAGAGCATCACCCTGCTCTTACAAGTATTTATCATCTAGACATGTGACTGCCAAACTTTCCTTGTGACATTCTGATGATAAATATTTTATTCCTTTTGTCTATATGGTTTCGGTAACAGCTAAGCAATTTTATTATTGTAGCATAATCATCCATACATGTACAAGATGATTTTGTTTGGTTTCTAGCCATAAAAAAGGGACACGGAGCCTACAATTGGTGATCCTAAAGAAGCTAAGTAAGAAGGTGAACCAAAGGAAAAACATATAGTTATCCTCTTGGCTATGGGAAGTAGACAAAGTTGCCAGGGAGAAAATTGAGATCATGGGGGTGGGGTGGGATGGGGGTAAGGGGGGATGGGGAGAGAAACGGAAGAAGGGGAGGAAGAGGGGAACTTGAGGAAAAAGGAGGATTGGGATAAAGGAAGGTTGGATAGGGGAGCACGGAACCACAATTCTTAGTTAAGGGAGCCACCTTAGGGTTGGCAAGAGACCTGACCCTAGAGGGGCTCCCAGGTGCCCAAGCCGAGGTCCCCAGTTAATTCCTTGGGCAGCCGGGGATAGGGAACCTGAAATGACCCTATCCTATAGCAATATTGACGAATATCTTGCATATCATCATAGAACCTTCATCTGGTGAGGGATGGAGATAGAGACAGAGATCCACACTGGAGCACTGGACTTAGCTCCCAAGGTCCTAATGAGGAGCAGAAGGAGGGAGAACATGAGCAAAGAAGTCGGGACCACGAGGGGTACACCCACCCACTGAGACAGTGGAGCTGATCTATTGGGAGCTCACCAAGGCCAGCTGGACTGTGACTGAAAAAGCATGGGATAAAACTGGACTCTCTGAACATGGCGAACAATGAGAGCTGATGAGACGCCAAGGACAATGGCAAGAGGTTTTGATCATACGTAATGTGCTGGCTTTGCGGGAGCCTAGCCAGTTTGGAAATTCACCTTCCTAGATATGGACGGAGGGGGGAGGACCTAGGACTTACCACAGGGCAGGGAACCCTGACTGCTCTTTGGACTGGAGACGGGGGGTGGGGGGGGTGGGGGGGGTGGGGTGGGGGGGGGGTGGGAGGGGGAGAAGGGTGGGAGGAGGGGGAAAAGGGTGGGAGGAGGGGGAGGGAAATGGGAGGCTGGGAGGAGGTGGAAACTTGTTTTTTTTTCTTCCTTTTCTCAATAAAAAAAAGATTTAAAAAAAAATTTAAAAAAACCAAACAAACAAACAAAAAAAAGATTTCTGTCTCTTTTCCACCACTGCCTCCCATTTCCCTCCCCCTCCCCCAATCAAGTCCCCCTCCCTCCTCAGCCTAAGGAGCAATCAGGGTTCCCTGCCCTGTGGGAAGTCCAAGGACCACCCATCTCCATCCAGGTGTAGTAAGGTGAGCATCCAAACTGCCTGGGCTCCCACAAAGCCAGTAAGTGCAGTAGGATCAAAAACCCATTGCCATTGTTCTTGAGTTCTCAGTAGTCCTCATTGTCCACCATGTTCAGCGAGTCCGGTTTTATCCCAGTCTTTTTCAGACCCAGGCCAGCTCGCCTTGGTGAGTTCCCGATAAAACAAGTTGAGCAAACTCAATTCAGTGAAGAACTATTGTGAGAAAAGTTTGGAGAATAACTTCCAGAATAACATTCTACAAAGGAAATCTTATATTTTCCACCGTTAAAAATTAATTTTTTCTACTTTTCCTACATGTTTACTTATGCATTTGTATGCTGTAAATGCTTCTGCCACATAAAGGTAAGAAAATGTAATATTCTAATGTCTCCTCAGTTATGCAAATCTTTTGTCTTTTAATATTCCATTAATTTCAAACATCATCAATCATTTAATTCTTTGAATTTTGATGATATTATATTTTACAAGATTGTTACCAATGTGGTTCATTGTTTAATTTATATGTTTTTAAATGGAGAGAAGTTGAACACAGTAACAGTGCTAAGCATCTTCCATTACAAGTTTTTCCTGCTGATTCAATAGATTGTACTATCATTGCAATAATATGACCAGAAATACTCTTACCATTAGATTGATATGTGAATATTTACACAGTTTTTGTTTCTTGCATATATAAAAAGGAAACAGAAGCACTTTGAACACCACCCTAATTAGTTTTATTTTTAATTCATGTTGAAGAGATTATGCTTAAATTTGCATATGATCTAAGATTTTTTTTCTCTCTCCATTCACAATGTTTTCTCTGTTCCATTGTTGTTAGATTGCAGAAATTCTAGTTTTTGCATGGCAAGGTTAAAAAAAAAACAAACAAAAGTAACTAAAATGTAGTACATTTGTAGAAGGAAATACGAGGCAGCTTCTTAGCATATGCCACTTTTGTTGACGTGGTAATTTTTTTTGTTTTAATGACAATTAACTTATTGATGGATTGAAGAATACAATTTTAATGGGACAATAAGGCACAACTGTGGATTAAAACAGTTTGCTACATGGCCAAGGGGGGCATAATCTTAGAAACTTTAAATATGTAAATCAAGAAGCCTCTGAAGTACTTCTCAGATCAGTATCAGACAATTCTTTCTTTTGATACAATTCTTATATTACATCATTTGATCACAAAGTCAGACAGATATTTCATAAAGAATTCCCCAATTCATGTATACCCCAGCCATCCACCCTAGCCACTCCCCTGCATAGCCTTTACCCATTCCTTTTGCAGTGTTTTTGCTTGAGTTAATAGCAATCTTTTTCCTAAAGAATTGTTTATACATCTTGGATAGCCTTCCAAAGCAAAGAAGCAAGCAAGCGAGCAACATCAGAGAAAGCCAGCCAAGAGCAGATTTACAGACACAGGACAGAAGCAGCCTGATGCAGTGAGGTCTAAACCAAGCTGACACTGGCCCAAAAGTTGAGCTGGGTCACTCAACAACCTCTAGTATCACTTCAGTTGGTGTCACCGGGGCCAGGCCTTATGCTCTGAGGGTTCTGCAGTGGTCTACACAAGGAGCTAGACGGTCATGTGATGAGGACGTTCATGAGACAATACATTCACTGCTTTATGAACTGACTACACAGCTGCCAGCATTAAAATTTGCCAAGTATAAAATTTATTCGGAATTTTGTGCAAAACATTAAGACACTGAGGACAATCTAATTCTTCTAAGTCTTTAGGACTGAGATGAGTCAGGCACTTCCACAACACTTGTCTTTCTGTTTGGAAATATGAAGAGTCTTCCAGTGTACAGAACACTGAGGCAAAGCCCATGCTGCAGGGCGAACATGGACAGCTCTCCAGGGTGCCTAGCCTCTTTCGAAAACTACAAGAAGGCCCCCTACTGTACTGTCATAATGGCCACTCTATTGGTGACAATGTCCCAAAGAGAAGCAAACTGGCAGGCATAAGACTAATTCTGAATGTCAACACTGTACTCAGAAAAGAGGCCATATAAATATGTTGAAAATAAAAAGCCAGAGGTAGAGACACCTGGGGAAACCACCTAGGAGATATGGCTCTACAAGCCTCACCGTGACGCCACCTTTCAGGAACAGCCCTGTGATGAGAGCAGCGCAGGGGACTGAGTCACATGCTTTCCAGGAGTTGTACTGGTTGCTGAAAAGCTCCTGGACAGCAGTGCCCCAAAGACACATCCAGGAGAAGGTAGCTATAAACCACCAGACCACTCACTATCCTGCCAATCAGAGACAGACTTGACAGCAGAGCCTGGACTCTAGCAGAACACAGGGAATCCTGATGAAAAGGAGGGAGGCTCAAAGACCAAATGGAGAGAAGGCTGGGTGACAGGGAAGTAGGAAGTAAAGGACACAAAAAGGAAACAGGAACATGACGGAGGCTCGATGAAGGGAAGACAGCATGGATATGGTCTCTATCTAGTGGGAGCTTTGCTGGCTGGTTCTTGCTATGAGTCTTATTTCATTTTCTCCGACAGGGTGGATGCATGGCATTCAGCAGCAAAACAAGGGAAGATGAAAAACAGAGACCTGGTGGGTGCATAATGGACAGAAATAGACCAAGAGTACCATTCTGAACGCCCTGTTTATACACCAAAGGCAAGTCTGTGTGGACAGGAGAGACTTTGGGTTGTCATGCAAGAGCAGTAGTTTTATGGGAAAAGGGAATAACAAGATGGGGGTGGGGCAGACAGACAGAAGGAAGTTCCAGTTCTTAAATACTAGAAAGCAAGAATAATTTGGTCCCTGTCCTTTAGTGAAGAAACCCGATGCTCTTTTTCTGTTCTCCATCCACCTTCTCCAAAACCTTAACAAATTCTGTAAAGGATATGGCACTGTCCCCATCCTGATCAGCCTCCTGGATGGTCCTGTCCGCAATGCTGCCCAGCTGCTTGTCTGAGATATTCACTCCAACCATCATTCGTAGCACCTGTAACAGCTCATCACGGGAGATCTTGTCATCTTTAACCAAATCATACAGTCTGAAAGTAAAGTGCAATTTGTTGCTTCGGCTGTTGAGTGGTTCAGGTCCATTCACATCTTTGCTCTTTTCATTATCCTCAATGGGTCGGAAATGAGCCAAAGTTCTCATGAATCCTAGGAAGTTTACCTGGTCCTCTCCCTTGGAAAAGAAAGCATTGATGTTCCGGTCCCCCAGTGGGTTAATGGCAAGTTCTGGAATCCTCTGGAAATCTTCCCGGCTGAGAGTCCTATTCTCTCCTTTGTCCAGGCTGGTGAACCAGCTGTACAGGCACGTGATCTTACTGTGGGAAAAGCTAGTCTCTTTCTTCATCTCCTTGAGCTCTTTGTCCCGAAGTAACGTGGAGGCCCGATTCCCCGTCACCATTGGTGGCGGGTGCTCCTCCGGGAGCGGCTGCGAAGGGAGAGGCACTGTTTCTTCTGCCTGATGTGGTACTTTTAAAGTTTATCTGTTCATTAATTTTTGCAGTCAAATACTGGCTTCACAATGATTTTTCCTTGCAAATAATTGCCTCATTTGATTTTAATAGATCACAAATCAAAAATTTTATCCCTCTATATATACTTTCTTAGAAAAAACTAGATATTTGTGAGCAATTTATATGCACAATTAACTGACAAATTGATATTAAGTACTATATTGTTTAAATTTATCATAGAACTATTAAAGGTATAGATCCTTATCTCAATTTTAAAAGTTAAGGAAAAAAGGAAGAGGGCATTTGTTGTTGTTGTTGTTCTAAAATGGTTATTCAGGGCTTAATACTGCAGAAGACAGTAGACACTTGAGTACACCGAAAAAGGTTGTTATTTAGAACAGAGGAACCAAAAAGTATTTTGTTAATGATTCCATTTTATAAGTCATGCCATGAGCTTATTTATATGTCATTCACTGCCCCTCATAGCACTGACTATATAATGAGGTAATTAAAACAATACAATATAAAAATGTCTTTTTAAAAGAAATTTGGGTCATAAGCTTAAATGTGTATTTATCAAAGTGTCAAACTTTATAATGATGTCAGAATAAATTATATACCATAAATCTTTCATGAAGGATGGTAGAGACCTCCTGTCAAATTTGCATGTATTTTTGGAATGGGTATACTTATTTCAGCTATAAAAGCAGAAATTTAGGGCACAATTATGGCTTCAAAGAGGATTCAGATGGATGTCTGTCATTAAACTTGCTGTGTATAACTATGGGTTTTAAAAATAATTCATATCATACCATATTATTAACGAAAGGATGTTGGGATTATGTAATAGTTACGTAAGTATACACACAAATCAGAAATTTGGCTTATTTAGAGCTGATATTTACTTTATTATCTAATAGAATGTATTTTCTCTGTGCACTTTATTTTTCTGGCGATTAAGACAGACAAAATTGGGTAGAACGAGAATATTTTATGTAAAAAAAGTCCAACTTTAGTTTTGTTGATTTCTAATTTCTTCATTTTTCAATAGAAAATATATATTTTACTAATACAGAAAAATTTATTTTCTTTGGAACTAGATCTAAATACTCTTACATGTCACAAAGATTCATACCAAATAATACTAAAATAACAAATGGCTGGCAAAGGTTTTCTAAAAATGAGATGAGCTTTTCCTAAAGCTCGTGGTATCAACACATGTAGCAAGAACTAGCTGACCTTTATCCTGGAGACTGTGAGGGAAGTCTGTCTCATGGCTGATGGGAGTTAGTACTTGCCAGCAGTCTTATTGTCCTATGACTTTTAGAATCATCGGTGCAATATATGCCTCCAACGTTACAGGATTATCTCCATTCTTCCCTGCCTGAAGCTACAGAAAATCTGTGGTCACCAACACAAACAACTGCTTTCTTTTCAAGCCTACATACAATATAATTCATATTTCATGATAATGTAAGTTGATTTTTAAGATACAAATTAACAAATGTATTTATGATATGAGACCCCATATTTTCAAAATAATTATTTCATTAGTAATGAAGACTTCAATTAAATTGACAAAATTTGATTTCCTAGCTTATAATGTGGACATTCTTTTGCATACAATCCATTTTCCTCTCAAGAACAGATTGTATGTCTTTTACGTACAGGTCTCAAATAAGTTATTTATCAATTAGAACTGTGACTTTGTTGAGCACACATATCTATTGCTGCATAGCAAAACTTTTAAATTAAGTTTTTTTTGAACTCCTGATTTGTGTGTGTGTGTGTGTGTGTGTGTGTGTGTGTGTGTGTGTGTGAGAAAGCCCAGAGAGGAATAGTAATGGAGATTTTTAGACCAGAATTTAGTGTTTGTCTCATGGTTATAAAAATATGATTCTGTGACAAAGACACTTGAAGTACTATTGAGAACCTAGGACATCTGAAGTTACCCAAAAAATATAACTGAAGATTCCTTTGAAATAAAATTTGTAATAAGGGCAACTCATGTACAATGAAGCTTATGTTCTTTCATCAAAATGTATTTTCTGTACTCTAGAGGGTTTTAATCTCGTCTACAAAGATTCCATAGCGGTTTCCTAGTGCTGATGGCTAGAAATATAATTGGCAAAATGTCTACAGTGCATGCTGCCATCTGGTAGTAGTCCCCTGATTATCACACTAAATCCCCATTCAGACAAAATACTGAGTTTGTCCTTGCTCTGCAGTAGGGAAAATGTCTAGCTACCTGCTGAGATAACTGCACACCTGGGGATATTGGTAGATTTCAACTTGTGCACTCTAATGTGCTAGTTGTATCTGTACAAAGAGGTGGGAAAACAGCAGTTTAGAGGAATGCAGAATCTTTCACAGTGATGATGCTCTTTCATTAGTAGAATAGCAACTTCCTTGTCCTGGAATATAATGGAAAGTGTGAGACTGGAGGATGAAAACAGCATTTTTTTTCACATACACTTTCATTATTCATCAGGTTTACTTAAGGAACAGAAATCTTGTTCACTCTTCTGTAACCATGTTGACTCTGCTCGATGCCGTAGCAAACTGAGATTTCCTAATAACTTAGTATTTCTTTTGCTATAATATACATTTTTACTCTGTCTTCTAAAAATATCTGTCTGTACACAAGCATCCTTACCATGTCCCTCTTCTTTCCTCAACCATATCAAATTAAATTAAGACTCACCCATAGAATTTCTTCGGCACCTTTACTTCTGTGAAAGCCTTATTGTTTATATGTAGATTTATTGGGAATGAGACTTGACCAAATATATACAAGAAGGAAGAACATAAAACTTGCCCTTGGCTGTCAATGTAGCACCATCAGTTTATTTGGAATAAAGCACATTAAGAAATTTTTTTGAAAGCATTCCTCCTCAAAACTTTTTTTCTAATTTATCTTTGGTTCTAATAAATAGGATTACACAGTTCTATATTTTTCAATACTTTCAAGACAAAGTTAATGAGAAGTGCATCTTTCATGTAGTAAAGAAGTGTATTAGGTTATAAGATTAAATATTTAATAGTTTGTATAATATATATGTACATATTGATAACATTAGAAGGCACAGATATGTGATATAAAACACTTACTTTATTTTATTTATTTATTTTTTTTATTGAGTAAAGGAAAAAAAATTTTCAGCCTCCTCCCAGCCTCCCATTTCCCTCCCCCTCCTCCCACCCTTCTTCCCCTTACCCCACTCCTCTCCCCCTCCCCCTCCCTCTCCAGTCCAAAGAGCAGTCAGGGTTCCCTGCACTGTGGAAAGTCCAAGGTCCTCCCCGCTCTGTCCATGTCTAGGAAGGTGAACATCCAAACTGGCTAGGCTCCCACAAAGCCAGCACATGAAGTAGGATCAAAACCCCCGGCCATTGTCCTTGGTTTCTCATCAGCCCTGATTGCTCGCCATGTTCAGAGAGTCCGGTTTTATCCCATGCTTTTTCAGTCATAGTCCAGCTGGCCTTGGTGAGCTCCCAATAGATCAGCCCCACTGTCTCAATGGGTGGGTGCACCCCTCGTGGTCCTGACTTCCTTGCTCATGTTCTCCCTCCTTCTGCTCCTCATTGGGACCTTGGGAGCTCAGTCCAGTGATCCAGTGTGGGTCTAAAACACTTATTTTATACACCTTTTATTTGGCAGCATTTCTACCCTTAACTCAGACATAATAATCAACACACACACACACATGCATGAACAAAATGCTTGAATGAAGGAATGCGGTGATGTCTTTCCATTCTTTTTTCAAATGGAAAAATTCATGCAAGGAATCCTGTCTTCAGAAAGTATTGTATTTGGTGCTTCACTTTCCAGTAACCCATTATATTCTGAAAGCTGAGTCAATATGTAGATTTTACCTATTCTATAGTGGTTGTAATATTTTCAATGTAGTCATTTAAAAGAGGTCTTGAGTGTTTATCTTAATAACAAATTTTTAAAAAAAAAAACATGTGGCCGTATATATTAATGAAAAAGAGGTGATAAAACTTATTTTAAATGTGAAAGGAATGATATGAAGAAGAAGAGCAATAAAGTCAACCAGGCAAACTCAGTTGCATTAATATTCCATTACCTGCATTCATTCATTCAAAGCATCAGAGGGGTCAAAAAAAATACACTCATTTGACGGTGAGAGCCTTTGTTTGGGCTTACAATGAAACATTTGACCCCATTAACTATATACCTAAATATATTCATGAAAAATTTCTAGAGATTTCTTTTAGTGGAAATAATTTATAGAAAATTACATGCCTTACTTTAGAATTCCATTGATTAGAAAATATATCTAATATGGCCCAATGTATATCCCATTAAATTTTTTGTCTAAGGATCCTAACCTTTTCCTCCTCTTTGGCACCAGAAATTCATGTAAAGGTAATTCCCCCATGAAGATATTTATTTTGATATAAAAAGCATTATTCTCAAACCTTGTACACCTATTTATGCTTTTCTCCATTTTACTCAAATATTATTAGCTACCTCAATTTTGATTAATTTGAGTAACGATTATGATATTGCTTACTTTATTTTTGTGCTTTTATTAAAGTGCTCTATCTGTACATTACAACTACAGTTTTCAAAATAGACATGGCTGGGGCATAATTCTGATTAATCTTGTACTTACTATGAGACAAAAATAATCATATGCTGATGTGCAATAAAATATTTTGCACTTATAGCTATTCCAACATAGTCATAAGGCTAATAAATTTATTCAAGTATTATCAAATATTGTTTTCATTTATAGATTTTGCAACTCCTTCATTATAACCAATAACCTAAAATTTGCTAATTATTTTTATCATTAATAAATGCATTAAAATAAAATTCTTTAGTATCTCCTACTTCAAAGTACAAAACTGAAGTAAATTTATGATTCAAGTCATAAATAAGGATGTAGTCTGGGCATTAATACACAAAGACTATGTTCTTCCGTTTTGAAAATCAAGGATGTAAATTATCTACAAGATGGATGCTTTATTTCTGTTATCCTTTTTGTGTTAATAAATCGGGACACAGCCTCCAAATGTTCAATCCTGACCCTACAATTAGCTTTCCACTGACTCTCTTTCCTGATTATCATCAGCACAAACCCTTACTTTGAGCTATCCCATAATTAGCCAGACAATAAGGTTTCATGTGCTAAAATATCCTGGCTGTTTGAGCAGGCTAACCACTCATCTGTCAAGTCCCCTGGATAGATCGCATGCCCTTGTTTAGTTAAGAGGATTGTCAGTCCTACTTTGCGTTAAGCTGACACTAATGTGGCCTCTAAAATTTGAGTGTAGCAATTAAAAGTTTTGAGCTCTATTTAAATGGCACCAAGCTAAATCCTACAAGTAAGAATTTGTACTGCTCTTCCTTAAATTAAAATTGCAAATAAAAATAACAGTGCTGATAGTAGCACAAACTAAATCTATATAATTGTATGCATTTTATTACCGAAAATAAACCTTCTGTGTCAAAACATAATAATATCATTTTGTTTTATTCTGTAAATTTAAAGTATCATTTTAATTTAATAATTATATCTAACCCATACATAAATTTGCTTCCACGGTGTTGCGGGAGGTCCTCCCACTCCTCCGGCCTATCACCGCTGAGATACCAGCCCATTGGGAAGTGGCCGCTTTTTTTAAAATGGGCTGGTATCTCAGTGGTGATAGGCTGGAGGAGTGGGAGGACCTCCCGCAACACCACATGTGTATGTAAGAATGTTTCTCTTTGTTATCTTATTAAAGTATATACAGATCAACCTGTATATATTATAGAATGACTAAATGTAGCTAAACACATTATGCTTCCTGATTTCTGCTGTTTCTCAATCTTGGGGTAAATTTTCAAAATTATTGACTTGTATTTATATGTATATTTTTCCAAATATACAAAATAACTTCTTTTGTATATCCTTGTATGAAACAAATGAAGAGCAATTATCTTCTCTTTTCATTACCATTGCTTATCCATATTGTTAGTGTGTTTTTCCTAAAATGGGTATGTGTACTGCACTTTCCATTCATAAATTCTTCTCATAGAATGTTCTTCTTACATTGATCAAATGCTACTTACTTTTTTTCATGGACTTGTCCAAATGCCTGACAAGCAACATAAGGAACAAAATGTTTATTCTTCTCAGAGTCTAAGGGTACAGAGTAAATTAGAGAGACAAAGTCATAGCAACAGGTATGTCCTGTCACTGTGGCTGTAGATACATGAAAAATTAGAAGTAAGATGGGAAACAATAATATTTTGCTTGTTTTTACTTTTTTTCGGCTTTGTTCAGAAGGAAAGCTAACACATTGGATGGTACTCCTCATATTATAGTCAGCTTTTTTCTGTAGTAAATTCTGTATGGAAAAATCACTCATGGACTTACCCAAATATTTAAAACAAATTTAATCTTTCTTTTAAAAAATATTTAGTATCTTTGTGTATTTTTAGAGTATTAAATTTTATGTAACTCCTGTTCTTTTCCATCTTTATTGGAAAATAAATAAATTATACAACTAAAATTTCTAATTTTTATATTTGGAATATCCCTATAGTGTGCTGTTATTTAGATAACTGTATCATTATACAATGACAGCAAACAATCTTTTTGTATTCTTTCTACTTCTTTTTAATGGTATAGCTGATACTGTTTTCTTGTTATAACAAAAATTCTCTCAAATAATTTTGAATGTCGTCCCACATTATACATCCAAGTGTTTTTACAACTCTGATGTATTTCTAGAATCAACATTAAATTGAAAAATAATTAACAATATTGAATTAACCTGTTTTCAAATTCTCACTAAAGTGAATCAGTTATACTAACTGGATTTGGTTTGAGGTTGTAGACAAAGTTTTGCTTTGTTCCATTCTTTGATACTATAATCTTGTGTTTATTTGTGCTTGACAGGTACACTTCTTATAGGAAACAAAACCATGGGTATCTATCTATCTATCTATCTATCTATCTA
Source organism: Microtus oregoni (assembly GCF_018167655.1). Lineage (NCBI taxonomy): Eukaryota > Metazoa > Chordata > Mammalia > Rodentia > Cricetidae > Microtus > Microtus oregoni. The sequence continues at coordinate 36,188,486 of NW_024543080.1, read as the reverse complement.
TCTATCTATCTCTTTCTATCCAGCTATCTTTCTATCTATATCTATCTATTATCTATCTATTACATCTAATATATATGTAATTGAATCTATTAGCTTGTGTCCATTGTTTAGGGAAATGAGATCATGATTATTAAGTGTTACCACTGAGGTGCAAATTGATACTCATAATTTTGTATTTGTATATTTGGCACTTTTATAGTCTGTGTTCACTTATTTCTTAATATAGACCCTTTTATTCTATACTGTAGCCTCATGGGTGTTTTTTACCCATCTCTCATTTTGAAATATGTATTGTAATTTTTACTTGATAGACAAGAGTCTTTAGTTGGTTTTCATTTGAAAGAATTTTCTTTCAATTAAATAGGATAGCTTTGCTCATATAGAAATATGAATAAGAACTTATTAACATGGGGCAGTGACTCTTGTCTTTAAAAACTTAAAATATATCATCCAATGACCACTAAGACACTTAAACTTCCTATTGAGAAATCTAATATACTTGTACTGAATGTTCTATGTCTGTATGTGATCCAGTGCTTATCTGAGAAGCTTTTGGTGTTAGTTTGTTTTATTTGTTCTCTGAATATTCTAATTAATCTAGCTTCTTTTTAGACCATCATATTCTGCCTCTTATTTGAACCATTCTGTTTGTGAAGCTATCCACTTACTTCTTTATTTAATTGTTTGTCCATTTATTTAAAGATTTTTATTTGATTTTCTCATCATTTATATGTTTATTGAATCTTTCATTTGTATGTTTTTTGGGTGATTTATTTTAGATAAATATTATCCCATATGAATTAATTAAATTTGAATTTATTTTTGAAGATTCTTAAAACTAGTTCTTTGCTTTTTGGATTGTCCAGAGGCTTGTCTTCCTGTAATTCTAGATTCTGTCAAGTAAACTATCACAGGCCTATTATTAAAAGCAAAAAATAGACAATTAAAAATAGTTCCTCCCTCAACATCAAATTTAGAGAGAACAAGTATAGTGTATATCAAGTTAGTAGATACTAAAAACAATTGATAAAATAAGAGTATAATAAATATTTCAGTTCCAATCAGAAACATAGAAAATGTACAAAAAAATCAATAAAGAAGAGGGGTGATACAGAAGTCAGTTCTTCTCAGAGAATGAAAGACAAAAAGAAAGAAATTAATGAGATGATATTAATAATTACTAAAGTTGGTATGCTGAGTTAGGGAAATTTCCAGTCTCAGGTCATCCTCTTTTGAGAATGAGAGTAGGAGACACATTTTATTTTACTTTACATATGGAGATAAGGAAAGCAAGAATTGTAAAACCTGATTAGAATCTGAATTAGCTATGAAAAAAGGAATGGAAATTGGGTGGACATTCAAAGTCGGCCATCCAGATACTCAAGTGAGTATAGGTGCAAAGCCAGCCATTAAGAGATCACTCACCATGGCTCAGTTGTTTGGTGTGTGTTCAGGGGTAGTTCTGTTTTTGTCTCTATGAGAACATCCACCTGAGCACAGGTACTGAAAACTCATGTAGGCACAAAACCCTCTATATATACACATGCTGTTTGTTCTACAATCAAAATCTACAGTACAGAGAAAATCACTGGGTAATATTAGTCTATATATTTGTCAGTATCCCTGTGTTTGATAAAGGTATAGTGACCTTTCCCTTTTTCTCCCTATGATCTTCACACATCTAACTATGTTCTATTACACCGATTTCTTCTTGGAAATAAGCGAACCTCACTACAGTCTGTGATTTAAACCAGAATCCCATGACATACAATATTTAACAGTTCTGATTCTTCTAGAATAACACTAGAATAAGACTAGAGTCTTCTAGTTGGGATGTTATTATTAAGTCATTATTAAGTCTACTCGCCATATTCTCAGACTCACGACAATAGTTTCATCTCTGATAATTGCAGCCACAACACACAATATTCACTGATTTGAGAGCATTAGATAAATCATAAATGTTGGTGAATGTAACCAAATCAAGGGTTTTTGAAGTATGTACTTTGTAAACTTGACTTTAGACGTCGATGTGGGGGAGGGGAGCTTTTGTTTGTTCACAATTCTTCTGTTAATTCAGGTAGATATTTTTCATTTGACTTCATTTTCCAACTAAATTTGCTAATTTGAAGGTCACTTGTATGTGATACTCCAATCTTCAGAGACTGGAACCCTTCTATTTGGTAAGAAATCAAGTAGGTTCTTGGTAATAAACATCAAAGAATAAGTTATGCAGAAATGCAGTGTTAATTCTAAAAATCCTTCAGAGAGGGGTACAAGAAATTATGTCTAAGTTTTTGACCAGAAATATGATGACACACATAATCTCAGCCACTACATTGAACCTGTTAAGAAGGTAAGAAATTATATTTGAGATTAAGTAGCATTAAGTAGAAAAGATTATTAGATTAAAACCTTATTGATTATATAAAAGTCCAAATTTTAGAAGATGGAAGAGTCTTTAGCTTTGAAGAATTCATCTGTAATTTCATAGTAGTCTTGGTGGTAGATTTCACAGAAACATACAGAATTTTTTAAAAAGTTGCCCTGCTAACAGTCATCAATGAATCGAGAGTATCAGTAATACCTCAGGATTGAATTCTGCAGAGTGAGAATGAATTTGGAAAAGGACCATAAATCATATATTATAATCCTACATAATGACACATTATCTCAGCATTTAAAATCATAGAATGACTCTGGCCACTACTACTTTAACTCCTGACACATGACAACCAGAATACACACAACAATTATTCAATCTTACCTTACTAAATTTTTCATTTCTCTTCTTTTAAAGCCAAGTGAATGAGCCACAAATATAGGCCAGAGGTATGATTTAGATAGAAGGAAACCATTTTAAAATAAAGATTACATCAAACATCAGAAAGCCTTTTATGAAATCTGCACTGAGCTTTGATGTTATTTTGGACAAAATTTGCAAGAATCTTTTATTGTTTTTCTCCAACTAGTATTGTTTGTGGCTTCTATGTAATCAAGTTTAATTTGTACTCCAAAAATTTTAGGTTTTGAAGTTCCATATTTTAACAGGTAGTGTTGGAATGAGCAGTCCAATAAACATGACTGTATCATACTAAAGAGTTGTCCCATTATAATGAATTTTGTGTTTATAAATAATTATCTAGAAAAACTATATCACTTTGCTTTTTAATTATCCATAATTTTAGTACAGAACATATTACTAGGTTAATGTGCATATTTGACAGAATGTCTGCTATTTTCCTTTAATTAAAACTTTTTTTTTTGCTTGCATAAAATACTTAAAGTAAACTACAAGCATTGTCAATATTGGGAAAAGTATATATTGCTTCCCCTAGAAAAGGAAAGAAAAGTTAGCTTGCAGTCTCAGAAAGTGTATGAAGAGCTATTATCTGTGAACATTCAAAGGGACTCTCCAAGCTGGAAGCTGGGAAGGGATCTTGCTGCCTTGGAAATCTAGGCATGAACAATAGAGTTCAGCAATGCAGGGTAGGGAGTGGAGGGCAGCCAAAGATTACAAAATAGAAAGAAATTGGATGTATTCGAAGCTCCAAATGATACAGACTCCATGTTAAGAAAGGTCATTTCAGCAGCATCCTTAGTAAGCTACAGAGAAAACGGATTCCTTTTTGATGGTGGATTATAAATGTGTACCCTTCCAGATGAAAGGGCATTAGGAAGACCTAGTCATTTTTGCTTTACTACATTTATCTTAGTCCTCTGATTCTCAGCGTGGTCATGGAGTTCTTTGAGTTCTACCTTCAAAAATAATATTCAGGAATTGTTTTTAAAATTAAATTACTGAAAACTAGACAAAGAGTTTAAGATTCATACTATTTTTCATAACCACACAAAGTTAGATCATTCAAAATTGAGTAGTACTCACTACACTGAACTACCCAAAATGAGAGAATAGTCCATAATTATATGGTAGTAACGCTGACAAAATATCAATGAGCTAGACAACAATACAAAAAATTAAATGTGTCAAAAGGATTTAAAAGAAGTAGAACTGTAGGACTTTGCCATGACAAAAACATTAAGATGATCTGAAATGTGTATATCAGCATACCTATGTGCAAACAATAGTTAAAGAGAAATATATCCTGAATTATATATATGTTATATATATATATAATTTTCATTACTTCTTTTTTTATTAACTTTATATATTTATTTTAATCCTGACTACAGTCTCCACTCCCTCTTCTCCTACTATTCCCTCCCGCAACTTTTCTTTTTTTCCTCCTAAATCCACTCTTCCTTTTGTTTCTGTTCATAAAGGGGCATGGCCACAGGTGTCAACAAAGCATATCAAGTTGAGGTAGGTCTAAGCTCCTCCACTTAAATTAAGGATGAACAAGACAACCCAGTATGAGGAATAGGTTCCCAAAAGTTAGCAAAAGCATTAGGGGCAGTTCCTGCTTTCACTGTTCTTAGTCCCACAAGTAGACCAAGCTACACACCTATCACATATAATTAGAAGGCCTAGGTCAGTCTCATTCAGGTTCCATAGCTGTCATTTTAGATTGTGTGAGCTCCTCTGAACCCAGGGTAGTAATTTCTGTGGTTTCCCATGTAATAACCTTGACCCTCCTCACTTGTCCATTTCTTCCTCTTATTGTTACTAGGATTCCCCACCTCAGCTCAGTACTTGACTATGGGTCTCTGCACAACTGTTTCCATCAGTTACTGAATAAAAGCTCTCCCAACTATATTTACATATACATATATGTTTCTAGATAAAGCCTCTTCAAAGATGTGTAGTGTTAGTTGTATATCTGTCTTCAAGACTATATTTAGAATGACCAATTGTTTCTGTCTTCTTTGGGAAGAATATTTTTCCTATTCATCATTCCTTAGTTTCTGGTGTGTTTTGCAGGGCTGAGGCCTCCAGATATTTCCTAGCCCATTTTTACCATATCTATAAGTGAGTTCTTGTGAAACTCGTGTTTCGACAGTAATATTTGTGAGGGTTTATGTGTGTAGCATACAACGAGACACAACCTCACGCAGAACTCCCATGTTCTCTCGCTCTTATATTCTTCTGACCCCTAATCTGTAATATTTCCTGTACCTTATTTGTGGCTCAGGGGAGAAAACAAGCCTTATTTTGAAAAAGATGTATCCATTAGGACTGGTCTTCACAACTCTTAATTTACATTGTCTGTGGTTTTCTATAATGATCTCCTTCTATTATAATGAAAATACTCCTTGATGAATGATAAGTTCTAAACTCGTCTGTACTAGACACAAATGTGGTGTAGGAGTTTCTCCTATCTATGTGTTGCTTTTATTGTTTGAATAAAGGAACTGCCTTGGACTTTTGATAGGACAGCACTTAGGTAGGTGGAGTAGATATAACTGAATGCTGGGAAGAAGGGCAGAGAGAGAGACGCTATGGAGCTGCCAGGTCAGACATGCTAAATCTTTCCCGGTAAGCGACGACCTCGTGGTGACATACAGATTATTAGAAATGGGTTGAATCAAGATGTAAGAGTTAGCCAATATGAGTCTAGACATAATGGGCCAGGCAGTGATTTAATATGATTTCTGTATGATTATTTCGGGTGTAAGCTAGCAGAGTGACCAGGACCAAAAGCAGGCCCTCTCTCCTGTTATAATTGGCACCTAAACGTGGAGTTGACTAACTCCACATAAAATCTGAAAGACATAAACAGTCTGCTCACTGTGTAGTTATTGAAATGAGTAAAGCACAGAATGATTGTAACTAATAGTTTTTCCAATATGTATTTAAAGTGTTTTAAAAGCATTTTCAATATTGCTGTAATAAATAACAAAAATCTTGAGTAAGACATACATACCTTCACTTCAATATTTCATGATATTTATTCACAATATTCACAATGCAAATGTGTACCAAAGCATTACATAGTACTAGATAGCATATATGATTTTCATATTTGGGTTTTCATTAAGATGAATGGAATTTTAAATGAAAAAAAATGGAAGATATAGATACAAAAGTTAGCACAAAATAGTACTTTCAGAGGACATGAAATATATGCATGATTACACATCTTTTTTACATCAGTGTAAAATATAAAGTAACAATAAATATTCCAATCATCTTACATAATTAAGACTATAAATCTTTAAGCATCTTGAAATTCTTTTTTTTTTTTTTTTTGGTTTTTCGAGACAGGGTTTCTCCGTGGTTTTGGAGCCTGTCCTGGAACTAGCTCTAGTAGACCAGGCTGGTCTCGAACTCACAGAGATCCACCTGCCTCTGCCTCCCGAGTGCTGGGATTAAAGGCGTGCGCCACCACCGCCCGGCTTTGAAATTCTTTATAGATGTACTACCTTTTAAGACTATAATGATCGAAACAGGTCAGTGTCATAAAAAGTTAAGTTTAATAGTTAAATGATATTTAACAGTAATTGATGAGGAACAAATGACAAACTCTAGATATTGAACTGAACTATCATTCTGATGTGCTAAGTACAATGCATATTGATAAATGGTGATGGTTACTCTGAATATTAAGAAAACACTGAAAGAACTGGTATACAGCTGACAGTGAAGGGAGTATTATCCATTCGATTGAGGACTCATGGTTATATTGAAATAATACCGTAAAATGGCCATTAACTAGAGCAGTCAGCTGATTCAGTCATCTTGAAATAGACACAAATAGGAAGCACACCACATTTTGATGATAGCATGTTTGCTTTCTTCCATGATCTGGATGTAACTGCTTGTGTGACTATTATCCATTCAGGAGTAAACTGCACTAGAAAGTAGCTGTAGCCTTAAAAGAAAAACACAGTTGTCCAAAGAAGAAACTTATTTTAAAGGACAATCACTAAAGTTAACACCCAAGCAACTTCAGCACCTACCAGAAACAGATGTTTCATGCTTCAGAAAACTGGGTAAGCTGAGGAAACCCTGCTTTCCTGAAAATTTTTAAGATAGTTTACATATTTTTTTCAATAGGATAGGCTCCACAGAAAAGACACATGACACAAGGCAGGAAGATATATCAGACAATTGAAATCATTTTATTCTACATATTTCTTCTTTAAAAATTCTTTTGATTTTAAAATTAAAGTTTATTATTCAAATAAATGCAATGACACTAATTTCTGTTCATGTAAGTAGTAGGAAGATTGTGACAAAATTTTGAAGGAGAAAAAATCAACAGCTTTTCATTTCAGCTTTGAATATTTTGAATTTCTCTCTGATTCTCTTGACCTCTTTTGGCCATTACTGATGATTAATTTATCAAAAAGAAACCCAGATCTCTACGTTTTGACTCATTTTAATCATTTCTTCTTTTTTGATCTTATTTTTTGTGAACTAGAAAAATCAAAAAAGTAAAACTATCTGAAAATTACTTTATAAAATGAAATTAAAATCAGAAAATGTCAATGTGACATAAAGGTAGACAGCCGTTATCATTAAGAGTTTAATATTCTTGATTATTGTATATCTCAAAAGGAAGAACTTAAGCTGAAACATAAATGGAATGGGTGGATTTTAGCAATTTGTACAAAAAGTTAACCTTGTAGAAAAATGGCCACATAGGAAAACAACTGGTTTTTCAAGGGTTTATAATCTTGTGGCAACATAGAAACAGATTTTTAATATAAGATAGACTACATGTAACAAAACAATTTCATGTTGACTACATAAATATGAAGTCCACAAGACAAAGACCCTACTAAAGTTCATTTAGAATGAAGTGTGACAATGGTAGGAAGTTACAAACACATCTGTGAGTTCACAGCAATAATCTTGCTGACAGTGGGGGCTCCACAGCCTATGTTAAACCTGAAATCTGCCGCCTTCTCTCATTGCCCTCTAGCACTAGATAAAATTACTTTCTACACTTTTTTTAATGGGACTGTTTTGTTTTGTTTGACTATTGTTTTTAGATATATTTATTATTATTATTTTATGTGTATAAGTGTCTTGTCTTCATGTATGTATCTGCACCATCCATATGCATTCCACCCTGAGAGATCAGACAAGGCTATTGGATCTGCTGAGTGTAGAGGTACAAATGGGTAATAGGAAGTTAACACCAGTTCTCTGAAAGAACAAATGTTCTTATTATTAATCTGAGTCTCCAGCTCAAGTAGTCATTTTGTTAACAAAACATCTGACTCACATCCAATCACTGCTTCTCTACAGTAGTAAAAGACACTCATTTTCATTGATTGTAGTGCCTCATGTGTTACTGCCTATAACCCCACCCTCAGGTCTGTCATCTGTGCCTTCACTAGTTCCTCCATCTTTGTCCTACCTTCTCCTTGCTCTCAACAGCGTCTATAACATTCCTCTGCAATATTGCTGATTTCTTTGTTTTTCATGGGCCTTTTGCTCAGTACAGATGACACCTATTTTCATTGGCCCTTCATTTCAAAATATAAAAAGAAAATTGCTTTGCTGGCAAATGCAGGTAATCACAACACTTTGACACAGAAGTAAAAATAACAGAAGGTCAAAGTCATCCTCTATATTCTCTACAATATAATTCCAGTCCAGTCTAGCTAGGCTAAATATCTGGGTTTCTAATTGGAAACCAGTATCGTGGCTTCTTAGAAAATTGGAAATCACCCCATTATTTCCATAATATAAAAGATCATACTCAAACTCTGAAATATATAATTGGTGTAGCAGGTTTTTCTGTCTTTGTGTTGCTTTCATTGGTTAATAAAGAAACTGTGTTGGGCCCCTGATAGGTCAGAACTTAGGTAGGTGAAGATAACAGAACTGAATGCTGGAAGGAAGAAGGGCTGAGAGAGAGAAGCCATGGATCCTCTGCCTGAGATGGACACTGGTTAGAATCTTCCCCGGTAAGCCATTGCCACCTGGTGTTATACAGATTAATAGAAGTGGGTTAAATTAAGTTGTAAGAATTAGCCAATAAGAAACTAGAGCTAATGGGCCAAGCAGTGTTTTAATCAATACAATTTCTGTGTGGTTATGGGCTAAGCTAGCCGGTGGCCAGGATGAACAAGTAGACCCTCTCCTTGCAGCATATAATATATGACAAGAGTTATTTTTTATAATTAAATTCAGTTAAAATAAAAATTACAAAGGAAAAATAGAATTTTGTGCTACATTACACCATGGGACATTGCAACTTAAAATTTTTATGACTTCTTTTAGTCAGGAAGGGTTCATTTGCATATACATATAAAACCCAGATAATCAGTGATTAACACTTGTAAGGGTAGCCATTTATTACATTTCTTTTTTTCTTTATATTATTCTTTTCTCATATAATACATCCTAACCCTGGCCTCTCCTCTCTCTGCTACTTGCAGTTTGCCCCCTACCTCATTTCTCCCCTAGTTCCACTGCTCCTCCATTTCCTTCCAGTAAAGAGCAAACCTCCCAGAAAAATCAGCAAAATATTTCTAATAAGCTGTTTTAGGCAAAGACACCTATAGGAATATAAACCTATAGGAAATGATACTATTTTCAGTTTAGCTTATTGTAACACAGTGTTCACCATTTTGGAATGTCACAAGAAAGATAATGGCTTGCTTAGTCTCAACAGACATCCTAAAGTGTCAGAAACAAAGGAAACCTGATGATATATCACTACATCAAACTAAAATATTATGATTAATCCCGAAAGAGCAAGTTTGACTTGCTAAAACTCTAACCTAGTCATAAGGTTGCAGACTATCAGCTTGATACCTAGAAGAAAATGTATACTCTTGTTTAGACTTGAAAAATTATTCAGCGGCTTTAGAGCTAAATATAGGAATAATAGCCACCTAGGTGAAAGATACACAACCCCAAAATGTTTACACATTCGCTCACATGCTTATAGAAATGCATTGTTATGCTTATTTTTGATTTTATGGTATTGAAAAAATACAGGGATTATGCACGTAAATACAGTGCTCAATAGCCAATCTACAATCTCCAAGAAATGTATTATTGTGGGGTAACCATAGGTTTGTTGCATTTTTATACTTGCATCTTTCAATTAGCTCTTTGAAAAGCACATAATTAAATTAATGAAAATTAAAACGTCATTATTTCTGAATGCTCCTCCAAATGTGTGAAAGGAGATGTGAACAATAAGTCATAGATCTGTAACTGAGAAAGATGAAATGGAGAGTAAATTGTAGTGGTATGTAACTATTACCTGAGTTTTACAAAAAAAAATGCTCATATGTAATTGAAATACTTGAGATCACATGAAAATGCTGATTTTAACATTTAAGGATCACAGCACTAAAAGAAAAAGAACCAATCCCTTGTATTCAGTTACCCAGTGGGGCAACATTGGCAGGTGGAAGTACAGATCTGGAAATCAGTCCTCTACATGGACTTGCAGAATATTGGCCTTATTCATTTAAAATGAGTTCTAAGATTGCCATATCTATGAATGATACAGATTATGGTAATAATGTTGATTCTTGTGGGGTCGGGGGGGGGGCTCTGTAGAGCACCCTTTCTTTCTTAGAGTAAGTAATATCCAGTACAGTAGTCGTGAAACAGAATAATTAAAGCTTTGGCTTCTCTTAGGAAAAGAAGAGCCCTAGGCCTAGATGTCCTGTGAGGAGATTGTTTTTAATGTCCTTTTCCTTAATGCTGCAAATTATCAGTATTTATAAAGCAACTGATTTTGTACCACTTTTTGTGACTGTGAACACAGCAGAACAATGTCTCCTAGACTGTATCTCCATAAAGTTACTAGGATGGGGTCTGTTCATCCCAGTGACACACAGGTCCCAACTAACAACTTAAAATCTGAGTTTGCCCGATCCAGTTCCTTATGACTGTAGCTGACTGAAACAATGATGATTCTTTGCTAGGCTCTCATACGAACTGAACAATTCATTGGCCAATAAAAGGAGCCTCCTGGCTGGGGTTTGAGCAGGTTTAAGGTTTCCTTCAAGGAACACAAGTCAGAAAAAAACACCCCAGAAGATTCAGGTGTGTTCTTTCTATTTCATTTAGATGGCAGTGTACAATAGTTTCCAAGGCTCTCTCCACCAGGGTGTGTGTGGGAGAGCAGAAGAGATGGAGAATTCCTGTTGACTAGTAGAAATAGGGAAAGCATTCAGTTTCCTGGACTAAGAAATCTCAGCAGGAGGCAGACTCAGCTGAGCTGACTCAGTCCTTGCCATCCAGTGCTGTGGGTCAGGATTTAGTGCGACAGCAGTCTTATGCCAAGGGGAAGGAGTATCTCCTTGCCAAGCTAGCTCTTAGAACTCCAGACAGAAAACAGCTTCCACTTGGGCAAACATAAAGTAGTGCTAGAGTTCTGGTGTGGAAGATGAATGCAGTGTGTCATAGAAATGTGTGGTACTAATGCATTGGGAGCTGGAGCAGAGAAGGCTCTGGATGGTTTTTAAACAGAACAATGTGAAAACATTCAAAATTGGAAAATGCATTTGACCTGTGATCATTCACTAGGTTCCTATTACCAAAACAACTATCCTGGGTGTGCTTTCTTCGGTGTTATAGTGGGTTAATTTTACTTAAGGCAGTTACTTAATGTGATTTTTTTTTTAATCCTTAAAAAAGTGGGAGATGTATACAATTGTTAATGATATGGAAGTGTTCCCTTTCTCCTGAGGAAAAGTGAATTTCTTATCAGAATATCTGGCTGGCCCTGTAATTTAAATTAAAATAAAATTTTGGAGAAATTGAAAAAAAAAAGATTGTTGAACCTAGAGTCTTGGGATGGATATTTTTCCATAAAATATTTAAAAAATAATTACTTATATAAATCATATAGATGAACTACAGTAGCTGCATTCCATAAGATTAAGTACACCTTGCCATTAAATTATACATTGAGAGTTTTAGGCATGTAGCCAGCTAACCAATCAGTTAATTCAATTTTTACATGCATCACATTTGGAAAGAAATATTCATATGATGTTTTGCATGCGAAGTACTGCTACTCTATGAACATGCACAAATACAGACAAAAGTTTATGTAAATGCAAGGAATAGCAGGTGATGATAATTGAAGGCAAGATTCAAATATAAATTAATATAGTTAATTTAAAATTATCAACCTGTATCTTTTAAACTGTCAACAATACTTTGGCATCTTCAATCACATAAATTATTCAATAATTTATCATGATATTTCTTTATCCATCTTTTGGTGTGTAGTATGTGTTTCAAATTTTAGTATAACTTTTCCTCTCTATACCAGATAGGAAAGTATAAAAATTCATACTAAATCAGAATAAATGTTTAAAACCAGTAGTGATTAGGTTAAATGACCCTTATATCTTCCTTGTTCCATTTTTAACCTCAGGAAAATTTCCCTGGAGCCAATGAAAATGGTACATCAAATGGCAGAAAACCCTTGCAAACATAAGAAAGAATACAGTTTTAAAACATTAAAATTATTCTAAGTTTTCTTGTTAGCACCAATCATTTTACATTACTTTTAAAAACCGTATATGTTCTTCACTTGGGACATGGAATGAAATGTGCCAACTGGGAATGTCAGAGGTATGAATGACAAAGACTCCTCCAATTTACTATATGAAAACATTGCAAAGAACATGATAGTTTTTTCAGCAAATAGTGTTCCATTTTAGAGTTAGGAATAAAATAAGGCCTTTGTGTCCTGTCCTTAGAGAACCGATTCCAGTCAGAATCAGTTGTTTAATATCATTTTAATCCCCATCAATTCCCAAAAAGGACTGCAACCAACACCTCGATTTCTGTCTTGTAATACTGTAGGGAGACCAAACTCAGTCATGGGTTTAACAGTATTTCTGAGAAGAAAAATTTGGCAATAAATGATTTTTGTTAGCAAGGCAGTGATGGTGCATACCTTTAATACCAGCACTTGGGAGGCAGAGGCAGGCGGATCTCTGTGAGTTTGAGGCCAGCCTGGCCTACAAGAGGTAGTGTCAGGACAGGCTCCAAAGCTACAGAGAAATCCTGTTTCAAAAACAATAAATAAACAAACAAACAAATAAATAAAGAGAAGTGATTTGTTACTTCTTTATATCCACATTTGGGAAAGTGCCCTGGAAACAATAGAAAATAAAGGTTACTGGGAAACAGAATCCTCAGGAGCATAGTAAGACCTCTCCTCTCTCTTAAGAAATACCACATGTCCACAAATGCATAACAAGGGTACCAAAAAAGCTCTTACCATTTCTTAGGTAGCTGAAAAATAATGTAAGATGTACCTTTGAGGTTAAAAATGTCATTGCTTCTTATGACATGACTGAAAGAAAAAGAAAATGAGATTAATATTTTCTGTGTTGGTTGCACATATAGTTGATTTGAATAGAAAATGATCCACCATTTTACTCTATTTTAAGTACCTCTGCTTGGTCAGCAGTCAATGATTATATAAAGAAAGCAATTACTTTCTGTTCTAAATATATATATATATATATATATATATATATATATATATATACATATATAGCAATTTTCCATAATTGACAATCAGATTTCTTAAATAATTTGTTTTGTGTTTGTTTATGTTCCTTCAGTGTTATCATTTTATACGTATTATAATGAATAATATTTAAAACATCATATAATTTAAAAATTTAATAATCCTGATTAAAAGGCACAATCTAAATTGTAGTGAGAGATATGTTTGCTGGTGTCTTTTCTTCCAAAAACAGCCTGTATAGCATCTCCCAGCACTATTAAAGCTGTCCAGGAGTGAGGATTTTCCCTGACTTCTTTGATATTGACATTCTTTTGTGCTATAGCCAAAGTGGGTGGTGTCATTATCAATAGCATTCAACTATGTCACTATGGTATGTAAGCAAAGAATAAAGATAGCCTGTTTGTTTCAACGGATGTTTAGGCTTGATTGGCAAATAAATAGTAAGGAAATATCCTGTGAATGGCTCTGAGATTTTCACCTAATAATCCAAGTCTGCTGGGAGTGACATCATCTTCCTATGAAGGGAAAGTTTGTTCTAACTCATTGGTTTCCTTGTTCTGTATATTGGTATTGAAGCCATTTAAAAATGGTAGCAAAGTACTTTGCCACTGAGTGTATGTCCAGGCAACTAAAATTGTTTTTAGTTTGAAACAGGGTCTTACTAATCGTCTATGCTGACCTTAGACTTGCTCTCTGGTCGTTAAAAGGTCCTTCCCACTCATCCTGCCATGGAGCTGTAAATATAACTTTCTGCTATGAGTGTCAGCCTAGCTTAATTAATTTAATTTTTTTTGAATTATTGCCAAAAAATTAAATCTTCCAACAAAACAAGTGTATAAAAACATTTTTTTTCTGTGGAGTAAAATATGTAAGTAAATTAAATGCTTTAACTATATGAATTGCCCTATGTCATTTGATTTTTGATTACATAAATACCTCATCACTACCAACATATTCTACTCTAATAAGAAAGAGGTGGGATAAAAATATCTGAGTCAAATTTGAAATGACTAAATAATTTTAAATATCAGGCAAGGTTACTGGAGTAATGGTTTAAGTGGTGATGGAGGAAGGGAAATGATAAAAAGAAGGAATAGGAAATAGATTAAGAAAATCAAGGTCTAAGACACCAGTTCAAGCACTAGGTATAAATCCTGGTCGCTTTGCCAGTTGCCCCAAACACTGCCCAAGCCTCAGAAATGTTCTCCATATTCAATGGGCCTAGTTTGGTATTATGCAGGTCCTCCCGCTATCAGTCCAGAGTCAGTGAGCTCTCACTAGCTTAGGTTAGCTGTATTTGTGGGTATCACCATCACAGTCTTGACCCATTGCTCACATTATCTCTCCTCCCTCTCTTGGACTGGTCTGCAGAAGGTTTGCTCAGTGCTTCGCTGTGGGTCTCTGTATCCTCGATCAGTTGGTGGATGAAGATTCTTTGATGACAATTAAGGTAGTTTTCTCAGTCTTCTGGTGTCTTACAGCACACTCTCTTTGGAGGGATTCCTTGCTCAGCCTAGATATAGGGGGAAGGGTCTTGATCTTGCCTGGAAGTAAAGTGTCAGGTTTTGTTGACTCTTTAGGGGAAGCCTTACCCTTTCTGAGGAGTGGATGAGGGAGTGGGAGAAAGAGTGAGGCAGAACAGAAGGGATGAGAAAAGCCATAGCTATGTAAAATAAGAAAAGATTGTACTAAAAAAAAAATCTTAATAGAAAAACTTCAAAAAAATAAAAAAACAAAATCCTTATATTAAGGGTTTATGAAAACTCACTATTTTTAAAATTCTTTTAAAATATAATTTAATGGAAATGGGTATGCACAGAGATATTCCACACATTTGAAAATGCTACTACCAGAAGACATGGGTTATTAAACAAAAATCATAGTGAAAAGCACAGTTTTCTGCCCCCACCTCTGCCCAATATTGATATTGTCAAGCATAGCTTCAGGGGGACCTAGAACAATACAGACTATTAACATTACCCTTAACTTCCAACAACGACTATATATTAAGTATCTTTCCCTGAAGACATCTATACTCTGGTTGCAGGGCACAGTGTAGCAGCTCTCAAAATGACCAAGGAACTCTCTCCAAGCCTGCCAGCTTTCATAGTGCTATAGGGTTCTCTTCAAGCTTCTGGGAGAGAAAGGACATTAGCTGTGTTATCGAGCTCTGGACCTTACAAACTACAATACTGAGTTTCTAACAAACTATGAACCATTGATGACTGTAATTGGGTAGCTTAACCACTGATTGGATTTGAGACCTGCCATTGTATTTCACGACTGAAACTGACAAGCTATGAGTAGAAAAATACATTGCTGGGAGGAGATTATAGAGAAACTTATTTTTTTTTTCAGGGAAAAATCATTAACACGGACATTCATATGACTTCAGAGTTCTGAGATTAAGTGTGAGTGCTCTCCTTAAAAAACCCCAAACATAAGATGCTAATAGAATATAAGATCTGAAAGATTGAGGAGGTTGCTGTGAAACGCTGTCTATTAGATAGGATATGTCATCAATATGCATGAACTCATAGCATCTGCGGTTACCTCCACAAGGCCTGTCACAGGGAAAGTCAGTTAAAAACTCCACCATGAGGAAGGGAAGCTCTATCAAGGTTCTACCTTCAGCAGATAGCTATTAGCATTTGGAGAATTGCTGAGAAGGGGGTAGTCAATTTTCCTTGGGGAGTGATCATTGGTAGGTTGACTATGCTCCAAAAGATAGTCCTACATTGATGTATATATTACCAGCAGTAATTTCACTCTATGAATTAAAGATTTTCTTAAAAATGAGCACAAGTAATTGGAAGAGAGATGTGTTGGGATAGAACCAAGGGTGATGGGTGAAAATGAGAGTGGATATGATAAAGATGCATTGTATATATAAATGGATTTATTAGAGAATGAAATTAAAATATTATTTTTAAAAAAGTAGTTCGAGTTTCAAGAGGGTTATATGAGAAATACAGGCTGGAAGACAGCACCTTTGTCCTCTGAGACCCAGTTTCAAGCACGTATGGTGACATGAAACACAAAACCAAACAATTTCTATGGAACAATAAGTCACCACTGGTTACTCAAATATTGAGAACCAATGAGGTAGAATTAAAAGAAGCATCACAAAGGCAAGCTGTAATTTGGGGATGCTCACTGCTTGTACAAAACGGGACCCAGTTGAACATTCGCAATTTAAGTAGCTTGCCAGCTGATTATTGCTCCTAAGTGGGGCTAGCTAACATTTAATCAAACTTGCAAATAATTTCTTCTTAGTTAATAAATTCATATTAAAAAAGAAATAATGAAAATGGTAGCAGTTACTTACATGTTAATATCTGACCAAAATAAAATCTACATAAACTATGCAAAACTTGAAAGGTAAATATATTCTAGAGTTAAAAGTACGAGATTTATGTATATGCACTGAAGCATAAACACATACATGCAAGCACATACATATGTACTCATACTTATTTCTATTTAGTTAATATATCCCTGAGTTTAAAGAAACAAAATGGTTAAATGTGTTTCTAATTTTATAACAAGGTTAATATGCAGCAAAGTGGTAACAAGTTGATGCTGCCATAAACTATTTACCATCTAATAAATGAAATAGACGTTTCTGCAGTGAGTGCTTTGATTATGTTATTTGAACATGCTTTTAATTATGACATATAATTTGCAAGATTTTTGTATTTATTGGATTCCTGTTTTAAACTAAATGAGCTACATTAATTGCTCTAATAGATGCAAAGACATTTTAAATGCTTAATATCCAATCTACAGACAATTTCTTAATTTTACTTATATAATTCCAATATTGATTTCTTTAATATCTTGACATAATTTAAAAGGTTAAGAAATATAATTGATAAAGCATAACTGTGCTGCAAGAAAATATCTAAACCTCCTAAGAAGCTTTTTATTTTTTCATGAAGTACTGTATCCTGCTATCCATAAAGTATTAAATTGCATTAGAACTAAAATAAGTGTAGCTAATACCCATTAGTTTCAACCCAGTTTCACATAGTATTTAGAAGTTGTCCCAGTTAAATCATTCAAAACATAAATCCTGCTAGGACAGGGTAGTTTTGTCCCTAAGGGCTCTGTTTTATAATTGCAGAGCCATCAGATTTTTAACTCACATGGAATGGCAATATGGAATCTCCAGGGAAGGTAGCTCTATTCCAACTTTTCTGCTTTTCTATTGCTATGTTCACCTCGTTTCAACTCTCATTCAAATTTCAACAATTGCAAAAGTAGGCTTATTTCAGAGACTCTTGACATACATTTTTACCTGGTAGAGAGAATCCTTCACCCTTAGGGACCATATCAGAAATGCCCCACTTAAAAAGAATTTGCTAAAGTGCATTTACAAACCCAGCCTATGTATTCAAGAACTCAACTCTATAATTTTGCTCAAACGAATCTTGGCCTTTGGTCATAGTTATATCTTGTATCAAAGTCATATGCAATTATAAAAATTCAGGAAGAAGAAGGCAGAAACTTGAAGTAGCTGTTCTCATCAGAAAGGTCAAAGAAATGACAACCAAACAATTTTTTTTCTGTATCTTAAGTTCAGTAAAAACTATATTACAGTAATCAAGAATGTTTACTAAAAAGTAAAAAAGAACAATAACAATGTCAAAATAGCATTTATATAAATACATTTAAATTAATATGTTAGAATTTTTCACATTGTTAGAAAAAGGGTATTGAGAACAAAGTTTATGATCACATTGCATCAGATATTCTGGAAAATATGAATAGCAAATTAACATAATTTTGCAAAATAGTTTTAATTACTCCTACGCATGCCACTACAAGAAACTAATAAGTGACAAACTATAACATTCATCTTATTAGTTTCTTTAAATTTTCATTTCATCATATTAGTTCTTTGCTTTTCCAGAAATACAATAATATAAATAGAAAAAACTATTTTACAAAATTATGTTAATTCTACCTTCTTCTTCCTGAATTTTAAATGTTAGGATATGTTAGGAAAATCCTTCAGCCAGTAGCCTTTAAATAACCAGACCACTTGGGCTTGGCCTCTTATACTATAAATAACATTGTAAAGCATGTCCTCCCTCTCTCTTCCGGTTGCTGGATTCCCAGTGCAAGCAGGGGACTGTAATCTGTGGATTATCTTTAAATAAATAACCCTGCATTATATTCAATTTTGAGCTAGAGTGGAATTTCTTTTCAGCGTCCCTCCTCAAGAATAGCGTGAAAGAGTGTATGAGTCTCTGGTGTTATCTCCAGATAATCAAATAAAACTAGGGAAAATAAATAAATAAAACAGAGAAAAC
Source organism: Microtus oregoni (assembly GCF_018167655.1). Lineage (NCBI taxonomy): Eukaryota > Metazoa > Chordata > Mammalia > Rodentia > Cricetidae > Microtus > Microtus oregoni. The sequence goes on along the minus strand of NW_024543080.1, from coordinate 36,169,789 downwards.
GAAGCAAAATTTCAAAAATAAATGTAACACTGTTGGTTGACATAAGAGAAAAAAAGAAATGAACAGATCAATTTATAGAGACTAAATAAAATATGCTTACAAAGTAGAAGATAGCACAATGAATAAATAGAATAGAATATTTACAATTATAATTACAACAAAACATAAATGGAATATTTGATTAAAAAAATCTAGTCATCAAAGAATATCATAGAATGCTATAGAACATTTTTAAATGAGAAAAGTAAGTCAGTTGTATAGCAATCAAAACTTTGTCCATTTTCACTGGGTACATATTTTGAGAATACACACAAGAGCTTATAGAATTAAAGTAATGCACTTTGTCTACGTCTGTGTGGTTGTCTAAAAGGCATGTTCACTTGCTAATTTGAATTGTGTGTATGAGAGAAAGATTTGTTGTTTTTTCAAATGCTGTATTTAAACACAGGAAAAGGATATTTTAAACAGATTATAGCAAAAACAAAGTTTATTGCTAATCTCCATAATTAGGGCTCTGAAACTGAATGACATTTCTTTAGTACAAACTGAAAAATATTCAATTACTAATGAATATATAATAGCAAAGTGCAGTCATCTCACTGAAGAAATAGAGAATGGGAGACAAGTCTTTTAATTCCAAGTGTTGAGAGCATCAATTTACCTAAATAAACTTGTCATAATACATTTGATGCTTCAGTCAGAAAGAATAAGGAAAAATGCAAAATTCAAAATACAGCCAATGGATACATCATACTTAAACAAATCAAATATTTTCAGTTTAGCTTGGATTTTTACAATTTTATTTTCAAGCATTCCTAACTGACGAAATACAGGTATAATATTTTTGATACAGGTTGAGAAAAGATGATCTCACCCCAGAAATCAGAATTGGTCAGTCCAAATGGGTGGCACAACCATAACCAATTAATGCAGCTCTACCAAAATACTCTTGCTAATGTTAATTTCATATTAATATCTCTGATAATGTAGCATTCATGTGAAAGCAATGTAAATACCACTCAATTTATAATAGGAATTTGAGTAATTTTTAACTACAAAAATATTACTAATATTTCTTTACAAAATATGATATTTCTGACCTACATTCAAAACACCTAACAATGTATTATTGCAAATTAGCATTGTCATAAAACAACTAAAATAAAAATTCTCATTTATATTTAGTACCTTTTTTAACTTGGTGTGTATTATTCTTTCATAATTTTTTACATGTTCATACTGAACTTAGGGCCTTTTACTTCTCATTATTATTTCTCTCTCCTGATTCTCTTCCACAGAAGTTTTTCTTATTTATAGTAAATAACCGCCTACTTTGACACATATTTTAGCATACATATTTTTAGTTTTGGTTATTCACATGAATATGAATGGACATTAGTACTGGAACACAGGTTATCAGTGGCTACATACTGAAGATAATAATAACCTCTTTATATTTTTTTGTTGAATGTTTTTTTCCCCCCCAGGAGCAGTTTCACTCATTAACAAGTGGTGTTCAAAAATAAAGCTGTCTTTAGAAAAACTGTGAGGATGCCCGCAGACATTTATCTTCTGTTTGTTGCCCCATACCAAATCTCTGTCCAGTCCATTTTGCTCTAACAAGAGACTAACTGTAGCTTTCCTTCCCCGGTGTTCACATCTCCTGTGGATCCCACACATCATCTCTTTCTTACCTTACACCTGCCACTAATACCTCTATCCCTGCCCCCAACTTCATCTGCATCGCTGTCCAAACACAGGCCATGCTTGCCAGAAAACTAGATAGGCAGCCCTCTCCCATTATTCTATCTCTCGGTTGCAGTAGTTCCAATCCCGCAGTCTCATCCTCATTTCTGTAACACAGCCCCCATGGCAGTCTTCCTTGCTCTCTTGTTACCACCTGTTGTGGACCTCTCAGTTTCACTTCTAATATTTCTCCCTTCACTTGATTCTTTGTCCTGTTCCCTACTCTACCACCCACCTCCCCATATCCAAAGGCTACCTATCCCAGGGCAACCAGCAGACTGAAGGCAGACCCACTCCTCTCCTACTGCTTCTGAGATTCCTTCCCCTCAGCCTCATTTGCAGCTTTATAGCAGGAAACTTGCTGAGTCTCTCTTTCCTATCTGACTCTATCCCCAGTAGGTCACAAAGACCTTCTCCAAACTTTCTTTTCCCAACCCCTCCCAGTATCCTTGTTCCCAAATATGCAGGCATTTCTTATGAACACAAAAGAAGAGCTGGTCAAGATCACAGGCAACAAACAGCCATCATAATTACGAAATTCAGAGAGGAAATAAATACCAAAGAACAAAACATCCATAAAACAAAGACAAATACAAAATAAGAAATTAGATATATAATTATCCCAAACCCAGATGCCTACATGCTAACACAACACACACACACACACACACACACACACACACACACACACACACACACAAAGTAAAAGCCAGGGTAATATGCCCCACTATAACTGAAATATTTTACCAGACCACACACTGAATATTCCAACACAGCTAAAGAATAAAAAAGACTTTAAATTCAATTATATGAAAATGGCAGAGATCTTTAAAAGGAAACAAATGAATTCCTAAAAAAATACAGAAGAACACAAGCAAATATTGGACGAAATAAACAGTTACTTTAAAGAAATACAAAAAAAAAAAAAACCCCACAAACAGACTATAAAGGAAATGAACAAAACTGTTCAAGCCCAGTAAATGGAAATAGGACCAAAAAGAAAACACAAAATGAGAGAATTGTAGTTATAAAAAGTTGGAAATTTTAATAGGATCTACAGTGGCATGCTTCTCCAACAGAATACTAGAGCAGGAAGAAAGAATCTTAGGCATTAAAGATACAGTGGAAGAAACTTACACATCAGTCAAATAGGCAGTTAAGTCTAAAGCTTTCCTGACGCAAACCATCTAGAAAATCTGATACACTATGAAAAAAATGAAACCTAAGCATAGTAGGACTAGAGGAAGGAGAAGAAACAGAGCTCAAAGGCCCAGAAAATGTCTTCCACATCATAGAAGGTTATTTTCCCAGTCTAAAGAAGGAGAAACGTAAAGGAACAAGAGACATTCAGAACATAAAGTAGCTTGGACAAGAAAAGAATATGGCTTTACTATATAGTAATTAAAGAACTGAACATACAGTGCAGCAAATAGAATAATAAAATCTAGAAGATGAAAAGAACAAATAACACATAAAGCTAGAATTATTAAAATTGTACTGACTTCTCAATTAGAGACCCTAAAAGTCTGGGTGCCTGGATAGATTTCCTGGAGATTACTAAGAGAGCCAGATGCCAGGCCAGAACATAACACCCAAGAAAACTTTCAGCCACATCAATGGAGAAAATAAGATATTCCATGAAATCATCATATTTAAACAATATCTAACCACAAATCCATTCCAAAGCAAGTGCTGTATTTAAACTCTAACATAAGGAAGTCAACTATACTCATGAAAACACAGGAAATAAAATTAAACACACCAGATAAGCAAAAGAATGGAAGCAAATGATGGAGGAAGGTCATTGGTTAAATAAAAAGCAACTGCTTGGCCCTCATTGGTTAGAAGATAGGTGGGAGGAGTAAACAGAACAGAATGCTGGGAGGAAGAGGAAGTGAGCTCAGACTCCACAGCTCTCCTCTCGGGAGCAGACGCCTCAGAGAGATGCCATGCTCCGCTCTCCCGGGCAGACGCACACGATGAAGCAAGCCACCAGGTTAAACCTGCTGAACCTTTCCCGGTAAGACCGGTGCTCATAGATTATTAGAGATGGGTTGATCGAGATGTGAGAATTAGCCTGTAAGGGCTAGAGCTAAAGGGCCAAGCAGTGTTTAAATGAATACAGTTTGTGTGTTGTTATTTCAGAGCATAAGCTAGCCATGTGGGCAGACGGGGTGCTGGGGATGCAGCCCCGCCGCCCCTTATTACTACAAGCAAACCCAGACACTCCAACATACACACACACTTCCAGACACACTCCACCAACACCAACATCAAAAATAAAAAAAATACAGAAATCAACAATCATTCACTATTGATACCTCTCATTATCAATGGTCTAAATTCTCAATAAAATGACCCAGACTAAAAGAACAGATGCAAAAAAAAAAATCCCTCTTCCTGGTACATTCAAGAAACATACTTCAAAATTAAGAATATATATTACCTCAGGGAAAAGAGTTGGAAAAAATATTCCAAGTAAATGGATCTAAGAAATAAGCTGGTTCAGGCATTTTGATATGTAATAAGACAGTAAGCAAGTCTCAACAGATACAAGAATATTGGAAAAACTGCCTGCATACAATCAGACAAATATTCAATAAATCCAGGTAAATACAGAAACAAAAGCCTTTCAAAATCATGGGAGTTGATCAACTCTACATAAAACAGCGGGAGAGATTTCATACTAGTCACTTAGCATCCTACTGTATAGCTCTTAAACAAAAGGATTCATACCCAGTTGGAGTAGAATACAAGAAATAAACTGAAATTTGAGATGAATAAAACAGAAACAAAGAGAAAAATTAAAACCAATGAGACACCAAGTTGATTTGTTGAGTAAATCAACAATACAGACAACAAAAGGCAGACAGGCAATATCAAAGTTATTAAAATCAAAATGAAAAAGAGGACAAACCAAAAGACACCAGTGAAATCCAGTGACTCATATGGGCATACTATAAAGCCTGTACTCTAACAAATTGGAAAATCTGAAAGAAACATGTAATTTTCTTGATAGGTACCACCTGCCAAAATTAAATCAAGATCAAATAAACAATTTAAATATACCTATCAACCCTAATGAAATAGAAGCAGTCATTAAGTCCTCCCCCTCCCCCCAAAAAAGGCTCAGGGCCTAATGGTTTTAGTGCAGCATTCTAACAGACTTTCAAAGAAGAGTAAACACTAATATTTCTCAAAATATTCCACAATGTAGAAACAGAAGGGATATTGCCAAATTCATTTATGAAGCTATTATTACCCTCATACCTAAATCATATAAAGACTCAAAAAAAGAATTACAAGCCAATTTCCTTTCATTATGGACACAAAATATTCAATAATATACTTTCAAACATAATCTAAGAATACATCAAAATCATCATGTACCATAATCAAGTAGACTTTGTCCAAGAGATCCAGCTGTGGTTTATATATGAAAAATCAGTAAATGTAACTCACCATATAAATATAGTGAAAGAGAAATAAAAAACAAAACATGATCATCTCACTGGATATTTAAAAGTCCTTTGAAAAAATCTAATACTCCTTCAAGATAAAAGTACTGGAGAGATTAGGGGTACAAAAGAGATATCTTAATAAAGGGAATTTACACCAGGCCCATAGCAAACATAAAATTAAATGAAGAGAAAATTAAAGCAATTCCACGCAAATCACGAAAAAAAAAAAGGTTGTCTGCATTCTCTTTATCTATTCAGTATAGTACTGAAGTTTTGTCTAAAGCAATAATGGCAACAGAAGGAGATCAATGGAAAGGAAGAAGTCAAAGTGCCATCATTTGAAGATGATAAGATATTATATATAAGTGACCTTAGAAATTAGAGAAGGGAATCCTGCAATAGATTAACACTTTGAGCAAAGTGACTGGAAATTAGATTAAGAAAGAAAGAAAGAAAGAAAGAAAGAAAGAAAGAAAGAAAGAAAAAGAATGGTAGTCCTCCTATATATAGATGACTAAAGAACTGAGAAAGTAATCACATTAACAATATCACACTTCAAAATAGCCTCAAATAATATAAATGTCTTGGGGTAGCTCAAACCAAGAAAGTGAAATATTTGTATAACAAAGCCTCAAGTATTTGAACAAATAAATTAAAGGAGATATAAGTAGACAGAAAGATCTCACATGCTCTTTGATCAGTAGAACTGACATAATAAAAATTGCCATCCTACCAGACACAATTTACAAATTCAATACAGTCCCCATCAAAATTCCAACACAATTCTTTCCATAACTTGATAAAACAATTTCCAACTTCATATAAAAAAAAAGAAACAAAAAAACCAGGATAACAAAAAAAAAATCCTTAACAATAAAGATACTGCTGAAGGTATCACCCTTCCTGATTTCAAGCTTAATTACAGATAGTACAGAGTGAAAAGAACCACATGGTATTTGCATACAAATCAACATGTTATTCAAAGGAATCAAACTGATGATCCAGACATAACTCCATAAAATATGGACACCTGATTTTTAATGAAGAAACCAGAAATTCACACTGGGAAAAATAAAGCATCTTCAACATATGGTGTTGGTCAAACTGGATGACTGCATATCAAATAATGCAAATAGACCCATGTTTATCAAACTGCACAAAACTAAAGTACAAATGGATGACAAACATCAATGTAAAAGCAGGTACACTGAACTGATATAAAAGAACATGGGGAATATCTTTGAACACATTGGCACAAGAGAAGCCATCTGTTCTTTCAGAACAGAACACTGAGAACACAGGCACTAAGATCAACAATTAATAAATGGGGACTCATAAAACTGAAAAGCTTCAGTTGGATAAACCGGCATTCTTCAGAATTGTAAAGATATTTTAATCAGTGCCACATAGAGTGCCACATTTATATCTAAACTATATAAAGAATTCAAGAAATTAGATATAAAAATCCAATTAGAAAATGGGGTATGAATCTAAACAGATAGTTCTCAATAAAGGCATCTAAAATGGCTGGTATTAAAGAAATGCTCAACATCCTAGGCTTCTAAGAAATGTAAATCCAAACTATTTTGATATTTTATGTTATACGTGGCAGAATGGCTAAAATTAATAACACAAATGAGAGCCCATATTGGCAAGACTGGGGAACAATTAGAACACTTCTCCATTATTGGTGGGAATGTAAACTTTTATAGCTGCAATGGAAATCAATATGCCAGTTCCTTAGGAAATTAGGAATTGATCTACCTCAAGACCCAGCTATACCACTTTTGGGTATCCAAAAGACACTCCACCACATCACAAGGACACTAGTTCAATCGTGTTCACTGTGACTTTATTCATAGTAGTCAGAAATTAGGAAAAAACCCTATAAGTCCCTTAGGAGAAAAATTGATAAAGAAAATGTGGTACATTTTTCACATAAAATACTACTCAACTGTTAGAAATTACATCATAAAATTTGCAGGCAAATGGATATAATTAGAAAGAATCACCTTCAATGAGGTAACTCAGATCTAGAATGACAAACTTTTAAGTGGTTATTAGCCATCAAATACGTGATAACCAATCTAGACCTATAGGGCTTAGTAAAGAGGAATGGCCTTGTGATAGGTCCCATGAATCTCTCTGGGAAAGAGAAATAGAAGAGAGTTTACAGGGGAACTGGGAGCCAGTGGTTATGGGACCAGGAGGGATCAGGTCAGAGGTGAATGGATATTGTGGAGAGAGATAATTGAAATGGGGGTGTGTGGAGGATGATGTGGAATACTAGTTGCAGTGGATACATCCGGGAACGTATGAAGGTGTTCCCAAAAATTCAAGCGGTGGTGGATATGGAGTCACAAGTAGCCATCCAGATAAGACTTCCAGTGTTTTGGCTGGGTTGCACTCATTTAGTTTTGGATAGTGGACTGACTCTTAAATCCCCAAACAACTGAGGCTGTTGCTAATAAAAAGAGTTGCTCTCTGTAAACTGATAGTGGAGCACTTTGCCCTACTAAACAACTCATTGACTGTGGAAAAGTTCAGCTGGTGCCTACCTGGAACATTCATCCTGACAGTCTATTCTCTTTTTTTGTGGGAAGATGCTCTATAAGCAGCCAAAAGCACCAACCACAAAATCTTTGACCTTTCCTGAAAAAATGTTCTAGGGCAATGGTTGCACAGAATTTGTAGGAGAAGTCCACCAATGTCTGATTTGAGTTTAGGCCTACTCCATGAGATGGAACCCAACTCAGACATTGTTTGGGTAACCAAAGACCAGAGACTAGATAGTCCAGAGACCAATGTTCAAATCAAATACTACTAGTCAAAACAATCAATAAAATAAAATAAATACTAAAATGTTATGTAATTCTCATAGATCAATATCTTATCCAGCCATCATTAAGAGGGCTTCCCTCTGCAGCAGATGAGAATAAATGTAGGGTCCCATAGAAAAACATTTTAAGAAGAGAGTGTCTAAAAAGAAGGCCTACATCAAATTCTTCCCAAAGAACATAGGGAATTCTGCAGAAGGTAGAGGTGGATAGATTGTAAAATTCATAGAGGATGAAAGACAGCAGGAAAATAAGTTCTTCAGAAACAACTGAAGCAACAATTACAGGTCCCAGATGTGTCTACCGGAGATCCTCTGCATATATATTATATCTACTAGCTTTGTACTTTTATGGGGCTGGTAGCTATGAGAATAAGTGTGTCTCTGATTCTTTTGTCTTCTCCAGGGATTTTTTTACTTCTTTTGTGCTGCTGTGTCCAACTTCAGTATGATAGTTTTGATTCACCTTAGAATTTAATTTTTTCATGTTTGGTTGTTATCTCCTGAAACCTTTCCTTTTCTAATGAGAGACAGAAATGGTGTGGTTCTGTTTGGGAAGGGAGACAAGAAGGAACTGGGACGAGTAAAGGGAAGGGAAATTATCAGTATGTAGTATATGAGAAAAGGATCCATTTTCAATAAAAAAGACAAAAATCTCTATAACCTTTGAGAGAAACAAATTCCAGAGAGTAAGCAGGTCCATATAGAAATCAGTACATAAATTGTAGCCACTATCCATGGTTCTTTTTCTTGTTCTAATTCTTTAAGATGTTTAGTGTTTTCTATTTTTGTAAATACAGTTTTATTTCTTTTTTGAGAATTCTATTTGTATCTATTAACATGAAACAAATGGTTTTGTTCTATGAAAAAAGAAAAAAAAACTGTCTCATGAGAGTGCCATCTTATTGGAGCCTGTTTCTCAAGCCCCTATTCACATCCCAATCTCTTTCTGGTTAAGCCATATAATCATGGAACACATTGTATATAGTGAGCATCGCTTTGTTCTTTTACTTAGATGTTTCCTGAGATATTTACTACTTCTATCTTTGTTTTTTTTCTGTACTTCCTCTTGCCTGTCAGAAGGTGTGATAGTATTTTGTCAGAACTTCAATTGAGAAAATGCCAACCACTTGTGGAAGAGTCCCTGGGAAAGTGAGCCTGAGTTGTTTAACAGAGCAGTTTGGACAGGAATAAGTTTGCTAATCAGCAGCACCCCTCCATGTCCTCTGCTTTATTCCTGCCTCCAGGGTCCTGCCCTGACTTGACTCAATGATGAAACACAGCCAGAGTGTTAGTAACTGAAATAAATTAGTTCTTACTCACGTTGATTTTGGACATGAGGTGTTATCACAGAAATAGAAAACCTAAGATAGATATATTTGAATTACAGATCTAAAGTGATTTTCTTTCATCAAATACTGTATTATGATGTGCTCCTTTTATTAGACTGTGCCTAGGTAAGAATGCAGTAAAACCAAACAATTTTATTGAAGAGGAATTTATATTTAGCAAATTCTAAAAAAAAAATCACACCATTACCCTGTCTATTGTGTATATTGAGTTACACAGTTCTAATTAATTTCCCCAAAAGTTAGTGTTTGTAAAACAGCTTCACATAGAGAATACCAACATCACTCACTAGATGTATAGTAACTGGATCATATAAATCAAGCCTGAAACAGCATGAAAATGATTGTTGGTTTGCTTGATTAAATGAATCTTCAGAAATGATCTTCTTCATGCCCCTGTGTGACCAGACGGCCCTGGTGGCTCTTTCTTGCAAGTGTTTTTTATAACTTTTGCTCCTGCTGCCCTTAGACGTTAATGACCTAGTTCTTGCAATGTATTAGAAATTCACATGGTATTGTTTCATTGTCTTGGTATGTGTTTGGCCTCTTTTCAGTGCTTTGGTAAACCACCTAATATTCTCTTGTACCTAAATAACACGTGTCTCTTTCTGCTGGGTTTTTCATTTTAATTCAGCATTTTCTGCCCAATTCTTTCTATAGACCTGGCTAAAAACAGTGAGTTATAATTATGCTACAGTTTAAAATTTGAAGTGTGTTTTCAACATAAGATAATGAAGCCATCTATTTTAAACTCAACATTTCACCATTTGTAATACAAACAATGCAATGTTATTTAACAATATGTAATGTTTTGCCTGTTGTCTGAGTCCAAATATAGTTCTTGTGCATATTTTTTCTTTTGAGACCAGACATTATATGTGCTTCTTAACAACCTGAGCCTTTGAACTCCCACAAGAACCAAACATTAAATTTAAATCATTCTTTTGTTAATTAATGCTATTTTAAGATGTGTTACATTTTTTCATGCTGTAGGATGTTTGTTCAAAATGAAAAGATGTGTTGTATTCTTTTCTGTTGTATTTGTTTAATTCTGTAAACCTGTATTGCTTTTACTGTTGAAAACATGTGATTGGTTTAATAAAGAGTTGAAGAGTCACTAGCTGGACAGTAGACAGTAATAAGAAGGAATAGTTGGAAGAGAGAATAAAATAGAGAAGAAATGAAGAAAAGAGAATAAAGGAGGAGGAAGAATGCCAGGGGTCAGTTGCACAGCCACACTGTCTGACACAGAATAAGGAGAGAAAAGATATACAGAAATAAATATAAAAGCCTAGAAGCAAAAGTTTAGCTTTTGTTAATAATAAGCTAACAACAACAACAACAACAAAAAAGAAGCTGACTAGAAACAAACCAAGCTAAGGCAGGGCATTCATAAGTAAGAATGATTCTCTATATACTTATTTGGGATCTGGGTGGTGGGCCCCCAAAGAGCAAAGAGAAAAAAAAAAACAATTACATTCTTTAGTCTTCATCCCCAAAAATTTTAAATTTTCTCCTAGTGATGGTTCATATTGTGAAATTGACAGGACCTAGAATTACATATAAGATACAAATGAAGGCACATATGTGGATAATAATATGAAATTACTGAACTGCGAGGAATCTGTGCTGACTTTGTTGATTAGTTTAATTGAGGGGAGATAGTAAGAAATTCCCTTAAAGATAGAACTATTTATTTTATACAAAAGCCCTAATAATAATTAAGGTATAGTTGTAAGTTGGCTTATTTCGTTAAAAGTATAATAGCACTCACTGCAAGATGATTCCTCTGGTGGATGAAAAAGAAATGACTTCCAGATGGAGTGGTACTATTAGGAGGTGTCAACTTGGGGAGTTTGTGCGGTGCTGTTGGAGGAAGTGTGTCACTGTAGGGGCTGGTTTTGAGGTCTCTTTTGCAAAAGCCTCACTCAGTGTGACACTGAGACCAATTCCTGTTGCCTGCAAGATAAAGGATTCTCAGCTTCTACAGCACATCATCGGCCTGCATGCAACCATGCCATCCATAATGATAATGGGCCGAACCTGGAACTCTAAGCAAGCCACCACAACTAAATATTTTACTTTATATGGTTGCTGTGCTCATGGAATCTCTTCACAACAATATAAGTGCTAACTAAGACTACATTGTTACCAGGAATTGGGGTATCATTGTGATAGGTCTAAGCATGTTTTTTTTGTTTATTTGGAGAAATTTGGTCTTTGGTTCTTAGGGTTGAGAAAACAGCAATCACTTAAATCGCCGCTTAATGGGTTTTACTAGTAGGAACATGGAAAACAGTGATGCTAAGAGTAATTTGAACTTTCAAGGGCTCCCTCAAGATGTTTCTGAAGAGAAGAATTTTAGTATGTTGGCTAGAGAAGTTTCTTGTGATATTTTAGTGATAAAAAGTGTCTGCCATTTGCCCTTGCCCAAAAAGTCTGCCTGAGGCTAAAATGAAGAATTGTATATTAATTCTGTTGGAAGAGAAATTCTCAAAACAGCCTAGTATAGACTCAGTATTATGGTTATTAGTGGTAACTCAAATTGAAGATTTATAATGAAAAGGAGCAAGAAAACTTGAAATTTTCGCAGAAAAGGGTGGAATGAAGTTAAGTGTCCAAAGAGATAAACAGATTAGAAAAATGAATAAACGGAGTGGTGATCCCAAGACAATATATTACTTAGCTAAATTTTGAACTGTTGAAAATAAAATAAAGCATTGAACTGTGTATGGTGGTGCACACCTTTAATCCTATTACTTTAGGATGTAGAGGCTAGCTGCTTTTTGAGTTTGAGGCCAGTCTGATCTACAGAGCAAGATCAAGAACAACCAAGTTTAGGCAGTGAAGGTAACTATCAAAAACAGAAAGCTGGTGAAGATGCAGTTGATCAAGGGGACCATGTTCCTACCTCAGCAAGAAAAAGAACTTGGCAACATTGATCACATGGTTCTGGCTTTGAACTGAGAATAGAATAAATAGGCTAAGGAATTTGCCTCCATGCCTCAGGAAAGCTGCTAATGTCACACAGATGTCAGGGGTATTCTTGGATGGTGGCCTGGTAGAGAAACCATTTCCTGAAATGAAATTCATAAATACAAACTATGAATTTGAATTTGAAATTATGAATTTCTCAGGAGACCCCAAGCTGTTAGAGACGTCAGTGTCATGGGATACTTGCAGAGGAAAGCTGCTACCAACAAGTGTAGCAAACCAAATTGGAAAAAGTTGTCGCAGTCAACAAAGCTCCATGGAGTTGGAGATCTGAAGAGTGTTTTGACATCAGACATGGAGATGCAAAGTTTGGAGTTTGTCCAGCTGCCTTTCATTCTTGTGTTTGTCCAGTATTTCCTTTTTACTATGCTCCAGTTTCTACATTTTGGAATGGTAATGTAACCCTGTACATTTCATTTGTTGAAATCATGTGATCTGTTTTTTATTTTGATTTTAGAGGGGGTTACAGTTCAGAAATTTCTAGAAGCTCATAAGAGACCTTGAATTTTAGACTTTTAAACATTGTTGAGACTGTGAGAGACTATGGGGATTTTTGGAGTTATACAGGATGAATTTATGATTAATGATATGGCTACAAGTAGTTGGTTCCCAGGGAATGGAATGTAGTAGTTTGAAATGAAATAGTACCCAAAGGGAAGTGGCACTACTAGGATATGTGGCCTTGGAGAGTAAGTGTGGTCTTGTGGAGGAAATTTGTCACCTTGGGGATAGACTTTGAAGTCTCTTTTGCTCATGTTTCATTCAGCATGACACTGAGATCATTTCCTGTTGCCTGCAAGATGTAAGACTCTCAGTTACATTTCCAGCACCAAATCTGTCTGCATGCAACCATGTCCCACCATGATGATGGGCTGAACCTCTGAACTCTAAGCAAACCACCCTAACTTAATGTTTGACTTTATGAGTTGCTGTTTTCTTTGTGTCTCTTTACAATAATAGACACTCTAAGACAATTTCCTATCATTATCGACAGCTTTATTGTAAGGATAACCATATGATTATACACTGTCATTTTCTGTAGTCTTATATCCATGCCTCTTTTTCAAAAGCATTAATATACAAAAGGAAATTGATAGGATAAACTTTTTTTTTGTTTGTTTGTTTGTTTTTTTGTTTTTCGAGACAGGGTTTCTCTGTGGTTTTGGAGCCTATCCTGGAACTAGCTCTTGTAGACCAGGCTGGTCTCAAACTCACAGAGATCCGCCTGCCTCTGCCTCCCGAGTGCTGGGATTAAAGGCGTGCGCCACCACCGCCCGGCGATAGGATACACTTTTAAAGTTATAAAGCAATTTAAAAATACAGTCATTCCACAAACAGTTAGTTATCTTGCATTTGCAACATCTGATTATGGAGACACTGTATGGTAAATAAAAATGTATTACTTAGAGATGCACAGAAATATTTTAGTCAATATTCTTACAGCATGGCTGGTTAAAAGGTAGGGTGAATTCTACTATAGTGGATGATATCCAATAAGTGAATCATTTCAGCTTCTTATTCACAGAAAAAAACACTTGCATTCTAGTAAGGTCAATTCATACAAGCATTCTGGGTTATTAATCAAGAAATTCCAATTCCCTTTTTATAATCTTTGTTCCCTTTATGTGGTTAGGTAGGTCTTATATATTCAGAAGCCCCATTCTGCCCAAGAGAAATTGTATGTTTTTATATTATTATTCATATTTTCAGAATTGAAAAATGAATTAGACCCAGTCAAATTATCAATGAACCATTATTTAAGTAAAACTTGTCAGTAATCCTAGTGAATTAATACTATTTTGAAATAGTATGGAAATATAATATTTCCTTTTTCTAATGAAGAAATAGAATTATATTTGGAATGGATGAGGAGTCTACAGATATTTTTAATCAGGTATCACATATTGCTCAAAATAGAGAATTTTACAATGATGAATTTAAAATTTAAACATTTATTCACTTTTCAACTTTTTGTGTTTCAAAAGTCTAATTTTAAAAATGTAGTTGATTCTGGGAAGTGATTAGAAAATTAAAGAAGTAATGATAACATAAGGAAATTTGGTACCTAAGAAAAGGTCAATGATCTTTGATAATTTTAGTGTTATAATCATTTAAATAGGCAAGTTCTAATCCAGCATACCTTCCCTGAGGCCATAACTGACCAGTTTGTTGGATGGTTATTATAGTTTATTAAATAATGACAATTATAGCTGTCTTCCTCATGCCTTTTATGATCTCTTCCTTAAATCTATCCTAACAGAAGGTATACATTTATTAATGGATGGTAACCTATTGTGTAGGAATGAAGTTTATTAATGAAATATTAGCTACTTTTCATTTCTCGACTGCCCAGACCCTTCCAAAAAAAATTACACACAAACTGTATTAATTAAAATACAGTTTGGCTAATGACTCAGGCATATTTCTAGCTAGCTTTTACATCTTCAATTACATCTTTAATTCTATTAATCTGTGTACAGCAATCATGCTATAGCCTACCGGGTAAGGTCCTGGCATCTGTCTTCTTCGGCCACTACATGGCATCTCTTTAACTCTGCCTCTTCTCTTTCTATATCTCTGTTCAAATTTCCCACCTGGCTTTATTCTGCCCTGCCATATGCCAAAACAGCTTTTTCATCAAACAATAAAGCAGCACATATACAGAAGAACATCCTACAACATTTCCTGATTGCCAGTACAGATAACTAGCCATCTTCATTTTAATTACCATGCTTCCCCTGTCAAGACAAATGGTATTCTACAGAAGGCATAATTAAAAACAAACCCCTTCCATTTTTAAATTGATTTGACAAGATATTTTGTCACAGAACAAAGACAAGTAACTAATATAAAATTTGGTTCTTATATGTTAGCTTCATTTTTTTTAATTTATTTATTTATTAAGGATTTCTGCCTCGTCCCCACAACCGCTTCCCAATTCCCTCCCCCTCCCCCGATCAAGTCCCCCCCCCTCATCTGCTCGAAGAGCAATCAGGGTTCCCTGACCTGTGGGAAGCCCAAGGACTGCCCACCTCTATCCAGGTCTCGTAAGGTGGGCATTCAAATTGCCTAGGCTCCCACAAAGCCAGTACGTGCAGTAGGATCAAAAACCCACTGCAATTGTTCTTGAATTCTCAGTATTCCTCATTGTCCGCTATGTTCAGCTAGTCCGGATTTATCCCATGCTTTTTCAGACCTAGGCCAGCTGGCCTTGGTGAGATCCCAATAGAACATC
Source organism: Microtus oregoni (assembly GCF_018167655.1). Taxonomy (NCBI): domain Eukaryota; kingdom Metazoa; phylum Chordata; class Mammalia; order Rodentia; family Cricetidae; genus Microtus; species Microtus oregoni. Next base: position 36,154,168 of record NW_024543080.1, on the reverse strand, counting down.
CCCATTGTCTTAGTGTGTGGGTGCACCCCTCGTGGTCCTGAGTTCCTTGCTCGTGCTCCGTCTCCTTCTGCTCCTGATTTGGACCTTGAGATTTCTGTCCGGTGCTCCCGTGTGGGTCTCTGTCTCTGTCTCCTTTCATCGCCTGATGAAGGTTAATATTCCTGAGGATGCCTATGTGTTTGTCTTTGGATTCACCTTATTTAGCTTCTCTAGGAACATGAATTATAGGCTCAATGTCCTTTATTTATGGCTAGAAACCAAATATGAGTGAGTACATCCCATGTTCCTCTTTTTGGGTCTGGCTTACCTCACTCAGGATAGTGTTTTCTATTTCCATCCATTTGTATGCAAAATTCAAGAAGTCCTTGTTTTTTACTGCTGAGTAATACTCTAATATGTATATATTCCATGGATGAAGAAAGTATGTTAGCTTCATTTTTATTGTAAAACTGATCATTTGATTCTTCGGTTCTAGAAAAGGTTTGCATTAGAAATATGTTAGAGTTTGAAAATTTGTTCTAGCAAAACCATCAAATGATGAAAAGAGAGGTTTATTGTTGTTCTTGATGTGAGTTTGGAATATCAGGAGACAGAGGATCCAGATTAAGTATAGACCATGAGAACAATGTCTCAACTAGGAACTGAACTAGTATTTATTAAGGTTCATTATAGCAAGAAATCTGGCTATGTTTTTCCCATGTCTTCTACCATGAGTAAGTTTTTAAATATTATTAGAGTAACAGACCATTTTTTGGTCCAACTATCGTATGGCTACTAACTATTGCTCTTATTCAGAACTACACTGAGAATAAACAAGCTACCAGAAAATGTGGTTTCATGAAGAAGGTTTTATGAGCAAGTTTAAAATTGTGGACAAGGAGAATCAGATGAAAAGTCCATTGCCATTATTACGGGGAAATGTTATTCTTTTTATCTGAGACAATATGAAAGCTTCCTGAAGATAACACCTTACCCATTAAAGACTTGAATGTGCAAAACTGGAAATGTATGTGAAAAAAATAAATGAAAAAGTTAAAATTCCACAGGGGAAAATAAAACAAGTGCCCAATATAATGATTTTACCAATTCAGCTGTCAAGACGTAGAGAAACCACCATTGATAAGACTGATAAGCGTGAGGAGCTTGAGTCAAAGCTCCATCCCAATCAGAAGCAGGATTTGCCAGCATAATCTAAAAGATATTAATTTCCATGATTCCAGAAATCAACTGAAACCAAGGATAGAGTGGCAGGGTCAGAGTAAGAATGTCAACAAGGAATCCCATAGAGGGGACTTGGTAAAGTTGTGAAAATGAAACATACATTGCAAAGAACCCATTGATATGTAAGAAATGATAGACTCATTGAACCTCTAAGGGGGAATGTTGGAAGCATAAACTGGAGAAGTTCAGATAAAAATCTTTTATATACATCATTCAGTAAAACTGGAGGTTCAGTGTTATACAAACCATTTGGAGTCAAAGTATTCCCATGAGTCATATATGCAAGATATTGAGTTATGTGATTTTGTTGTTGCCCTTCTGTGTTTTGGCCTTGTTTTAGTATGTTTTTTTCCTTGCTATGTCCCCATTTGTTTCTTTTATAAGAACATTTCTACCTTATTATTCTATTTTAGAAGTATGTGGTTTGTTTTGACTTTACACTTTTACCAGATGAGACATTGTTCTGATATTCATTGTGTAAAAGAATACTAGATTTTAGAGTTTTGAGTAGGACAGAGACAACTAAGGGCTGTGGAGAATTTTGAACTTAGATTGAGTATATATTTCATTATGAGAGGCCACGGGTTGACAGATGTCAGGGACAGAATATTGTAGTTTTACTCTAAAATGCCCTCATAGTTTCATATATTTAAATATCTGGTGCTCGATATACTATTACTTGATACTGTAGAATATCTAGAAGAATGAGAAGTAAATAATTGAAGTAGAGTTTTGAGGAATCATAGATTGCCACTTTCTGTTTATTCTGTGCTTTCTACTGTTAAGTAGGCATCAGCCAGCCAGATTTTAGTTCCTGGGAAAAAGAACTACTACAAAATGTGATGAAGTTGACCTTTGTGCAGGAGTGGATGTGAGTACTGAAGAGGGCAGGGTGCTATGTTACCACAATAAGTGTCCGAACACAAGAAACATTTCCCCAACACGTGCTCCCTCCTCTTTCATATTTAGTAAAGCAATAGTCATCATAATCAGTCATTATTGAGAAGGTTTTCAGGAAAGTGAAATCAGGAACAAATAAATTCAACAGTAATTCACACAAAAAAATCATTACTGTAGATCAATACATCTTTAATTTCTGCAGCAAATAAACATTACAGAAACACAATATCATTCTATATGGTCACTCCTTGACATAATGAGGGTTTAGTAATAACTCTGAAAATAACAAATACATTGTTTTCTGTGAATGATGTGCTCTCTTTTTCCATTCCATGTCAAACAAATGTACAATAAAAGGGTCTCAGAAAGCCAACTGATGGAAAATATTTGAAAATGACACACACAAAATAGTCAAAGTGAGTAAGTCATGAAGAATGGAGAAAGATATAAAGAAAAGGAAATGATGATAGTGTGGAATAGTGTCAATATTCTGTCTTAAAATAGTGTTCAATGTAGTGACAATTAGTTTGAAGCATGAAATATTGTGTAAATGTGCTTGCTTGCACTTACAAATAGGGAAACATATTATTTCAAATTGATTTTTTCCTTGTCATTTAACAAAAAGAAAATAGTGTCCCCTTTGCCTGGGAGCTCAGTCATTTTCGTGATAGCTCTAATGATAGTTAATCACGATAATAGCAGCGGCTGATGTAACCACTCATGATTAACTCAGCCTTGTTTTGTCTATATTTAAAGAAAAAATAAAAGAGTATTCCAGAGACTTGAATTCTTTCTGCTCTATTTCTTCCAGTACTTTAAAACGATATCACTGAACATGCAGACAGAGGCATATTTCTTATCTCCATCTGCATATCAAAGGACACAGGCTTGCAAGGTACTTAATATGTTTCGAGTAGAAAAATAGATGATTTTAGTGAATGATCAGATTGCATACACTTAAAATGGACTTTTTTCTACTAGTACAGGTTTAGCTTCAAAGTGACAGAAGTGAATAGAAACTTAGTGAGACACATCATATTGGGGCTAAGTGCTCAATATATGCTAATTGTTGATCTTTGCTATCAATCAGAACAGAACTAGTGAATTTAAGTAAGTGTATCAAAATCTATTAATACCCAAAATAATTAAGAAAAAAAACACTGAAATTCTAATCATTAATGTCAATCTCATTTTCTCTTAAAGCCCTTTCTTTATGAACTAGCATGAAGTAATGCAGGCTTTATAAAGATTTAGCATTAGGATACTACATATTGACAGTGTTTTGCTGTTATTTCTTTACAATCTAATTTAATTAAAAGTATTTGAAACCTGATACATCTTATAGTTAACAAAGTTTATATTAATTAATTTTGTGTTGTCATTCCTTATTGGGATTGTGTAATTGGAATGGGACTATTCTCTTCTTGAAGACACTCAGTTCAAATATATGCATGCTGTCATAAAATTCTTTGACTTACAAGCCACCAAAGAAAATTTTAAAGTACACATTTTCCTTCCTTATGTATGATGTGGAGAGTTCTAAGTCTCACGTGAAAATAATTTTACTTTTACTCCATTCTATGTAGTGGAAATTAAACTAAAGAATGTACAATATGTTGCATATGAAGATACAAATATACAGATAATGTTAACCATTAGTTGAGTCTAATTTTAAACACTCTTAGGCACCTCACTCTCTATAATGTTGCTGATATGTGTTGATCAGGGCCTGCTAGAGCCTACTATTCCCTCATGTAGTCCCCTACAAAGGCTTAGATTGAGGGGAGGCAAACCACTGTGATTTATCTCGGCTATCATTCATTGACCTGTATTATATTACATCCAAATTTAAGGCAGTGAGATAGCACAACTGGAGAGACTTCCATCACTTATTGTTCTTTGTCCTATTTACATGTGCCTCTTGGTCAGATGTTTAGAGATAATGTGGTTGCAATTGAAATTTGTAGAAAAACATAATATATAAGCTCTGGTGGTTATGAAATAGACACCATTGTTGGCCAATATTCAACTTACTATAATCCTCAGTAGAAAATTAAAGATACAATGAAACTTAACTGTCATGAACAACCAACCAACATTAATAAATAATCAAATAAATATGAGCATTATCATCACTGTTTTTACTAATACATAGACTTTTTCTAAAGCAAGTTTTGAGCAAACTGTTTCTATAAAAATTATAACCTGTCTAAAATATGATAATACTGTAATGCTTTCAAAAAATTGTTCACTGAGGGATGCCAGTTGATTCAACTTGCAACTGCTTCCTGAACATGTGATTTTTAGTGTCAGAGACTAAGTTTTTCTTGTACATATTCTGATGATTCAACACTTTTATCTTGTTCTATTCATGATTCATGTTCTTTATCCTGGAATTGCTAGTTAGACATGCTTTTAATAATTCATCTTGGTATGATTACTCTCCTAATAAAAAGAACTTGTACAATAAAAATAAAACTCTTAATATATTTAGGATACACACACACACACACACACATTTAGAGACAATGAAATTGGTAGATAGCATTACATTACATTTGATATAAAAGCAAAGTAATAGTGTGACCAATATGCAATAGGTAGTGATTTGGGGGAGTGATAAAGTTAGAGAGGTTTGCAACCAAAACTATGTAGGTATGAAAATGTCATAAGAATATCTATTCTCTTAGAAGCCACTTGAAAAGTAGAAAAGCAAAGGAAATAAAACAAAGAACATCATGATCAAATAAGTGCATTTTTAACCCAGCTCAAAAGTGGATTGTGTATACTTTAAATGTGACTTCAGACAAGTGTCTTTTTGAACCCACACTCCTGGAGACCACATCACATAAGATTCCAAATATCTCACTCATCTCTTTGTTTTATTATTATTTTCTTGGCCCTTTAAAAACTAAATGTTAATAGCACAAAGTATATTTTTGAAAGCATCACAAAACCAGTGCATAAGCAATGATTTAATATCACAGTGTGATAACTAAACTATTCATTGCAGTTTAACACAGGATTTCAGGTGTGAAAGAACCAGGAAATAACATTCTGAGTTATGCATGAAACAAATTTGCTTCTTTTCAGATCTTCATCTGTATTACAGAAAATGTGTGCTGCATAATAGAGTAAGTAGTTAATTTTGAAATATCCAGGTATTTTCTTTAGGTCTATAAATGCATTGCATTAAAGATTTGTTACAGTTTGAAGTCAGGGATTGTGATACCTCCAGAAATTTCGTTATTTTACAGGATTGTTTTTGCTATTCTTGTTTTTTTCTCTTTCATATGAAGTTGAATACGGTTATTTGAAGGTCAGTGGAGATTTTTGCAGAAATTTTAATGGGCATTGCATTGAATCTGTATATTGCTCTTGGTAAGACTGGCATTTTTACTGTGTGAATTACTATGCACCCAAAAGCATGGGAAAGCTTTCCATTATCTGGTATCTTCAAAGACTTAAAGTTTGGGTCATACATGTATCCACTTGTTTTCTTAGGGTTAATGCAAGATATTTTATAATATTTGTGGCTATTGTGAAGGGTGAAGTTTCTTTGATTTTTTTAAAGCCCACTTTTCATCCATAAAAAAGGAAGAATATCAATTTTTTGAGTTAATCTTGTATCCTGCTACATTACTGAAGGTGTTTATGAGTTGTAGAAGTTCCTTGGTAGAATTTTTGAGATCATTTATGTAAACTATCACATCATCATCAAATGATACAGTTAGACTTCTTCTTTTCTGATTTGTATCTCCTTGTTTCCCTACTGTTGTTTTATTGCTCTAACTAGAACCTCAAGTGCTATATTGAATAGATATGGAGGGAATGGGCAGCCCTGTCTTATTCCTGATTTCAGTGAGATGATGTTGTCTGCTGACTTGCTGTATGTTGCCTTTACTATGTTTAGGTATGTTCTTTATATTCCTGCTCCATTCAAGATTTTTATCATGAAGGGAGGTTGTATTTTGGCAAAGGTTTTTTCAACATCTAGTAAGGCTTTGGGCTTTTTTTTTTTTTAACTAAGGAGCTACAGAACTGAAAAAAGCAAGCATATTATTGTCATTAAAACAGACAGTAGGACCAATGGAACTGAATCAAAGACCAAGTTATCAATCCACACACCTATGAACACCTTATTTTGGACAAAAAGCAAAAAATATAAAATGGAAAAAAGAAAGCATATTTAACAAATGGTTCTGGCATAACTGAATATCAATGTGTAGAAGAATGAAAACAAATCCATACCTATCACCATGCACAAAACTCAGGTCCAACTGGATGAAAGAAAGACCTCAACATAAAACCAACCACACTGAACTTCATAGAAGAGAAAATGGAAAGAACACTTGAATGCATTGGCATAGGAGAACATATCCTATATATATATATATATATATATATATATATATATATATAACCCCAGTAGTATAGGACCTCTTGAACCTGAGAAGTTTTAAAACAAAAGACATGGTCAACAAAACAAAACTACGGCATAGAGAATGGGAAAAGATCTTTAACATCCCCAAATTGGACAGAGGGTTGATCTCTAAAATATACAATAAATTGGTTATCAAAAGAAGAAATAATCCAATTTAAAAATTGGATACAGACCTAAAGAGAGACCTCCCAACAAAAGAATCTAAAATGGCTGATAGACATTAAAGGAATTGATCAATATCTTTGGCCATTAAAGAAATGAAAATCAAAACAACTCTGATTCCATCTTACACCTGTAAGAATGGCCAAGATTAAAAACACTGATGCCAACTTATGCTGAAGAGAATTTCGGGTAAAGGGAATATTCTTTCATTGCTGGTGACAGTGCAAACTTGTATGCTTATCTTGGAAATCAGTACGGTGATTTCTCAGGAAATTAGGAAACAATCTTCCTCTAGACCCAGCAATATCACTTTTGCATATATATCCAAAGGATGTTCAATCATACCACTGGGACATGTGCTCAACTGTGTTCATAGCAGCATTATTTGTCATAGTCAACCTAAATGGCCCCTGACTAAAGAATGGATAAAAAAGAAGTGATACATTTACCAATGAATTACTATGTAGTCGAAAAAATAATGACATCTTGAAATTTGCGGACAAATGGCTGTATCTAGAAAACATATTGAGTGAGATCCAGAAAGACAAATATAATAAGTACCCCTTCATAAGTGACTTTTAGACATAAAACAAAGAAATACCATTCTACAATTCACAATCGCAGATAAACTAGACTACCTGTAGGACCCTAAGAGAGACACACAAGGATATAATCTACATGAGAATCAGTAAAAGAAAACATCTCCTTAGTAAATTGGTTATGTGGGGATAATGGGAGAAGGGGAGGGAGGGAAGCAGAAAAAAAATATAGCTTAATAAAACAATAAAAATGAGGAAACCAAGAAAATATAGATAAAAGAAAATAAGAAAACTACTCTCTTTTTCATCCCATGGCCTGCTTTGCAAACTATTACTGAAATGTATATCCCTACTAGAAAATCACAGATCCTACATCTTTTTTTTGTACATATCTAAAATATTAACACCATGACAGTTATCCTTCCACTATAATCATAGTGGAAGTGTTGTCTTTTAAACTTGTTCAAAGAGGAGATTGTTCTGCCTTCATAAAAAAAAAAGATTTATTACAAAAACAAATAAAGCAATAATTAACTATACAGATTGATAAACCATGGTAAAGTCCCAAACCAAACATTCTAAATAAATATTCAACATAAAAAGATTTGTTACAAATTTTATATTAAATATTCTGTAATGCAAGAACATATATTGGTCCCATAAAATGCAAAATCAAATGACTACATTTAGAAGAGCCGATAACTGTTTGTTCAGTCTAAATCAGTGATCTTTATTGCTGCTACCTAGTATCATACAAATCATATTTGACAACCACTTACACTTAAGAGCAGTATGATCTGGATTTATGATTCAGAAAACAATTATTTTAACAGTTTCATTTTAAAACTTTAGACCCAGGCGATCAAACATGAGACATGTATGTATTTCTGTACCTTCAGATGAGATTAAATAGCTGTTTAAACAGATTTAGAAAATTTATCTGAATGTTTTTAAGAAGAATTTGTTTTTTTCTTTTCTTGTTTACAAATAGATAGACTTGTTTTTTGGATGGCAGCTTTCTAGAATGTTTGTAAGAAATTGAATGCCAGCCCTGGCTTTTATAAATGTTCAATCTCCACTTCCTCATAGATCCCTGAGCCTTGATGGATGAGTGTGATGAAGACATATAATTTAAGTCTGGGTGCATGAGTGTTTCTTACTCACTTCACATTATCTAGTTATTGGTCTCTGTATTAGTCAAGTTCTGCAGGAAAGAGCTGATGTGGAAGTGCCCTCTGTGTGCTGTGATTATCATTAATAAATAATGAAACTTCTTTGGACCTATAGCAAGGCCGAACTTAGGTAGGCAGGGAAAGCCAGGTTGAATGCTAGGAGAAAAAAGGGCAGAGTCAGGGGGCTGCCATAGACCACAGACAGAGTCAGACATGCCAAAACTTACTCAGTAAGCCACTACCACATGGTGATATACAGATTAATAGAGATCGGTTAAATTAATAAATAAGAGTTAGCCAATAAGAAACTAGATCGTAATTAAATAATACGGTTTCTGTATGATTATTTCAGATCTAAGTTAGCTAAGTCTCCAGGAATGAACAAACAGCCTCTTTTACAACAAAGAGCTTCTCAGAGGAAGGTGGAATGTCATCTAGACACAACAGAACTGATACACATCTCATGGAGAAGGTGTGAGCATGTGCAAGATCTACACAGTTTCAAATCAGACGAAATTGCAGCAAGGAAAGGGACGGTGGACATAAAATTCCATCCCTAACCAAGAATCTATTTGCAGATAATACCTACTTGTAAGAAGAAAATCAGTTTTATCCAGTAGACTGTTACTGAGTATATCAATCAAACTGCAATGCAGATCCTATGCCTACCACTATTCTCGACTTTCTCTTTTAGAAAGTTTCATTTGTTTAGAAAACTTTTTTCTCTCTTTTCTCCATACACTTTTTCTCATATAACCTAAGAATTAGGACTGGTTTTTCAACATAGAGCAGTTTTAGAGTGAAACACATTCTTCAAAGGATTTCTATGTGCAATATCTCAGTTCAAATTATACTTTGCATTTATATGGTCACCCACTTACTTTTTTCAAAATTTATCATGCTTATTTTTTTTTTTTACTTCATTACTAGCAATAGGTACTGCTGCCAAATTGCATCACAACACCTGCAAGATGAGTGAAATGCAAGAAGTGGTGTACTGTGCTAAAGTCACCAAAAACATATTAATCAAACCAGCATGAAAACACAGTTCATCAGCTGTAAGTTCCAGCCTCTCACAATTCTTAGCCACACTGAAGTCTAAGAAGTATGAGTGTGAAACACACACTCACAGGACTGAATTCTCAAGGTCCAAATCAGGAGCAGAAGGAGAGAGAGCACGAGCAAGGAACTCAGGACCATGAGGGGTGCACCCACACACTGAGACAATGGGGATGTTCTACTGGGAACTCACCAAGACCAGCTGGCCTGGGTCTGGAAAAGCCTGGGATAAAACCGGACTCTCCGAGCATAACGGACAATGAGGACTACTGAGAACTCAAGAACAATGGCACTGGGTTTCTGATCCTACTGCACGTACTGGCTTTGTGGGAGCCTAGGCAGTTTGGATGCTCAACTTACTAGACCTGGATGGAGGTGGGGGGGTTCCTTGGACTTCCCACAGGACAGGGAACCCTGATTGCTTTTCGGGCTGAGGGGGGGGGGACTTAATTAGAGGAAGGGGAGGGAAATGGGAGGCGGTGGCTGGGAAGAGACAGAAATCTTTAATAAATAAATAAATTAAAAAAAAGAAAAAAAAGAAGTATGAGTGTTCATCCTTCTGACGGTTTCATTCATGTTTCCTTAGTAGAGAGTCTTGTCTCTCTCTCTCTCTCTCTCTCTCTCTCTCTCTCTCTCTCTTCTCTCTTCCATTCTGAAATTTTCCTGTTTCCATTAGTGGTGTCTCCTTAGTGTATCTCTAATCAATCCCACCTTACCTTACAAACCACTTCTTAGTGGATTCTGACTAACCTAAGCTTCCTATAACACCTATAACTGAATCAGGTTATTGTTTTTTCTTATAGCTAAAGTTATAACTTCCAATGACTATACCAAGGCTAATAATAGCCTAGGAAATGCAGACTCAGTTTTTAACATATAATAAATTTTATTCACTATTAAATGTTGGGCTAGTATGACTCATAAAAGTAATATAATAGATTTTTTGACAAATGCAATATTATCCATAATAAAAAAGTAGCCAGCAGAGGCATATTGAAGAAGACCAAGGAAACAGCAAAATGGATATTAGGGAGATAGCATAAATAATAAATAACACAAACGTTGTGCTGGATTTGAGAAATGGCAGAGAGTTAAGCCATTAAGAATTGAAGTATCATTGAGAATGAAATGCAAAGTCATCAGTAAATTTACAATGTATGTCCTTCAAATCATTTAATTATTTTATGATTAAAGAGTTGAACTAGAAACTCTTTAATATATAATAAATAAATTCACAATTAAGTTTGTTGATCTTTTAATTTTTAAGGCATTTTCCTATTGGACTTGATATACAAGTAATGAAGTTCATGATAATGATTCATGTAGCAGATTAGATAAATGAGATTATAAAAATTAAATAAATATTTACTGAAAATTGGAAATAAATATCTGAACTAGATTGATTACCCAGAATACATGAGATATTTATTTTAGTCCACAACAAACACAAAAAATCTATCCAGTGACACATACCAAAACATACAATTTCTAAAACTACATTGTGCATGATGATTCTATTGTATTGCTGATCTGTTTTCATTTAACATAAGTTGAGTTTTAGCATATTTCAATCTTACTTAACTCTAGCAAATATTGTGTTTGTCAATAATGATAATTTCTATAATAATATTAATTCTGCAAATTGAAACTATTCATAGAACATTTGATAATTTCATAAGTCATAACATTAAAATTTTTGGAATAGAATTTTGTAATGATTTTTATTTTTTATTTAATTAAATTTTTTTAATTAAAAATTTCTGCCTCCTCCACGCCTCCCTTTCCCTCCCCCTCCCCCTCCCCCCCCACTCCCCACACCCTACTCCCCTTCCCCTTCCTCTCCAGTCCAAAGAGCAGTCAGGGTTCCCTGCCCTGTGGGCAGTCCAAGGTCCTCCTCCCTCCACCTAGGTCTAGGAAGGTGAGCATCCAAACCGGCATGCAGTAGATTCAAAACTCAGCGCCACTGTCCTTGGCTTCTCAGCAGCCCACATTGTCCGCCATATTCAGTGAGTCCGGTTTTATCCCACGCATTTTCAGTCCCAGTCCAGCTGGCCTTGGTGATCTCCTAATAGATCAGCCCTACGGTCTCAGTGGGTGGGTTCCTTCCTCGTGGTCTTGATTTCCTTGCTCATGTTCTCCCTCCTGTTCCTCATTTGGACCTTGGGTGCTCAGTCCATTGCTCCAATGTGGGTCTCTATCTCTATCTCCATCCATCGCCAGATGAAGGTTCTATGGTGATATGCAAGATATTCGTTAGTATGGCTATGAGATCGGGCCATTTCAGCCTCTCTCTCTTCAGCTGCCCAAGGATCTAGTTGGGTACATCTCTCTGAACCCCTGGGAACCCCTCTAGATTTAGAAAGTTTTTGATGCTGTTTTCTGAACTTGGAAATATTATTGCCCATTACAACTGCTGAATACTACACAAGATATTCTGTGTAGTGTTGTATAATGTTGAAGACCAACTCCAAGGCTTTCTACAGGTGACATATTGTAGTCTAACACTGAACCTCACCCCCAGTTGTGAGATAGGCTTAATTCATCCCAGTATCACATTAATATTCCATACATTATTTATATTTTGAATGGCAAATTTGCAATGTTTTAGTGAAGATTTACATTACAACAGAAATACCAAACATAGTTAGTACTATAATTAATGAATTAAAAAGTACACATTTAATAGTTCTATTGGTCATAAAAAGAATTAGATATACCTGAAAGGTTTGTCAAGTGTGAAAAGCTTTAGGTAGGCTGGACCAGATTTTGCTATCATGTGTTCCCAATACTTGGAACTATTCTATCTGTCAGCTGGATACCTGCTCATATGCCCTTTTGTCCTCTCTCATAATTGCTGAGATTTCTTGTACACATACTGAGAGATACATGTATAGCACATGCTAGGGAATCTCATTAAAAACATGTACATAACTAGTTTGTCAAATTTATAAATGTCTCTTCAGTTGAAGAAATCACATGAGAAGTCCATATTTCAAGAGCTCAAAAAGTAAACACTACTCTTCCTTTAAAAAAACCTAACAAACTCATGATTGAAAGGTTGTAAGTGAAGGAAGAAAAAGAAAGAACTACGTTTTTCAAATTCATTACACGACCAATAATTTTTTTCTGATTGAAGAAAGTTTAACTCAATGACTCATAATTCTTAAGAAAATCAATTTTAAGATATTAGAAATAATGATATTAGATTATTTACTCTGAGCCAATATAAATTAAGAATTGAAGACTAAAAACTCATATTACTATATAAACATAGATTATTCCTGCAAGAAAAATATGGTACATTTTAAATATATTTTACTTACATAGAATGTATAAGTTTAAAAGTTACATAATTGTCTATCATCCACTCACTATGATTTGTTATACTCTATCCATTGTAGTTTACATTTAGAAAGGTGTGTTTTTATATGGACTCCAGAATTTTGCTGTCATGAAAACATAGAATGATTAATCCAGTTAGCATCATGCTTTTATTTTATTAGCTTCAGGAAGAATTTGATAGTTTCAAGATATAATGTTTATATTACTTATCTGTTAAGGATTTCTAAATGTGTAATGGTAAAAGCGTATCTCATTCTCTAATTTTGCTTTATTTAGTGTCGAAATTATATGATTAAGATTTGCACCACTTAGAGAAATACAATGTGTTGATGTCTGGGGAGACTTATGGTTTTGTTTGCCATCTGTTACCTTGGAAACTATGCCCTTCGAGATAAAATACATTGCTGAGTTTTAACATGTGCCATGGAAACCAGGAAAGAGAAACTCACCTGTATGACAGGCAATCATGGACATACCTAGGAAAGAGGAAAAAGAAAAATAGTGAGGTATGTATGTGTGTGTTAATTTATAATTTGTAATTTTATTATAACTTTTGTGTATACATGATGCTATGGAATAATTGAGAGATATATGGTGCATTCTATTTACTAACCTGTTCTTGCATTAGAAATTTATATTATAATAATTATGTTTTTCAAGATTGAAGAGGTCTTCCTCAGCAAGCAAGAATTCACATTAGTTTTTATTATATTAGAATATGATTTCTGGATTGGCAACATGATTCAGAGGATAAAGGTTTTTACCTCATTGCCTGAGTTCAAGCCTTAGAACCCACATGACTGAAATCACTCATCAAATTTTGCAGGTTGCCCTCTGTATTCCACAGGCATAATGTAATATGTATATTTGCAAGCCTTTCTGCATACATGCATACACACATAAAAATGTGTGTATACAGACACATAAACATACACACACTAAATAGATAATTGAAAAAAATTAACATTTTACAAAATATTAAAATATGCTTTCCCATGTTTGTTTGTTTTTCATTTTGCACTTCTGATGCAATATTTAACATTGTATCCTACTCGTCTTCATTTACTTATTACACATATTAATACAATTAAAGATATCAGTATTTTTAATAAAATTATAAAACTTTACTTGCCATCTTGGGGCTATATAATAGAAGGTTGTAAACAAAGACTTATGACATTATTCTCAACAAAAAACCTAAATACCTTCAATCAAAAATGGATAAAGAAAATGTGATGTATTTACATAATGGACTACTACACAGTTGTAAAATTGATATCTTGAAATTTGCAGGTAAAGAGATGGGTCTAGAAAAAAACATTGAGTGAGGTAACCCAAAACCAGACAGACAAATATAATACATATTCACTTATAAGTAGCTTTATATCATAAAGCAAAGGAAAATCAGCCAAGAGTTCACAACCGCAGAGAACTTAGACAACAAAGAGGATCCTAACAGAATCATACGTGGATCTATATAGAAAGTGAAAAAGACAAGATTTCCTGAGTAAATTGGTAGCATAGGAGACATTGGAGGGAAGAAAAGAAGGGGAGAAAAATATATAGCTCCATAAAAACAAAACAAAACAAATAGAAAACACAACACAATAAAACTATAGCCAGGAGTTAATTTGAATTTTCTTGGTGGCCTCAATTCCATAAGAACAGCGAAAGGAAGCAAAGGAAAGTGATAAGCACAGAGGGAAGTGGCTGGAAAGAGCAGAAAGAGAGGGATTTCAGGATCCAAAATATGAGGACAAGCTGACTATGGTGATGAGGGAGAATGAAAAAAGTAAAAAAATGCAGTATACACAAGCATGAAAGAGACAATACTGGCCAAACAGTGAACAAGAAGAACACAGCAGGCAGAATCATGTTTACCATATGAAATTGCCTTCTCACAGGCAGAGAAAGCAAGTGACAGCTTCTCCCCAAGACCTTTCAGAGAAGCAGCTTGCTGACTTTGTCCCTGGAGAGTCCACAGTAGTGAAACCTGTGCAGAAAAGCTGACAGTTCATATACAAAAATACAAGAAAATAAATTATTGATGTTTTAATGTTATGCTAATTTTTCACTGTAGTGAAATAACACCCAAATAATTATTATGAGGTTTTATTGAGCATTTTGACACATTATTATGTTTCATATTTTTTATTAATTCAGTAGCAATCACTTTTAATTATTCATAGAAATATTCATAAGGGATCACTTTAATGATTATCAGAGTATTAGTAATCTACAAATAGACATTCTATTTTTTGATTCTTTTTTTATTTTAGATTTATAGAATCTGTTAGATACAATGACCTATAGGAGAGATCATGTGACATAGAGTCATTTCATATTTATTAACTAATTAATAATATTCTGTCTCATGTTTGGGTTAGAGAATGTATGTCCAAAAATACCAAAACCCTATAGCTTATGAAGACCTATATACAAGAGGAGAGGGAACAATAAAGCTCTTAGAATGTTAGCAAAATTAGCAACGAATCTGGTTAGTTCAGTCAGGAAATATATTTACTCATAATGCTGACTCTGATATTAAAACAGAAGAAGGAGGGTGACAGTTTAGGGTGTCCCAAATAAAGGAATAATTATGTGTGAAGACAAAACTTCTCAAAAGAATAGGTACAAAATTCATGCAAACCTCCAGTGTAAACATTACTAGAAACTCATTTGGTAATGAGAAGGGAAAACAACTACTGATCTTATCATAGAACATGAGTGTTATAGACATGACTTAATTTATAAGAGAGCTTGTTCTGAAAGCATGAGGACCTGATTTCAAAATCACATAAAATTTGAGGCATAACTGTGACTGCCTGTGACTCTAGCATTGAGGGACAGAGAAAGGATCTTCCTTGTGCTTACTAGCCAACTAATCTAATCAAATTAAGTAGCATCTAATTAAGTGAAAAAATCTCATCTTATTTCAAGCATATGCGCTAAAAGGCCATAAGGGAAACACCAACTGCTCTGCCTTGGTCTGCACATGTGTACATCTATGTACACATCTATGTATTCACATCCAAACACTTCTCTGTATTTTCTGAAAACACTCATGCACAAATACCTTACATATTACAAACCACATGCACACAAAACATCAGTGTGGGCAAAATACTTGAAATTTTTTTTATATTTGTGTTATGAATCAAAATTATTATTTCATAATTTGATAAGCAAAAACACTTATTGGGTAACTGGCATCAAAGTTTTAAAGGCTTTGATTTTAGAAACATTTAAATTATCAAAAGAATTTAGGAAACAAATTATGCCTTCTCTAGCAAAGTAATGCAAAATGTTATATTCACGCCAGTGGATAATTTCAAATTACTGTATTTTACTCAAGGGGAATGGAATTTACTGATTTAATATCCAACAGGCTTTCCATGATATAAAGTTATTTGTAAAGCCAGCCCATAATCATGGACAATTTGTAAGCCATTCTGAAAAATGGTTCCTGTATATGGAAATATATATATATTGAGAGAGAGAACAAAATACTTTATGTAACTAAAACAAATATTTACATATTGCATGAACGTAAATAATCAGCCAATTTGTTGCTGGATTTTAAGTCATAATATCATATAGTATAAGCTTAAATTCCTCATCTTCCTGTTTCTATCAACTATTGTGATTGCAGGCTTGCATCAACTGCCTTAATTGGGTCTCATCAAGTATATAAAGAGTAATGTGGGTTTCAGCTTATAATTCTACAAGACTTACAAAGAAGAACTAATATCAATACTCCTCAAACTATTCCACACAATAGAAACAGAAGGAACATTGCCAAACTCTTTTTATGAGGCTATAATTACCCTGATACCCAAACCAAAGAAAGACAATACTAAGAAAGAGAGTTACAGACAAATCTCACTCATGAACATTGATGCAAAAATACTAGATAAAATACTGGCAAATAAAATCCAAAACCACATCAGAACCATCATCTAACATGATCAAGTTGGTTTCATCCCAGAGATGCAGAGTTGTTCAACATATGAAAATCTGTCAACATAATCCACCATATAAAGAAACTAAAAAATAAAAACCATATGATCATCTCATTAGATGACAAAAAAGCTTTTGACTAAATACAACATCCATTCATGATAAAGGTCTTGGAGAGAGCAGGGAAACAAAGAACATACCCAAACATAATAAAGACAATATACAGCAAGCCAATAGCCAACATCAAACTAAATGAAGAGAATCTCCTGGCAATTCCAGTGAAATCGGGAATGAGACAAGGTTGCTCACTCTTTCCATATTTATTCAATATAGTTCTTGAGGTCCTAAATAGAGCAATAAGACACCAAAAGGAGATCAAGGTGTTACAAGTCGGAAAAGAAGAAGTCAAAATATCGCTGTTTGCTGATGATATGATAGTTTATATAAGCGATCCAAAAAATTCTACCAAGTAACTTCTACAACTCATAAACACTTTCAGCAATTTAGTAGGATACAAGATTAACTCAAAAAAATCAGTAGTCATCCTGTACACAGTTCATAAAAGGGCTCAGAAAAAAATCAGAGAAACAACACCCTTCACAATAGCCACAAATAGCATAAAATATCTTAGAGAAATTCTAACTAAACAAGTGGAAGAATTGTATGACCAGAATTTTAAATCTTTAAATAAAGAAATTGAAGAAGACACTAGAAAGTGGAAAGATCTCCCATGCTCTTGGGTAGGCAGTACTCAAATAGTAATATTGTTAATCTTACCAAAGGTATCTACAGATTCAATGCTATGCCCATCAAAATCCCAGCAAAATTTTTTACAGACCTTCAAAGAATGGAACTCAACTTAATATGGAAAAATAAAAAAAAAAAACAGGAAAGCAAATACAATCCTGTACAATAAAAGAACTTCTGGAAGCATTAATATCACTGACTCCAAACTCTACCACAGAGCTACAGTACTGAAAACAACCTTTGGCATAAGAACCAACAGGAGGACCAATGGAACAAAATTGAATCATGGATATTAATCCACAAACTGTCAAACACCTGATTTTTGACAAAGAAGCAAAAAATATCAAATGAAAAAAAAGAAAGCATATTTAACAAATGATGCTGGCATCAACATGTAGAACAATGAAAACAGACCCATAGCTATCATCATGCACAAAACTCAAGTCCAAATGAATCAAAGACCTCAACATAAAGTCAGCCATACTGAGCCTTATAAAAGAGAAAGTGGGAAGTACACTTGAGTGCATTGGATTAGGAGACACTTCTTAAATATTACCCCAGCAGCACAGACATTGAGAGAAACAATTAATAAATGGGACCTCCTGAAACTGAAAAATCTGTAAAGCAAAGGTCAACAAAACAAAACGACAGCCTACAAAATGGGAAAAGATCTTTACTAACCCCACATCAGACAAAGGTCTGATCTCCAAAATACACAAAAAACTAAAGAAATATGTCATCAAAAGAACAAATAATCAAATAAAAAATGGAGTATTTAAGGTTTATATTTAAAACTTTTGTTTAGCTACATACACATATATAATACTTACATTTTGTTAGTTAAATGTTTGCTATATATTTGCTATATAACTGCATGTATTCCATTGGGCAACTTTATTCCCTACGTCTACTTTTTTTTTTCTAAAGAGAGAGAAAGAAACAGTATGGAGTTGGGTGGGTAGAGAGGTGGAGAGGATCTGAAAGGAATGGGGGATGGAAATCATGATCAGAATATGTTATGTTAAAATAATTATTAAAATGAGATTAAATAAAACATACCTCCCTAAATGCTATAAAAAAAAAATGGAGTACAGACCTAACCAGAGAAATCTCAACAGAAGACTCTAAAATAGCTGAAAGACACTTAAGGAAATGTTCAACATCCTTAGTCATCAGAGAAATTCAAATGAAAACAACTCTGAGATTCCATCTTACACCTGTAAAAATCCAAGATCAAAAACACTGATGACAACTTATGCTGGAAGGTTGTGGGGTAAGGGAACATTTCTGCATTGGTGGTGAGAATGCAAGGAGGTACAACCTCTTTGGATGCCAGTGTGGTGATTTCTCAGTAAATTAGGAAACAACCTTTGTCAAGACCCAGTAATACCACTTTTGAGTATTTATCCAAAGGATGCTTAATCATGCCACAAGGACATGTGCTTAACTATGTTCATAGCAGCTTTGTTTGTCATAGCCAGAACCTGGAAACAACCTAAATGCCACTCGATTGAAGAATGGATAAGAAAAATGTGGTGTATTTACACAATAGAGTATTACACAGCAGAAAAAAATAACGACATCTTGAATTTTGCAGGAAAATGGATGGAGCCAGGAAACATTATTTTGAGTGAGGTAACCCAGCCACAGAAAGACAATTAATAACAACATCTTGAATTTTGCAGGAAAATGGATGTACCTAGAAAACATCATTTTGAGTGAGGTAACCCAGACACAGAAAGACAATTATCACATGTAATCACTTGTAGTGACTTTTAATCATAAAGCAAAGAAAAACAGCCTATAAATCACAATCTCACAGAACTTAGACAACAATGAGGACACTAAGAGAGACATACATAGATCTAATCTTCATGGGAAGTAGAAAAGGACAAGATCTGCTGACTTAATTGGGAGCATAGGGACATTAGGGGAGAGTTGAAGGAGAGGAGAGAGCAAGTGAGGGAAGCAGAGAAAAATGCAGAACTCAATATAAATCAATAAAATAAAAAGGTTTTTAATATTTCAATTATAAGGTTATTTATATTTTTAAATGTTCATTAAAAATTCAAAATGAAAATGAAGGGTACACTGGATGTGGGATCTTATTCTACCCTATCTGTGCTTTTAATTTTTCCAAAGATCAGATAATGTGAACATTTTGAAAAATTACCGTTGAGAGGTTCACATGACATAAAATCAAATATTATTATACTTAAGCCCCACTATTCATTCAAACTCTGC
This sequence comes from Microtus oregoni, assembly GCF_018167655.1. Lineage (NCBI taxonomy): Eukaryota > Metazoa > Chordata > Mammalia > Rodentia > Cricetidae > Microtus > Microtus oregoni. The sequence continues at coordinate 36,134,378 of NW_024543080.1, read as the reverse complement.
TCTTTATTTCTGTTCACAACTCCTCCCAATTCAGTTTTTCCCTTAATAAATGACTAGTTCCACTCAGTACTCCTCAGATATACACAGTTGTGTAGCCATCACCATTGGCATGGGAAGTCCATCATTTGGCAGATAGAGCCTCAGTATGAATGACTTTCCCTCAAAGAAGCATGTATCCATTGCCAGTAACTCCTTAGACAGCAATTAGGCTTTTGGATCACCTATCTCCTCTAAATGAGGTTATGGATTTCTTGATCATATATTGATTACTTCAGAGATGCTGTTTTCTGTACATGAGGTGGCTATTGCTATCATGAGCTTATAGCATAAGATTTTAAACCAAAGCCTACTCAAATCAGGAAAATAATAGGAAAACAACCAAATCAGCTTAAAGGAAACTGGGTTGCAATTTTGATCAAAATTGTTAGAACTCTTGATACAAGTTTAGGGTTAATGATACTTGTGCTTGATGCTAAAGCTGCTATTTGGTCATTATCTATGATTCAATTCATTTTTTAATGGTTGTTATAGCCTAACTACTTAGTAAAAATTAAAATTCAGTTTTAATGCAGGTGTACCTTCTCAAAAATATTTCATTTCTTGGAGTCAGTAATGGCTTATGATATGTGGCCTATTGATCATTATTTGAACTTCCTGCATTCCTTGTTAGCATGAACACTTTTCTCTGGTGATCCCTTTTCCGATTGTGCTTGTTGAACTGTCTCATTAATTTAGGCTTGGCTTCCAGGGAGAATTAGGATCTACCAATCAGTGTATAATAAATTCAGTTCTATAACAGTCCCACACAACTCTTCTGGTTAAATAATGGAAACCTGATTTCATGGCATCTGTATTAGCCACATTACAGGCCTGTTGGGAGCAGTGAGACCCCAGATCCTGAATTTCTTGTAATCCCCTGATCAGAGTGCCTACAGCTGCTCTGAGCACGAGACCTTCAGGTGTTCTTGATGGCAGGAGAGTGGTTTCTGGTGGGTTTGGCTGGGGCGTGGCTATCTCTATATAATCTGCCCCTGAACACAATAATGAGGGCATTCTTGGAGAATTCAAGAACAACCCGTCTCGCTGTCTCTTTGTCTGTGTGTGTCTGTGTATTTTAACCTCCAGTCTCTTGCCTGAAGCTTGGGAACTGGGTGCCAGCGCACAGAGCACAGTCACGGGGGAGCGGGGGTGCATAGCACAGGCCTATAAATTTGGAGTGAAAATGTGTTAGCTTATTAATTAACCGCATTATCTTTGACCTCTTCCGAAGTGGATTTTAAACTCTTTGAAACTACTGAATATGTTTTTTATTTCATCTTGTTTTGTTATGTTTTTCTTTGTGTGTATATAGACAAGAGTAGACTCTTGGGTTGGGGTGTTGAGACGGGGTTTCTTTGTGTAAAGGAATAGACTCTGGCCTTTTAGACATTTACGGATTCATTACTGTATATCTACACTGGTCTTTTCTCACTGCATTCATGCATAAAGAATTTCATGCAATAGCTGATAGCCATTTAAATTTCTATGATTGACACATAGCAAAATACTACAAGAGTTATAAAATGCTATTGTAAGCAATATCATTGCAGGGTCATCCTGTCTTAGGCTTTACCTAGAAGTTAAAATTTAACTAGTACAAATAATATTCCGTATAATTTACCAGAAATTTATAGACATAATTTCCTTGAATGCATGAATAATAGAAATTTAGAGAGCTATCAGAAACTAAAGTTCAAATACATAAAATATCTCTATTATTAAAACCACTAATAAAAACTTTATATTCTAAATAGTTAATAAATATTAAAAATTTAAAAATTGGTCTAGATAATATAATGGAAAAATCAGCATGTTTCTTCTTTTTTGTATTACATTCAGGATGGAAGGCAGGCACTTGGCAAATGTTCCATCTCTCAATTAGGTCCCACTTATCTAACCCAGTGTTCTGAACATGGCATATGAAGACAAGCAATGGAACAAAACACAAATGAATGATTTCCTTCCATGCCTAGGATTTTTATTTGCTTTTTTTTTAATTTTTATATCAATTTCTAATTTTAGAAGTGTTCTAATTTAACAAAAACCACCAGGCCTTACCAGGCCAGTCTTTTCTGGAGGCAACATGGTGCTTTCCTTGAAGTATTATTGTCTGGGCTAGTAATATCCAGACACCACATGATCTTCCATTTTGTACATACTTTTTGTGAAGTTATTCTGGTTATAATTGCACAGCATTTTCCCTGAAAAAAAATGTTGTCTCAATATTAATATTATATGGAATGATTTTGGTAGTTCATATTCCTGCTGTTTTCCTGGGTGATTAATGCTGGGTGTAGATTACAATACCTCTTTAATGCATGAGCTTCACTGGACTTGTGAGGCTAAGACAACTTGCTCATCGCACATAGTCCTGGCATCACTTCAGAGAGGTAACAGACCTGGCTCAGTTCTTCTAACTTCATGCCACACCAGAGTGTTCCCATGACATCTCTTAGGATATTCATATTTTACTATTACAGCTTACAGGTCCCTGAGCATAAGTAGAAAGTTTCCATCTCTCTTATTGTCTGATCTAGAACTGTCTTAAAATTACCTCCACTAACCTCTATTGATTGAAACAGTCTCGTCCACCTTAGTTCAAGAGTAGAAAATCATAATTCACTTGCCGGTGGAAAGACAATCAATTGCATTGGCTGTCTCTGGTGTTACACAGGAAGGCATTCGATATACTGCTTGAAAAGATACCTTAATTTTTAAAAGATTATCATCAAATTCATTGTTTCAAAGTAATCAACTTTTAATACATTATTATTGTTATTATTTTTAATTTAAGTTTTCAAGAAAGAAAAAGTATAGCTCTAGATATCTAGACATCTAGATGTCTAGATGTCACTTTTACACCAGGCTGTCCTGGAATTTACAGAAATCCACCTGCTTCTACCTTTCCTGTGCTATTATTAAAGGTTAAAGGTGTGTACCACCACCGCTTTTATTATTTCATAATGATATCTATGTATTTAAAGATACTAATGTTTAAAATTACTTTCATACATGTAATTCACTACCATAGGGAAATGGATATTATCTGTTCATTAGCTTTCTCTTGCTTAGTCAAGATCTGCATCTCTTGAGAGGTACAAATGACCAACTGATGAATTCCAGAAACTTTGAGTTTAATTGCTGTGAAGATAAACATTGACACATATAGCTAATACACATAGAATGTTTGCATTTCTACAAACCTAACTATAGAGTCAAAGTTGTTCCACATAGAGAAAGTCTCATTGACTTATACTACAATGTATGAATTCACCGTTTACTCGGAAGGCGTTTTGCTACTGAGTTTCTCGCGTCTCTCATCTAATAAAGGTGTTTTGGAATAAAAAACAAAGACAGAATTGTATAATTACAATGCAACTCTTGCTGAAATACTTGTCAATGAGAATACAGAGTCTGAAACTGTTATGAAATTGTTGCAACACTTAAATGATGTGGGAGTGTCATATATCAATCTGTTGATTTCATTGGTTAAGCAATAAAGAAACTGCTTGGCCCTCATAGGTTAAAATATAGGTGGGAGGAGTAAACAGAACAGAATGCTGGGAGGAAGAGGAAGTGAGCAGAGACTCAACAGCTCTGCTCTCTGGAGCAGATGCCATGCTACCCGCTCTCTGAGGCACACGCGATGAAGCTCCAACCCAGGATGGACATGGAAGTAGGCTAGAATCTTCCCGGTAAGCGCACCTTGGGGTGCTACACACAGATGATTGGAAATGGGCTAGTCCAGGTGCGAGAGTTAGCAGAGAAGAGCCTAGATAGAAATGGGCCAAGCAGTGTTTAAAAGAATACAGTGTCCGTGTAATTATTCTGGGGTATAAGCTAGCCAGGCAGCTGGGGTGCTGGGGACGCAGCCCTGCCGCTCATATTACAACACTTAAATTGCCATAGACTACAACCAAAGACCTTGACTCTTACTCCAAGCTATTTGAAGTTTATTAAATTAAACCTTCAAGAAAAGCTATAGACTGTTATCTTCTGTCAAGGCATTTATAGAGAAGTTGTCTATGGTACAATCATCTGTTTGGTACCCAGGGATTGTGGTATTAGCTAAGGAATTGAAAATATTTCTATAATAAATGCTTGGGAGTAATAACCTAAGTATTTGAAATCCATTTTTTTCTCAGAAAACACTAATAACAGGTTTCATTTGAAAATTGTTATTCCTTTTTTTTTTGAATTTTAATAGATGACTTAGAAAATGAACTTTCTGTAATAGAATACTTATCAAAAACAGTTCTATAAAGAATGAACTTGATCTCAGCATAGTTTTAGAAGTTTATCTAGTTTTATCTTTGCTGCTGTAAATGCTATGGACAGGAATCCCCATTACTATGTTGAGGTGAGGAAGTATTCCAAGCAACACTGAAATAAATTAAAACAATGTTATAACAGTACCTGTATTCATCATCTTTTATATTTTCACATTAAAATGAGTCATATTTAATTATTTTCTCATATTTCTTTCTTACTTTCTAACTGTGAATCTATATGATTATTTTGCACACACACACACACACACACACACACACACACACATTTTACCTGGAACAGACTTAACAATGAGGTAATGGGGGGGGCATGAGAAATCAGTGAACCAGCTTTTAGAATGATTTCTCTTTTCGATAAGACAATTTTAAAGGACACAAGATTATACTATGTAAAATAATTTGTCATTCTTTTGTAAATGCACATGTAACTGTTAACCATTCCTACATGTCAATTAGGAAATCTTATGAAATAATCATTAAGATATTTAGGTATTTGCCAACATTTGACTTTTTGAAAAATAGAGACATCCTTAAATACTTTTCCAAATGTCTTTGACTTGGTGTGTCACTGTTGTGTTTGTTGTGGCTGTTTTGATTTTAAGGGTAAAACTGTATATTATCCTCAGGGGATATTTAGATATTAAAAGCTCTTCAGATTTGGTCTTGTGTCATCCATTCTCTTAAAAATATGATTGCGTTTTCTATTTCCATCCATTTGCATGCAAAATTCACAATGTTATTGTTTTTTACCGCTGAGAGGTACTCTAATATGTATATATTCCACACTTTCTTCATCCATTCTTCCATTGAAGGGCATCTAGGTTATACCGAACTCTCTGAACATGGAGGACAATGAGGGCTTATGAGAAGCCAAGGACAATGGCACTAGGTTTCGATCCTACTGCATGAACTGGCTTTGTGGGAGCTTAGCCTGTCTGGATGCTCACCTTCCTGGACCTGGATGGAGGGGGGAGGACCTTGGACATCCCACAGGGCAGGGAATCAGGACTGCTCTTCAGACTCCAGAGGGAGGGGGAATTGAGTGGGGGCAGGGGAGAAGAGTGGAGAGAGAAGGAGAGGAGTGGGGAGATGGGGAGGGAATGGGAGGCTGGGAGGCATGGAGGAGGTGGAAATCTTTTCCACAAAAATATAAAAAAAATGGTTGTGAAAAGGCATTATGTAAAAATGAATTTTCTCGTGCCTGGCATGTTTTTTCTTGTCAAGGAAACATGAATGGGGAACAGGGGAGCAGTCTAAAGTAATCAGAGTAAGGGATGCAGAAAAAGGTTTGTGCAGTGAGAATTGACAGGAACCTTGACACATATCCAGAAGCCTACCATTCAAATCAAAGAATTTTATATTTAATACATGGAACATGAGAAGAATTATGTGAGAAATGCTTTAGAGACTTGAAATCATTTGAAGTACTATTTCAATTAATCTTGACTCATCTATATGACCAGTTAAAAATTGTACCCATGTAAATAAGACCCAATTAATCCAGGCCATGAACATCCAACATTATCTTGAATATGTACTTTAAATATATCTTTCAGGTGAGCTCATTCCCCAACACAAGGAAATGTGCTCTAACCAACACCAACACATCTTTTGACTCCCATTATTTATAAATCTAACTTATTCATTCATAGTTGCATTTAGTATACTAATTTTAAAAATGCCAGCTTGATTTTGTCCTCATGGAATAAAGAAACAAGGAAAAAATACTCAAAACAAGTAATATTTTATTCATAAAAATTAAACAAAAGGCTGTTTAGAAGTAGACTAATAAAATGGCTTGGGGGATTGAAAATAAATAAGTAAATAAATAACTTTGGGTATATAAAGAAGGAATAGATCCTGAGAAATTTATTTTACTTTCTGGCATTTGGAAAAAAAATCATTTTATGTTTAGTACCCATTAAACTATAGAAATAATGTCTTATTGTCTTTGATTTATTTAAGACAATTTGAGAAGGGACAGAGAATGAATTAGTTAATAAAAGTTTAGTTCATTTGCTGAATGCTTCAACTTGTTTCCAAGAAGTTGAAATTCTCTATGCAATCTGTAAGGGCTGGGTGTTTCTGAATATGGCTTCTCATTTGCTAGAAATAAAAATCATAAACACCAATATAAAAAATCTTACTGACAATACAAAGAAACTTTTTTAAGCATAAAATTACCCATCTATGTTAAAACAAAGTCAAGTAATTATACTATACATCATCATTCTAATTTTGAAAAAAATGAAATTGCAATATTGCAAAGATAATTTTGTATTTAAGGAATATGTAATTAAAATAAAATTTAACCTCTAAAATTGCTTCAAAAAAAGAAAGCTTGAAAAAAAGAGATAATTCTTTATAATTAGTCATATCAAATTTAGTACCAAATTCATTTACCTTTTAAAATGAACAATGAAACATTTAGTTATATATAGAATATATTAAAAACACTATACACTTATGTAAGTAATGTGAAAATTTATCAACCATCATACAGAAATGAGATTTGCAACTATTTATAAACTGTTTACTTTCTAGTAGACAGAGTATAATATATTTTCAGACAGTTACCCATAGACTTTGATGTGCAGTGTATTTTATCTGTGTTGACAAAGCAAAGATCAAAGCTGTTTTTTTTAACTATTCAACCAACCTGTTTCTATCAATGCTGAACTCTGACTATACTTGACTATATGGAAGCCATAAACTGTTTTACATACTCTTTAGCTAAGCAGCTTGTGAAATGTCAAAGATAATGATAAATATCAAGAGATGTATGCATGATAGCTTATTATAGTCCACAAATAGCATCGAGAGGAACATTATTTAGCTTATATTTTAATTTTCACCATTTGTCCTGATCAAAATTAATAGCTGGTTGATCTCATGTCTCTAGTCCATGATTGTCAAAATGCTCTATTCCTTTTTAAATATCACACATAAATTCCTAAATGCAATCTTTATGCTCTCCTTTGAGTAAAACCATTGAGAGCATGGTATTTCGTATTTTGAGTTCATAATTACACAAATGTAAACAGAGCTGATATGGAAAATTGTATGTTGTCTTCATAGTTTGCTTAATGGATTTCTATAAGTTCATATTCATGTTCTTATAAAACATTTGTTCTGAAAGAATGTCTCGTTTTCAGGGTTTCTGCCCTGCCAAGTTACCACAATCATTAGGTCCCAAAGAAATCACACAGAGGTCTACATTAGTTATAAACTTATTGGTCCATTAGCTCAGGTTGCTTATTAACTCTTAACTTATATTTGCCCATTATTTTTGTCTAAACTAGCCACGTGGCTCAGTACCTTATTTAGTGAGGCAGTCACATCTTACTTCTTTTGTGGCTGGGTCACAACTACTCACCAAGCTCTCCTCTTCCCATAATTCTCCTGTTCTTGTTGCCCTGCCTCTACTTCCTACCTGGTTGTCCCACCTATACTTCCTGCCTGGCTCCTAGCCAATCAGTGTTTTAGTAAAATACAATTGAAAGGGTACAAACCATTGTCCCATAGCAATATCTGACATATGGATTACTTTAAGTAATGTATATGTGTTGCCTTTATCGGTTAATGAATAAAGCTGTTTTTGCTTATGGCAAGGCAGAATACAGCTGGAGTGGAAGAAATAAAGAGAAAGAGTAGCAGAGTCAGGGGGATGTCATGTCTTTGCCGAAGGAGACAGCTGATAGAATCTTACCAGTAAGCCACAACCTCATGATGATACATAGATTAATAGAAAAGGGTTAACTTATGATGTAAGAGCTAGATAGAAATATGCTTGAGGCATTAGCCAAACAGTGTGGTAATTAGTATGGTTTCTGTGTAATTATTTGGGTCTGGGTGACCAGGAAATGAACCAGCAATCTCCACATAAATAATGGTGCCAACATGGGCCAACTAAATCTATATAACACCTGAGAGAGCTGCTTGGGAAAGAATTCTAGACACATACACACACACACACAAAAAAAAAACAGATTTAATCATAGATTCTTGGTAGCAGCATGTCCTCAGGTAGGCTCTGTTTTCTAGTGCAATCCCTTTAAGAGAAGGGCTTCCTGACTGAGCATTAACAGCAAAGACTGTGTTGCTCCTTTAAGAGCCAACTTTCTTGTTCATGTTGGTCCTCTTACAGAGCATTTAAATGGGGTCAGTGAGTAGCATGTGACAAATTGCTTAATGGTGTTCTAGACCTTCTGTGTCCCTGGAGTTGAGATGGGGAGCATGGCTTATAGAGGTGGCCAGCATATCTCTGCCATGTTGGACTTGGTGGAGAAAACAAGCAGGGCCATGGAGTTTGTCCTAACTATGCCTGCTTAACATTTATGGGAAAAAAAAAAACCAACAACAACAACAACAACAAAATACTCCTGGTCAGAAAATGACTGCAGAAATGCAATAAAGACAGATTAAGAAAAAAATAAATCTCTAAACAGGTCACAGTGTGTTTAAAAATGTACATAGGCTTGGGAGAGAGGAAAAAAATATAGACAGTTATGGAACAGTAAAAGTAATATAAAACGGTCCAGAGAGTCATAGATTAAAGGAGTAAAAATAATAAAATAAATATTAAAAAATAATAAAATAAAAAGCCAAATAAACATAGAAAATACATAGAAAATCTGGGTAATGTATATTACTGTATTTTCTTTTTCTTTTTTTTTACTGTAGGGACATATTATGGGTGCTGCTAAACTAAATCAACATATATATTTTAAAGTTATATTGACTTCAAAATTTAGGTCTAAGGATATGTTGCTTAGAAAAGAGATTCTGTATTGTTTCCAAAGAGGATGGGAACCTGTGGATTCTTTTCAGAGAAATGTGGTTTGATTGAGAAAGACCTCCCCAACATCCCTGTGAACCCTAAAAGAACATTGTCTAATAAACAGCAAAAAGCAATTTAAATAAAACAATATCCAAATTCCCCAAATAATTCTTTATAAATATTTGTTTTCATTTAAAGGAAGTTGATTTTAAGTAATTAATTGCCACATTATTAATTAATAATAATGGGGATATGGTACAGAGATAATGCTTTGCATTGATAATGAATCTTGCTCTATTGATACAAATTTAAGGTCAACTTTGTTCCACAGTGTATATGCATTTCTTCTATTGTTTAAGGCATTATGTTCATATAGCTCATCTAAAAATGTTCTGTATAATCAAAAATTACAGATTAATAGTCATTAATAATAGTTCAACTTGTAGTCTTGTTACTTAGGTATTCCAGATATACAAAGATATTTTTCAGTTATATAGATAATCTTCAATACTTCAACGACCTATGGAATACGGCATTTAAATTGTTTTAAGGACTTGGACTTTTCTTGGCAGTAAGACATGTCTGCTTCTGACAGCACCAATTACTTCAGAGAGGTTGATGGATATCAAAGAAACTCATGAAATGTACCTTCAATATAACAAGGCTATCCATGTGGTCAAGAAACTGCTCTTGCCTGGACCAATTGGTGGTATGTTGTATAAACTTGGTATGTAGGATCCACACAAATATGACGGCTGAACTTGTCTAAAGGTGAAATGGTCCTTCAAGATTCCTGCTTCACAGAAGAAACTACCAGACATTCTGGAGGACAAAGAAGCAAGCAACAGATGAGTTTGTTCATTACAATGAAGAGCAGATCTTTTGAATTTACTGCTTCATGGAAAGGTCTGTTGGATACTACCAGCCTGGAAGCTGAAGATGAATGCTTGAATGTACCAGAAGAACTTTGGGAAACTGTCCAGGAAGCAAAAGGTCCCTATCAATTATATAACTCTGGAATGTTCTTACAGTGCACTTCTTGTTTACTTAGGTAATATTGTATCCTTTTGGAGTCTTTGATGAGTTGAAGACAGGTAGTTATAGCTATTGTTTTCTTAGATTTGATAAAAGAAAAATTAGATATAAAGATTTAGACTAAGTAATGATAGATCATATAGTGTTTTCTCTAATTTTTCAAATGTAAATTGACTAAATATTGTAATTATAATTCTTATACAATAACTGTAGTGTATATGCAACTTTATTATGTAAAAGTTAATACTTTCCTTTTAATTAGAAAGAAAAGGAGAGATGATGTAGGAAGTCCTTCTGTATATGTGTTGCTTTTATTGGTTAATGAATAAAGCTGCTTTGGCTAATATTAAAGCAGAATATAACCAGACTTGAAGAGATATAAAGAAAGAGTAGGTGGAGTCAGGAGATGCCACAGAGATGCTAAAGGAGGCAGTCTCCCTTTAGCTGCCCAAGAAGCAAGAGGTAATGAATCATCATGGTAAAATATAAAATAATAGAAATTTGTTAATTTAAGATGTAAGAGCTAGCTAGAAATATACCTGAGACATCGGTATATTGTAATTAATTAATATAGTTCCTGTGTAATTACTGTGGTCTGGGTGGCCGGGAAACAAACAAGAGAACAGTCTCCACTTACATTTAAGAACATCAGAATTTGAGTTATAGACAGATCTTTAAATATGGAAATGTGTCATTGGGAGTTATTTCGTTGTTATGCTCCGTTATCAAAATTATAGTTGTAGACATTCCCCTAGACCCAGAAACCATATAGCCTCATGTTCTTTTATCAGTGCCAGATATGGGCTTTTTGGTTTGTTTATTATCTTATTCTACTTTTAGGTTTTGAATTCTTTCTGTTTTCTGTTGTATGTGATTTTGTTTTTGTTTTTCTCAAAAGACAAAAGAATAGAGGAGAGAGACCCAGAGCCAGACAAAGAGGGAGAGAAATAATGAGAGACAGAGGAGACATAAGGTTAACTAAGTAATGATGTTGTAGATGGGTAGAATCTTGGAGGAGCTGAGGGAGAGAAAACATTACCTAAATATTCTTTGCAAAAAAAAATTAATTAAAACAAAACAGAAAATATAATTTGCAGTCTTCACGTTGCTTTTTTATTATTAGCAAAGAAAAAATAACAAGGGCAGTCATCAATTGTTAAGCAAGTGATTCAGCATACATACTTTCAGTTTTCAGTTCTACAGAATGACTGAAAATTTATCATTTAAAGATGGATCTAAATCTGACTATGATGGGGCATAGGAATCACATTCCCTTTCTAAGGATAAGCCAGTTCAAAAATATAACATTTCTACTTCATCTTTAAAACAGCAGGCTAATAGACCTTTTGTAGTTAAAAGACAAAAAATAAAACAATGAAAAAATAATTGACATGACAAGCTATATACTACCTTTTCAAACATTCAGTTGATGGGGTAGAGAATATGTAATATCTCTTCCATAGTTGTGCAAAAAAAAAAAAATCTTGGTTGTAGTCTCTGAATGTCCTAAGTGAAGCAAAAAAAATTAAATGAGTAAAGCACATGAGTGTAGCAGTTCTGTCTTGGAAATTAACTTATAAGACACTGGAGCCAAACACTCAATGAAAACTTTTCTTCTTCTTCTTTTTTATATAATTTGATTTATTTACTGTCTTAAAATTCCATTTGTTTCTTGGCTAGATTTGCCATTTTAAAGTATTCTGCAGTAGGATATGTTATGACAAATAGATGTGCTTAAATATGCAATTGTTTTTAGAAGCTCACTTATTTCTTTGTAGCTCAGTTTGATCTTGTCAGGAATAATGTGTATAATTATAGCAGCGACAATACAAATTAATTACATATGCCCTCGATTTTTGATTTTATGCTGTCCTACAATAATTTTGCATGCCAAAAAAATCCTTAATGGATAAATCTTCAGCCCAATTATTTTAATACAAAGAAACAATGTGTGCTTTAATTTTCTTTAAAATTTGAGTTCTAAAGAAAGTTCTTAAGCATCAAAATGGAGTACATATATAACATGTCACTATGAAACAGTTTAACAACCGTGAATCTGGTCTATACAACACATTAAGCAAGTTACTCTATAATTTGGGGATTTATAACTACATAAAAAATTAAGCTGAATTATAATTTTGAATTTGTTGCATTCTTGTAGGTAAATCAACAGCTAAGCTCTTGGATAACATGTCTTAAAATATAACCTATAAAATACAGTGAAATCCATATGCACAGTAATTTATGCAAATGAACTGACCCACTGTTTAAACCAGCTGCCTGAAATATTTAGAAATAAAATTTATTATAATACAACTATATTCATTAATTACATTATTTTATTATAATAAAATAAATAAAGCACTGATAGTATTTAGGCAATATAGGACTTAGGGTACTTCCCATCTTTATTATGTTTTTAAATATTTAAAAAATTCCCAAAAGTAAATGGTAGAAATGTGAAAAGCCAGGATATTATACTTTAAGTCTTCTTTTTTGAAGACATCTTTATCTTATGCAAGGCAGTTCTTTATTCCTGGAATAAATTATTATCATTAATTTATAGTTGTATAGACTATCTTTTATTTTACAAGGACAGAATATATTATTTTTGACAGAAATTTTATATTCTAAAATATATTATTTGATACCAGATTGTTTAACAAAACTGTTGTTTCTATTACATCTATGATAATGCACTGAGATATAAAATGATATCATTCCAGTTTTAGTTTATATCCTTATTCTAATTGCATATCTTTCCATCAGTTCATTTGCCAATTATGAAATACAATCATAAAACAAATTGCAATGTGTCCATCACAAACATGTATGATGCCTAACATTTTTCCATATTAAATGGATTATTTTGTTGTGAATAAAAATAACAGCTATTTAATCAGCCTTATGAGATCAAAAATATACCTTTTCCTTAGTCAAAGGTACTGTCTTAGAGTGATAGTCTATGTAATAATGTATCATAACATGCATATTTCTATAAAAAATTTGATTCTAAAAATTGATATATAACAATAGATTCTATATTTAGGATTGTCATGTTCAGTACATGACACGTGAATAAAATTTGAACATAGGGTGTTATTTTAAAGACATGAAAGCTAATTCTCACAATATTTGAAACATAGGAATAATTGTGTTCTTCTTCACTTAAAATATGTACTAGTGAAGTTCTCAGCAAGAGGATTAACACAACAGGTGATCTTCCTAATGATGCTAGGAATTTTCCCAATTAGATAATAAGATAATGCATCAGCTGAAACTAAGTAACACAAATTCCAACTATAACCAGCCACTGGTACCACTTTTCAAGGCGGCCCGAGTTCTGTATACATTGTTCTTTAAAATACTGCGAATCAACTCAAGCCTGAGTATCATTTTAAGCACACATCCTCCTCTTTGCACAGCTGGACATTTGGCGCTGAAAAACTCTGTGTAATTTGATTCTCTCTCTTACTGTGAGTGAGCAGTGTGAAGGTGGGTTACCAAATGCTAGGTTCTCTGTTTACAGTCAAATAAAAGAAAGCCTAGGAGACATCACTGTAAGGGGCAGCACTGATAGTATTTCGGCAATAGAGTACTTAGGGTATTTCCCATCTTTGTTATGTTTTTAAATATTTAAAAAATTCCCAAAAGTAAACAGTAGAAATGTGAAAAGCCAGGATATTATACTTTAAGCCTCCTATTTTGAAGACATCTTTATCTTATGCAAGGCAGTTCTTTATTCTTGGAATGAATTTTCTATTTCTATAGCTAAAATATGAGTTTGTCCCTTTTCTATTTAATGTACCACTGAGCCATTAATTTAACCTTTGTAAATGCAATAACCTAGATTTTTTGTCATTAATAGAATTTGTTTTTGTGTTTGTTGACATTAGTAGCTAAACAAACAAGAATTATAATAAAATACGTGAACACTGACAGGTACATGGATCACAAAGTTACAGTATGTTACAAAGCAGTGTCCTTCTAGATAGTAAACTTATTTTTGTAGGCCTACTCAAGAATTCAAAAGAGCTTTTTATTCAGATGGTCCCTGAAATTATGATTACACATCACATTGGAAACTAAAATTTCCAAGTGATATATATGTTAATTTAGATATTGCTTCATATTTATTTAAGTTTCTGTAAATCGATAATTGTCTTGCACAATTATTAACACATCTAAATGCTGAGTATCAGAGTTTTAAGGAAATTTTGGACACAGCATTACTTAGTACTCATGTTTGGTGTTCGTAGATAGCACCAGCTATTTTTAGGCAATTTGCAAACTGTCAGGTATCTGTGGGCCAATGATTAAAATTTATCTTTATTGTCTCAGTGTGTGGGTGCATCCCTCGCGGTCCTGAGTTCCTTGCTCGTGCTCTCTCTCCTTCTGCTCCTGATTTGGACCTGGAGATGTATGTCCGGTGCTCCAATGTGGGTCTCTGTCTCTGTCTCCTTTCATAGCCTGATGAAGGTTAATATTCAGGAGGATGCCTATATGTTTTTCTTTGGGTTCTCCTTCTTATTTAGCAATCAGGAACTCACCAAGGCCAGCTGGCCTGGGGCTGAAAAAGCCTGGGATAAAACCGGACTTGCTGAACATAGCAGACAATGAGGACTACTGAGAACCCAAGAACAATGGCAATGGGTTTTTGATCCTACTGCAAGTACTGGCTTTGTGGGAGCCTAGGCAGTTTGGATGCTCACCTTACTAGACCTGGATGGAGGTGGGTGGTCCTTGGACTTCCCACAGGGCAGGGAACCCTAATTGCTCTTTGAGCTTAAGAGGGAGGGGGACTTGATTGGGGGAGGGGGAGGGAAATGGGAGGCGGTGGCGGGGAAGAGACAAAATCTTTAATAAATAAATAAATGAATGAAAAATTATCTTTATTAACAAATATGATAAAGTAAAACCCAAATATAAAGGGGATAAATATTACTTATGGAAAATAAACTCGTTTGAAACATTCCATATGCGCAAGCCAAGGAAGATTTTGGGAAATGCATATTTTTTAATATATTTCTAAGCAACTATAATGAAAGATAGTTAATAATTTTAAACCACAGGAGTATTAAGTGAGCTTTCTTATCTGCCTATTCTTTCCTGACCTCCATGTCTTGTTGTTAAATTGGATGCAACTTTGTGTGTGGTGTGTGTGATTTATAAGACAGGGTTTCTCTGTAGCTTTTGAGCCTGTCCTAGAAACTAGCTCTTATAGACCAGGCTGGCCTCAGGCTCTCAGATATCTGCCTGCCTCTGCCTAACAAGTGCTAGAATTAAAGACATGCATCACCACCAAGTCGCTTGGATACAAAGTTTTAAGAGAGACAATGTAAAGAAAATCAGAAAAAAAAAAGGTAAACAAACCAATGCTATGGCTATAGTCAAAGACTGCAAACTAAGGAACAAGATGGTGGCATGTGCAAACGTATCTGAATGCATACAGAAATTTATGCAGCTGTGTGATACAACAGCTGTGTAGAGGAATGAATTGTATATAACATGTATATCCCCATGTATATAACGGGGATGATCTGGTAACAGCTAAGGAAAATATGATGAAGGAACTCAAGACCATGTGTGCAAATTGGCTAATTCTAGTACCAACAAGGAATAATTATCCTATATATTTTTTACTTTTATTCTACAGAAATTTTAAGCAAAATTTCCATGCTCCTAATGGAGACACTCAGATCAATTAATTCATCCACATGAACTCAATACCCAAATTTCTTTGCAGGCATGTTTGTGTAGAAGTAATTTTTCAAAGCATTTTCATACACATAAATTTTTTTTCCAAATCAAATGAAATTATTTAGAAGCACGCTTCAACACTAACATGGAATTCACACAACTCTTTATTGTTTTACCCTCCAAGTGCTCTTGTCCTTCCTTTTGTCTTGCTTCCTGTGTAGATTAATTTTTACCATGGGTCAAACACGTTCTGATTTTCATTGACTTAATAACCTATCTATAGGCAAATTTAGAAAAAAACCCTGCAAACACCTGTCAGGAACTGCATTACAGTGAAGCACAATGGCATCCTCTTGATATTACTGATTTTCAGGTCATATTTGATAACTTTTTATTGTTTTTTTCCACTCTGCTTATGCAATTGTATTTTACAAAGCCCAGCAACATTTTTTGTTGTTTTTGAAGGTGATTCCTTATCTTTTCACACATCCTCTCAGCTGTCTCCATATATTGGCCCTTCTTAAATTCCCTTGGAAGATGATATATGATAAAGAAATAAAACTATATTATAATCACTATTAAGAGCTAACACATATTTCCTATTAGAATTGAATCAACTGATCAGATAATGATGCTTGGGAAAGTTTTGATTACTGTTTTGTCTCACACAATAGTTGAATGATCTGAGAATATGTCAGTGTTACTGTAATGACTCTCAGGAAGAAACTATTTGAACATCCATAATGTACTGTAAGAAAACAAACATCCAGATAAGGTGATACATTACCCCAAGGAGCAGTTTAGAAATTCGAGTCATAGAGGGAGTTATCAATTCTGTGACACCTGGTATTCAGGTTTCATTTGTTTAACTTGAATTTGTGAATATTAAAATTACAACCAGTTGTGCCAAGCCAAGTGGGAGGAACAAATCAGCACCTATGTTAGCAAACTCAAGTCCATTTTGGCTACTTCACTTGCAAACTAAAATGTAGAATATATATATATATATATATATATATATATATATATATATATGTGTGTGTGTGTGTGTGTGTGTGTGTGTGTGTATGTGTGTGTGTATTAGTTATGTACTGATATTTATAAAAATAAACATGCGTGACTTTGTGTGTGTTTATATTACCACAGCTAAACAGAGTACTCAGACTCAAACAATTATTTGTGTTATACAAGGTGCACAACATAACAAAATGCTAGAAACTTATTTTCAACATCCTCTGAAAGATGTACAAAACTGTCATTTTTTGTTGATTATCCCCTGAGTGAAAATGCATGATAATTATCCACTTACTAAAGATTTGATGGGGAAATATTAGTAGTACAATAATAGCTGAGATCCACAGATCATTTCATGGTAGACACCATTCAAGTCCCAACTTGTTCTTTATTTAATCAATACCACTGTAAGAAAAAGGTATTGTCAACATAATTTGTATTTCATGATACAGAAGCCAAAAAATACAATTTAGTGTACTTGCCAGTTAATTCACTGACAAGTAAAGTAGCTCTGATCACATACACTTTTGACAGGATCAAACTCCCCCGTGCTATTTCTGAAGTTTTGTTCCCATCAAATCCAAGTTTATGTAGTTCTCAGAAACTATATAAAAATAAAAAGAATCGATTTTGCACAGGATAGTTTCATGATAACTGACAGCAACTCTGCTTTGTTTAAGAACTGTTGCAAGAGAAGGCAGATTAGTCTTTAGACACACCTCCCTCATTTACAACTAATAAGAAACAATATATGAAAAAACCCACAAATATCAAGCATTGCCCAGGAGAAAGAAAAGGGAAACATTTACACAAAAATAGAACTACAATCAACATGAACAACATCAAGCAGTAAACACTTACTAAATATCCAGTCTATAGGTAATTAGCAATAAAAGAGATTATTTTATTCGTTGTCCTATTCTGAGGAGTCTAAGTCTTGTACCTAAAATATCATTTTAAGTTATGAGACGAAAGTAACAGTGACTAGCTAGTCTTCAACCCCATCAAAGACCTGAGAAGAAAACTCATATTACCTGAGTAAGCAGGAAGTGCAAGCAAGTGATTTTTGGGGACCCTAGTCGATTTGTATGCACAGTTTCCTAGGCTTGGATGTAGGGGGGAGGTCCTTGGACTTCCCACAGGGCAGGGTTCCTGGCCCTCTCTTAAGGAGGTAGGGTAAGGAAGGATGGAGAGGAGTGGGAGAGGGGGAAGGGAATGGGAGGAGGAAAGGAAGTGTAAATTTTTGAATGGAAAAATAAAAAAAAAGAAAGAAAAAGAAAGTGAGGGCTGCCATGTGGTGGATCTTGGCATCATCTGCCCCTATAAACTTTTGTTGGAACCTGAAAGAAAAAAAAAAAAAAAAGAACACTATCTGTAACAATTGTAGACAGTCTCTTAGTAGATGGTTTTTGCCAAGTTCTTATCTGAAGAACAGGCCCAAGTGTTGTAAGGTGGACCGTCTTAGTTAGCGAAACTGGCATCATCTTGAGCAGTTTTTAGCTCAAACCTGATCTTTGAGTGGTTTTTAACGGCTCAGTGACATCATATGAACCAGGTAGAATAATTGTGGTGGGGCCAGACTAGCTCCTTCGGTAAAGCAGGAGACCCTTAATCTCAGAGTTTGGGGTCTGTGTCCTATGTTGGGTGCCGGATAAAGCGAGAGGTATTGTGAGAGTTACAAAGTGTCCTTATTATTAGGGTACAGAGCAAATGGGATTCAAAGGAAAACACAAACTCACAGAATACCAGACAAGGTGGAAGCCACTGTTTTCTCCCACTCTTCACTGGGGAGAAGTGAAAAACGTATAAGCTTGCTTCTGCTCCAACCTACCAAGACAGCGAGCACACTTGTCTCCACTTATCAGTCCAGACATAGCACCTCAGAGGATGCGTTAAGGGACATTACTCCAAAAGCTATTGGCTGAATGAATTCCTACAGCATTAACATGTAACCTTGAATAAAATTTTCATACTAAAATTGCAAAATCTTGCTTCCAATGAAGTGATTGGGTTGTTGTGAATTCCAATTCTATTATTAATGAGTAAAACAATTATCTCTGAAATCTGTTTTATGTCCCTTAATGTTTATCTCCCCATGTTAACAATGGCAGCAAATTTGAAGTGCAATTATAACAATTTTAAAATAAATATATTCTGTAAAATCATGCAAAAACCTAGTTGATTTAAGTATAGAATATAGAAAGACTCAGATATATGTTGGCCAGTATGTAAAGCATGTCATTTATAAATCCCTTCCAAGTTTTTATTGATTTGTGAACCTTTGTCAAGAATTTATAGAAGCCTTTTAAATTATTACCTCTATGACATTTCACAGTATTAAGCTGATCTTTCCTTTATATTAATTTGAAAAAGGCTATGTACTTTGCCCTTAACTTTAATCTTTTAAAGGATATACTTTAAAGTATGCTGAGTATGTCACCTTAATTCACATGTGGAAAGACAGTTGTGTATACCTTGCTCATACATCTTCCTCTTAATTGGGATTTCTAATGAAGAGCTAAATTCAAGATTGAGTCCTCATTGAACTCTTTTTCTGTACTTGCTATGATTCACTGAAGATGTACATCCAGAAAGAAGACTTATTAGCTTCCCAATAAAATTGATGTATTTTAGAACATATTCTATACCCACTCATTTAAAATATGCTTTCTAGTGTGTCGGTGCACCCCTCGCGGTCCTTAGTTCCTTGCTCGTGCTCTCTCTCCTTTTGCTCCTGATTTGGACCTTGAGATTTCTGTCCGGTGCTCCAATGTGGGTCTCTGTCTCTGTCTCCTTTCACCGCCTGATGAAGGTTAATATTCAGGAGGATGCCTATATGTTTTTCTTTGGATTCTTTCTATCGGGAACCCACTAAGGCCAGCTGGCCTGGGTCTGAAAAAGCATTGGATAAAACTGGACTTGCTGAACATAGCAGACAATGAGGACTACTGAGAACCCAAGAACAATGGCAGTGGGTTTTTGATCCTACTGCAAGTACTGGCTTTGTGGGAGCCTAGGCAGTTTGGATGCTCACCTTACTAGACCTGGATGGAGGTGGGTGGTCCTTGGACCCACCCTGATTGCTCTTTGAGCTGATGAGGGAGGGGGACTTGATCGGGGGATGGGGAGGGAAATGGGAGGCGGTGG
Organism: Microtus oregoni; assembly: GCF_018167655.1. NCBI lineage: Eukaryota > Metazoa > Chordata > Mammalia > Rodentia > Cricetidae > Microtus > Microtus oregoni. The sequence continues at coordinate 36,114,374 of NW_024543080.1, read as the reverse complement.
CGGGGAGGAGGCAGAAAACTTTAATAAATAAATAAATAACTTTAAAAAAACAAAATATGCTTTCTATTGAGGTTATTACAACAACCAGTAAAAGCTGATTTAAATACATTCAAACAAAATTGGGCTTTTATCACACTTTTAAAAATCAGACACTAGAGAGAACACCATCTATTGGTAAAATTAATAAGAATAACAATTTTGGATGTTTGTATGGAAATTTATTGTTGATATATTTGAAAAGCAGAACACACAAAAGACACACTGTTACCATAGCTAAAAGAACAAATAAATTTTACTTCACTTAAAGTTTTCATGCCTTCTTATGTTGAAAATTTAAATTGTTAGATTATAGTAAAACTGATTTTATTAATGAGTTATAATTTATTAATGAGTTATAATTGTTGACACTGAAGCTTTTATATATTAGATGATGAATATTGACACCAACATTACTACTTAATGTTAATTCTCTTTCTTTATGAATGATCTAACATTTACAACAATATTCTTTAGAGTTAAATTTTTTTTGTTGTTTTTTTTTCCATTTTTTTATTGAGAAAAGGAGAAAAAAAAAGTTTCCACCTCCTCCCAGCCTCCCATTTACCTCCCCCTCCTCCCACCCTT